>NC_133538.1:371384266-371994891 GCF_048544455.1 Silene latifolia
GGTCAACAAGAATCGGATCTCCCTCTGTGACGAGGAAAGCATTCAAATTCAGTGAAAAGAAGGTATGAGTTTCTCAAATAAACAGTCGACCATAAACAAAATCATGCTACCAGTAATAGTAAATCAGTGCATTAATTCACGTTGGCACGGTGATAACGGCAAGGTGAATGAGAGGGAGCGGGATACAAAGTAAAATTTAATGCGAGTAGCCGAGAACATTTTTTAGCAGCAAAATATGATCCATAAAGTTGCTAATGAATGTGTCGCATCAGGGGCGGGCGCTGCATGCGGATATCACGAGAACTTTTATTGAATCTAGCTTGTAGCGCCTTTATAACCTTATTTTTGGTTCCCTTTTTAATGATTTTTCCTTGAACAAATAATTCAATCCATATCTTACACCCAAATTGACACATCTGCAAACCTACCAATATATAGTACTACATCCTTACTTGTAGTTCGTGGTGGCGCCACGGCCACTACTAAGGGCTGTAGATGAATAACTACAAGCTCCGTAAAACCCGAAATATTAGCACAAATACCAAGTCATGCCATAAACAAAGGCTTGAAAGAAATGACCAAATCAGTGGCACAATATAAACAGTTCTAATAACACCATCAATAATTGATGTGGAGTATTACTCCATAACCTAAAGGAATGTGTCTATTGTCAGAAACGTCAATACTAATCTAAGTCCGGAGCAATTAAGTGTTAAAACGTAAATATAAGCCTTAGAAAAAGTTCAAGTTCTAGAAGACAAGCAAAGAGCCGGTAAAAGAAGGAAAGGTGGAGGAAACGATTACCTGGAACTCTGCAAGGTTCTTATGGTTGTCGTCCGACCACATAATTAACAAAGGAGTTGCTACTGAGGCGAAACCAGAAATTAACGTGGCGCATTACCACGAAAGTTAGTAGTACGCTAAATCTATCACGCATAAAACAACAGAAAAATAATGCCCCTATCACAAACATATGTCTACTTTGAACATGGCACCGACACACGCACAGACTACTCATCACGACCGAGAGGCATCCCAATAAGGTCTTCCATTATGCCTGGTATCACAATAGCTGAATACAGGCGACATATGAGAGTAGCTACCAGAGTACCAGGTTTAAATCAAACGACACAACAAGAAGACATATAGAGATAGAAAGCGAGGGGTTTTGCCTAGATTTAGCTCCTAAATTTAGAGCAAACAGAGATAAGGTAGAAGAAGCATAATGAAAGGTTGCTAAAAAAGGGAACACTGAAAATTACAGTAAAGTGAAGGCAATTGTAAGTTCTACAAACTAATAAGATAGTCCTAGAAAAAATGGAGTACAAGAGGCAGTATAAGAGTTTAGTGACGCCAACATTATGATACTAATCCTAAGCTACATTGCCAACATTCTTGCAATGCTTCGCAATAGCTGACTTTAGGAGCATTTTAACAAAATCTTTAACATAGACTACACCACACGAAATCACACATTGATAACAAGAGCTATTGCCCAACCAAAGCTCACACAGACCGACAATATCTATCATGTATTTTTTTCCCTTCTTTTTAGTATAATACCAAAGCAGAAGCAATTCCTTCTGAACACTCAAATTTTGTACTGATATCATTTCCTGATGATCTCCTACCTAAAATCGAGCAATTCTTACTGCTATTGTTTTACTTTAATTCTTTAAATTAATTCCTTTCAAGGAAGTGATGTCAAAACCCAATTTTATTCCAGAAATTATCCCCAACTCTAGTAAGAAAAAACCCAAACTTAAATGTAAACCAATAGGCGGAGCTGAAATATAGATAGAAGAGTTCGGCGTATTTATGACAGATTAAAGTTTACAAACATACTTATTGTAACTAACATTAAGTGAACTGTACAATATTGAAATGGGTTTGCAAAGGAAAATAGGGAAAAGAATTCTGCAAATGAAATTGGTTAGCAATGACGTGCTCATCAAAATAAAATTTGACAAATTAGGGATAATGTCGGGGTCGCCTAACTCTCTAACAAACCTAACGATGAACCATATATGAATACCAAAAGCTTGCAGGGAAAGTTTAGTGTCATAGCTGGCAATTAACAAATGCCATCAAAACACAACCAAGATATGAATAGCAGAGAGGTGCGACAACCACTGACGTCACTATAACCTAATTAAAGACTTTTACAAAGAATGACCCAACTGTATCACCAGGTTGCCCATATGTAAGGCAGATCGTTGAGTGAACCCCATTAGGGAATTTATGCAAGTTTAACAATGAAAATGTTAGCAGCCAATTGGGCTACCACATTCCGAAACTCCAACTTCAGCCACTAACTTCAACATGAAAACAATGAACACTCCCATCATCACCCAAACCAAGATGAATCAATTCAACCACCCATCTTTTAAGCACCTTTAGTAGATAATAAATTATAGAATACAACGTCTTACAACATGATACGGTACTTTTAGTAATAATTGAGTATTTTCATACATAAAAGAACCGTCTTACAGGTATTCCACAATAATTTCTCTTATTAGTAGATTGTACACCAAAGCTGAAATCTTTTTTAAAATTCCAAAATTTTTCACCAAAAGTTATGATCTGTCCTCAATAATCAATTAAGATATTTCCCACTTCACTATATTTGAGTTAACTAAAACTATACTTCCCATGTCTAGATCAGTTGTTTACCTTTTATATTCTTTATGAGATGATACGTGCATTTTTTATACTCTTTTTAGCCTATTTCAGCACGTATTTCCATGCATTTTTATACTGTTTTTATAGTATTTTGCCCCGAATTGGCTACTTTGGTTCGTTTTGTCGGTTTTGTAGAAATGAACGCGAAAGTAGTGGAATCGTACCCTTTTTCGTCCTTTTTGCATGCATTTAGAGGAGACGGGATTTTCCAGAGTGAGATACTACGTTGGGAAGCGTCAAGGCACGGTTTACGAGGTAGTCAGTGACGAATCTGAGCTGAAATGAAGACAAAAGACTCGATCGAGTGGTTTATTCACTCGATCGAATGGTTTCTGCATCCCCAGTTGGTTGATCGAGTAGTTTTGTACTCGATCCAGAAGTTGCTGAAAAGAGAGTTACTCGATCGAGTAACTATTCTACTTGATCGAGTGGTTTCTGCTGTTATGGGCTTTAATTAGCCCGTGAGTTGATTTATTTCGATAAACTTATCTATTTTCCTATTTAAGCACGCTTTACTTGAGTCTTGCACTTTTTTGATAGTTATTAGCTTTGTCATACGCATAGCCTACGAGTTTCTGTTCAAATATAGCTGATTGTTTAGACTTGACCTGATAAATTGGCAAACTACTTGATAAATTCTGAGTTTTAGAGCCATAACTGGTGACATTCAAGACCAGTTCATTAGGAATTGAGAGTAGTACTCCTTGCATAGCATGTTCATCTTTTTTGCACTTTTATGACATTCAATTTCTTGTCAAATGCACATATTCGGGTTTGTGGTTGGTGTCACATGCAGGGAGGTGCTTGCAAATTTTCCCTTTTCCTTATATTTTTCACCCATTTAGCTCCACATAAGCCAAAACTTGCCTTTTTGACCCATTAGCTACATCCAAAATTAAGCCTGCCTAGTCAAGCTAGTTTTAGTATGTTCTTTTGTGGTATGATTTTCCGTCTGCAGTTTGGCCTGTATCTTTTGTATGGAGTTGGTGGAAATTAAGGAAGGAGAAAAGAAAAAAAGAATTGAAAAGGAAAAAAAGAGGAAAACATGAAAGAAAAAAAATGAAAAAAAAAAAAAAAAAAAAGCTGAATCACGTGAAAGAAGAAAAAAAAAGAAGTTTGAAAAAGTTTTATTTGTTTGATATGATTCATTTAGACGGTATTAAAAAAGGGAAGTTTGTGACCGTCTGACTCCTCCATTCTTATTCTATATTTTTGAGGAGATTGTGTTTGAGTTTAGTGAGTTGTGTGCCAAATGAAGGGCACTTGTATTCTATTTTTCAGTCAGTTGAGATTCGGATGGTTTATTATGGTCCTGTTAGGAACTAGCTTGACGCTTTTACCTCCACATTTCCATAACTTGTTTTGCCTTTTGTCACCTGAACCTCACTATTCCTATATTATTTGTACGCCCTCGGCTGTGACGGACATTATTGGTTGGAGTGTGTGCATTAGTACTTAAATTGTCTTTCATTTTTATTGCATGCATGTTATGTAGGTCGCAGTTAGGTGAGTGACTGTCTTTTCTTCTCTCTTTTACATATAACATTCACCCTTTGCTTCATAAGAGAAGAGTGACCACGAGAGAGTCCGATTTTGTTGGTCTTGCAAGGTCGATAGGTTGGCTATATTTCTGAACAGCTTATAACTCGTTTGCGTATTGACTGCTTAGCTTTAACTGTTAGTTTTTGTTGCATTAAATTGGTTCAAGTGGACAAGTTAAGCTAGCCCTGAGTTATCATTTCCGTTCCATTAGTTGCATTCTAGTTTACTCGAGGACGAGTAACGGTTCGGTTTGGGGAGATTTGATACGTGCATTTTGTATAGTCTTTTTAGCCTATTTCAGCACGTATTTCCATGTATTTTTATACTGGTTTTATAGTATTTTGCCCCGAATTGGCTACTTTGGTTCGTTTTCTCCGTTTTGTAGAAATGAACGCGAGAGTAGTGGAATCGTACCCTTTTTCGTCCTTTTTGCATGCATTTAGAGAAGACGGGATTTTTCAGAGTGAGATACTGCATTGGGAAGCGTCAAGGCACGGTTTATGAGGTAGTCGGTGGCGAATCTGAGCTGAAATGAAGACAAAAGACTCGATCGAGTGGTTTATTCACTCGATCGAATGGTTTCTGCATCCCCAGTTGGTTGATCGAGTAGTTTTGTACTCGATCCAGAAGTTGCTGAAAAGAGAGTTACTCGATCGAGTAACTATTCTACTCGATCGAGTGGTTTCTGCTGTTATGGGCTTTAATTAGCCCGTGAGTTGATTTATTTCGATAAACTTATCTATTTTCCTATTTAAGCACGTTTTACTAGGTCATTAGCATCTATCTTTTATCTTAATCAGTTTTACACAGAGAACTTTATTACGTTGCTTTTCCTTATTCACTGTAACTTTACATTGGGATTTACTTTGCTCGGATTCGATCGTTCTTTACGCCGGATTCGCACGATTGTAATTCCTTCCTCTTCTCTTAATAATAGTCAATCATTTGTTTGCTTTAATTGCTTGTTTACCTCATTTAATACTTTGCCCTAATTTACTTTTATGCATCTTATTGTTTATTTCATTATGTTTATTGTTAATTCGTTGTTAATTGTTAGTTTTGATATTAATAGCAATATGAGTAGCTAAATTTAATGCATGTTGGGATTAGGGGATCTGCGGTAGGAATGTGACGATGTAGTAAATGAAATAGATGAATTAATTGTGAGACTCTGTCACCATAGCAATTTAATTGTATTCATCGACTTAGTTGAGTTCACGCTTCTGAGTCATCTCTTTAGTCTGGCTAAAATTAATCCTAGATCGAAAGATTGGACTAAATAGGCCTGCTATGAACAGTAGACTACCCTGGCGAGAATGAAAGTTAAGTTAGTGGTATTTTAGGATAGAAAGTGGACCGAAAGGACCTTTCCACATCCGTCTTGCATTAATTCGTCTGAGTTATTTACAGCTGAGTCACTGGACTACCGTAGTGAACCGAATTTCCGACATGTCCCTTCTCTATCTGATAGTTTAATCCTATTTCCTTGCCTTTACTGCTCTTGTCTCTATTTCTCTTCCTTTAACCCCTTGTAGTTTAGAAAACAATTCAAACAACCACCCCCCCCCCCCCCCAATTTGTGACCAAATAGACGGACTTCTACAGATATCTTGCCTCCCTGAGGAGATCGACCTGAATTCCCTAGCTATATAGTTAGTTTAGTTAGTTTATTTTTGATAGGTACACGACAGACGTATCATGAGACTTATTTTAATCAAGAGTACGCAAATAACTGGGCCGAAGGAAATAATAAACTAATCATAGATCTAATTTATCACACCAAATAAGATCTAAACACTAAACAGTTTCAAAGGAATTCAGGATCAGGTATGATGATAATCTTAGCCATAGTATGACAAGTAAATCAAGAAGAGAAAAAGTAGAATGTAAAACAAAAGGAAATGGAAATCAGTGATAAAAAATAGAAAGGTTATTGGGGGAGTAAAAGTAACAAAAAAGGCAACGAAAATAGGAAAACCAATCAACACTTGCCAAAACGGAAAACAACAGAGATTAGACCAACGAAATAAGCACCTGTGTTTTAGCGTCGCTTATTATATTGTCGGTAGGCACGAGCTGGAAGCATCAAATAGCCGCTTTCCTATGGTTGTGCCGAATCTGCAATGTTCACCATATTAAAAACAGCCTGAAAAAGAGTAGTGCAAATTGCATAAAAGCGATGCACAACAATGCAACACCTAATCACCGTCCAGCACAAATGTCTATGACTGCTTCTAGAGTTAAATGCCAAATCGCCCACCTTTTTGCAGAATTAAAAGCAACTCGAGCCCCAGGATCATGCTCACAACTCCAGCTCCAGGAAAAAATAAACCCAATCCAGAAATCAAAAACAATAATCAATAAGAAGGAGGATAAATGATAATGGAAATACGTAAAAAAATTTAACAAATTAACAACTTGAATGAAAACAGTACTCACGCAAGGGTAATGCTCTCACTGTAAGTATTCACAGTCTGAACACTCACTACCAATGAGGCAGACCTTGACCAATTGTATTAGTATTGCCAAACAACTATCCTGTTCTATAATACAGAAGCAGGTTGCAGTCTTCCTGAAACACCCAAACTATCTCCCGTGTTTTTGCCTAAAGCGACGAAAAACTATATATATAGAAGGCAAAAGAAACATAAACTAAACACAAAATTCCAATAAACCCCACTCCCACTACAAACAAACACCAACAGAAGAATAACAGTAAAATAAGTACAAATCCATTCCAAGGAAACCCTAGAATAATAACAAACTCGAGATAAACCCTAACATATTACACAACCAACATCTCTTTAAAACCCACATAATTCTCAACACGCCACCCTAACAGACTCATGAAGTAAGCTAAAGAAGCCCTAAAACCCAAACGTAAAAGCAACTTAGAGCCTAAGACCACATTCATTAACCAAGCTGCAACATAAATCGAAAAGGGACATGTGGATGATACCTATGCAGGAGAAATTGAATGACCGTATCTACAATCCCGTTTGAAAAAAACCTGACATGAAGCAAAAAAAGTAGTCAGATGATTGATTAAAACTAGACATATCACAACTAAAATACAGAGCCTCACCTCTAGAGTAAGCAATGATCACTTGTGAGCCTATGACATCCGGACCGCCTTTGAATCCATCATTCAAAACGATTCGTGTAACTATAAAAGAAATCCTTTAAAGGGAGAATTAAACACTTAGAACAACACCCCTTAATTAAGAAACGAACAGAAATGGTACCCGGGTATTACAACAGCCAGCAGGATTGGCAATCCTAGCCGAGCAAAAAATACAAGTAGGTAACCCCAAACCGCGTTGTGTTTGCAATAGTAAGCAGATGTAAGCGCAAGCCGAGGAAGGTGATGTAAAGGAAATAGGGGAGCAAACAAAAAGGTTCACATACTGTAACAGACGAAGAAACTAAATGATCACATTCAGCGACGGGCCAACACAGATAGCCAAGGGTTTGAATCCACCACAGATGAGCAGGTGCTTAAAGCTTGGATGCCATGAGTACCTGTAGACACAATATCAGATTAGCACAACCACTGCACAACAGTTTAAGACGCAATGACTGTGCTGCAACAAAAATCAAAGCATAACCAGAATCAACAAAAACTAACATACCATTCAAAACCAAATGACCTATCGGTGATACCTGCAATCGCCCAAAACCAAACGGCAACCACATTTCTCAACATCTAAAATCACCTAAGGAGTGCATGAACTCCAACTCACCCGGCTAACTGCAGCCCCAAGCTCATGTCCTTTGCACACTCAAGCACCAGTAAAAAAAAAATGGAATTCAAAATAAGTGTTACTCTTGTTAGAGTGATATGTGGGTGAGCTCCCTAGATAATTAATGACCATAAAACACATACATCAAAGGCATCAACAGTTCTATTCACTCCTTGAACTTGGGGAAGATAATAAGTAGACTGACACTACTCTTGTCGCAGTTGTTTTAAATAATGAACCGAGCTATCCACAAACGGTCCGCATAGTAGCAATGCTACCCTTAATAAACCACCACCATAATCATCATAACTCAACTTAAGGCAACTTAAGTAACTGATGTTCTGACATCTTTGATACACAATCCCTCACACAGTTGTAGCAATAACAGCTATACGACATTCGACCAAACCTATATGCAATTAACAAACATACAAAATCACACAATGAAAACAAATGTAAATTCGGCAATGTGGGAAACCTAACCAGACTCTTCTGCGACGAAAATAAATCCAAGCTTCTGCCTGTCAAATCAATTAGCCTACTTTCTTTGTGAATACCCATTTTTTATAACAAGAAAGCCAGAAACCCTATTAATGCACTAATGCCTGCATACCTGATATATGCTTCATCCTAAATAATAAACTTCATGTTCGAACATGTAAACAATTAATTAATACTCAGTAAAAAGTAGTCGAAATTCAACATATTACACGCACTACTACAAGCACCAAATTATAACTCAAAATTACAGAAAAAGGCATGTATGAATTGATTTGCTAAAAAGGATAAAAAAATAAAATGAGAATGAATATGAACTCATAATACCATTGCTAATTTTAGAGGAAATGAGCTTATTGACGAAGTGAATTGCATAACCATGGACCGACACCAATGTTTACCAAGTTATCCACTCTATAGCAGTAAGAACCAACAGAAAGTTAACAATGAGGCACTTCAATCAACCCACTAACAATACTAAATTTGCAAAGAACAACAATAACCCACGAAAACTAAGCAAAGACCAATTTCAATCAAACCTGAGATTCATAAGTTTGCAAATATATCGGCGCATCAACACACGGGCAATCTAAATAATAAAAATAAATGCAAATTGGCGAGTGAAAGATTGAGCAAAAAATAGCACATACCACACAAAACTAAGCTTCCAACGTTCCACTAACACGTACGATGAAACCAAAATATCAAAATTACTATAAAATCAAAACAATCAGAAAGTATACCCGAAATTAGGTGAACCAATACCGCGACTGTGACTGAAATCAAGATGTTATAATATCTCAGCCGACTTGTTTGATTCTTAAACCCAAATTATACAGTAAATACTGAGTAGTAGTCAGCGTCTAGAACACACAAGTAAATTGATAATGGTAAAAGCTTGGTGTCAAATATCACCCAACAAAACAAATGATACATTCCCCATATGTACAGACATTTCAATATTTCGGACTTCTAACATTTCGGATTTAACTGATACATTTTCATATTACTGCCCGGATATAATCCAACTCCGCCAAAACAAATGAAACTAAGAAATTAACGCCTGTCAACGGCCAGTAGCCTTTGCAATGTACGAGTAATGCGGAATTATATGTTATGGCAATGTGATTCCATGGATAAAAGTACATAATGTCCAGCAGATTGCACGGTGATTGTTATTCACGTCAACTCAACGGCCATTTAACTATAAACAACGAGATAAAACAGAAATAGAAAAAAAGATGCTGAGAAATTCAGCACATATTTCCCGCCCCCAGGATCCTCATCATCGACAATCCCATGACCCTTGATCGCATATACACAAGATATCGCCATAGCAAAAGAAGAAAATGACAATGGAAATAGCAACCAATCAGTAATCGCAAAAAACAAAAAGTAGAAATGAGGGTATGGTACCAATCACAATACTAATAATCGCAATAGTAATAATAATACACTAATAATAATAACAAGAAGAACAACAAACCTTAATAGTAATAATAATACCAATCTCACCACTAATAATAATAGCACCAAAAAGCCAATGTCGGCAATAACAGTATAACAACCAAACTTCATTTGAAAAACCTAATTTACAATTTACAAATCCTAATTTCTAAACAAAACTAAGAAGACGGAGCTCATAGATTAGTCTGAAATAATCAACAAAGAATAAAAATTGGGATAAATACCTAGGTTTTGCGGAGAGAGATGGATAGAGATGTGAGAAGCAAGAGACCGATGAGAATGGTTGGAGTAGATAGAAAGAATAGGAAAAGGTGTGGCTGTGAGTGAAAGAGAGAATGGAAGGATAAGATCTAATAGGACAAATCAACGGTGGAAAGGGAACTTGGCTGTTCATTGCTACAGTGCAGCCAAGTTCTCTCTTTTAAAAAGATAGGGATTACTAGATTTTACACCTTATAGTACAATAGTGGCTTTAAAATATCTTTCATGTTGTTGACCTTAAAAAAGAAAGTTTTTTTTTATTTGAAACGTATATTTACCCCTATTTTGATCAGTTTATACACTTAATATTAAAGAAAAAAATAGGGTATTGATGGTTCTCGGAAAATATAAAATTTGTCAGTCTCTTCTAAGACGAAGGTATCCATCTTAACAATAAAACGGGTCAAATATCACCCGTTTAGATATATAAGACAAATAAATTGGCTTTCCCTATGCATTCTACTTACTAAATCCCGTCCATAATATGATTGAGTTGGATTTTAACTCAAAAGTATAATTTTTCGTCAAAAGACGGAATTAGAAATCAAATCAAGAAAGCTTACAAGAATGATCGTTTTTTTTTATGAGTTAATATTGAAAAGAGTAAATTAGAAACAGAAAAAAATCAATTTTAGCACACTTTTCCTGCCCTCCTACACCGTCATTAGTTACTCACTTTTTTTTTTTTTAATTCTGCTTTCACCTTAAAACTAACTCTCTAATTAAAACTTATTCATCATCAATGAAATACGCCATTCATATTGAGTTCGACAGATTAGAAATTAATACAAACTCTAAGAACCATATTATTAGTTAAAAAAGGGTAAAATTGTTAAAACAAGAGGATAACAATCTGAACTTCACTAAATCTTATTGAACACACCAACTGGCTTTTTATAGAGCCTAAACACAAGAAGCATGCCTACTTACGTGCTAACAAACTAACAACCTAGGACTAGATCAAAACAAATAGAGAATCCCTAAATTATAGAAATATTCAAAGATGATGACTAAGTAGCAGACTAACAACTAACGTAAAAATAGGACAAACTACAACTACTTCATTTCCTCCCCTAAACTAAACTGTATGTCACAGTTAGTTTAACTCGGATGCTGCGCAAACTCCTAGCTTCTCTCTCAATCTTTGGAAAGACTCTAATTTCAATGGCTTGGTAAAGATGTCGGCTACTTGATCATGCGTACCACAATGCTTCAAGTGAACAACCCCATCACTTGCAATATTATGAAGAAAGTGAAATCGCACTTGAATGTTCTTACTTCTACCATGGAATACAGGATTTTTAGCAAGCTTGATTGTTGAACTATTATCACAAAAAATAACAGTGTTTGAGCCTCCTTCATACTTGAGTTTTGCCAAAATTCTTTTCATCCATATTGCTTGAGTTGAACATGCAGCAGCAGCTACATACTCCGCTTCAGTAGTACTTAGAGTAACGATCGGCTGCTTCCTTGAGGACCAAGCAACTGCTCCTGAACTTAAAAGAAATACATAGCCCGAGTACTTTTTCTATCATCAACGTCACCCGCATAATTGCTATCAGTAAATCCGATAAGCTCCTTATTTCTACCCGTCTTATAAAATAATCCAAAGTTAGAAGTTCCTTGTAGATAGCGCATTATTCTTTTGGCAGCCAATAAATGAATCTCGGTTGGTTTAGACATATATCTACTAATCAAACTCACAGCATACATGATATCTAGCCTTGTTGATGTGACATACATCAAGCTTCCTATCAGTTGCCTATAATAAGTTTCATCAACTTTCTCTCCGTTTTCATCTCGGGAAATCTTTGATCCCGGAACAATAGGATTTTGAACCGAATTGCATTCTTTCAATCCAAATTTCTTCAAAATGTCCGACACATATTTCTTTCGGCTAATAAATATTCCGTCACTGCTTTGTAAGACTTCTAACCCAAGGAAAAATTTCATTTTACCAAGGTCTGACATTTCAAACTCATTCATCATTGATTTCTTAAAGTCACTGACTATATTCTCGTCATCTCCGGCATAAATCAATCATCAACATAAAGACTTACAACCAAAAGTTTACCTTGCCTGCTGACCTTAGTGAAGAGTGTATGTTCACTGTCACATTTCTCGAAACCTTCTTTCAGAAAATAAGCTTCAATGCGACTAAACCATGCCCTTGGTGCTTGCTTTAGTCCATATAACGCTTTATTGAGCTTGTAGACTTTGTGCATTTCATTTTTTACCTCATAGCCTCTTGGTTGATCAACATACACATCTTCCTTAAAGGTACCATGAAGAAAAGCCGATTTAACATCAAGTTGATAAACATGCCATCCTCTCTGTGCAGCTACGGCAAGGAACATTCGAACAGTATCCATAAGTGACACCGGTGCATATACTTCTTCATAATCAACCCCATACTCATGTGCGTACCCCTTAGCAACCAAACGAGCTTTGTATTTCTCTATTTCACCATTCTCATTAACCTTCGTCTTGTAAACCCACTTAACCCCGATTTTCTTTGCACCTTCTGGTAGCTCGGTCAAGTATCATGTATTGTTTTTGTGAATTGACTTTATCTCTGAATCCATGGCCTTTACCCATTTAGCATCAGTTGATGCCTCTTTATAGCTCACCGGATCTGTCTCAACAGAAAGTGCCCAATTAGCCGCATCGTCTTCATCAGAGAGACCTTCTCCAGAAGTGTAATCTTGCATCCATGATGGAGTTTTTCTTACTCTTGAATAATAGAATATGTCAATATTCTTGTTATTATCTCTTCCTATCTTTATGTATAGTTAGTCCTCTAACTTAGGAGTAGTTATACTGACTTCCTGTTTTTTAGCTTAGAATTAGTCTAACTCCTAATTGCTCTCCTTGTATTACGTTGAGTTGGACTAGGATAGTCAGACTCCTCATTGTACTATAAATATGATATGTGATGAATAAGAATACTCAGGGATTGAAATCTTTTATGGTATCAGGTACCAATCCGATCCTCTCATCTCTTCCGCTCTCTTTTCTATCTCTACATTCTCATCATGGCCAACGGCAACAAATCATTTCATCCTGTTTACTCCGTCTCAAATATCAAAAATTTTGTTCCTATCACCCTTGAAACAGAGAACGTTCACTATGCTTCGTGGGCGGAATTATTCAAAAACACCGCTCGCGCATTCGATGTCATCGCTCATATTGAGCCACCTAAAGACACTGTCATTAACAAGGATGCTCTATGGTCTCGACTCGACGCTATCGTCAAACAATGGATTTATGCTACCATATCCATTGATCTTCTCCATACCATCATTGATGCCGACTCCTCTGCTGAACAAGCATGGACTCGCCTCAAAGACCTTTTTAATGATAATCAAAATGCTCGTGCCGTGATGCTTGAACAACAATTCACTAACATTCGGATGGATCAATACCCGAATGTCTCCTCTTACTGTCAAGCCTTGAAGATGATAGCCGATCAATTGGCTAATGTTGGCGCCCCGGTCTCCGACACCCGTCTCGTTCTCCAACTTGTCACTCACGTTTCTGATGGGTATCGGGGTATTGCCACCTTAATTCAACAAAGTGATCCGCTCCCCTCTTTTCACAAAGCCAGGAGCATGCTCACACTCGAAGAAAGTACCCGCTCTGCTCAGTCCAATGCCGGACCTGATTCTGCCCTTGCCGTGTCCCACTCGGACACAAATGCTGCTGCTGAACCCAAGCCGCCCTCCAACCATGGCAATAACAATCAGCAAAACAACTATTACAGAGGGAAAGGCGGACGCAATAACAATCGCAGCAACAATTACAAAGGTAAAAACAATGGTAATGGTAACTCTCATTACAATAACAATAACAATGGCAGGTACAATGGTAATGGCAATGGCCGCAACAACCAGCAGAGCTCCGTTCAGGCACCCTCCGGCTGGACATGGGTCCCTATATCCCCGTGGCAAGCACAACCAGGGTGGGGGACACCACCTTGTCCTTACCCGACTACCGGCTGGACTCAACCCAATTCTCGTGGCATCCTTGGGCCTCGTCCTCAACAGGCTCTCCTTACTCAATCTCCTACTACCGGGATGCCCCAGGGAGCCCTTGTTCCCACTGATCTCGCCGCGGTGATGCAAAGTCTCAATCTTCAACAGCCTGACGACATGTATTATATGGACACGGGAGCAACTTCGCACATGACCGGTACCAATGGTAATCTTGCTTCTTATTCTTTTTTGAGTAGTCCTCGTCATGTTATTGTCGGTAATGGTAACGCGATTCCTGTTATTGGTCATGGTACAACCACCTTCCCTTCCCTTAAACAAAATCTTCACCTTAAAGACGTATTACATGTACCTAACATAATTAAAAATTTGGTCTCTGTACGAAAATTCACTACCGACAATAAAGTTTCTGTTGAGTTTGACCCTTTCGGTTTTACTGTGAAGGACCTCACGACGGGGGTGCCGATAATGAGAAGCACTAGCACGGGGGACCTCTACCCTCTCGTCTCATCTCAAACTGAAGCCTCACCTGTCCCTCAAGCTTTGTCTGCTGTTTCGTCCTCTACTTGGCATGATCGTCTTGGTCATCCGGGATCCGCTATTTTTAATTCTGTTTGCACTAATAAGGACATTGGCTGTAGACCCATACGTCCTACTTCTATTTGTTATTCATGTCAAATTGGAAAACATATTAAATTGCCGTTTTATCCTTCTATGTCCAACACTGTTTTGCCGTTTGATATTTTGCACTCGGATTTGTGGACTTCACCAGTCTTGAGTAACATGGGTCACCGGTATTACATATTATTTTTAGACGATTATACCAATTTTTTATGGACTTTTCCACTTACAAATAAATCACATGTATACCAAATTTTCACTACCTTTTATACCATGATCAAGACTCAATTTCACATCTCCATTAAAACTATTCAATGCGATAATGGACGGGAGTTCGACAATTATTCACTTAAAAATTTCTTAACCACTCGTGGCATGCTTTTCAGGTTTTCTTGCCCATACACCTCGTCTCAAAATGGAAAGGCGGAACGTAAAATCCGAACAATAAATAATACAATGCGCACACTCCTCCTTCACGCTCACATGCCCCCCTCTATGTGGCCCCATGCTCTTGAAATGGCAACATACTTACACAACATTCTCCCTAGCAAAGCCAATAAAAACGTATCCCCGACCTCCAGCCTTTATGGTCGCACTCCGTCTTATGCATCTCTCAAAACCTTCGGATGCCTCTGTTTTCCTCACATACCTCCCTCCACTACTCACAAACTTGCCCCACGTGCTACCCCTTGTGTGTTTCTCGGTTACCCGTCTCACCATCGAGGTTATAAATGTTATGACTTACAAACTCGCAGGATTCTTGTTGCTCGGCATGTTACTTTTGATGAGACCGTCTTCCCTTTTGCCTCACAAAATAACATCCCCACCTCTTCTTATGATTTTCTAACTCCTGCCCCTACCCCATATTTAGTTTCACACCTCAATAATGAACCCGACAATTGCACACCCGAACCTACTACCACGGCTACTGCGTCCCCTGTCACCTCCCCGGTCCGGTCTCCAAACACGACCACCTCCCCTCCCTCGGCCAACACCCCACCTGCCGAGCCACGACCTGCTCCACAATCCCCACAAATGCAAACTCGTGCTCAGCACGGGATTTTTAAGCCTAAACCCATCCTTGATTTATGTGTCACTACTCCTCTGTCACCCATTCCCAAAAACCCCATAGACGCCCTCCATGAACCTAATTGGAATCGTGCCATGAAAGACGAATATGAGGCTCTCATTAAGAATGAGACATGGGTCCTTGTGCCACGTCCACCCGATGTCAATATTACTCGTTGTCTATGGTTGTTTAAGCATAAATTTAAAGCTAATGGTGATTTGGAGCGGTACAAAGCTCGTCTTGTTGTTAATGGCAGGTCACAGCAGGTAGGAGTCGATTGTGATGAGACTTTTAGTCCAGTAGTCAAGCCCGCTACCATTAGGACCGTCCTCAGCCTGGCCATCTCCAAACATTGGTCTATTCATCAACTCGATGTTAAGAATGCTTTTTTACATGGTCATCTTGCCGAGACCGTCTACATGCACCAGCCACCTGGGTTCCGAGATCAGGCCCGTCCCAATCATGTTTGTCTATTAAAAAAATCTTTATACGGTCTAAAACAGGCCCCACGGGCGTGGTATCATCGGTTCGCTACATATGTCGCAAGTATTGGTTTTGTTAACAGTAAGTGTGACAATTCACTTTTTATTTATGCTGATGGCTCCAACATGGCTTATATTCTACTATACGTTGATGACATACTTTTAATTACAAGCACTGATGCACTACGTAAAGATATTATGGCTCGGCTTCGGACTGAATTCGCAATGACGGACCTTGGTCCACTCAATTACTTCCTCGGGATTTCGGCAATCAGAAACAAACAGGGACTTTTTCTTCATCAAAAGAAATATATTGAGGAAATTATCGCCCGTGCTAATATGCAGTCGTGTAAACCAGCGCAAACTCCTGTTGATACCAAAGCTAAACTTTCTGCCTCGTCTGGTGCTCTTATCTCCGACCCGACTTTGTACCGCAGTCTCGCCGGGGCCCTTCAATATTTAACTTTTACCCGTCCCGATATCTCTTATGCAGTGCAACAGGTGTGTTTGTATATGCACGCTCCTCGGGATGCCCACTTTGGTGCGTTGAAACGGATCATTCGGTATTTACAGGGCACACCAACACACGGTCTACACCTCTCTGTCTCCAATACTTCTTCATTGGTTGCCTACACCGATGCCGATTGGAGTGGCTGCCCCGATACTCGTCGGTCCACATCCGGGTACTGTGTTTATATTGGTGATAATTTAATATCCTGGTCTTCAAAACGGCAAGCTACAATCTCGCGTTCCAGTGCAGAGGCCGAATATCGAGGCGTAGCTAATGTCGTTGCAGAAACTTGTTGGCTCCGCAACCTGCTATTAGAACTTCATTGTCCAATTCGGAAAGCCACCATGGTTTATTGTGACAATGTCTCTGCCATTTACATGTCCGGCAACCCCGTCAATCATCAGCGGACCAAACATATTGAAATCGATATACACTTTGTCCGTGAAAAGGTGGCGCTAGGTCAAGTTCAAATACGTCATGTCCCGTCTCGCTACCAATATGCTGATATTTTCACTAAAGGATTGCCTAAGATTCTCTTTGACGATTTTCGCTCCAGTCTCAGCGTTCACCCACCTCCCGCTTCGACTGAGGGGGTGTAATAGAATATGTCAATATTCTTGTTATTATCTCTTCCTATCTTTATGTATAGTTAGTCCTCTAACTTAGGAGTAGTTATACTGACTTCCTGTTTTTTAGCTTAGAATTAGTCTAACTCCTAATTGCTCTCCTTGTATTACGTTGAGTTGGACTAGGATAGTCAGACTCCTCATTGTACTATAAATATGATATGTGATGAATAAGAATACTCAGGGATTGAAATCTTTTATTGAACTTGACTGTACACCATCAGTTTGATGGTCCACATGATTTTGCACATTTGTGTCTTCAGTATTTTGAACGCCTACATCATCATTACTTTCAGAATTATTGTCCTCTGATTTGTTGGTAATTTAAGTGTAATTACCGGTTCATTTTAGCGTACTCAGGTTTGGTTTATAGATGGGTAAGTTCGTTATAATATAATGTAAGTTCGGGTAGTACGGAGTGTACACTTGCATAATTATTTATGAATTTACGGAATAGTTTTCATTTGAACAACTATGACGGGGGGCTTCGGGGCAATGCCCGGGAAACTTTGACGGGTTTTAATTCCCACAATAGACATTTAATATGTCGGAATTTGTGAAAAGTTACTACTCTTCACAAATACATCCCTCTACACCTTTTCATATCTATATAAATAGAATGGGGTTGAAGATGTTTGGAAAAATAGACAATCTCATCTTCTGCATCATTGAACAAAAAACACAAACTACTCAAAAATACTTCTTAATTATATCTCGTATTCGTGCCGAATACGAGAGGGCAACCGCCTTTATCTCAATAGAAAGTTCGATACAACCCAGGCACTAAAGTAAGGGTCGAATTGTTCTATTAGGAAAGCATAGCGATTCGGTGCGGTTTTCATTATTGTCTTTTCAGTTCGTGTACAATTTTCTAACAATCTAATAGAACAATTTCGAAATCTGTCAAGATGACGAATGTCAAGGAATGACAATGAAAGATTCTTAAGAGTATTTGTTCGTTCTGTGATTATGATCGTACTGGTACACGTGATATCAAGAGAAATGGTTATTGCTGTCGGAATTGTTTCCAATTATTTAATTGATGATATTACGTAAACATCATAGCTTTGTCTACTAATTATTGAAAGCAAGTGCGTATATGATGTTTTCTGTGCGGCAATGGGATGATCATTGGGCCATGATAGTTAGTAATTTAGTGCTGGAACATTGGCCATTGCATTTATACATGCAGAATTGCAAGTTTGTGAAAAGTTCGGTCTCGATTTCATGATGATAAGGATATCTTATATTCTCGGATCTGAAACGTCACAGCCCATAAGATATGTCCTTAAATTTCTCTTATAATTGGGTCTAAAAAGATGTTAATCACTAGTATTAACATTGTCCACCCCTGCTATTTAATTTGTGTGTGGTATATGTCGAATTACTAGGAGCATAAAATGGCATAATTTTTTTTTCATCAACATTTTGTACGGCATTGTTATTTAGTGTACGCTTCTGGATAATAATCAATGCATTACTTATTGTTTCTTTTGCTGACAAGTTGTGTCATTTGTTTAAGAAACCGTATTTATGATACTTGTTTTTATGATATATAATACATGTAAGTTTGTCGTCTATTGGATAATGAATAATTTTATATTATTCTTATGGAAGTTGTAATGGTACAATATCTCTAAAACGAGTGACTTGACTCGTGTTCAAGATTGATCTATGGGTCTCTTATGCGATGTTATATAATGTGAAAATGAGCTATTGAGTGAGAATGACTATATTTTGTCTCTTGAATGTAATACATGAAAATGTGGATATTAAGCGGTAGCATATAGATATACATGTGTGGCTTGATAGCATAGTGTATTGATATAGGGCGGTATTAAGGGTCCGTAAATGGTACCTTAGGTAGCCTAATTTTCAAGGAGGAGATGAAACTCACCCATGTAGGACATAAATATTGAGGTTGTGTTAAAATCTCACATTGATTATTTATATATGCAAATTTAATATGTAAAGTAATATTTATGAAATGTGATGTTTTGATCAATGGATATTTGATCGGTTATTTAATAAAGTTGTTAAAGTTCTAACTGTTTTGTAATGATTGTTTAACATGTTAATAACTTATGTAAAGCTTTTTAAAGTTTGATTATGTGATAGATTTTACCATATAATCTCGAGAATGATGGTTTGTTATAACCATGGTGAGATTATGGAGTTATGGTGGTTTAATCATGTAAGAGGTACATCAGTAATATTGAATGTACAGTTTTTTAACGAGTCCGGTAATGGAGAAGTCATTTGTTGTAGGATTTTTGACAAGTTGATCTTTGGCATAGACCAAAGATGATTTACTTTGTAAAAAGGTGGTTTTGTCATCGTGTTCTTCTATGAAGGACATGGGGGAGGTAATATGATCCTTGGTATTAGGATCAAGGGTGAGAGTATGATTATTATATACCGGTTAATACTCTCAAAGGGCGAGTAAGGCATTTTATTCAATAATAAAAATGGAGTTATTACTCGGGTTTTCACAAGGGATTAATTATTGCGGTTTGACAAGTTGAATAAGTATACTAGTTTAGCTAGTGCTCATATTTGACGAGCGATTAGGCAAATGTGAAAATGTATAAAGTAAACCGTGAAATATGGTTTGTCCTATGTCGTTTTTCCTTCGGTTATATAGGGAAAATGTTGTAGAAATGACCATTACCAATGTAGATGGTCATTTCTACAAGTTGTAGAGTGTTTTTGCTTATGGGAGGCACCATTAGCTTATGGTTTCCAAGAAGCGGATTTGCCTTAGGAATTTGACATTGGAGTTGGTATGCGTAGTGTTAGCATATAGCCGGTTAAAAGGCTAAGTAGCTGAAGAAAATAATCTACGATGTTCTTTAAATTATTTGACCAATTTCATTCATATAATTTTTCATAGTGAATAACGGTGCGCACCGGGGTGTTTGTTATAACACGGTTTATGGACTATCATAAATGAGAATTGATATTGGTTGTTTTGTGAGATCTCAATTTTTAGTTGATCACTTTGCATAAAGGATCAATTAGGGACTTGGTTATAAAGTCGGTTGACGGGATGAGACTAAAACTCGTATAAGATCCTTGGCGATAGGATACCCAATTCCCCTCTAATACAACGTTAGGGGCTGAATTCAATGTGGAAGGCCTATTGTTAAGAGATTGAAGCACACAATAATTTATATCCCGAGGTGTGTGCTTAGACTTGCATGTTGTAAGGTTGATCTTTTGAAAAAGTGTGTTTGCAAGGACACGATGAAAAGAATCAACCTATATGAACATGAAGTACAGCCGCTTCAAGGGAGTATGGGTTTGACTCCTGATATGTTCATGAATAGATATGGGACACTAGGCTTGTAAATAAGTGTCGGTTTCGTAATTTTAGAAGTAAATTAATTTATGTGTGAGTTATCTTCATGTATTCAAAATGGGTAGAAAGGTTCAATGCTTAGTCACACCCCGATACTCGAATATTTGGAATGTGTAATTTCACTATGTGGAAATTCAATCTTCGTGACATTTTCATTTATGCATAAATTGGTATGTTTGTTAACTTATTTAAAATCTTGAATTACGCTTAAATGGGAGAGGAATGTTGGTAATATAAGTGTAATTACCGGTTCATTTTAGCGTACTCAGGTTTGGTTCGTAGATGGGTAAGTTCGTTATAATATAATGTAAGTTCGGGTAGTACGGAGTGTACACTTGCATAATTATTTATGAATTTACGGAATAGTTTTCATTTGAACAACTATGACGGGGGGCTTCGGGGCAATGCCCGGGAAACTTTGACGGGTTTTAATTCCCACAATAGACATTTAATATGTCGGAATTTGTGAAAAGTTACTACTCTTCACAAATACATCCCCCTACACCTTTTCATATCTATATAAATAGAATGGGGTTGAAGATGTTTGGAAAAATAGACAATCTCATCTTCTGCATCATTGAACAAAAAACACAAACTACTCAAAAATACTTGATTATATCTCTCGTATTCTCAGGCCGAATACAGAGGAGAACCTGTCTTATCTCAATAGAAAGTTCGATACAACCCAGGCACTAAAGTAAGGGTCGAATTGTTCTATTAGGAAAGCATAGCGATTCGGTGCGGTTTTCATTATTGTCTTTTCAGTTCGTGTACAATTTTCTAACATGATTCACACACCTCTTCATCATCGCCCCAATCCAAATCAAGAGCAATCTCATTTTTGTTTCTTTGATCCCAATCCCAATTCTTGTCTTCTTCGAAGACGACATCTCGACTTATTATTATCTTCTTCGCAACTGGTCATAAAGGCGATAAGCCTTTGACTCTTCACTTACTCCCAATAGCACACAACTGCGACTCTTGTCTTCCAACTTTGTTCTTTTTGCATCTGGAACAAGCGCATGAGCGACACTCCCAAACACTCTGAAATGGGAAACCGATGGTTTGATCTTACTCCACGCCTCTTCTGGTGTCATGTCTTTGATAGATAGAGTAGGAGACCTATTTAAAACATAAATAGTCCAGTTGACTGCCTCTGGCCAAAATGTTTTTGGGACACCTTTCTCAGATAACATACTCCTGACCATATTCATCACTGTCCGATTTTTCCTTTCGGCGACGCCATTTTGTTGTGGAGTATATGCTGGTGTCAATTGCCTCTGTATTCCATTTTCTTTGCAAAAATTAATGAATTCATTCGAGGTAAATTCCCCACCCCGGTCTGTTCTTAGACACTTAATGGAAAGACTTGTTTCTTTCTCCACACAACTCTTAAATAACTTAAAATGAGATAATGCATCTGATTTTTCTTTCAGAAAATAGACCCATGCTTTTCTAGAATAATCATCAATAAAGCAAAGGAGGTACCTCTTGTGACTATTTGATATTGGAGTAATTGGTCCACATATATCGGCATGAACAAGCTCGAGTTTCTGAGATGCTCTCCAGGTACTTCTTTTAGGAAAAGAGTCACGATGTTGTTTTCCTTTCAAACAGTCGGTACAGACAGTTGTGATTTCGTCAATCTCAGGCAGCCCTTTCACCATTTTTTTCTGTTGAAGTGTTTTGAGCCCTTTGTATCCGAGATGGCCATACCTCTTATGCCACAGTTCAGTGACATCTCCATCTTTAGTTGTACGTAGACAAAAGTCCGACTTCAATTGCACTTTTGTTGATTGTGTTTCAGACTTCACTACAAACATCCTATTTGTTGTCATATCTGCTTGGATGATCAAACCTTTTGTTGGATGATATATTTGGCATTGGTTTGATTTAAATAGCACATCCAAACCTTTCTCTTGCAGCTGACCAATGCTAAGAAGATGATTCTTTAATTTAGGCACATAGAACACCTCTCTTACAACAAAAGTAGTGCCTTTCAATAAAAGCTTAATATTCCCTTTCCCAACCACACTCATCTTCATATTATTATCGAGCCTCACAGTTTGTTTAAAATTCTTATCAAAATCATAAAATAAGGAATAATCACCACACATATGGTTACTACATCAGGAGTCGAGAAACCATAAATTATCACAATTACCTTTGACTTTGTCTCCATATGCCATGAGTAGCATCTCCTCTGATTCATCAAACTCCACATAGTTAGCCTTCTTTTCCCACTGTGGACATTCATATTGAAAGTGTCTAAGAGTTTGACATTTGTAACATCTAATAGTAGCTTTGTCATAGGATTGTCGACCTCTTCCCCTGCCTCTACTTCCTCGATACGGTGTCCATCCACGCCCATTTGAACTGTTTCCTTCTTTATTAGTGACTTTGAGCACTTGTTCCTCTTCTACATCATTTTTGAACTTTTGCTCATGAACAAGTAGTGAACTTTGTAAGGCATCGACAGAAAGTTGATCGATATCCTTTTATTCTTCTATGGAACAGACAATATAATTCCATTTGTCTGTGAGGGTCCGCAGAATCTTTTCGACTATCTTGACATTGGTCATGTCTTCTCCGTAATTTCTCATGTCATTTGCAACAATCATCACTCGACTAAAGTAGTCAGTGATTGATTCATCTTTCTTCATTGCTAGTACTTCAAAGTTCCTGCGAAGACGGTTGAGTTGGGCCCTTTGAACGCGAGCATTTCCTTGACATTTTATCTTCATGGAGTCCCAAAGTTGTTTAGATGTCTCCTTGTGTGTGATTGTCTTTAGAATTGTTCTATCAATAGACTGGAACAAGTAATTCTTGGCTTTCAAATCTTTGAGTTTCATCTCCTCCAATGTTTTCTTCTGTGCATCTGTTAATGCCTCCGTATTTTCAGGTTGTTTATAACTTGATTCCACAACAGTCCAATACTCTTTGGACGCGTAGAAGATTTTCCATGACCATGCTCCAATGATCATAATCACCATCATACTTTGGAATGGCAGGTTCCGCAAAATTGTTATTTGCTTCTGCCATGTCTCACGCACTCTCTTAACTGAGTTTTTCTTTTGCCAAGCTCTGATGCCAGAATGTTAAAACAAGAGAATAACAATCTGAACTTGACTAAATCTTATTGAACACACCAACTGGCTTTTTATAGAGCCTAAACACAAGAAGCGTGCCTACTTACGTGCTAACAAACTAACAACCTAGGACTAGATCAAAAAAAATAGAGAATTCCTAAATTATAGAAATATTCAAAGCTGATGACTAAGTAGCACACTAACAACTAACGTAAAAATAGGACAAACTACAACTACTTCAAAAATTTATATCTCTCTTTTAAGACGGGCGTATCCGTCTTAACATCAAAAGAGGTCAAGTATCAATCCACTTGTGTATATAAAACAGCTCTGTTGCTTTTCTATATGATTTCTTCTTTTCTTTTATTTTAACTACTTGACTCATCTTATGTTGGGTAGATAAAGCGGTATTAAATAAGAATTCGTGAAACTTTTAATACCACTATTTGTTTTACACCGTATTATGTTGCCGAGGTATATATGCTTGGTAACATTGAACAAATAGTATGCGTAATTATTGCTATCAAAGGCATAAGAGTAGTTAGAGAACTTAATATTGTTATTTAGTCGAGTCAAATATATATCATACAACTAAATTATGAAAGATAACATGAAAATATTTTAGGACATCAACTCATAAGAGAAGTTAATATTGACAAATTTACACAAGAATATTAGTAAAGAATATCAACTAACAAAACAGATTTAGTGCTTGTTTGGTTACCCTCTCAATTCATGGGAATTCTAAACTCCCATGAATTGAGTTTTTGGTAACTTGTTTGGTTACCCCTCATATTGCAAAATGGGAGAGTTTACAATTCTAAGGGAGTTTTCAACTCCTACATGATGTAGGAGTTTGATTACCAACCCCTCCCTAGGTAATTGAAAACTCCTCCATCTTATTTCCTTCAAAACTACCCATTTACCCCTATAAATTAGGTGTTAGTAATATTGCGGGAGGGTATAATGGTAATTAGAAACTAAAATCACGTGAATTGACACGGTTCAACCAAACACTGCACGGGAGATTAATTCATGGGAATAACAAACTCCCCCAAGGCAACCAAACATGTTTTTATCATTTCTTGGGAATTGAATATTGGAGTTGGATTCCAGTAAATTGCAAATTAACACAGGAGTTCTATTCCCTTATGAACCAAACGAGGCCTTACACAGGACAAATTTACAATAATAAATTTTGAGTAAACAGATTGTTTTGTTTTTATAATCGAGAAGATTTTCAATAATACTACTCATTAGTCATTATTCCATGGTCCTTCTCTCTTTCTCTCCTATTGCCCGTATAAACGACTCAATTTCCTAAGCTGTACTGACTACTGACCACCACCAACATCACTATCCCCCGAGTTATACTAATTACCACTCTCTCCGATCACGACATCCGCACTACCACGCACTGGTCATCTACTCCTTCGGCACACCTATACCGTCTATCGACACATTTGTTGTTAGTGATTTTGATCACATTACATATAAGTGTATTCGAGTTTCTTATGTAAAATCGGTTTGAGCTCGTAATGGATATAATGTGAGTCGGGAATATGGAGTGTATGCTCATATAATCGTATATCGAGTTCATGTGTATAATGGATAAGGGACACTATAAAAGTGTTTCCATAGTATATATATCCTCTATCGAGGTCATATACCCGGGGTTAGGCATCCCCGACCGGGTTGTCATGTACTATCTATTTGAGAATTGCCAGGAATTATGTATTTAGGAAATAGTTACGTCCCCGATCGGGGTAGGTAACCCCTGACGGGGTTAAATTGCTTTTCCTGTACGTATGTTTCATGTGTGTTGCACATGTTTGGCAGTTATCATTTCTTTTGATTGGTTGGTAACAAATCAACATACTTATCCACTTATTTTTATATTCTGTATGTGAATTCCACATGCATATATATAGAGTGCGAGGGAATTAAACGAACACACTGACATTTTCACGTATTTCGTATTTGACAAAATAAAGTAAAACCAAACTCTCTTATTATTCTTTGTTCTTTGCTCTTTGCCTTAAGACAAAGGAATCGTCTTATCCTTCAGAGATTTCGTGATACCCAAAGGCTATAGGGTCGAAATACGCTAAGTAAAGTGTGTTCAACACGATTCGATTGGGTGTAATAAACCGTCTTATATTGTTTTAATTTCTGTTTTAGTGCCTTTGTTTGTATAAGTTTCTAGTTTGTAATCTTTGTAATGCAAAAACTACAACATTCTTAGAGTATTTTCTGCATTTGGAAATGGATTCAATCAAGGACATGACTACTAAGTTTGGAAAGTTGGAGAAAATCGAGGGTGTCGATTTCCGTCGTTGGTAAAAGAAGATGCACTTCCTTCTCACCGCTTTGAAGGTTGTGTATGTGTTGAGTACTCCTATGCCGGAGATTGTGGGGGATGAAACTCTTGCGGAAATTCAACGAAAGAGAAACAAGTGGGAGAATGATGACTACATATGTCGCGGTCACATCTTGAATGGTATGTCCGACTCTCTTTTTGACATTTATCAAAATGTTGAGTCCGCTAAAGAATTATGGGATCAACTTGAGTCTAAATATATGGATGAAGATGTTTCTAGTAAGAAGTTCCTTGATGGAAATTTCATGAATTATAAAATGGTTGATTCTAGACCGGTAATGGAA
This sequence comes from Silene latifolia, assembly GCF_048544455.1. Taxonomy (NCBI): domain Eukaryota; kingdom Viridiplantae; phylum Streptophyta; class Magnoliopsida; order Caryophyllales; family Caryophyllaceae; genus Silene; species Silene latifolia. The sequence goes on from NC_133538.1 coordinate 371,410,878, forward strand.
CAATACAATGAATTGCTCCGGATTTTGGGACAATTTGCACAACATAAGATGGAGATGGATGAATCTATCTCGGTGTCTAATATAATAGACAAATTGCCTCCCTCTTGGAAGGATTTTAAACATATGCTTAAACACAAAAATAAAGAGTTGAGTCTTGTTCAACTTGGTAGCCACTTGCGCATAGAGGAATCTCTAAGGGCGCAAGATGGTGGTAAAGGAAAAGGTAAAGATTTTATGGGATTGTGAGATCCCTGAAAAAATCTCCTTTTTGAAAAAATATAAGTAAATAGTAGGGAGTCGCCAGTAGGTTTTATAAAAAAAACATACAAAAATAAAGTTAACGGAAAAGGCCCCTTTTGATCCCTGGAATGGGGACTGATTCGTCACTCCGGTCTGAACCAAAGATTGCGGATTCGGGGATAAAGGTACGATAAGGGAAGGTGTTAGGCACCCGGATCGCCCGTCAAACTGACGGCCTCTACTATTTATTTGTAATATTATATATTTGACGAAACTAAGACAGAAAAAAGAAAGTTAGTGTAACACCCCCTCATACCAAGGTACCTTACCAAGGACTACCCTAGCATGAAAGACTGTTACCATCTCGGTTTCCCGAGGTTAGTATATCAAAGTTACAATTTCCAAACAACATTTATCAAAGTATATAAGTTAAAGATTACATTATCTCAGACCAACTCAAAATAAACGTACAAGGTCTCGATACAAATGAAATCCAAGACATCTAAACTCATAACAACGGAAGCTAGACTTGACGTGGTGACTCCCCATGACTGTCCCATAGCTAAATATCTGCATTACCTGTCACAATCTGCTCACCATCCCCGAATGGATCACCGCAGGTTTTACAAAACAACAACACGGGGTCAGTACTACTCAATCAAGACAAGACAACAACAATACAACCAGCTGATCATCGATCTCACACAGTAACCGACTACACACCGAAGTGTGTAGCCCTGCCAGATTACCCATCGCAACAGGTAATCCTCGCCGCCGATGGGTGACCGCACCCATCCCCACCTAGTCCAGCTCATCAACGAGCGACTAACAATCCCTGTCCCTTAATGTGCACATCCCCTCCCGTGGCGGGTTCCACGGAGGGCGAACTAGGGTGTGAAGCCACTCCCGCAAGTGACTCCACCACAATCACAATCACATGACATCACAACCATCTCAATCCGCTCATACCGACATCGTCACAACAATCCCCATACTCCGATGATCAGCAAATAACAACAATTACAACAAGCACAATCTCAAGTCAATTGACAAGAACGAGTAGGGAAACCCTACCTTAGCAATCAACAAAGTGGGAAAGGACTTGAACACTCGGGAAAGGCTCCTCTACGAAGTCTTCTCCTATAACATAATCATATCACACAATTACACATTGCACAATCCCCATATTTCCCCAATTCCGTAAACACACAAAGAACCCCAACGAATACAAACAACATAGAATAACACTTACCAACAGTAGGATGAGGAAATGTACGTAAGGACTCCGAAGGTTTCGCAATCAACAAAGCAAAGGGGTGATTAAGGAGTAATTAGGGAGAGATTAGGGTTACGTAAGAATGATGAAGTAGAAATGATATTTTAAAAACTGACGCGGATATAAAATAAATCTTAAACGCTCCCTAATCAAACCGTCGAAATAACACTTCGCCAAACCGGACACTCGGTCGAGTAAGTGTATACTCGGCCGAGTGTCCCATACTCGGTCGAGTGTTAACTTTACTCGGCCGAGTGTTCCTCAGCAGAACCAAAACAATACACAACCTCAAAGACTACTCGGCCGAGTAGGTTCTACTCGGTCGAGTAGTCACCAAGGAAAATCCGTAGTGTTACAATCTTCCCCCCTTAAAAAGAACTTCGTCCCGAAGTTCACACTCTACTATAAAATAAAGCACAACACTACGCCACAAGGCTACACCAACCACATATAACAACACCAAGGAACTATACAAGTCACCACAAAAATCATTATCCCGAGTCAAAGCAAAACAACAAACAAAACGAAACACGACCGCAAAGTTCCAACCCAACCTATAAAACATGGACACTTAACACCAACTCCACAAACTACTCTTCCTTCCACAACATGGCTCACGATATCGTCTCAACTATAGCATAGGCTCTCAATACTGACTCCATAACATTACTTCCATAACACTCAATAGCACTCAATCCACAAAAGAAGATCAATCATCAAAACGGAATGTTACATTCTATCATCCTTAAAACGAACTTCGTCCTCGAAGTTTACTCAAACACATAAACATCATCTTCCAACTGTCAAAACTATTAGACTCATAATCATTATCATTCAACTGTCAACAACACCGTTGAAATATTCTCTCATTGCTAAACATCGAACTACAACAAGCACGGTCATGACCTTTAATAAAATCAACACAAATATCCGTCCTTTATACTACACCAACACTCTACTTCCAATTATACTACCATATGCACAACCATCAAAATCTCTTTCATCGCATCCTACTCCTCTTAAGATAAATGTTACGTCCTCGTAACTCACTAATACTAGATCCTTCGTTATACCTCTCATTATCTTCATCACCACCACATGTCAAAGATAACCACTTATAATCGAATAAGTCGCCATGCATATATCTTAGGCTCTCTTACTTAAACAACTCTCATCCTTCAATTCACTCGTCACACCCCCTAACCTATACCTCAAAATCCTTAACTTAACCCAAAACTTCAACTCTTCCACATTACCGCAACATGACATATATCTTTATATAAACTATATAAAACTCATATCACCAAAAGCATAATTCACACTCCACACTTGTTACGTACACTCACACTAGATCCTCAAGTTCTTTTCTTTCATTACCGCAAAACTCATACATAACTGAACATGACACTAATCCCCAATATCCTGCACTCACTATCTCGACAAAAGATTATGAACCACTTGTCGCTTTCAGATCATTACAACACATATTCCACGAATCACTTGCCATGACTATGACTACCGATGCCTCATCTTAAAACAAGATAAAAATTATCAGAATAACTTCTCACAACTGTGTCCCATCAACAGAATATCACTATACCATGACAACAACGAAAACATATACAACTCTCTTTCACATCATACTCTACCCTCATTCCCAAATTGAAACTGGTAAGAAACATCAACAAAACAAAACAACAGTCTTTATGTTCAACCAAAACTCACAAGGAACAAAGAAGAAAACAAAACAACAATCTATGTTTAACTGGTATGCACTTACGAAAACTCGTATTATAGTCATCTCACCTACTCCACCACAACCGGTGACAACATCGCAACATTGCCACCAACAAATGCACCACGGTGCGAAAATACCCGCATCACAACAAAAAGTACCGCGCCATACACAATCCCATAAACACTGACTCAATATAACATCTTGGACAACAAACTTACTCAAAACTCGCTTTACAGGATCACAACACCATACATAATACGGAATAAATAGACAAGAATCTCATGCATACCATCCATACTTTTCATGGATTAAACCTATATCATGAATACACATGCAAGTATAACCAGTCTTGTCAGACCACCCAAACTATCACTTTTTTTTTTTGATCATCATTCCATTAAGTTACCGTATCCAACATATATTACAAACATTCATATAACAACTTTATGACTATCACACCATACCGCATCTCGTGAGGTCACAACCTCACACAAACATTTACATACTCCTAAGACCCATAATCACATCCAAATAGCCAATCCTGATTACGTAAGTTACCACTTGACAATGAATACCTCTTATCCGGACTTAACTCAGGTGCCCTTCATAACATATCTTCTTTTACACACAATTATCACCACCCTATTAACGTAGCCATATCATCTGTACCCAACTACTAACGAATACCTCATATATCCATACCTTAAAATCCCTCACAACCAAACATTAATAACCTTCACAAAATCAACCTCACTAGAACAACTAACTTCCCCAAAATAACATCATCCTCCACCACTAGTTACAATACTATGACACCAACATTTTTCATGTGACTACTCTCTTACTATCACTTCTTAATATAACAATCCTTTTCCTCCCTTTGGTTCTCATCCCAAACGACAAACATCAAATATATCAACAAAAATCACCTCAACACTATTTCCAATTTCATCCGTAATCGTATCGTCACCCGACTCACCACCAAAATCTCATATCGTGCAAATTCTTCACCCAACTTTTGCTTTCTTTAATTCCTCGAAACTCATGATTATCATGTTGTCCTGGAACTTCTATATAACTGTAACTCAAATCCTCATGATAGTATCATACATCTCTACGATTCCTTACTTTTATATCACATATCCTCAGTGAACATGTTCCTAGTTTTACTCCCCTATTCTTTTCTTTTACCCTCGACAAACTCCCTTAATGATTCAACTCTTCATTATTTCTGTCTAACTCTTAAGTGCTCCGGTTACCTTCACATTGCTCCAAACTCAATCCCCATTATTTTATGTCGATATCATCTCACTCTTTCTTACCATGGGTCTTCTCTCATTATACTATAACTCCCAATTGTCACTAATCTATCCATAAAATCAACGTTTAAAGTTCAAACAATTGCATCTCCCTTTTTACATCACTAGGAAACCAAAATTCATCTCATAACGTTAGCTGCCCAAAGAATTACTCACTAGGCTCACATCCTGAAAATTCCAAATTCCCAAACTTGGTCACCATCTACAAATCCACGTCGCGACATAACTCTATCTAAGTTCACTATATAACCCTCTTCTCCATCCCTCTAAAGCAACCTTTCATTACATATATCCTTAAGCAACACAATGCTAACCGTCTCCCTCTATAAGTCCTTACACATCCCGAAATGTCACTATTCGTATCTCTCATCTCAATCTTTCATTCTCATGCTTCTTTGCACTTACATCACCCTTGCCCATATACACTTACTTTTATACTACTCAATACACGACTATTTCACTCATCATATCTCACAAAACATGCTCTTTACCTCGATTAGCTCATCATTCTTTTTTTTTTTCACAACCACATTAACACATGTCTTCCTTATCCAACACTTATCTCTCATAACCCGGCATTCTCCCTGTCATACCTTCCGGTAACTTACGTATCAAGACCGTCTCTCATATAAAAGAATGCGTTAAGACTCAAAACATACATGTGTATATACCCTATGACTCAAAACAATGAAAAACATAGCCACCGGCTCAAAACAAAAGTAAAAACATAGCCACCGACTCAAAACAAAAGTAAGAACATAGCCACCGACTCAAAGTGGCCGCCCAACGAGGTACTCGGTCGAGTACATAACATACTAGGTCAAGTACAAGGTACTCGGTCGAGTAACTATATTACTCGGTCGAGTTTTCGACTCCGAGAAGCAACTCAATTGCCGCGAAGGATTACTCGGTCGAGTATTGGGAATACTCGGCCGAGTAGACCTTACTCGGTCGAGTATAAGACTACTCGGCCGAGTTCACGACTCCAGGCGCTAAACAGTATTATCACAGAAAGATTACTCGGCCGAATATGGAATACTCGGTCGAGTATAAAAGACACTCGGCCGAGTAGGGACTACTCGGTCGAGTATAGGCGCATTCTCAGACCGTCCAGTTTTCGTAAAACAATCATATCTCACTCGTTACTTGGTCAATCTGGGCGTGTGACCTATCGTTAGAATCGTAAGAGGACAAGCTATCACCTCAACTTGGAATCACAGCAATATCTTTTCTAGAACTCGACTTATGACAGTTTTAAGACAACCCTTCCAAAATCGGTTTGTATACAAATCAAAAATTTCTTTTCAAAACAACTTTAACATGCATAAAACAAGCAATAACGACCCAATGCTTCTAAAAACCAGTACATAGTTGAACATTTATCATATTCACATTAAAATTAAACACCACATTTACATATACAGACGCATGACCTTAATCACATGCTTCTACCAACAATCAAGCATTAAAATCATCATATTCATATGCACATGTACCACTACCATACTTTATGCTCAACATTGTATTAAACAGGTAACATGATCACATTCTTCATGCTCAATATCAACCAGATACAATTTCACAATTCACTTTTCATCTTTTACCATGTTCCAACACTTAACATGCCAACATATTCCATGCTCAAAGTTTCAACATCAACAAATCGTCGATACATCTTTCAACTACTACCATATTCCACTTCTTTCCTCATTTAATCCAACCATGCACAAGATTCAAACTACAGATATCAAACACACATGACTCAAACATACAACAGTTTCCCCCATGTGACCGGCTTGAGATCGTAAGGGCCTTAGTGCGACTCCGGGACGTCTCCCAAGTCTTTGCGGTAGCTCCAAACAACTCTCCCGGGTTCATTTTATTTAGACTCCCTAAGTTCATTGAGTTCATTAGTTTTAGGTGCCGGAATCGTCGGCTCCGATACCACTTTGTAACACCCCCTCATACCAAGGTACCTTACCAAGGACTACCCTAGCATGAAAGATCATTACCATCTCGGTTTCCCGAGGTTAGTATATCAAAGTTACAATTTCCAAACAACATTTATCAAAGTATATAAGTTAAAGATTACATTATCTCAGACCAACTCAAAATAAACGTACAAGGTCTCGATACAAATGAAATCCAAGACATCTAAACTCATAACAACGGAAGCTAGACTTGACGTGGTGACTCCCCATGACTGTCCCATAGCTAAATATCTCAGCATTACTGTCACACCTGCTCACCATCCCCGAATGGATCACCGCAGTTTTACAAAACAACAACACGGGGTCGATTACTCAATCAAGACAAGACAACAACAATACAACCAGCTGATCATCGATCTCACACAAGAATCGACTACACACCGAAGTGTGTAGCCCCGCCAGATTACCCATCGCAACAGTAATCCTCGCCGCCGAGGGTGACCGCACCCATCCCCACCTAGTCCAGCTCATCAACGAGCGACTAACAATCCCCGTCCCTTAATGTGCACATCCCCTCCCGTGGCGGGTTCCACGGAGGGCGAACTAGGGTGTGAAGCCACTCCCGCAAGTGACTCCACCACAATCACAATCACATGACATCACAACCATCTCAATCCGCTCATACCGACATCGTCACAACAATCCCCATACTCCGATGATCAGCAAATAACAACAATTACAACAAGCACAATCTCAAGTCAATTGACAGTAAACTGAGTAGGGAAACCCTACCTTAGCAATCAACAAAGGGGAAAGGACTTGAACACTCAAAAAGGCTCCTCTACGAAGTCTTCTCCTATAACATAATCATATCACACAATTACACATTGCACAATCCCCATATTTCCCAATTCCGTAAACACACAAGAACCCCAACGAATACAAACAACATAGAATAACACTTACCAACAGTAGGATGAGGAAATGTACGTAAGGACTCCGAAGGTTTCACAATCAACAAAGCAAAGGGGTGATTAAGGAGTAATTAGGGAGAGATTAGGGTTACGTAAGAATGATGAAGTAGAAATGATATTTTAAAAACTGACGCGGATATAAAATAAATCTTAAACGCTCCCTAATCAAACCGTCGAAATAACACTTCGCCAAACCGGACACTCGGTCGAGTAAGTGTATACTCGGCCGAGTGTCCCATACTCGGTCGAGTGTTAACTTTACTCGGCCGAGTGTTCCTCGGCAGAACCAAAACAATACACAACCTCAGCACTACTCAGCCGAGTAGGTTCTACTCGGTCGAGTAGTCACCAAGGAAAATCCGTAGTGTTACAGTTAGTAACAAACCTTATACAATTATTTACACTGACAAATTAATATGTTAGTTAAGACAATAAAATAGAGAAAATAAATAAAAGGTAAAATAAAGATTTAAATAAGAACAAAGAGTAAAGAAAAACTTATTTGAGGTCGGTACCCTCAGGCCTATGTGGATGTTGACTATTAATGAATTTCGACTTTGTCGTTAATTTACGGCTCTTATGCGCTTATATGGAACTGGGACGATTTATGTGACTGGTTTGATTTGAAAGTGGGATTGAATATTTGAGACGGTTGATTTGAACGAGAGTATTGATTTAGAATCTGGTCTGATTTGATTTGTAGGTGTATCGTATATTCGTCTGTATCTCCGTCTGTCCGTGTGTTTGCATGGTATTTATACCAAACTAATCCCACTTGCATCATGATTCTAACTCTTTGGCTTTCTTGTTATCACCCTTATCTTGATAGCTGGTAACTCTTAATTATGATAGGAAAAGTACAAGAATCTTTATCTTATTCTACTCCCCTAACATCACTTTGACATTCATTCCTATGTATTTGACAAAGTTGGGCTGATTCTCGGCCAACTCTAATAATTTGCATGCTGCTTAACGTTATTTATCTGGCCCAATTGCATTAGATCAAGTCTTAACGGATAAATTTCGGAAACTTGTTGGTTTTGTGCCTATTAAATGGGCTTAATGGAAATAGAAGCTTAAGGATGGTTTTATGCCATTTTAGTAATTTTATGGTAAATAAGCGTAAAGAGCCTTTAATTATAGCATTGTCAATATTCATTTAGTCATTTAGTTTTAGCCTCATCATCGGGTACCCGTAAGGCTAGGTAGACATTTTGAGGTGTCTACAGAAGCCCCCACTTTGACCGAGTCTGAGTAAGACGAAGGTCAAAGTAGTCTGGTCGGGACAGATAAAGGTTAAGAAACGTACCTGGGCCTCTTACATTACCTGTCTGGAGTAGCTGGAATCTGGAACGGCCAAACTTTGTTTTACTAATCTGGAACTGGTATAGCCAAACTTTGTTCAGCTTGTCCGGAACTGGCATGACAAAGCTTTGTTTTGTCAATCTGGAATGGAGTTGGTAAAACTTTGTTTCACCATTCTGGAAACTGGCATGGCAAAACTTTGTTTCGCCGGTCTGGAATCTGTATCTGGTATAGCTAAACTTTGTTTAGCTTAAAGGTGAGATCGTGAAATCTGATCTCCCGAACTCGGTTGCGTATCAGGGCCCGCCGACCAAGGGATGCTTCTTAGTTTTGCAGGTGAACAAAACGTGAAATTGTTTAGCTTCGTCAGGTGAACGAAGGCCGATCGGTTAGTTTCGCAGTGAACGAAATCGGATTGCTTTGCGGTGAACAAAGGCGGATTATTCCGCAGTGAACGGAATGAGATTGCTTAGCTTCGCAGGTGAACGAAACCGGATTTGCTTAACTTCGCAGGTGAACGAAGCTGGATTAGAACACAAAATTTGATTTTATGAACTAGGACGCGTGTCAGAGCCCGCCGACCAAGGTATTTCAAAAATTTTATTTTGAAAAAAGGATGGATAAGATCGTATTTTATTTTACAAACTTAGATGCGTGTTAGAGCCCGCCGACCGAAGGAATTTCAAAATTTTATTTTGAAAAAGGATTGCGTGTTAGAGCCCGCCGACCAAGGAATTCAAAATTTTATTTTGAAAAAAGATTGCGTGTTAGAGCCCGCCGACCGAAGGAATTTCAAAATTTTATTTTGAAAAAGGATTGCGTGTTAGAGCCCGCCGACCAAGGAATTTCAAAATTTTATTTTGAAAAAGGATTGCGTGTTAGAGCCCGCCGACCAAGGAATTTCAAAATTTTATTTTGAAAAGGATTGCGTGTTAGAGCCCGCCGACCAAGGAATTCAAAATTTTATTTTGAAAAAGGATTGCGTGTTAGAGCCCGCCGACCGAGGAATTTCAAAATTTTATTTTGAAAAAGGATTGCGTGTTAGAGCCCGCCGACCAAGGAATTCAAAATTTTATTTTGAAAAAGGATTGCGTGTTAGAGCCCGCCGACCGAGGAATTTCAAAATTTTATTTTGAAAAAGGATTGCGTGTTAGAGCCCGCCGACTGAAGGAATTTCAAATTTTATTTGAAAAAGGATTGGAATGTAAAATTTTATTTTACAAACTAGGATGCGTGTTAAAGTCCGCCGACCGAAGGATTTGAGAATTTTATTTTTAAAATGATCAGATTTAAAAATCATAAAATTTTGTAAAATAATCTGGAATTATTTATAAAATATGAATTTTGGGGAATGAGCGAGAAAAGTAAAATTTAATTTACGAACTTGGATTTAGAAATCGCAAATTTCCATTTTGAAAAGAAGAGACGAGTGTTAACCAGTGGAACTTTGCTAACCCCTAATTTGAGTGGACCCATCTCATTAACTTGATAACATGTTGCGCCTAACAATTGAGTAGTTAGCCTTATCTTTACAAATCTCACAAATCTCAGAATAAAGAAATCATCAGCTGACCAGACTTTCTCTTTCCTCTTTTTGTTTATTGAACTTTCAGTTACCCCATTGTTGTTTATTAGAGCTACTTCAATAAATCGTGCCCTTGTTCCCAAATTTATTCGATTTCTTTTTCTTAATCCGCCTATTCTTTGGCTCCTGATATGGGATGAAATCAGCGTGGGTTGCGCCGCCTTGGCAGTCATTCCAGCTATCGATGGAGAACAAGATGATTGACATCAGAGCACCGTCGAACCTTTGGTTTCTGATACGGGATACGATCAGCGGTTTTGTGCCGCCATAGCTGTCGTTTGAGCCCCCGGTTGGCGACTGGGTGACTGATGATGGAGCACGGTCGAAGTAAGTGCTTCTTTTATTTTGTTGATTTTGAATTTATATTATTCCAGTGTACTATCCTAATGTGGGACACGATCGATAGCAGCTGTGCTGTTGTAGCCATCGTCTGAGCAATAGAATGACGACCAGTTGACTGATGAAGGAGCACTGGCGATTGTCGATTATGCTAGCTCCTGAGATAGAGTGAAATAAGCGGAGGTGTGCCGCAATTTGAGCCCCCGATTGGTGACCGGATGACTGATTAAGGAGCACGGTCGAGTCTTGTGATTTTTTTTTTACCGGACTTTCATTCTTGCTTTCAAGCTCCAAATCAGATCGTAAGTATTATGTCTCTTGACTGACTTCAAATTCATGCTTCTTTTTTTTTGTTCCGTATTTTCACTGGTCAAGTCGTATGTTTGATGATTGAACTGATAATTTTACTGGTGTCTGGCGAATCAAGTAGTGTGCTTGATAATGAGACCGAACTGATAGTGCGATTGTGATACTAAAACCAAGTTTACCATTTCCTTACTGGTCTTGTGAATCAAGGTGTGTGCTTGACTGATAATATGATTGAATTGAAGTTATGCTCCTTTTTTATTTTTTATTTTTATCTCTAAATCAAGTTGTGTGCTTGATGATACAACTGGACTGATAGCGCGATTACGACATTAATGCAGACGATTTATGATATTGATGATGTATAAATAGTATGCTGACAATGCTAATGATATACGCTGATGCATGATGCTCACTTACTTACGACAACAAAGACTACACTAGCCAATTGACAATGCATTCTTTCTAAAATAGATCATAGACACATTACACATCTCATTTCTAGTCCTGTTAATTTTTTTTACCAAAAACGCGCTACTGCATGATCTGGGAAAGGGACAGAGTACTCTAGTCCTAGCTGCTTAGGTGTTGTGCCTATTGAATTGTCATTGCTTTGTAAGTCCTTAACTTTTTTGGTCAGGGCTGTCGTCTAAATGTAGTCAAACATATGCGCGAAGTGTTTACTTATGCCCCTGGTCTTAGCTGAAACTCCTCACTCTATGTTCTGTGGTAGCCCCCTGTTCAGGTATTTTCTTCTGTCTTTTTTTTTTTTTTTTTTTTTTTTTGACCTGGTGTGGGTCGTGACTGTGCCAAATTGTTTTCTTATTATTATTTTTTTTTTTTGGATTTTGAGATTTGTATTGTAAAATAAGTTTTGCCCTCTTTATAGTAAGAAGCTCGGCTAATTACCCAAAACTAATACTATAGAAATAAAATACTTATGTGACCGTATAAACTTAGTGTACATCCCCCGAAGTCTTAGATGCTAAACGAGGGTGATAAATGGAATGGAGTAGAAGGGTCTATGGTGTTAGAAGACACTGGAGATCTGTGTGCCTCTCTCATTCACCTAAATGAATGAAAGGATCGTCCCAACAGGTATGGAGACAAAGTAACTGTGGATTGACTCGTATGAGAGATGAAAAAGTGACTACTCTGCAATTTGATTGCAAATGGGACTGGAGCTTTTTTTTTTTTTGTCTTTTTTTTTTGGAACTTTTTTTTTGTCTTCTTGAACTTTTGAGATTTTGGATACGGGATTAAATTGCATCTTTTGCTGGATTTTTTTTTGTCTTGTGATCTTTTGAGTCTTTTGACATTGGATTTGATTGCAAATTTGACTGTTTGAGTCTTTTGACACTGAAGTGCAACTTTGATTGGAATTTTTTGTTGACTTATTATGAGAGTTTTTGATGCGAGTATTTTTCAGCTTCTATTGGTAATTGGACTCACATCTTTAGTTCATTCTAAGGGACTAGTGGTCACCTATAAAATAGCACGGGGTGCGCGCTCCCGTGTCTTATTTAGTATGTTTGGACACGGTTGTACTGAGAATCTGGTTTGAATATTTTTGAGCTAATTTTCTAGCACCAATGGGAGTGAATGATAATATATGCTAAAATGGTCGATTATATGAGTTTGTGCTCATCTAGTGGTCATTTGAGATATGAGAAGTTATGAATGTGGTAGACAGAGAGTTGTGCTCATTTAAACTAGTAGTCACATGAAGTATGGGAAATTAACGAATCAAGTAGAAAGATGGAATCTCCAAACCTATAGGTCACCTAGTTAGAGACACGGCGATCAAGGAATTATCACACCACAGAGATGGAAAAGATGGTCTAGTGCACGCCCTCGTTTAGGCTGACTCTAAGAGGTCGACTGATCTACACTAAAAAGATACGCCCTAAAGTATTTCAAGTCTATTCTACTAGTTAAGGGTAAAAAGTAGAACAAGTGACTAATAAAAATGACATATGCTCGTTTTTTCCACTTATTTAATTTATGCAACTCAAAGAGGACTAGGATGGTCCTTTCTTAATTAGATACTTGTAAAGTAGTTTTTTTTTTTTTTTTTTAGGTAATGTCAGGAACACTCGTATGAGTTTGTGATTATAAGAATGAATTTTCTTGTTCTATCGACATGTTTGTTCTTACTCTTAATTTTTCTTATATATATGCAAGTGAGAAAGGACTTGGATGGTCCTAATTTAAGCAAATTTTGATGGAAACTACATGTGAGTTGGTATTGTCTAGTCTTCATGTACCCTTCTTTTGTTCCCCAGCTAGAGTGGCTATTAAAATTAGGGTCTCGTTTACTCCTCCCTATCCCAGATCATGACTTACCTTTTAGAAAATGATTTTTTTTTTCTTTATAGGAGACATGACTAGTATGGAGTAATATGGCGAAGGAGATGCAGGACTCCCTATGAAGAAACTTATTTATCTCATGCTAGGTGAAATCTAAATGCAAGTATCTAGTAAATTTTTTTTTTTGACATGCTGACCATGAGGTTCTATTGAGGACGCATTGGACTGGGTTATGCAGAGGATGGTACCATATGCAAATGCTCATAGGAAAACAGCCTAGATATGATTAGTAAAGTAATGCATGCTCTATATGAGACACTGTCTAAGAATGGAATTGCTACATGGAGTGCATGCCGAACTACCTAGGCGGCAAGTTTTATTTATCTAACATTGAAATAGGACTTATGCAAGTGCTGATCCTAAACTTTTTTTTTTGACACACTCAACACAGACGGGCACAAGCACTGACGGACTAAATGGGCTGAACTGTGAACTAGCTAAATGCAAAACCTATGTAATGTCCTAGGATGCTTCATGATGATACGAGACGGAATGCAACCAGACACAAGCCAAATGGTGACAGCCTACTGAGTATAAGCTATATGCAAATGCGAGGTAAAATTGCAAGCGAGGTAAATGCTATTTGAAAACAGGGACATCCTAATGTGACCTTGGAATGTAGACTCAATGGATCAAATGCATATGTTAGGACGCTTGATTAATGGGATGCGGAAAGCTTTAGCCATTGTATAATTATATTTATCTACTTTATTCTAACCAGTTATGGCTATATGGCTATGTGGGATGCAATACTATATGCAAGGACTCAATGCAAATGCAACTAGGACTAATACTACTGTAAGTACGTATGTGAATGCATACTACTTATCCTAGTTAACACATGTAGAACACATTCTATTTATCATAATTTTTTTTGGTTAATTTGTTATGAGCAAGATTATGTCAAAAATTAACAAACATGACACATAATATAGCCTAACAAAGGTTCTATGGGATCTATGGTTAGGTTTATGGTTGGCAATTGGGTACTCACAACATTAAAATACCCGAGGGTATCTCTCGCTTTTGTGCTCCCCCAGTCATATGGACCAGACGAGTTGCCAAAACGCGACGTCATGAGGTGGGAAATATGTGTAAGGCCTAGTCAGTCGAATGGACCTTCTAAGTATACAACATACTTTACCGAGGGTAAATTAGGGTAGCTTAAGATGACATAATACTGGCTTACGGAGAGCCTATGTCTTTTTTGTCTGAAATAATATATAAAGTGTAAAGCACGAAAATAACGATACCATATTATGTATACAATAAAGAGCAAATGAGCAATACGTAGAGCAAACACTATCATGAACAATTTGGCAGATTAGCATACGTGTTTTATACGGAGTGATTGACCTTACCAATTCTGCATGCAAAAGCCACTGAGCCAACACATATCCATTAACAAACAAATTTGTTACACACGTTAGTTTCACGCTTTTTATATTCACAATTGTACGCTAATCAACAAATTAAATTGCGGTGAAATTAAATTAAGCGTATCAACTAATCTTTTGTCAAAATATATAATATTATAAACAAATTTCAAGTCTTACCCTCTTAATAAGTCCCCAGCGGAGTCGCCACTGTGAGATCCCTGAAAAAATCTCCTTTTTGAAAAAATATAAGTAAATAGTAGGGAGTCGCCAGTAGGTTTTATAAAAAAACATACAAAAATAAAGTTAACGGAAAAGGCCCCTTTTGATCCCTGGAATGGGGACTGATCCGTCACTCCGGTCTGAACCAAAGATTGCGGATTCGGGGATAAAGGTACGATAAGGGAAGGTGTTAGGCACCCGGATCGCCCGTCAAACTGACGGCCTCTACTATTTATTTGTAATATTATATATTTGACGAAACTAAGACAGAAAAAAGAAAGTTAGTAACAAACCTTATACAATTATTTACACTGACAAATTAATATGTTAGTTAAGACAATAAAATAGAGAAAATAAATAAAAGGTAAAATAAAGATTTAAATAAGAACAAAGAGTAAAGAAAAACTTATTTGAGGTCGGTACCCTCAGGCCTATGTGGATGTTGACTATTAATGAATTTCGACTTTGTCGTTAATTTACGGCTCTTATGCGCTTATATGGAACTGGGACGATTTATGTGACTGGTTTGATTTGAAAGTGGGATTGAATATTTGAGACGGTTGATTTGAACGAGAGTATTGATTTAGAATCTGGTCTAATTTGATTTGTAGGTGTATCGTATATTCGCCTGTATCTCCGTCTGTCCGTGTGTTTGCATGGTATTTATACGAAACTAATCCCACTTGCATCATGATTCTAACTCTTTGGCTTTCTTGTTATCACCCTTATCTTGATAGCTGGTAACTCTTAATTATGATAGGAAAAGTACAAGAATCTTTATCTTATTCTACTCCCCTAACATCACTTTGACATTCATTCCTATGTATTTGACAAAGTTGGGCTGATTCTCGGCCAACTCTAATAATTTGCATGCTGCTTAACGTTATTTATCTGGCCCAATTGCATTAGATCAAGTCTTAACGGATAAATTTCGGAAACTTGTTGGTTTTGTGCCTATTAAATGGGCTTAATGGAAATAGAAGCTTAAGGATGGTTTTATGCCATTTTAGTAATTTTATGGTAAATAAGCGTAAAGAGCCTTTAATTATAGCATTGTCAATATTCATTTAGTCATTTAGTTTTAGCCTCATCATCGGGTACCCGTAAGGCTAGGTAGACATTTTGAGGTGTCTACAGGGATCCTCTGCCGTAAATATGATGGAAAAGGGAGAGGGTTTCAAGAACAAATTTAAGGGAAAGAAACGCCCTTTTAACAACACCAATGATGAGTCTAACAAGACACCGAAAGGTGCTTGTCAGATTTGTGGAAAGACCGGGCATTTGAAAGCAAATTGCAAGGTTGGAAAGCACAAAAAGAAAAAGGCTGCAAGTACTAGCCAAGGAGGGAAAGGGTCTAATGACCAAGATCCACCCACTAATCAAGGTCAGATTTTAGACATTGGTTTTAATTCGGTTGTGAATTATGTACCGCTAATTTCTGAAGCATTTTATGTGCAGGATGATGTAGTGGCATGGTGGATAGACTCGGGTGCAACCAATCATGTTTGCAAGGATCGACATTGGTTCAAGTATTATGAACTAGTGAAGGATGGATCCGTTCAATATATGGGCAACGAGTCTACCGCTCCTATTGTAGGTCGTGGCATGGTGGTGTTGGAATTTAGTTCCGGAAATATTGTAAAATTAAATAATGTATTACATGTACCCAGAATTAGAAAGAACCTTGTATCCGGTAGTTTTTTAAGTAAACTTGGTTATAAACAAGTGTATGAATCTAATAAGTATGTTTTATCTAAACATGGTGTATTTATTGGATTTGGTTATTATTGTAATGGAATGTTTATGTTGAATGTTGTTCCAAATGAAAGTTCCATATTTATTGCTTCCTCTATGAATGATACTTCATATCTTTGGCATGTGAGATTAGGACATGTACATTATAAAAGATTGGAAATTATGTCTAAAGATGGTCTAATTCCATCATTTAACATGAACATAAATAAGTGTAATACTTGTATGTTGACAAAAATCACAAGGCAATCATTTGGTAATGTGTCTAGGATCTCACATGTGCTTGAGCTTATTCATAGTGATTTATGTGATTTTCGCAATTATCCGTCTTTAGGTGGTAAAAAATATGTAGTGACTTTTATTGATGATTTTAGTCGGTTTTGTTACATATATTTACTTCACTCTAAAGATGAGGCAATTGATAAGTTTAAGGTCTTTTAAAATGAAGTGGAATTGCAACAATCAGTTTTGATTAAAATGTTGCGTTCCGATAGAGGTGCTGAATATTATGATCCTTTGTATTTTGAGTCAAGTGGTATCATTCATGAATTAACTCCTCCATATACACCACAATTAAATGGTGTAGCAGAAAGGAAAAATAGAGTCCTAAAAGAAATGGTTAATTCTATGTTGTCTTACTCGGGTTTGAGTGACGGATTTTGGGGTGAAGCCATGTTGACGGCTTGCTATTTATTAAATAGGATTCCTAACGAAAGGAATAAAGACACTCCATATGAACTTTGGTACAAAAAGAAACCTAGCTTGAATTATCTTCGAGTTTGGGGTTATCGGGCTGTTGTAAGACTACCCGATCCCAAGATTAAAACCTTGGGGGAAAGGGCATTGATTGCATATTCATTGGATATGCTGCGCATTCAAAGGTTTATAGGTTCTATGTAATTGAACCTAATTATTTTGTTTCGGTCCACACTGTAATTGAGTCAAGGGATGCGATATTTGATGAGAGTCGTTTCTCATCAATGCCGAAGCCTAAGGATCTAGTACCTAGTTCTAGTGGAGCTATTGAGGGAAGTGACAATGTCACAACTCAAGAAGCAACACCTGAAATTCGTAGGAGTAAGAGAAAAAGGATTGCTAAATCATTTGGTCCCGATTTTCTTACCTATTTGGTTGAAGGTTCAAGGGATGGATGTGAAAACTATTATCCATATTGTTTTCACATTGATGAGGACCCTAGGACATTTGATGAGGTGATGAGGTCTCATGACTCTTCCTTTTGGAAAGAGGCGGTGAATGATGAGATGGATTCCATAATGGGCAATAACACTTGGGTGCTTGCGGATTTACCTCGTGGTTGTAAACCATTGGGTTGCAAGTGGATCTTCAAAAAGAAGATGAAAGTTGATGGTTCTATCGACAAGTTTAAAGCTAGATTGGTTATCCAAGGCTTTAGACAAAAGGAAGGGATTGATTATTTCGATACCTATGCTCCCGTAGCTCGCATTACTACTATTAGGTTGTTGATTGCACTTGCTGCAATTAATAATCTAGTGATCCATCAAATGGATGTCAAGATGGCGTTCTTGAATGGTGAGCTTAAAGATGAGGTGTATATGAAACAACCGGAACGATTTATTATGCCCGGTAATGAGCATAAGGTTTGTAAATTAATTAAATCATTATATGGACTTAAACAAGCCCCTGAACAATGGCATCACAAGTTTGATGAGGTTGTTTTATCTAATGGGTATAGACTAAATCAGTCGGATAAATGTGTGTATAGCAAATTTGATGACAACGGTAATGGAGTCATTATTTGTCTATATGTTGATAACATGTTGATTTTTTGGTACCGACCAAAATCAAGTAGACCTTACTTAGGCCTTTTTGTCATCAAGCTTTGTCATGAAAGACATGGGTGAGGCGGATGTGATACTTGGTATAAAGAGCAAGCGTGAGAACAAGGGATTTTCTTTGACACAATCTCATTACATTGAGAAAGTGTTAAAGAAGTTTAATCATGGAAATTGTTCTCCGGTTAACACTCCAATGGGATCCTAGTGTTAAGCTTATGCCTAATAAAGGTGAAGCTATTTCACAACTTGAGTACTCTCAAGTGATTGGGTGTTTGATGTATGCCATGACAAGCATACGACCGGATATCGCCTTTGCCGTTGGCAAGTTGAGTAGATACAAAAGTAATCCTAGTCTTGAATATTGGGTTGCGGTAAAACGTGTATTGAGATACTTGAGGCAAACCATGGATTATGGTTTGAACTATGTCGGATTTCCTTCGGTCTTAGAAGGGTATTTCGATGCTAGTTGGATCACCAACATGGAGGATCATTCATCTACTAGTGGATGGGTGTTCTTGCTTGGTGGAGGAGCTATCTCATGGGCTTCTAAGAAGCAAACTTGTATAACAAGTTCGACTATGGAGTCGGAATTCATTGCTTTAGCTGTTGCCGGTAAAGAGGCGGAATGGTTAAGGAATTTGGTTTATGAAATTCCGGTTTGGCCAAAACCTATTCCTCCTATTTCTATCCATTGTGATAGTTCGGCGACTTTAGCTAGGGCTTATAGTGAAGTTTACAATGGAAAGTCTAGACATCTTGGTGTTAGACATAGCGCGGTTCGTGAGTTGATTACTCAAGGCGTTATTTCCGTTGATTTCGTAAGGACACATCATAATTTGGCTGATCAATTGACGAAGGGATTAGCTAAAGACTTGGTTATAAAGTCGGTAATCAGGATGGGTTTAAAGTCCGTCTAGATCTTTATGATAAGATACCCAAATTCCCTCTAACAAATTTTAGAGGCTAAGTTCAATGTGGAAGGCTTATTATGGAAGATTGAGGCACATGTTATAATCCCGAAAGGTATGTGCATGACCTGCATGACAAGAGGTTGATGTTTAATACTTCTTAATGAAATCTTTGACAAAGTGCATTTTGCAGGTGCACGATGAAAGATTCACCTATGTGAGTGTGAAGTGTAGCCGCTTCAAGAGGCTTGGACTTGGCTTCCTATACTCTCATGAAAGGATATGGACACAAGGCGGTCAATAGTGTTAAGTTTGTAACTTTAAGAGTTTATTAAGTCTATGTGTATGTTATCTTCATGTATTCAATATGAGTTGAAAGGTTCAATCCGTGGGACACCTTGATTCTCGAATATTTG
Organism: Silene latifolia; assembly: GCF_048544455.1. NCBI lineage: Eukaryota > Viridiplantae > Streptophyta > Magnoliopsida > Caryophyllales > Caryophyllaceae > Silene > Silene latifolia. The sequence continues at coordinate 371,430,752 of NC_133538.1, forward strand.
GAATGTGTAATATACTAATGTGAAAGTTCAATCCTTGGGACACTTTCATTTATGCCTAGACTTGTTTGCTTTGTTGTTTTATTTTGAAACAAGGGATACACTTAAATGGGGGAGGAATGTTAGTGATTTTGATCACAATACATTTAAGTGTATTCGGGTTTCTTATGTCAAATCGGTTTGAGATCGTAATGGATATAATGTGAGTCGGGAATATGGAGTGTATGCTCATATAATCGTATATCGAGTTCATGTGTATAATGGATAAGGGACACTATAAAAGTGTTGCCATAGTATATATATCCTCTATCGAGGTCATATACCCGGGGTTGGGCATCCCCGACCGGGTTGTCATGTACTATGTATTTGAGAATTGCCAGGAATTATGTGTTTAGGAAATAGATGCGTCCCCGATCGGGGTAGGTAACCCCTAACGGGGTTAAATTGCTTTTCCTGTACGTATGTTTCATGTGTGTTGCACATGTTCGGCAGTTATCATTTCTTTTGATTGGTTGGTAACAAATCAACATACTTATCCACTTATTTTTATATTCTGTATGTGAATTCCACATGCATATATATAGAGTGCGAGGGAATTAAACGAACACACTGACATTTGCACGTATTTCGTATTTGACAAAATAAAGTAAAACCAAACTCTCTTATTGTTCTTTGTTCTTTGCTCTTTGCCTCAAGACAAAGGAATCGTCTGATCCTACAGAGATTTTGTGATACCCAAAGGCTATAGGGTCGAAATACTCTAAGGAAAGTGTGTTCAACACGATTTAATTGGGTGTAATAAACCGTCTTACATTGTTTTCATTTCTGTTTTAGTGCCTTTGTTTGTATAAGCTTCTAGTTTGTAATCTTTGTAATACAAAAACTACAACATTTGTCTGGCTCACAGCATCTCAGTCTACCATTGCCTTCCCATCTCAGTCAAGTCCTAACCATAACGGCACGATCGCCCTATGCCTTTACGTATTCCTTTTTAGTCCGTTCCTTTGATTCTTTACATTTCCCTATATTGACTTCACTTTATCCATTAAATGACTATTATATCTTTCTAAAATTTATGAGGTCCACACACATGAGGATATAATTGTAATCCAATATATAAAAACATTACATACCCCACTTGCTTCCACTTTCTTAATGTTTGTGCAAAAAGCAAACATAAAGAAACAAATGAAACGGAGGAATTATTAATATTTTTTTTTAAAAAAAAAACTAGGTAGTTTATAAACCTTGGATTCCTAATCGCTATCGTCACATTAATTAAATAAATAATCCTCTATCCCACTTTTTGAAATCCTTTTTCTTAAAATTAAAGATTAATGCTAACCATCAAATCCCTAAAAACTCACGTATTACTTTTGTTTTGTGTTTAAGATCATTCAACCGTGCGTCTAATCCTTAGTTAATATGGTAGATGCGTACATGCGAACATATGATTATGCGTAGTATTCTCATAAACTAATATTGTTATATTTGTAATATGTTTTCTTCACTGAAATAAAAGTACTCTTAATCTCCATAATTCATTGCTTAATTAGAGTATGCGCAAAACAACAAACTTCAAAAAGCGGACATTATCGATTTATCATCTTATCGAACACTTACCTTTGCCGATAGAACTACCTACAGATTTGTCACACGAATAATTCCATCAACCATGTTATACACAATATACATCAACCATGTTATACACAATATACATCAACCATTATACCTGAAATTTCAAATTAAAGTGCACAGTTAGTACGTAACATGGCATATTGACATATATATTATTGATTAAAGTAATATGATATACGTAATTAGCAAGCACATTATTAGCACTACACGCATTAAGAATACACAATAAATTATGTTTAAAAAAACAACATGACATAGAGGAATAGGGGAGGGGATATATACGTGCAAAATATCATATAAAAGAAATTCTAGACGTAGGACACTTTTATATGTTTATAACAAAATTCATATTTATAATGGTGAAGAATTATAACTCCATACAAATTCTAGTTGTAGAGACCATTTATATTACGTAAAAGTGCAAAGCTATACTACAATTAATTAGAATATTATATAATATATGCTTGGACCACACTAATGCTTATATATATTCTCTCTTATTTCACTTACTAGTTGGTAAGTCCGTGCGATGCACGGGGCTCCTATTAGGATTATCTGTAAAAATATATATTCTTAAGTTAACAAAAAAAAGTCTAACTATGTTGAATCATGGATGAAAAAAACTCCATGGTTGGTATAGTTGATTGAAGAATTATTAGTGCTTTTACCGTAAAAATTTGACATTTAATAGTACTTATAACATCAAGTGATTTATTTATAATATGTACTTTGCTTTTTCATTGTTGCAAACACAAATTGGTTTTTAATTCAATAAAAAACGCTTTCTTTGTTAATATGGTGCAGCTCACCAAAATGAATCCTTAATAACGGAGACAGACCTTTATGAGTCTTGTAAATTATTCTAACCTACAACAACTACGTAAAACTGAATGCTGTTACGTAAAACAACAATTATCATAATTATATATAGTGTGTTCAAAGAAAATGTTAGATCTCTTAAACATAATTTTACCTTGATTATATATATTTACAATTAAGGGGGTGTTTGGTTGGACATATTGGAATGGAATGGAATGGATTTGATCCATTCCATTGTTTGGTTGGGGTGATTTGGAATGGAGTTAGATACCTAATGGATTCTAACTCCACCCCAACCCCTTGGAATCCCATACCCACCCACCTCCCTTGGATTCAAACTCCATTCCCTTCTTCTATAATTTATGATGAACCAAACAAGATTAGACAAGTATGGATTTAGAACCCCATACCACCATACTATCAAACTCCATTCCATTCCATTCCGACTTGTTGAACCAAACGACCCCTAAGAGTATTTGCTCCTTATAAACTTCTCGCAACATCAAATCCAAACTTAATTCCAATAGAATTATTAGTCTCTAAATAACAATCAAAAATATATGTGATATTGTGATTCTATTGCATAGAATGCATGGGCAACATCATTTATTAGTTTTATGACATCATTTAAAATCGTTGAGTTACAAAGTTAGTATTTTATGGCAACGCTGAAACGTTGATTTAAGTTACCATGGTCTGGTAATAGAAAACTATTAAATTTAATAAAAAGTCAAACCATGCTGAAAATGAGAGCAAACAAAAATTCGGGAGTTGATTTAGATGAGGAGAGATTAATCATCTGTTCCCCTCACAAAAACGCAACAAAAATGTTGTTATTTGGTATTGACTATATCAGTTGTATAACATTCACAGATATAATTGGATTGTAGAGTTATTATTCTTATAATCTCACGCGTCATTGATTTTTAATAGAAATAGTCTTTGACTATTTATAATTAAGATTACTTGTCCTTAAAAGCTTCATGCAAAATATATAATACGATACATAATTTGATAAATTTGTGAAAACTTCTTTGTAAATAATGTATTTCGTTTGGCCTTGATACATTTGGTCTCTATCACGATGAGAACCTTAATCCTTTGGATGACTTTGCTCTTGACGCTTCTACGTAAAGGTGGTCATTACTAAAAACTGGTTTCAGCACATAAATTCCAACATGATTAAGTGATTGTCCCTGACTCTTGTTTATTGTCTAGCGAAGCATAGCCTCAATGTATATTGTCTCCGCTTAAGAACGAAAGGAATCTTTGTATCCGAGGAAGTCATTCCTATGCTCGGTTTAGTACATTTTGCCAACTTTGGAACCCGTAATTATCTTCCTTTCTATTTCGAATTTCCCAAGGCAATTGATGATAAGACAATGTCTCTTTCGATAATCCTCTTACGGAGTTGATGTTCCTCAACAACATAACCGACATACCACACTTGGTAAAACATACTATTATGAGTTATGTTAAAAAATTCATCACGTATACTCCCTTCACTTCTTAATAAACATCTTTCCCATTACTTCTCAAGGGTCAAACGTCGTTTATAACTTTGACCATTAATATGTCAAAAATCATGGTCAAACTAATGTATTGACGACTCTGCAAAAACAATACTACATAGGATCATTGGGAAGAGGATGATGTACATTTAGTGTGAAATTCCTAAAAGATAATGAATTTTGCTCCCAAAGTCGTCTAACAAGACTAAAATACTCTACCAAGTCTCGAATAATAGGAAATAAAAAAATGACTCCTAAAAGCAAGGATGTCATACGAGCGAGGGGACATGACGAATATAGGCTTTCTCATACCCATATATATTATTAGTTATAAAAATTACATGCCCTTAGTTGTCACAAGTAAAAATTTTCAAAGCCATAGATCAACTTGTGTAGATCTTAAAATAGTTCGTTCCATATAAATGTTATATTCTCGCTTATTCTATAGTTTTCAAATATTTCTGATATTTTATTTACCCATGTCCCATGGTTGACATTATTTAAAATTCAGTTTGAGTCTGAAACTTTATTTATATTCGCTGCATCCAAGACAAAAGAGATATAATTGGACAATTGTGATAGATTTTCCTTTTGATCAAGTTTGTTTTTTTTTTTATTGTAGAGTCAACAATTTTCTTATATGGAACGCTATTTATTTTGAACCAATTGCTTATTTATTCTATTTCTCATGATTATGATATATACGTACTTTGTGTTACAATGTCTCATTGCTAATATTTATTCTGAACAAATAGCTATTTATTTTATTAATCAAGTTTATAAAATTAAAAATAGAACATGAGATTAACTCCTAACAATAGGTTCAAAAGTAAGTAAACATGGGTTAAAAAAATATCAAAAAGAAATTAATTTGATATTATAAAGGTCAAGAGATCATGAAATTAAAAATCTCATATTTAGGCTCTGTTTCGAAAAAAATAAGCTTAAATTTATCTAATCAAAATTTCAATTATTTTTTTTGTTGTAAGTATTTGGTGGATAAATTATTTACCAAAATAATCGAAGCATATGAGAAATAAGCTACCTGTTTTTTTTTTAATACTTCAATTTATAATATCAAATATGGAGTACTTACAATGTCCTTTTATGCCATATTATAAAAAAAAAAAAAAAAAAAAAAGCGTTCTTTCGGTTAGTTTAAAAAGTAATTTTTATTTAATCGGTTAACTGATCGGTTCCGAATTTTCAGTTATCTTTTAAGCTCGTTTTTTAGGTTTCAGTTAAGTTTTATAATGAAATATAAGATATAGTATATGAATAATGTGTATGACATTAATATACCATATAATTAGTTACATAGTGTATTTTGAGTATGTAGCACCTACTATTTCGTAATGGTTAAATTACTTGGATATATGCTGGCGGTTTATATGAAATTTTGTAGTAGATGAAATTAGGTGATACTACTAATACGTGGGTCTACAATCGATCATCAATTTATCATATGAATATAACACTATGAATTGTTCCATTGTTACACAAAAGCTTTGAGTTGTTTACACCCCCAAATTCTACTTCAAGTTTTCTCGGTTTCATTCCTCCATCTAATGGTCTCCACATTCTTATAGAAAGTAAATTAGTTAAACAAAAATAGTAACATATATAGATTAGTGAAATATTTTATGTATTGATACCTTGAATGTACACGGAGGCATTTATGTTTATGATTTCTATACATACACTCCAATGATTATTTAGTGATTACATTTTGATGAAATCGTAATTTATACTTCGTGTAATTACGTAAGATTACACTACATCATCTTAACATAACACTTTAATAAATAAATTCATCTTTTATCCGCCAGCTTCTTGAATTTTGATGCGAGAATACAAACTAAAAATGTATGCGACCATAAGTTGGGGAAAATAAATACGATAACTTGAACTATTATGAATTTCTATTATCTATTTGATAATTTTAATCTACTTATATTAAGATAATTTTATTAAAATATATTTGATCTACTTATATTAGGATAATTTTATTAAAATATACTTGATCTACTTATATTAGGATAATTTTATTAAAATTTGTTTTAAATAGTAAGAAATATACTTTTATTAGGATAATTTTATTTATTTAACTTTTTTTTCGAAATCTACTTTTGCTAGGATTTCTAAAAAAGTTGGACTCTCTATTATCGCTCGAAAAGTTTCTGCTTTATATATATGTATTGATTGATTAATTAATTTATTGCAATTTATTAAACAAAACTAGTAGCCAATAACATCCTCGAAAAGTTTTTCTTTTAAGTAGACTAGTTGTTGCTCCGTGCCCTACCGGGCATGATGCCCCAATTCGTGCCATTTGCGTATACGAAGCCAAGAGTTATGCTGCTCGGGAAGTGTGTGCTGCAAATTATAACAGCATGTTATTGGTGACCTTTAGGCGCCATCGGAAGTGTAGTCATGCGTACATTCTAGGAGTCATAACCAGCAAAAAAGTGAAGTTTATGCAAACTGTGTGGTGTGTAATTGCTGGCTTGAAGGAACATCGAAATGGGGGCTGTAATTGGGTGCCTAACAAGTAAATTGTTTTATTAGTTTGGTGGGTGTTGTAAAATGTATATGGCATTCACCAGAGTCATTTTTTTGTGGGAATATTTTTTTCCTTTTTCTGTGGAGAGGACACTCGGTCAAGGTATGATGATGGAGGTTAGCCTAGACGAAGATGGAAATTAGCTAGGAGCGCGTTGTAGAACTGAGATAATGTAGTCATGCAAAGAAGATAGATATTTTTACATAGAAGGTAGGTTTTTTTTATAGTCGCATTCTAAAAATGATAAGCAAGTCCAGTTGATAGCTGCTTGTTGTGCTACTTCTAATAGACCGCCCGTGCATAGGGTCTAGGGCTAGCTGCCCCTGAACGCCATCCTTCTTAGATTTTTATGCGCGCAGCGGGTACAAAATGTTCCCAGAAGTTGCTATGGCGGTCCTGTCCATCTTTTTGGCTAGATTAGTGAGACTTGTTTGAGCACCCTCTTGAGTTCTTGAGTTCGGTACAGAAGCCTATCCGGCACGACCTGAATGTATAGTTTAGCAATCCCTAGTTTGTCCTCAACGTGGCTGAGGTAGCGTTCTCGTTTCTACATACAAGCGACATGTAGTTATGGCAAAGCATAGTTGGTTATATATATATATATATATATATATATATATATATATATATATATAGAAATAGGATCTCGTGCGAACTTAAAGTTCGGTACGAACTGTGCGAACTAATTTAAAAACTAAAACACGCGTGACATTAAACCCAAATCACCCTTTTATTTCTTTTATCCTTTCAAACACAGACCCCCATCCCCTGACTTCCCACATATTAATCTAACACCTCCGAGCACCCATACCGACGCCGGCCACCCGTACCAACGTCGGCGACGGAGCTTCCCTTTCCAGATTACACAGTTGTTGTCGGAGAACCGCTGCTCTTCTTCTGCGAAGTTTTCATTCTATCGATAACGAGGTGGTGTTTTTGGCTTAATTCGATGATGGTGGTGTGGCTCCGATGACATTCACCATCAGCGACCTCCGGCGAGATAAATTTCCTCCATTAACCCTATTTTACGACATGCGCTTTTCCCAATTTGTTGTTATGGTATATTTATGGAAAAATTGATTTGAAATTCCAGATCTACAAAATTTTAAGCAATGGTGGTTATCGAGCTGGGTGAGTGGTGGGATCGTCATCGGAGTAATGTGTTAACTAGGCTGTTGGCAGTGGCGGCACTCCGGTGATGTGCAAGGGGTTCTTCCATTGTCAAAGAATTCCCGTTTGGGTGGTTCCTCCGTCAAAGCCAACTTCAGTTAAGCCCACGATCTTGGCTTTGCATGCTGCTATCTGCTCTTGCGTTGACTTGTAATATGTTGCGTACAAAATCAGTTGGACCAGCGCAAACATCTGTTCACTAATATTCATACATTTTCTGGAATTTATTTCAACTCATTGATTTGAAATGAGAGTTTGGGAACTTACAGCAATGTGTATGGATTTAATGGATGCAAAGCGTAGATCGTCTATGCTATGCCATTCGCAAATGAAGCAAATGACAGGAAAAATGGCATATATTCCACACTTTTTGTTGTGATCATCAATTTCTACCCAAAATTAGTACAGTCCTTAGTATATCAAACCAAATATAGTTGCCACCTTATTTAACAAGGTTATACAGGGGAGGTTGTCACTGCACAATACTTTGTTTTCTCGATATATGACATTTAACTAGACGTAAAGACGTTGGGGTAATGTTGTTATTGTTGCCGCTGCTGTTGCCATGATAAAGTCATACTTAGATTTCTGTCAAGTGTTACACAAATCTTACAAGTTTTAGGATGGCCTTAGACGTAAAATAAACTTATATAATTGTGCGTACAAAAGGAGAAAAGAAACTTAACATGACAGATAAAGGGGAAGCATACATCATAATGTTGCAGACAATTGCAATCATGCCAACAATAGAAGACCTTTGTTTGGTGGTATGAGTAACACTGAGGACGACTGTGGTCATAATTCCGAAATAATTTTGACAGTTTTTATTTAAAATATCTCTTTTGATTTACAGCAAAACGATCTAAGCAGAAAAAACGTAGACTGCTATTGGAAGAGAACGAGTGATAAAGTTAGAGCATGTGTTTTTTACCTTAACCTTGCTTTTGTAGTATGTGTAGTAAGTAAGTTTTGTTCGACTAATTTATGAATGGTACATTTATGGTGTAGGAAAACATGCCATATTTTCGATGCAGAACAGCAAAAGAACTCTTGAGGCTCCAAGCTCATTGATATGCTGCATAATCTTGTTCGTCATGAGTTATTATTTTTGCTATCGGGAGTTGTTGTCCTTTGATCCTCTCTTATGGCTAGAAATATGAAATGTCCTAAAGATAGGTACTGTAAGCCTACGACAAGCTTGTACATTATTATATAGGTTCCTTTTTTTACTGAGGACGACTGCGGTCATAACTCCGAAATAATAACCTCAGCAATGGCAATTAAAGCAACTTTGAGCCCGTCTTTCTTGTTGGAGTGAATGAGAAAGACTTACTTGGTAACGCAACTTTAAGTATCTAAATACACCCCTTTAAATTACTAGATACATACTTTTATCTTGTTTGATACACTCATTTAAGTTACTAGATACTGTGGACAGCGGGCCGCCCACGGGGGCGCTTGGGAGTGAAGGGGCTCGAAAACAAGCGTTTGCATTTTGTATGGAGTCGCCACCAATTTTTATGGGAAATTGGAACCGTTCGAATACCTCGTGTCATGTCAAGACACAAAGTAGTGACATGAACACTAAGCAATCGTTACCCTTAGCATTCTATGTCTAGAATGACTCTCGTGGATGCCAATGAACACGGGTGCTCACGGAGATCTGGAGTAAGGGGTGAGGGTACGTATTAGGAAGCTCTTTTGATCGAACACCTAATCCCGCCCGCCTCGATAGCGGCCTCTACTAATGATTAGGGAAGTTTATTCGTACTTGATATATCGTCGGCTATATGCATGCAATGCAACATCCATTAGATTAATCCTAACATGTGAATTAAGACTAAGTCGGTGAACAATTAATTAGGCGTACAATTAGGGTCAAAGTAGGATTTTAATGCTCGATTACATGTGGAAGCATACAAAACAATGAAATAAAATAAATAAATTACAATAATGGAAATTACATTAATTACATTGGATTAGGCGGTTTATGTCGAAAATACCTTTAAAACGGATAATTTGATAAAAAAGAATAAAAGAATAAAACAACAAATTAACGAACAAGAATTAGCGATATTACGAATATTAGTTAATTGATACGTAAACTAATTAATCTAGGTCAAGGCGAAAAGGAGTTCAGGGACGAAGTCGTCCTGGACAAAGCAGCGGCAGACAACTGCGCCCTTTGGAAGAGGCGCGGCCGACGCTGCGTCTGCTTCCAAGGACGAACTCTGTCGTGAAGCCAAAATCGCAATTGTTAACGTTAATTGGTGAATTTAATGGACTGATTTAGATTATGTACCCGGATGAAAGTGATTTACAGATTATTTAACATGTGATTTGAGTCATAAAACAATAAACATGAATGAGACGGAAACGAAGACAGATTAAACATGTGAAGGGTCGATGTTAATGAACGATTAATTAGTGACATCGGTGAGACAAACTAAACAATGACGAAATATCCATGAATACGGATGCAAATATATCAATGACGAATCTCAGAAACTCAATATGGACAGATTGAATCCCTAAGAATCCGGGTTTGAACATTAATGACAAAAAACCCGCAAATATCGATTATCTAGGATTTAAGTCGGAACAACAATGAATAAAACATATTAATGATGAATGAATAATTTATTAATGATCATGTGAACGAATTAACAGAAAACAATTGAAAGCAAATAAAAAACGAGAAACGAATTACAGAGGACGAAGAAGAAGAAAAGAAGCAGGAACTGCGGCAGCCTCATGAAGAGGCGCAGCAGGTGCTGCGCTCCTTTGAAGAGGCGCAGCAGTTGCTGCGTCTTTTCTCGACTGCCTATCTACTGGAAATCCGCAAAACAGGTTTTAAAGCACGGTTTTAGAAATCGGTTTTAATGAGATACTTTCGACATAAACCTTACAATTGTGATACGATAAATAAAATACAATAAATAAAGAGAATTATACACCCTCAGACTTACATGTTGACGGAACGAGAAGAACTAAGAAAATCGATTAGTGATGCTCGACGCGAATGCAAGGAAAGAGTGCCCTCTTAAGAGGAAAATGATTGATTAATTTAAGTTGATTGAGTGTAGTGGTCAAATTGGTCGGTCATGCAACGGAGAGGCTGGTACCCGGAAAGATCCGAGCTTACGTGGTCGAAGGTTCAAGCACGTAGGCGCCAATTAGTAAGAACGAAGTCTAGAATGCAAAGGGAGAAGAGAAGGGCGGACACTCGCGTGAGAAATATGAGGAACGAAAGCTCCTATTTATACTAATCACGTGAAGGAATAGGGTTTCGGAGACTCTTTGGAAGTGAATCTCGGAAAGATATAAAAAAGATACGTAAATCATGCAAAGAAGGGCCTGGGAAGAGGCGCAGCAGCCACTGCGTCTCTTGGAAGAGGCGCAGTGCCGCGCTGTTCCCGGGGGTTTCCTCCGCTAAGAAAGATTTCCGCGTTTTAGTTATGGTAGGACGGATTTAATTTGATTATCTTTTGAATATTACGGGATATTATTTGCCAAAAGATAAAATTTGATGAATATGGAATAGAAATATCCGGAACATTCCAACATTCCGACTCGGGATTTAACTATCGAAAAATGGAGACGGTTTTTGACCCGGACTCCAAATGTACTCTAATTACTGCCAAAACGACCGTATCGGCACGTAGATGACAACTAAGAGGTTGACATTTATATTTGAGCAATCACTTGACGATAATCTTACGAACTGTCACTAATCGTTCCGCGAATCAAACATGCGGCCCAATCATCACCGGGTGGTTTGCGAGGGGTGCAGAAACGAGGTGTCTACAGAGCCCCCACTTTGACTGAGGCTTGGACAAGGCGAAAGTCAAAGTATAGCCATCAGGTCAATCGAGGATTACAACCTGACGACTATGGCGACGCGAGGCGGCTCAAGGGGTCTGAGCCAAGGACCTGTCGTCGGGAACATTTTAGAGTCTGTCGACTATCGGGGAGGGTCGTTTAAAGTCCATTAGACTACGTAAGGAAGCTCGCCAGCCATAAGAAGAGATCATACCTGAGACTTCTTCCTGGAGATGCTTCCGGAGGTGCATAGGAGCTAAGGTTAAGACCTAAAGATATATATGAATGTGCTAGGGTGTGGGACCCTAAAGGAAAGCATTGACAGGAAGGAGGCCAAATATGAGTTCTGACCTAAAGGTGACTAAGGTTTGGGTATAGGAACTTCTGGAGAACGACACCCTGTCGAACTCCGCGGGGAAACAAGAAATATCGGTTTTTTCCCATGGTACCCTCGAATTTTGGCAGATTACACATGGTACCCCTCATTTTAAGTTTCTACATATGGTACCCCTGTGTTTACCTTTTTCGTTCCCAAAATACCCTTAACAGACTTTCCGTCATAACACCGTTAGTTTACATCTACTAAACACTTTACCCCTTACTTTTACCCATAATAAATCCTCTAATCCTTAATCTTCATCTTCTTCCTTCACATCTTCAAACCTAATCTCAATCATCCCCTCTATCACCACCGCATCACCACCTCCCGACTCTGACAACCACCACTCGTCGCTGACACCGAAGCTCCGACACAGGCCATGCGCGCGTCCCTGTGTAACACACCCCTCTCTTCCCTTAAAAACTCACTCCTCTAAATAATAGTTTTGTAGTTGATTTGCTGCAAGTAGCATTGTGTAATTGAAATCATCACATATTAAACATATACCCCTCATACGACTCTCACCAAATACAATTGTCATCAATTCCATCAACAACAATTAACCCCATTATATTTTTTTTTCGACAATTGTATTAACCCCATTATATAAACACAAAACAAAAAGTCTTCCCTTTCTTCAACAACTTTCCCCTTTCATCTAATCTCAATTTCTTCAATTCATCATTAATGGCGACCATTGCTCACAACAATCATCATTTTCTCCATATTTCTTCAAGTATGCAGCAAATTAAACCAATTGCCAACATAATTTCCAAAAGTAGTACGATTTCAAGTACAGAGAAATCAACTAGAAGCCATGGATTTAGAAGCAAATTCGAGCAAGTACTTCACATCATAAATAAAAGGAATGTGTTTGGTATGCATTCTTGAAATTAAATCCGATGGTAGTAGTATGGTTTTAGAATGGGTGATGGTGCGGGTTACATTGATTCTAGCGGTTGCGGGTCTCACTGATGGTGGCGATGGCGATGGCGGATCCCGCTAATGGTGATTGGGTATTGCCGGTAATGGTGGGCGATTAAATAGGGGGAAAGAATAAACGGTGGTTTGCAAATGGTGATGAAGAGTGGCTGAGATTGATTAGATTTAGGTTGAAATTAGATTTGAAGATGTAAAGGAAGAAGATGAAGATTAAGGATTAGAAGATTAATTATGGGTAAAAGTAAGTGGTAAAGTGTTTTAGAATATATAAACTAACGGTGTTATGACGAAAAGTCTGTTAGGGGTATTTTGGGAAAGAAAAAGGTAAACACAGGGGTACCATGTGTAGAAACTTAAAATGAGGGGTACCATGTGTAATCTGCCAAAATTCGAGGGTACCATGGGAAAAAACCGAAGAAATATTGAAAGCAGCAGGACGTTGGTAGAAACTGCTGGGGATCCGCTTGCGTCGGTCTCGAGCGAATTCTGGCGAAATTTGGAAGTTGAATCTGCTTGCGTCGGTCTCAAGCGAACTCTTGTTGGGGAATATGTCGACGACTAGGAACATCTTGATCGTCGGGGAAAGTCTTGAGTGAGCAGTATGCGGAATACTACTGCGCCAGACAAAATGGTTGAGCAATACTGCGAAATACTGCTGTGCGGGATAAAATGGTTGAGCAATACTGCGAAATACTGCTGTGCGGGATAAAATGAATTCGGACAATACTGCGAAATATTGTCGCACTGGATAAAATGCGGGCCGGAACGAAAGGAAATCGTCGAAACGGACCAAAGTGATAAAATGTCATCGAGGAAGAGGCGCACCAAAGATGGGCCCACGAGTAACGAACTCATAACGGATTTTTGAAAATCCAACAGGAGGGAAACAAAGGAAGAGGCGCAGCAAGAGCTGCGTCTCTTGGAAGAGGCGCAGCGCCTGCTGCGTCTGTTCCCCAATTCAGCAATTCCGCGTAAAAACGCGAAATCAGAAAGGTTTTCATTTCATTATTTCGAAACATAAATCCTTCAATTTCTCTCTCAAATCTTCACCATTTCTATCAAGGTTGGATTCAAAAGCTTGCTTGGAATATGACTAATCGAGGTATGTGCTTTAATCTTGCATTAATCATTCATTTTTGTCGAATTTTGAGCCGCGAACATTAGGGTTTTCGACCCAATTGATCGAAAATTTGGGGCTTTTCCCCCAAATGGATTTGTCATGCCAAATTGATACTAGAAACGAGTAGTAGGCAATGTTAGGAACATAACCATGTATTTACTTCGAATTTTCATCAAGTTTTGAGCCCTTGAGCGAATTTTGAGACTAGTTTCACGACTAGATCGAAAATTGCTTCGAAAATGGCCTTAGGATTGCCCATTTGTGATGAAATTTGATAGTAGGGACCCTTGGGTGATGGGTAAACTTCCTACCATCTCGGAAGTTTGGTTTGTGACAACTTTTTGCAGGACACTTTTTAGGGCATAATCGCCATTATAGCGAAATGCTGCCGAATTTTCGACTCGAACTCGGAACTAGGCTTTGACTTGGACTTGACTTGACCCTATTCATCACATGAGTGATTGGGTTTGGCGGGAACATGGCCAAGGATGGCCGGAAAGGGGCGATTCTTGGGCCTTGAAGGCTCGAAATGCTACTTAACAAGGGCTTGTCGTCATGTGACGCGGCCTGGATTTGCTTTAATCGTTGCAGGTGACGATGCTTCTTCTTCTGGGAGAGATCCCATGGATATAGACGCCGCTGCTGTTGAGGAGGCTTTAGAGCAGGCCTTCACCGCCGCGGTGATGGCTGCTGCAGAGGAGGTCCCCGAGGAGGAGGCTGCTGACGAGGAGGAGATTCCGAGACGGGCCCACCTCGGGCGAGGGGGTCGCCAGCTGAGAGGCGCTCCTGCGTGGGCCGAGACCTGGGAGAGTAGGCACCTTGTGTGGGCTGCAGAGGGTCACTTGTCCTACAGGACGGTGAAGAGCTTGGTAAATAGGAATTCCCTAACTCATTACCTATCCTTTTCCGTTTTTGTTCAAATCTCTTTCAAATTTATTCCAAAACTAAAGATAGCTTTGTTTCAAATCATGATAGGAGGTCGGGAACATCCGGTCGTTCTCGGGGTATACGACGGCGATGGAGCACTACGAGCGGCTGTCGGAGGAGGAGAGGGCCATGATCGAGCGCGGAGCATTTGGTCCTCTGGTCCAGGTTTGGAGGGATATCGTGAAGAGGAAGTTGCGGGCCAACCTTAGCCTGGTTCGCGCTTTCTTGGATCGATTCTGGGATACGACTTCCACATTTCACCTGCTTTTTGGTGAGGTGGGAGTCACCTTGAGGACTACGGCATGATTTCGGCTGCCGTGCGGGATCGAGGAGATGGTGTGGCCGGAGGCCGGCATGAGGGCGGATTCGGCCGAGGCGAGGAGGTTGATCGGGTGGAACTTGTCGCCGAAGGCTGTTGCGTGCTTGGGTTTGGTACCCAGTTCCTATGTTCGAGATTACTTTGCAGGGAAGACCCCGGCATCGGTGGTGATCGATGGGAGGGAGACGGCTCCTCCTCCTTGTACAAATGAGCGAGGGGCTCGTCTGTGGCTTTGGTGGTTCTTGTCTTCGATTTAGCTCGGAGACAAGGGTGAGAGGTCACGTCGACGAAGCTTCTCCCCTTTCTTTCGACCCGAGTTCCTTAGGGCGTTGGGACCGGGTCATCTTTCTGGTTTTGCGGTCCTCATCCGCTTCATGAGGGCCATGGTTCGCCCAGAGCTGATGGAGAAGGGGACTTCTCCTGGCGCTGTCGGACCCGGGCTGCTGTTGGAGGTATGAACCTTCCTTTAGATCAACGTAAATTCCTTTCTTTTATCAAAGATCGTCATTGACCATTTCGCTTTACAGGCGTGGGTGTACTCTTACTTTCCGGACCTCGCGCCCAAGAGGACGGAGCCGTTGGAGAGGGCCTATCCCGTGGTGAGGGATTGGGTCATGTGCCGGATGAAGAGCAAGCGCTCTTCTCACAATGTCTACCGGCGGGATGTGAACGCCCTTCAGCTGAGCAGCGTGAGTATCCCATTTGTATTCATTCACATCTTCTCATATTTTGTTTTCAATTGATCATAGGAATGACCTTTGCCTTCATATTGTGACAGTGGGTGCCCAGACCTTGGGCGGAGTACGCTGGAGCGCCTCCCTTTGTTCTTTGAGACCCTTCATCCTAGGAGTTCGAGTCGGTCGTTGCTTTGTTGTGGACGTCGATGGGTCCCGTATGGTATCCGGGCGAGCGGTTAGCTCGTCGGTGCTTTCGGGCGCGTTGACGGTTCCCGTCGATCCTCCTAGGACGATGTTTAGGGAGCCTTCTGAGGCTGAGAGGGAGGCGGACCTGGCCGGTGCCAGTGGCGACGACCTTCTTCTCCCTGAGGAGGATTACTCGGCGTTCCTTTACGGGAGGTTGGCCTATTGGCCGGTAGTGGTGAGTATCCTTTGTTTTCTTGTTGATTTGATTTTGAAAATTACGACGAAGGATCATCGATTAACGAGAGTTGTTTTGTCCTTGTAGGAGGTTGAGGCGGCGGGCATCGAGCCCCCAGAGTACCCCGAGACCCTCGAGTACACCGACGCTCCGGGAGGACGACGATCTCTGAGTTACGTGACTTTGACGTAGCTGTGACGGATGCTGGCCTAGATGACTGGCAACATCTGATTCGGAGGGTGAGCTCCCATTTTGCATGGTTTTCGTGTAAGAACACGTTTGACTGAATTTGTTTAATTTGCTGAGAATTTCTTTTTGAAATGCAGGGCGCGCCATCTCGGTTCGTGGCACTATGGAGGGTGGCCAACCGGCTACGAGCTACGGCCATTGAGGCACTCGTCGGTGGCCGAGGTCGTCAGGTATGAACCTTTGTGCCCATTTTTCGATCTTCTTTTTTTTGAGTTTTGGTTTTCCAATTGAGTTGATTGACGTGAGCCAATTCGTTGTTGTTTGCAGGGTGACCGCGAGTCAGGACGAGAGTTGGCCCAGGCTCGGGAGGAGACGGCTCGCTTGTCGAGGGAGCTCGAGTTTCGGGATGCCGAGATCGCCGCTCTGATGGCGAGAGTTGCTGAGTTGGAGGGTGCCCAGCAGTAGCTTGTGTAGTTTTGTAGATTTGTACATTTTGATTTTGAAACATTTTTGGACTTGGTTTGGGGCGCAAGCCCCCAGTTTTTTTGGACTTTGATTTGGTCGGGGCGCAAGCCCCCAGTTTGCTTGTACATCTGGACTTATTCGGGGCGCAAGCCCCCAGTTTGCTTGTATATATGATGGCCTGAGTGCCTTTGTCTTTGGGTTGTTTGTACTGCAGTTAGTTCTTGAACAGGTTTGGTAGATGACGGTTTATGCCGTTATGCTGCCGAAATTTACATGGAAAATCACGCGGTTCACACATTTTATATACATATAAGGCCTTTAATTAGCGCACAATGAGACTCAAAAGAAACGCAAAAATGCAAAAATTTTGCCGGAAATGAAATGACAAATGACCGGACGGTAGGGAGGGTTACCCCCAAAAAAAAAAAAAAAAAGAAAAATAGAAATTCATAAGTTAGAAAATGTAGCAAAAGAAATTAAGAAAATGAAATAAATATATGAAAGTTTGAATAATAAAAAGAATTAAATGGACAATTAAATACACAAATGTGGTAAAATGGCGGAAATGTCAATGTCGCCTCGAAATGCGTGCCCGCGAAATTAGGAAATCCCAAAACATGGTAAACTTCCGTAGTTTACCAAAATAAAATCCCATAGGAATAGGAAATCACGCGTGTTATAGAATTAGGAAAGATCCAAACGCGGAAATCACAGGAGTGAGCACAGGAAGAGGCGCAAGACACCAGTGCGTCCCTTTGAAGAGGCGCAGCAGTGCGCGCTTTGTTCCCGAGAGGGGTTTATTCGACGGATTTTGGAAACAGCAAATTAGTATAAATAGAAAGCGCCGCCAAGCTTTGAATCATATAATTCTTCCGTCTTTTCTTCGTCGCTTCTCCTAAAACTGCTATAATAAATTTTCAAGAGAAAATTATCATCATGAATACTTTGGAGGTTCGCTTGAAGGAATGGACTAATGAGTTTTCGAACATGGAAAAGCACGACATGGGTGCTTATAATCTTGGGTCTTTATTGAGTTTGAAACTCATCAAGGTAGTGAAACCGTTCTTAGATGCTTGCCTTGATTATTGGGATCCAAATTATCACGTGTTCGCCTTTCCAGGAGGTGATATTTGTCCTTTTCCGGAGGAAATTGCCGCTATTGGCGGTTGGGACCCCGAACACTTACCTGCCATCCCTTCTACTGCTCAAGGGTATAAGAGTAAGTTCAGAGATTTGCTTGGGTGACTAGACTCGAGGTAGATCGTCTTGTTACCCCAAAAGGCGTGCGGATGTTGGATTTTATAGACCGATTCATCAACAGGGCCGACCCTACTGTCTCGTATGTTGCTAGAAGGAGAGCATTTGGCTTCTGTTTGTTGCATGTGTATGTCTTTCAGGGACATGTTGATGAGGACTTGAGAGGTGATCCTCGCCTTTTGAGCCTTATTGAGCAAATGGAGCTGCGCAGGAGCCCAGCTTGTCTGTGCTTAGGGGAGATCATTTTGGGTTTGGATAATAGGAAATCCAACCGCGATCTGCCGTTCTTGGGAAGTCCCGTTATCCTACAGGTAAAAGACATCTTCTTTTTCTCTTTTTTTCGTTTTTTTTTTTTTCGTTTTTTTTTTTTTTTTTTTTTTTTTTTTTTTTTTTTTTTTTTTTTTTTTTTTTTTTTTTTTTTTTTTTTTTTGTTTTTTTTTTTTTTTTTTTTTTTTTTTTTGGTGTCTAATACCTGTCTTGGTAGGTTTGGCTCATGGAACAGCTCCGATTGCTTGAGCCCCGGTTCATGCACTTTCCTATCATGCCCGTATGATTTCGATGAGGACACGGCTGTACATGGTGGACTTCACCCGGTCTGTGACTATTGGAAGAACAAGTCAAGACCGATGACGGCCCTTTGATCGGGTGGGTTGTCTGCGTGGTGGCACCTCAAGTCATCCATTTGGGGTGTCTTCTTTGGATCCTACTAGGTCCGTGCGCATCCCTGGATTGGAGTTTATGGTGTGCATCTTTCCCGAGAGGTTGATGAGGCAAGTTGGGTTGAAGCGAGATGATCCCTAGGCTTGACACCGTCCCAGACGCCATGGCGTTGACTACCGAGAGCCGAAGAGAGTGGGCTATGAAATGGGCCCGAGAAAACATGTGGTTCCTGAGCTTCTCCTCCAATGCCTTGTGGGTGTCGGACTCTTATCTGAGGTGGAGGAAGGCTGCAACTTCGGAAGAGCGCGAAAGACTGAGGAAGCGCGAGCCCGTTGATTACAAGGTGCGCGATGGAGAGAAAGAGAAAGAAAAGCATCTGACCGAAGGAGAAGAAGAAGCCGGCTTTCAAGTCATTCATCCTTCAAGAAATCAAAGATTACTCTGCGCCATGGAGATGGTGGTTGACAAGAACGGGAGAGTCGGGCCTCGAGAAAGACCGTTGGTGATTAGGTCCGAAGTGGCGCAAGAGCGCCGGCTCGAGGTCGTGACAAGAAATATGACAAGAATGACAAGGGCAAGGGAAAGATGGAGGAATAGCCCAAGTCTTATTATTATTATTAGATTATTATTATTATTTGTTGTAATAAAAAGGGGGATTTTTAGAATCCTAGCCTATCTATTTTTATTATTTGTCGTACTATTATTATTAGAAATTGAATGAAATAAAAGGTTAAATGGTTATGAAACCGTTGGCATTTTCTTTAATTATTCTTGTCGAATTTCAGATGCGACGCAAATGTCCTTCTATTTACATTTATTTTATATATAATGGCGGGTTGAATCCCGTGAAGGATTGCCTACGTATTCACTTAAAAAAGTGAAATCAAACCCTTGCGCGTAGTTCGAGTAAATGTAAAAGAATAATTGTTCGAAGCAAGAGCTTGTAATGAACATAGAAAATAAGCATGAGCTTTGCTTACTCGGGAGGTGCGAATTTAGTTTGTTTGATGATATGAGGATGACAAGTTTGCCAAGATGCAAGAGCATAGTGACATTCAAATGGGCCAGGGGCCGTTTATTTAGTGCCACAAGAGCGACACGTAGGTTTACGCGAGGCGCGTTTCTGTCTTATCCTAGGCATAGTATCGTTTCAGTTGGTCGAGATTTGTGGGGTTTGAAAACTCATTCCCATCTAGGTCTGTGATTCTAACCGCACCCCCGGGAGTATGGATTTGACTAGATATGGTCCGGCCCAATTAGGTTTGAATTTCCCTCTCGGGTCGACAGGGTAAAAGAGCTCTAACCGATTTGAGAACTAAATCTCCTTCTTTGATGTTTCTTGGCCTAACCCTCTTGTTGAAAGCTCGTTTGATACGTGCTTGATATGTTTGGACATTATGTAAGGCACGTAGCCTACGTTCATCCAAGAGGATGAGTTCTTCGTATCTGTCCCTTTTCCAATCGGCCTCCGGGATTTGACTTTCTAGTAGAATACGCAAGGATGGTATTTCTAGCTCAACTGGTTGTACGGCTTCCATGCCGTAGGTCAAATAGAAAGGAGTAGCCCCAGTGGGCGTCCCGACGATGTACGATACCCCCACAAAGCGAAGGGTATTTTGCTTGGCCAATCTCTATAATTGTCAGTCATCTTCTTGAGGATCGTGACGACATTTTTGTTAGCCGCCTCTACCGCGCCGTTAGTCTGTGGTCGATAGGGCGAGGAGTGATGATGCTTGATTTTGTACTTGGCTAGCAATTGTTCGGTTTCGGCTTGGAAGTGGGACCCATTATCGCTAATGATCTCATGTGGGCAACCATATCGACGGATGATGTTGTTTTGTATGAACTTTGCCACATTTTTAGTCAGTAAGAGCGGTGTAGGAAGCCGCTTCTACCCACTTGGTGAAGTAGTCAATCGCTACTAGGATGAAACAGGTGACCTCCTGTTCGGTGGGGTTATTTTCCCAATTATATCAATTCCCCATGCGGAGAATGGCCAAGGAGATGTCATTGTATAGAGCAACGAAGGAGGGACGTGTTGTACGTTCCCGAAGATTTGACAGTTGTGGCAATGCCTCACATATTTGATGCAATCGGATTCCATTGTGGTCCAATAGTACCCTAGACGTGTGATTTTCTTTGCCATCATAGGCCCACTCATGTGAGGACCGCATTCTCCGTCGTGGACTTCTTCCATTACTTTCCGTGCCCGTGAATGATCAAGGCAACGTAGGACTACACCAAGAGGTGTTCTTTTGTACAATTCTCCTTGCATCAGGATGTATTGGGAAGCTAGTAGGCGTATAGCTCGTTGGCCCCTTTTGTCCATTTCTGGTGGATAAGTGCCGTTAAGCTTGAAGTTTAGGATTGCTTGGAACCAGGGTTCTTGTGCGATTTCTTCTTCATCGGTAATTTGATGGACATACGCTGGTTCCGACCGTCGTTCGATACACAAAGGCATTTCCATCATGTAATCCGGCATGTTTATCAAAGATGCAAGTTTCGCAAGAGCGTCTGCAAATTGATTTTCCTCTCGAGGTAGGTGTAAGTAGGTTACATGATCAAAGAATTGAGCCACTTGGTCTATCCTGGCCTGATAGGGTGCAAGGCTTTCACTTCGGATTTTCCAGGATCCCGTGATTTGGTTGATGATCAGTGACGAATCCCCATGCACTCGTAGGTTTTTGATACCTAAGCTAACTGCCGCTTGTAGTCCAATGAGACAAGCTTCATATTCTGCAGCGTTGTTTGTCACCTCGAAGTCGAGTTTGACAAAGAATCGGTGTATGCTCACCTTCAGGAGAAATGAGCAACACTCCTATCCCAAATCCTCTTAGGTTTGATGCTCCATCAAAGTATAGATCCCAAGATTCTACATCGATCAAGTATATCCTCGTCGGGAAATGACCAAGTATCTATGGTTTGTGCGTCGTTGATGGGATTTTCTGCGAAGAATTCGGCGACGGCGCGACCCTTTATTACTTTCAGTGGCACATATTTGAGGTCAAATTCGGAGAGCATCATGGTCCATCTTGCCAGACGTCCGTTGAGAACGGGTTTCTCGAAGAGGTATTTGACTGGATCCATTTTGGAGAATATCTTGACAGAGTAACTAAGCATGTAATGGCGTAGCTTCTTTGTTGCCCATACAAGAGCGAGGCATGTCTTTTCGAGTTGTGAATATTTGCACTCGTATTCCAAGAACTTCTTACTTAGATAGTAAATAGCTCTTTCTTCACTTCCTACAGTTTGAGCTAGCATAGCACCCATGGCAGTTTCAGTTACTGTGAGATATAAACCAAGAGGTTGATCTCGTTGTGGTGGCATGAGCACTGGTGGTTTAGCCAATATCTCCTTGATTCTGTCGAACGCCTTTTGACAATCATCGTCCCACATGGTGTGGTGTGTTTTCTTGAGCTTCTTGAAGATAGGCTCGCAAATCATAGTAAGTTTCGATATGAATCGACTTATGTATTGCACTTTTCCCAGGAATCCTCTGACTTCTTTTTCTGTTTGAGGTTGTGGCATTTCGATCAGAGCTTTGATTTTGGACGGATCTATTTCTATACCTCGTTGGCTAACGACGTATCCTAGGAGTTTGCCAGATGTCACCCCGAATGTGCATTTTTGAGGGTTGAGTCTCATATTGTACTTCCGTAGCCTTGCGAAGAACTTGCGAAGGTTCGCAATATGTCCCTCTCTTTCCTTGGATTTGACAATCATGTCGTCTACATATACCTCGACTTCCTTATGCATCATGTCATGTAGAAGTGTAGTCGCGGTGCGTTGGTATGTAGCTCCGGCGTTGATCAATCCGAACGAACGCATTCAGTATAGCAATAGGTTCCCCATTGGGTGACGAACGCGGTCTTATGCATGTCTTCCATGGCCATTTTGATTTGGTTGTAACCCGCATACCCATCCATGAAGGATAGTAATGCATGGTCTGCAGTATTGTCTACCAATATGTCGATGTGAGGTAGAGGGAAGTCGTCTTTTGGGCTTGCTTTGTTCAAATCCCTAAAGTCAACACAAACTCGGATTCTCCCATCCTTTTTGGGCACGGGTACTATGTTAGCTACCCAAATCGAATACTCGGAAACTTTGATGAACCCGGCTTTGAATTGTTTGTCAACTTCTTCCTTAATCTTTAGAGCCCACTCTGTTCTCATTCGTCGAAGCTTCGTTTCACGGTTTGAAACCTGGCTTAATCAGAATTCTATGTTCGGCGATATCCCTGTCGATCCCTGGCATGTCTTTGTAGGACCAAGCGAAAACGTCTTTGAATTCATTTAGGAGGTCTATGAAATCGGTTCTTTCGGTTGAGCTCAAGGTAGTCCCTATCCTAAGTTCTTTGGGTTCTAGTTCAGTTCCAACATTGATGGGTTCGGTGTCCTCAATTACTAGTCCCCCTTCCCCTTCCTGTAGTATTTCTTTGGCTACGTAAGGAGGTATTTCGGTCAAGTCCGGGTCTTGGTCATCCTCGATATCATCATAAAATGACTGCACTCAAGATAACGCAAAGAGTAAGCAGAAACTGATTTATTCATATTAAGATTTGAGTAAAGTTGAAACAAAGAAGCCAACCGATCCAAGGATAGTGGCGGCAAAGGGACGATAATTGGGGCATTTCCCGAACTACTACTCGAAAATAAGCTAGGAGAGACGAGGGGAGTGGGGATGACGACAGAGTAGACTCTCTAATGACTCCTCTGACTCTCGACTCGACTCCGACTCCGACTCGATTCGAATTCGTCGTCTTCTTCAAGTTCTTCTTTGAACATCTCTCCTTCTCCGGTGGTGAGCTTGAAGAGTCTTCCTTGACTGTTGGTCCATTTGATTGATTTTCTCCACCCTTTCTCGCCGCTTGGTGTCGATTTCCGTGATCAAAGCGGTGGGGTTGAAGCGATCGTCTTGAAGTATCGTAGTAATGATCTCATCTGCGCGCGCCTAACAAATCGATCCTCTCCAAACAGAGGCTAACAGACTTGTTCGTCTAAGCAAGGCGCTTGACGGGTTTTGACGGTAGGAACCGTTTCTGGAGGGATGAAGTAGCAATCGTGAAAGATCTCGATTCCGGCCAACTTCTTCTCGAGGTAATGCCAAGGTTCGGGAAATCCATGAAAGAGTTCCGAACTTCCTTCTTGAACGAAGTATCCATTCAAGGTAGGGAGATATGGCCTCATTTGGACTCCTACATACTTGCGGTTTTGGACTTGGGCGAGCATTTCGAGAACTTCTTCTGTTGTGGGTTTGTACCCTAGTCCAAGTGGTATTCTCGATGAGTTGCCTTTCTTGTATGGCGCGAAGGTGTTCTCCCGAACTGGGTTCAAAGGCATTCCAGGGAAGTATCCTTGGTTTTTGAGAATGTGGTTGACCACCAAGTTGGAGTAGGGATTATAGTATAAGGGTGCCAACTCACTTTCTATGACATTTACACTTTGGAAGCCCCCAAGTTCGTATATGGGATCCGCAAGGACTTGATTATTCGAAACGCTTCTCGATTATGGCCTTAATGGGTGACGAAGTGATTGTCACAACTTTGCCATTTAGTGGGATCTTGATCTTTTGATGAAGGGTGGATGTTACTGCTTTAGAAGCATGAATCCAAGGCCTTCCCAGAAGTATGTTGAATGAAGCTTCGATGTCCACTATTTGGAAGTTAACCTTTCGTTCGATTGGTCCCGTTGCTATGGTTAGGTTAGCAAGTCCTACCACTTTTCGTCGTGTACCGTCATATGCACGTACACCTTGATTTGTAGGAGTCCAGTCCGACTCTCTCATGCCTAGTTTGTGTGCCGTTTTGAGGGGTATGACGTTGACCGCGGAGCCATCATCTACCAAGGTCATTGGCACATTTTTCTTTAGACAGATGACAGTGATATATAGAGCAAGGTTGTGACTAGCGCCGAAAGGTGGCAAGTCTTCGTCTGAGAAAGTAATAGGATTACTTAGCTTGGGTGATTCTTGGAAGACCAAGTTGACTACATCTTCGGGAGTAGAGTTATGTGCCACATTCAATTTGGCCAAAGCTTGTAGTAAAGCTTGGCGGTGTGGAAATGAGCTTGCCACTAGTTGCCAGACCGAAAGATCAGCCTTGGTTTTTTGTAATTGCTTGAGCAAATGATCAGTGGGGTCGTCTTCGTTGTCATTTGGTGTGATGACATTGGTTGGACCGTTTTGAGTAGTGCTTTGGTATGGACGACCCGAGCGAGTTAGGTGATCCACATCTTGGTCTTCACCATTTTGGACTATTTCTTTGACTAAGGAGTTTTCAATGAGATATTCATCTTCATCGTCATCGGCCCAAACCCCATTGATCGCGGCTAGTTCCCTCATCCTCATGATGTCACTTTCTAGTTGTATGATTTGATCGACTAGTTTATCGACCACGGTGACTACTTCTTGCATAGTGGCATTTGGAGCGAATATCAATGGTACGCGTTCTTTAGGTGTTGCATTGGGATCGCGCAAGATCATCACCATGCTTTCTAATTCCCACACTTGTCTATCTACACTCCTTGCCCAGGCGATGAAGTCGGAAATGGTAGGGGAGATGGTAGAGTAGAGTCTTTCTTTCTCAATTGCCTGAATTTCATCCTCGGCGGGAGAAATGAGATGTGAGCAATCTAAGGTAGATTCATCACTTGTAATCACCAGAACTCCAAGAGGATTCTGAGTGTTATTAGGCTTACCTCCTGGTGGAATTGGAAGTCGACCATCTTCGATCATATCTTGAAGCACGTGTTTCAACTTGTAGCATTTTTCGGTGTCGTGCCCCTTACCCCTATGGTATTCACAGTAGGAATTTTCGTCCCAGAACTTGGACTTCCTTTCGGGTTCGGGAGTAGGTCCAATGGGTTGGAGTTTGCCTTGCTTCACTAGCCTTTTTAGAGCATTGGAGTACGTATCTCCAAGGTTTGTGAACTTCCTTGGTGGGCTAGTTTTCTTAGATGGCTCGAGAAGGTTAACCTCGTCGGTCTTGCTAGTAGAGCCGTATGAACGACTCGTGGACCCTCGATATCCTCGACCTACCGTTTTGGACAAGAGTCCTTTGCGGATGTCATCTTCAATTCGTGTCCCTAACACGGTTAAGTCTTTGAAAGTCTTGATGTTTTGATATCTCAGATGGTTGGCATATATGGGCTTGAGATTGTCTACGAATTTCTCCACAAGAGTGGCCTCATCCGGGCGTTCTACTAGTTGAGTACTAGTCTTCCTCCACCTACTTAGAAAGTCGGTGAATCTTTCTTTGTCATTCTGGGTAAGAACCTCTAGAGTGCGCATATTGACTTGGATCTCGGCATTATCCGCGTATTGTTTTGAGAATTCGATCGCGGCGTCCTCCCAAGTAGCGACCTTCTTGTGATCTAGGGTATAGAACCATTGCTTCGGGATGGTGTCGAGAGATGAAGGAAAGATCCTTAAGAACATCTCGGGTTTGATGCCTTTGATAGACATGTAATCTTTGAAAGCTCGGATGTGGTTTAAAGGGTTCTCGTGTCCTTTGAACTTAGGGATATCCGTCATGCTAAAGTTAGTGGGCAATTTGGAATTGACGGCTTCATACTTACGATTGTTCTCCCTGTAAATGTCATCTCCTTTAAGGTACATCAATTGCTCCTCTAGGTATTGGAGTCTTTTCTCAGCTGCGGTCATCCCCATGGGAGGACTTTCGTCCTTAGACTCGTCATCGGAAAATTGTAGTACTTCACCTTTAATGGGAGGCAACCTTCCCTCTACGTCAAAGATACGGCCTTCGATGAGCTCGAGGCGGTCATAGGTTTGGTTTTGGGTAACTTGCATTTGGGCAGTAGCAGCTAGGATTCGATCACTATTCTCTTGAAGTTCTTTGGAGGTTCGTATCATCACTTGACCCAGGCATCTTGGAAACTGGACAAGAGATCGGCGGCGAATCAAAACATGATCGACCATTCTATCACACTTGCTAAAAGAGGAAAAGACTTGACTCATGAAGTGGGTGTGTGCCACTTGTGTTGAGTGAGTTTTGAAGAAAGACAAGGTCTTTGAAAATGTGTGTCCTAGCCAACTGTAGTGTAGTTGTAGGAGTGGACTCGAAGTGAGGTTTTGAAATGGGCTTGTGGCCCGAATTTTGACACGAAAAAACGGACAGAGTTTTGACCGGATTTTGTACTAATTAAAGGCCCTATTTTCGAAATTCTTGATTGAAAACGGGTTTTGGTTTTTGAAAGTTCGTCATGGTTTTGTTTAGAATGGTGATCACATAAGGTTTGCATATTTTATACAAGCATTATAACGGGATGCTGAGTGCATTTAGAAGGGTTTTGGTTTAAAGGGTGGGTTGCCATACCGAACCATCAAACCCGAAGTCTGTGGAGAGGCTCGTGCCAAACAAGAGTAAGGCCGATTCCTAGTCCATTTCCTCGAGTAGTGAAGGCCCTTGATACAAACAAGAGTAAGCATCATGGTATGGATGACGTCAATCGCTATCCATCCTTAGGCCCAAATAAGAATTAGGACCGTTTAGACGGGACGATTGGTCGAATGGGTTGGGTTGGGCCTAGGAAGGCCGAATAAACGGTCTAGGAAGACCGAGTTATGAAAACCGACAATTGTCTTGTACAAACTATTCCCTAACCTTGTTCAAGTTTCACCCTAGCCACACGTAAGTGTATATTCCCCAGCGGAGTCGCCAAACTGTGGACAGCGGGCCGCCCACGGGGGCGCTTGGGAGTGAAGGGGCTCGAAAACAAGCGTTTGCATTTTGTATGGAGTCGCCACCAATTTTTATGGGAAATTGGAACCGTTCGAATACCTCGTGTCATGTCAAGACACAAAGTAGTGACATGAACACTAAGCAATCGTTACCCTTAGCATTCTATGTCTAGAATGACTCTCGTGGATGCCAATGAACACGGGTGCTCACGGAGATCTGGAGTAAGGGGTGAGGGTACGTATTAGGAAGCTCTTTTGATCGAACACCTAATCCCGCCCGCCTCGATAGCGGCCTCTACTAATGATTAGGGAAGTTTATTCGTACTTGATATATCGTCGGCTATATGCATGCAATGCAACATCCATTAGATTAATCCTAACATGTGAATTAAGACTAAGTCGGTGAACAATTAATTAGGCGTACAATTAGGGTCAAAGTAGGATTTTAATGCTCGATTACATGTGGAAGCATACAAAACAATGAAATAAAATAAATAAATTACAATAATGGAAATTACATTAATTACATTGGATTAGGCGGTTTATGTCGAAAATACCTTTAAAACGGATAATTTGATAAAAAAGAATAAAAGAATAAAACAACAAATTAACGAACAGGAATTAGCGATATTACGAATATTAGTTAATTGATACGTAAACTAATTAATCTAGGTCAAGGCAGAAAAGGAGTTCAGGGACAGAAGTCGTCCTGGAACAAAGCGCAAGAGACATGCGCCCTTTGGAAGAGGCGCGCAGACGACCGTCTGCTTCCAAGGACGAACTCTGGCTGTGAAGCCAAAACTGCAATTAATTGGTGAATTTAATGGACTGATTTAGATTATGTACCCGGATGAAAGTGATTTACAGATTATTTAACATGTGATTTGAGTCATAAAACAATAAACATGAATGAGACGGAAACGAAGACAGATTAAACATGTGAAGGGTCGATGTTAATGAACGATTAATTAGTGACATCGGTGAGACAAACTAAACAATGACGAAATATCCATGAATACGGATGCAAATATATCAATGACGAATCTCAGAAACTCAATATGGACAGATTGAATCCCTAAGAATCCGGGTTTGAACATTAATGACAAAAAACCCGCAAATATCGATTATCTAGGATTTAAGTCGGAACAACAATGAATAAAACATATTAATGATGAATGAATAATTTATTAATGATCATGTGAACGAATTAACAGAAAACAATTGAAAGCAAATAAAAAACGAGAAACGAATTACGAGGACGAAGAAGAAGAAAAGAAGCGAGAAATGCTGCGGCCCTCATGAAGAGGCGCGGCAAAGTCTTCGCTCCTTTGAAGAGGCGCAGCAGTTGCTGCGTCTTTTCTCGACTGTCTATCTACTGGAAATCCGCAAAACAGGTTTTAAAGCACGGTTTTAGAAATCGGTTTTAATGAGATACTTTCGACATAAACCTTACAATTGTGATACGATAAATAAAATACAATAAATAAAGAGAATTATACACCCTCAGACTTACATGTTGACGGAACGAGAAGAACTAAGAAAATCGATTAGTGATGCTCGACGCGAATGCAAGGAAAGAGTGCCCTCTTAAGAGGAAAATGATTGATTAATTTAAGTTGATTGAGTGTAGTGGTCAAATTGGTCGGTCATGCAACGGAGAGGCTGGTACCCGGAAAGATCCGAGCTTACGTGGTCGAAGGTTCAAGCACGTAGGCGCCAATTAGTAAGAACGAAGTCTAGAATGCAAAGGGAGAAGAGAAGGGCGGACACTCGCGTGAGAAATATGAGGAACGAAAGCTCCTATTTATACTAATCACGTGAAGGAATAGGGTTTCGGAGACTCTTTGGAAGTGAATCTCGGAAAGATATAAAAAAGATACGTAAATCATGCAAAGAAGGGCCTGGGAAGAGGCGCGCAGCCCATCTGCGTCTCTTGGAAGAGGCGCAAAGAAAGCCGTGCTGCTTTGTTCCCGGGGGTTTCCTCTGCTAAGAAAGATTTCCGCGTTTTAGTTATGGTAGGACGGATTTAATTTGATTATCTTTTGAATATTACGGGATATTATTTGCCAAAAGATAAAATTTGATGAATATGGAATAGAAATATCCGGAACATTCCAGAACATTCCGACTCGGGATTTAACAAATATCGAAAAATGGAGACGGTTTTTGACCCGACTCGAATGTACTCTAATTATTGCCAAAACGACCGTATCGGCACGTAGATGACAACTAAGAGGTTGACATTTATATTTGAGCAATCACTTGACGATAATCTTACGAACTGTCACTAATCGTTCCGCGAATCAAACATGCGGCCCAATCATCACCGGGTGGTTTGCGAGGGGTGCAGAAACGAGGTGTCTACAGATACATTCCTTTAATTTGCTAGATACCCCCCTTAAGTTACTAGATACATTTCTTTAAGTTTCTAGATACGCCCCATTAACTTTCTAGATACATGCATTTAAAGTGTTAGATACGCTTCTTTAGCTTACTAGATACATTTCTTTAAATTGCTAGATACACTCCTTTAACTTAACGCATACCTTTAAATTGTTAGATACGCTCATTTAAGTTACTAGATACATTTCTTTAAATAACTAGATACATTTCTTTAAATAACTAGATACGCTCCTTTAAGGTACTACATACATTTCATTAAATTGCAAGATACATTTCTTTAAATAGCTAGATACGCTCCTTTAAGTTAATGCATAACTTTAAATTGCTAGATACACTTCTTTAAATGACTAGATACACAACTTAAGCTAGCTAAATACATGTTTGCTAATACCGATGAAAACATTTATTAATGAACAATGAGCAATGATAATTACAAATAAGGACTAAAAAGAATTTCCAACTATAAATGATATCATTCTGGTTACTCTCCCAATAAGCACCAGCACCTACAACAATTCCATCATGGTCGACCATCGAACCTCCTCCATGGAAGCACCAGCACCTACAACAATTCCATCAACCCAGATCGACAGCCATCACGTCGACCCCAGAACCACCTATAACTCGACGTCGTGCACCACGACCACTATAGAAACGCCGAAGATGTGCGTCTTGTCGAATTCGCCGACGTTTTATGAATAGGTTTCTGGTGGCATCATCGCCAATGGTACGCCAAATCGAAGAGAAAATGGTGGCACACGGCGAAAATAAGGTGGACATGGCGACTTTGTCGGCGGTGACGACTTCAGTTTGTGGGACCGTTAGCTATTCCGGCTAGGGTTAGTGTCTCCGGCGGGTGGGTGGATTGTGATTTGGGACCGAAGAAGTTGTTACTGAATGATGGGAAAGGGCGTGAGATTGGGGGAATAAAAGTCAGCCTTTGAATTGGTTCTACTTTTAAGATAATTTTTAAAATTAGTTCGTAAGTTAAATCTTGAACTTTAGTTCGTACCGACCCGACCCCCGACCCTATATATATATATATATATATATATATATATATATATATATATATATATATATATATATATATATATATAGAGAGAGAGAGAGAGAGAGAGAGAGAGAGAGAAAGGATCAAGTGAGTCCATCCAACTTCATTGAGTCCCTAAGTCCTCTTTAGGGCCATTGAAAAGATGAGATGAGAGGTTGAGATTGAAGGGAAAAAGTAGGGGATTAAGGCTAAAATAAGGGGATTGATGTTAATTAATCATTTTCCCTCTCTACCTTCACTAATCAATCCCATAATTTCACTATATAACCCTTCTTTTTCCACTCACTTCTCTCTCCTCCCACACAATTACCATTCATTTCATCTCTCTAAAAACCAAAAATTAATAAAACCAAAAAAACTCCCAAAAATTTAAAAAAACCCCAAAATAAAATTCCCTCCTTTTCTCACCACCACCGACATCACCTTTCAGCCACCACCATCGACAACCACCACCACTCCCCACGACAACCACTACGACCCCATCTCCACCATCAGCCCTACCACCTCCCTTCTTTTCTCCCACCGCCACCCTCACGCACCACCAACAACATCCCACGACTACAACCACAACACCACAAAAATACCAAACAAACACCACCCTCACGCACCACCAACACCACCACAACCACATCCCCCGCCACACCACAACCCGCACCACATCAACACAACCCCCACGCCAGTCCCCCGCCTCACCACGATCCACCCTCCACCATCAACACCAACATACCACCCTCATCTCTCCCTTGACGAAACCACCACTCACGGCCACCACTGCCGCTCCTCCTCTTTTCCTTTTTTTTTTTTTTTCTTTCTCCCTTCCCAGATCTGAAATAAGAAGTAATTTTCTCTGTGATTTTGAATTAAGAAGCAGTACGTTGGTGGTTGGGGTTCTTCAACATTCACGTGAATGTTTAGTTTTATTGTTTGTTTCTATTTTTTTTTTATCGTTTTCTTTATTTTTGAAATGAGAAGTGGTAGGTGGGAATCTTTTGGTTTTGCAGTTCATGAGAGAGATGAGAGAGATAGCTTTTATAATGCATAATGTCTCTCCACGGTACAAACATGCATTCTGATTCCTAAGGCCCAGCATTTCAACAATTTTCTTGTTGCTTCAAATAAATATTGGTCACATGAATGTTTTAGATCTTGTTTGTTTTTAATTTTGTTTTTTTGATGATTTTAAATATCGTCTATATATTTAAAATTGTATTATCATGATTTTTATTATTAGATCTAATAAATATATTTACTATACTCATATTTCTTTACATTTACACTCGTATTTCTTTACATTTACACTTATATTTCTTTACATTTACACTTGTATTTCTTTACATTTACACTTATATTTTATTTCTTTACATTTACACTCGTATTTCTTTACATTTACACTCATATTTTACATTTACACTCATATTTCTTTACATTTACACTCGTATTTCTTTACATTTACACTCGTATTTCTTTACATTTACCCTCATATTTTACATTTACACTCATATTTCTTTACATTTACACTTGTATATCTTTACCACCCTTTTTAATTTCGTTTTCTAATCATTTTTCCATGGTTTGTTGGGTAGATCTAATAAATATATAGTAGATTTTTGAAAAAAATCGTATTATCATGATTTTTATTCTTAGATCTAATAAATATATTTATTATACTCATATTTTTTTACATTTACACTCGTATTTCTTTACATTTACACTCGTATTTCTTTACATTTACACTCACATTCTTTACATTTACACTTGTATTTGTTTACATTTACACTCACATTTCTTTACATTTACACTTGTATATCTGTACATTTACACTCGTTAAAATTATATAGATTTGCACTCATATTTTGTGTGGATATGAGTTGGTGGTGGAGGACGACGGCGGTGGTGTTTTTTGGTAGTTGGACTAAAGTTTTACTCTTAAAGGACAAAAGTTACACTTATAAAGGACCAAAGGCACACTCAAAGGACTAAAGTTACACTCTAAAACTTTCAAATTTACACTTAAAATACTACATTTACACTCATAAAACACCACATTTACACTCGTAAAACTTCACATTTACACTTGTAAAATGTTAAAATTATATAAATTCAAAATTTCCGTCACAAAAAAATCAAATTTACACTCTAAAAATGTTACATTTACACTCGTAAAACTTCACATTTACACTTGTAAAATGTTAAAATTATATAAATTCAAAATTTCCGTCACAAAAAATCATATTTACACTCTTAAAAATGTTACATTTACACTCGTAAAACTTCACATTTACACTTGTAAAATGTTAAAATTATATAAATTCAAAATTTCCGTCACAAAAAATCAAATTTACACTCTTAAAAATGTTACATTTACACTCGTAAAACTTCACATTTACACTTGTAAAATGTTAAAATTATATAAATTCAAAATTTCCGTCACAAAAATCAAATTTACACTCTTAAAAATGTTACATTTACACTCGTAAAACTTCACATTTACACTTGTAAAATGTTAAAATTATATAAATTCAAAATTTCCGTCACAAAAAATCAAATTTACACTCTTAAAAATGTTACATTTACACTCGTAAAACTTCACATTTACACTTGTAAAATGTTAAAATTATATAAATTCAAAATTTCCGTCACAAAAAATCAAATGTACACTCTTAAAATGTTACATTTACACTCGTAAAATATCACATTTACACTTGTAAAACTCATACACTCGTAAAACATCACATTTACACTTGTAAAACTCATACAACATTACATTTACACTTCTGAAATCTTAAACTCAAAACTGATTAATTAGGGGCTAGAGAGAGAAAGAAAAATTAATTAATGTATAGAAATTTGATTAGTGGTAATTTTTTTTGGTAATTTTCAATCTCAACCACCCATCTCAATCCAACCATCCACATTTTTTTCCTTTTCTTTTTAATAGCCCTTAATCAAATGCATCTCAACCATTCATTGAGTCCATCCAATGGCCCTTAGAGGACTCAATTTGAGAGGAGGACTCATTAAATCTTACCTCTATATATATATATATATATATATATATATATATATATATATATAGAGATTGAATCATGTGAGGCACCCTTCTTAGGGTGAGGCGGCTGGACACCTTCTAAACCATTGGATCTAAAAATTAGAGACACACCAGATGTTGCCACGTGTCCCCTATATAATTCTAATTAACTAACGCACACATTTTAAGTTCATTTACTCAATTCATTTACTTCGTCCACTTTCTCTCTCTACAATTCATCATCTTCAACCGAGCTCCTCCGGTGAACTCCGTTCTTCCCCAATTTCTAGGGTTTTCTCCGTCGATTCACGCCGATCATCTCCATTTTCACCTCATTTCCCAATTAGGTCAGCTAATTTCACATTTTCCTCTTTTCTTACCTGTTAATCATGTATTTATCCTGTCTAAATTCGATTTTATTCGTTGAATTTATTGAATCAATTGTCTAGGTAATCCTGTTGAATTTATTCGATTTTAGTTTGAGGAATCGAGGTGCTTTCTTTAATTGTCTAGGTAATCCTGTTGTTGTAGGTTACCAGAATTGGAACTCTATTTTGTTTAGTGGAGGGTTCTCGAAGCATTATCATGTAGGAATTGAACCTACATCCTTTTGAGCTGTGACAAAAGCAGATTACGTTACATTGAGGATGGGTTTCATT
Source organism: Silene latifolia (assembly GCF_048544455.1). NCBI lineage: Eukaryota > Viridiplantae > Streptophyta > Magnoliopsida > Caryophyllales > Caryophyllaceae > Silene > Silene latifolia. Next base: position 371,465,469 of record NC_133538.1, read on the forward strand.
ATGGTATGTGCTTCATTAAGAATTTGTGTCTTCAAGTTTATATGTTTTGGTTGAACTTTCTGGGGGTTTGATAGCTGTTGATTGAAATCACTACGTTTTTGTTTGTCAGACCCATTGCAAGTCAAACCCCAAGTTCAACTTTCACAAGTACATGATTCGGGCTTTGGAAGATGATTTCAGGCAGGTTGTTGGGATAAGGCAAGTGATTTCTTTATACTCCGTAATAGTTAATCCCATGACGGATATACATCTATGCATATTTTTGCCCATCCTCTTTTATCATGGACTAATGTTCTAATCTGTTTGATGCAGCTGGTACCTTTGGTTATTTGTGATCATCTTCTTGTTGCTGAACGTTGCTGGTAAGAATCTTCATTTTTTTTTTATATATTTTATTATGCTTCTGTAATTTAATGTGTTCAGTCAGATGCCTTATGCCACTCTCTATCCTTTGGTTATCTTCCATTTTTCCTTGGCTTTAGCCATAGTCTCGCTATTTTGTTATGCTTCTGTAATTTAATGGAGGATTATTTGACATAGCGTTGGTGTGCTTATTTGCTTTCTGTTATCCTTACTGTTGTGGTTTATTGCTTCTTCGTTCTCAAGCCTCAAGCTTGATATCTTTATTTTTGGGAAAAGCCAAAAAGATACTCCATATGAAGAAAATGGAAAATAGTACAATGCGATGATTGAGTGGACTTAATGGAGATGGAGCCAACGGTACAACTTTAGTCTACAACTGTTTTGCATAAGTTATTAAGCTAGATCTTTTAACAAAGAGACAAAGAGACGGTTTAGAGGATAAATTACAGGTGGTATGGGAAGGAGTTAGAATCAAATCATTGAAACCTAACGATTTTGGTTGAACTCCAAACTACTGCTCTTAGAATCTGCCTATTCTCTTTCTCGCCATTCCTTCTTCTACATTATGGCAGCCGGATTTTAATTCTTATTTGTCTACTTTCATATCGGATTTGGCCATTGTCGTCTATTAGCTCAAAAGGTAGAGCAATGTGTTATTGCACATGGTGTGGGTTCGAGCCCCACATAGACGAACATATATAAAGCACTAGTTACACTTTGTAGTAACATTAGTTGTTCTATGTGGTAACAATAATTATCGAACAAAGTGATGCTAGCTAAGAATAACACTAGTTATTTGATAATGTAACATTGTTTCGTATATATAATAACATTGTTTATTTGATCAAGTAACACTTATGTTACATATATTGATAATAGAAGCTCATGTAGGAATTGAACCTACATCCTTTATGCAATTGCACAAATGCTCTACCAATTGAGCTAATGAGCTAGTTTAGTAGAAACCTGAATATTCCACCAACACACTCAGATTGATGTAATGGCCACAATATAAGTTTATAAGTCACCACTTCACCTGAGTATTCGAGTCATATGTTTCTCATGTTATTCCAAAGAGCATGTAGTGTTATTCCAGTAACTTGTCATGTTATCACATAGAGTAACCGTTGAACAAGGTCTAAGATTCACAAAACAAAGTCTGAGATTCACCTAATAAAGAAAAGAGCAAAATAGGTGATTTTAACCACTTATGATGATCAAGTTTCACAAAACAAGTCTTAAGATTCACTGAATAAGGTATGAGATTCACAAAATAAGGTCTCGGATTCACCAAATAAGGAAAAGAGCAAAATAGGTGATTTTAACCACTTATGATGATCAAGTTTCACAAAACAAGCCTTAAGATTCACTGAATAAGGTATGAGATTCACAAAATAAGGTCTGAGATTCACCAAATAAGGAAAAGAGCAAAAAAACGTGATTTTAACCACTTATGATGACCAAGTTTCACAAAACAAGCTCTAAGATTCACTGAACAAGGTCTGAGATTCACAAAACAAAGTCTGAGATTCACCTAACAAAGAAAAGAGCAAAATAGGTGATTTTAACCACTTATGATGATCAAGTTTCACAAAACAAGCCTTAAGATTCACTGAATAAGGTATGAGATTCACAAAATAAGGTTTGAGATTCACCAAACAAGGAAAAGAGCAAAAAATGTGATTTTAACCACTTATGATGACCAAGTTTCACAAAACAAGTTCTAAGATTCACTGAACAAGGTCTGAGATTCACATAACAAAGTCTCGAGATTCACCTAATAAACAAGCCCTAAGATTCACCAATAAGGTATGAGATTCACAAAATAAGGTCCGAGATTCACCAAATAAGGAAAAAGGCAAAAAAGGTGATTTTAACCACTTATTATGACCAAGTTTCACAAAACAAGCTATAAGATTCATCCGAACAAGGTCTCGAGATTCATAAAACAAAGTTTGAGATTCACCGAATAAAGAAAAGAGCAAAATAGGTGATTTTAACCACTTATGATGATCAAGTTTCACATAACAAGCCCTAAGATTCACTGAATAAGGTATGAGATTCACAAAATAAGGTCTGAGATTCACCAAATAAGGAAAAGAGCAAAAAAGGTGATTTTAACCACTTATGATGACCAAGTTTCACAAAACAAGCTCTCGATTCACCGAACAAGGTCCGAGATTCACAAAATAAGTTAAGATTCACCAAATAAGGAAAAAATATGCCCACAGGACACAATTGTGACTGAATTGAGACATTAATGCTCTCTAGATTGTAGACTAATTACATCACAAAATTTTCGCATCAAAATCAGGGCTTTCTCCCTACTAAAAGCCTCGTGTATTCTACCACAACACAAACGATTATCAATATAGAGCCCAAGCAGCAGGTTCACAGCAATCGGTTTGGTTGCTCGATATAATCACTGGGTGATTTCAAGACTAACCGTAAAGCAAGCAAGAAGACTAATTATGGACAAAATTTAACAACTCAAAATGCAAAATTAATCGCTAATCATACGTGTTAAGGACTTCACAAGCAACTCATGGCTGAAATAACCAAATGGGTAACTCCGAGTGTCGTCAAAGATCTTTGGAATGAAATTGATTGCCCGTTTGGGAGAGGGTGGCCACCATTGACAAGGCAATCGTTGTAATTGATACGCTTGAAGATGCGAGGGTCAATGAGACGAGCGAGCTAAACCACCCACAAGTGGATGTGTATGTTAGAAATGTCACAACCCGAGACACACGGCATTGATGATTTCAACGGTGTAGGTGGGTATCTTTAGGGAAGAGGGGCTCCAGGACTTTGGGTGACAATGATATCGGATTCGAGTGCACTTGTTGGTATCTCCCGAAACGAGTGGCTTGTCAACCGGTCTTTTTGGAGCTATTACACAAAAGAAGATAAACTAGCAAATACCGCCTCCAATCAACTGAATTCGCTATGTTTGCTTTTGGTCAGAAGGTTTAGGAAATGATGAAAGGAGCCAAAAACTCTCACGTTTTGAGGTTTATTTATTTTTTGCCGAAAGTGAAAATGTATAAAGCTGACTTGAATGTCCAAAAGAGGAATATAGACTGAATCATATAGAGGGAGTATTAAAATGCAAAGAGGCTCACAGATTAGGCAATGTAGGCGGTAATCTTCAAAGATTCGGATAATCTCCGTCACTCGGTCTCCATAATGCATTGCTACAAAGTACCATCGGTTGGCTTCTCGACAAGATCATTCTTGTTCTAATCTGGCGCAGAAGCATATTGCCTACAAAAAGTAGACCAATTTGTCACATAAAAATGAGAACTCCAGTCTTAATGCAAGAATTGTTTGTAATAACATGAGACAAACCTTGCATTGCAGGCTGTAAATTTACAACCCTTATCTTGCATACATTCACATGGCCACCAACCAAAGGTGACTTGACATTTCTCTTGAATCATCAACATTTTCATTATTAGATGCACCAGCAAGGCAACCCAAAAGTTCCCTGCGAGAAAAGGCACGAGGTTTCCTTGAAATTCATCGGCTTTGTTCTTCTTTTTACTGATTCAACGATGCCCGAATCGAGAAACCAGCCGTGAGTCAATAATAATTTTAACAAAGAAACACAGAGATGCCCGCTAGTCTCTACAAAGAAAGAGTGACAACCGACAATTGACAACCAGCTTTGTTGTCAAAATGCGCAAGTGAATTAATAAAAAGGCAACAAACTTAAGCTTTAAGTTTTGAACTTTTATGTGTATCGGCAATTGATAAGGTGATTTACGCCCATTCTGCCGCAATAAGATTTTAAAAGAGAACAAGGTTAGTATAAAAGAGGCTTGGAGAAGTTATCAACAACTAGCAAATACCGCCTCCAATCAACTGAATTCGCTATGTTTGCTTTTGGTCAGAAGGTTTAGGAAATGAGGAAAGGAAATACTGGTCAATTAAAGGCATACAGAGAATATTAAACTAATTAAAAGAATGATGCAGCCAATGTCTTTTACACGGTCAAGAGAAGGATTCTTCGAGACAATTAGCATTTTCAAAGTGAGAAAAAACAGAAAAGCAAAGCCAATAGAAAGCAATGTCTTTGAAGTTAGATACTTATGACATGTTCATCAAAGACACCAAATTCAACAAATTTCAAAGGTGTCGTTTCCCTCAATTATACAAATAAATATCATGATTAAACTAATAGTAACAATGAACATCAAACTAACAAGTACAAAGAACAAATCTCAAACACGAATCACAAACAACGATGATCACATTTCAAATCATCGCTCTTTGAATCACGATTCTAAACTCGCGAATAAAACGATCATCAAACAAGCAAAAATCAACACGGTAACAAAAATCAATGCAAAATTAATCAACAAAATCAACAAAAACTTGGAGAATATTCGAATCAAACCTGTTGTTGAATCTTAGCTAATTCATCGGGAGACATACGCCTAAACATAATTACGATTAACCAACTTTGATTAGAATGAATTTCGTCTTCTCTACCAAAAGTCTTTTTATTTCGAGTCTTTGGTTAATCAAGGGCTAATTCAATAACTAGGTGAAGTTAACCATGATTTTACAGTAGTGGACTTAAACAAGTGTATTAGTCCTACAAGAAAAAAAAAAGTAATACAAAAGGAAAGAAATCAATGTTACCTGGATGCGTAGCAGAGAATGTTTCCCATAGATATCGGGACTTTGGAACCGATAAGCAGTTGTACTGTCAAAATGACAAGATGTAAGGATAATCGATCCTCTAAATGCTTAATAAGATAGCGCGATGAGTTCAGCTCACCGGAGGGTAGCGCGATAAGGTTTATTTCTAGTTGACGTTAATAAGGTAGTAATTTGGTGAGACCGGCCGCCTCGCCATAATGAGGTGCCTCACCGGATCCGGCCTCTATATATATATATATATATATATATATTGTATGTGTAGGCTTGTTATAGTCCAGATTATCCTTGATGTGGTTGAACATTTACTCTAATGTAATCAGAACATTTGGTAACGTGACCTGGGCATGGAAATAAGAGAATATGTAAGTTGCGGTTTAATCAGAACATTTTTTTAAATGTTGTTGTTGTCCGGAGCTATGCCTGACTGTTTTTTTAGCAGAATTGCATAACGAGAACAGTGAGATAGTTAAACATAATGCACGGGGTGCGCACCGTTTTTTCAAGGAGGCATTCAATTGTAGTGTTGGTGCGGCTGGTTTCTGGAAGACGCGTGACACGCCTAAAATGTCGCACTTAAAGACGGCCAAATTAACAATTTATATACCACTAAACACACTAATTAGCACTAATTATAAACTAGTATAATAGCAAGCTAGGGATCGAACCCAAGAGAAGATGGGTTTTGCAATAGTGAAATTAAAAGAGTACTTAGAACAATTGTGACAACAATAACAACAAGTAAATAAAAAGGGGGGGGTTTTGAGTTGAGTTTTCAATTGTAACCAAAGCAAGGGAATTCAAACAAGAGTGTAGAACAAGCAAACAACCAAGAATTTAAGATGGAAATTAATCAATATTAGGGAAGACTTAACCCGACTCAAAGCTAGGCACTTTAGTTGACAAAATCCTTCAATTAATCCTTCAATTAAATATTATCACCCTATTGTGAAGATAAATCTTCTAAATCTCCTTAATAATGGCCAAATGACAAGGAAATCACACTTAATCAAATAACCCAACTTATCAATTCTACCAAGTAGAAATCACATACATTGGACAAATTAATAAGAAGATATGAGCACAAGAGATTCAATAGGGGTAATTAGACACAATGAAATCACAATTAATGCCCAATTACAAGTTAATCCTTTACTTGCTAATTAAGCCAAGAAGAAATCACATTCATTAACTTAATAACAAGGTGTTGCAAAGATGAGATTACAATGAAATCACAATTAATAATCTCAACAACAATAAATTAAGGAACTTGATTAATTAAGCAACAAGGAAATCACACTTAATTACTCAACATAAACAAGGATTCCAAAATTCAATCAATAAACACAAAAGGATTAACAATGATAATTAAAATTAAAGAAGGATTAAAGGATCTTACAACCAAAGTTTAAGCCTTGAGCCGGATTAAGATTGGAGATTAGTTCTCCATAAGTAGATCTAATACCCAATTAAAGATGAAATTATCCCAAATTACAAACTTGATTAATAAAAGTGACAAGATCATTAACCTAACTGAAAACATTGTATTTATAACATCCCGTAACCTAAAACTTATGGGCTTAACAAAAGACAGGCCCGTAATACAAACGCTAATCAAAAACTGTCAAACCCAGAAAACTCGCAACGTGCGAGTTCTGGACCTGGAAAACTCGCACGGTGCGAGTTTGCTCCTGGAGTCCGCCTTTCTTTCGTGATTCCTTTGCTCCTTTGGAAGGCCTCTTTGGTGCGTTTCTTCAAGCCTATCCTTGGCTCTTCCTTGGACATTCCTCTTCTATCTATTGGCTTCTTGATCTCCACTTGAACCATGCTAAATGGCAAAGCACTCGGAATTGGTCAAACAATGTCAAAATCGTCACAAACCACCCCTAAATGTTACCAAATGAGCTCAAAATAGTGCCAATAAGTAGTAGAAATGGGAGCTCATCAAACACCCCACACTTAGCCCTTTGCTCGTCCCGAGCAAACTAGAATAAGACTACTCACCACCTAGGCCAAGTAGTATGGGCATTCCTCATTTACCACTCTTCATCTCACTTCTCCCTTCTTATATCATCCCTCTACTAAGCATATGGTCACTCTTCTTCATAGCTTCCACAAGTGAGTAAGTGACCCAAAAACCACCAACAAGAACTCTCTTCACTCACGCGCCCTCCTTATGACTTCCCTCATCTAAGATGATCCTAATTCCACCAATTTCACCAATACATCATTCCCAAAACTCAACACCTCCTCCTTATCACTCCCCCTTATCACTCCACTTGGTAATACAAGGCTACCATGGTCAATAAAGCTTCTCCTTCCAATCAATTTGGCAACCTCAAACACCTCCATTCTTCAACAATTCTCAACAACTCATCAATCAAAACACAACTTTCCAACAAAGATAATACAAGTCACCACAATCCCATGCTTCAAGTATGCCAAGCACTAGTAACAAAGTAAGCTTCCACATCCCCCTCCTAGCCTTGGCACACTTCTAACCTACCCTTCCAACCTTCTTTGACACCTCCACTTATGTCACCAACGCCATGTAGGAAGTAGTAAAAATATGTGATAAGACTTGAGAGTTTCAATCATTTTTCATTTTGCCTAAATCTCTCATTTTGCCTAAACCGCCCGCCCTTGCGGGTTTTCGGTTTAGCATTTTCCTCACTTCTACTCTCGTGGCTCGCACTCTTTTCTTCATTTTGCCCGAGCGCCCTTTCGGTTTTCACCCGCCTCGGCCACTTTCCCATTTTTGCCTAGGATGCCCTTTCGGGTTTTCATCCTAGCCGGTTTTCTTTTCTTTCTTTTTCTTTTTCTTTTTTCGTTTTTTTTTTTTTTTTTTTTTTTTTTTTTTTTTTTTTTTTTTTTGAATTGAAATACAATGCATGGAATTGAAATATATTACAAAATTTACATGATATCAACTCATGTCCACCCCACACTTAAATCTTCACTTTGTCCCCAAAGTGTGAGGTAAACACTACACCAAAACTCACTCAAGAGTGTGAGCTTGAGGCACCTCCAAAGTCGGGAGGTCCTCCTCTTCTTCTTGCTTCTCTTCTACTTCTCATTCTCGCCCTTTCGGCGTTGGTTTCCTCAACCCGAGTCGCACTATACCCTTGGTATTGGGTGGGGAATTGTTGCATGAATTGAGCATTCATTGCGGCCACCATATCAAAAGTTGCATTTGAAGTATAACGCAACTCATCCAAATCTTCTTGATAATGGTGGTAGCGGTTTTCGGTGATTCCCCACCGCGCATTCTCCGTGAGTTGTATTTGGGAGAGGGTAGATTCAATGCTTGAAACTCGGTTGGTAATGTTGTTTTGCCATGATTGAAAAGCCGGGTAGTCGAATTGATGGCCCGGAAAAGGATATTGTGGTTGTTGTTGTTGTTGTTGCATATGGGGAGGAGTGAAGTGTGGCTCATCATAGGGGGCATTAGGCATGGGTTCATCAAATGGTGCATCATGAGGCATGTCACCAAAAGTTAGAGCCCCCCCCACTTGTGGTTGCTCTCCTCCCTCTTCCTCTTCCGGTTCAACTACTTGGGCTCTATTAACCCAAAGGTACACAAAATCATCATCGGGGGGCATGTAGAAATCTTTCGCACTCCCCCAACCCAAGGGTGGTGAGTCGGAGGGACGGGGTAAATACATGTAGTGCTTGGAATTTAGTCCACCCATGCACCAAATGACCAAGGGAGCGGTCTTGTCAAGCACCTCAATCACTTTTGAGTGCTTCAAGTAATGAAAGTCTATTAGACCACTCCCATCAAGAGGGTAAGCATTGGGTGGAAAGGACACACCCGTCTTTTGCACGATTAAGTCGATCATACCACCAATATAAATGGTACCCTTGGGGTTCTTTTGCAACTCAAGGCACCCACTCACAAACAATTCCACCCAATCCGGCACTCCCTCCCTTCCGGGTCATTGACCAAAGAACTTGTATTTGTTGGTATTGCATTTTGGTGGGTTCGGTCATGACCAAGAAATTTGTGTTGATGTGACGGCTAAGGAGGCGTAGGACCGGGTTGGGTATGGTGGTGTTCTTTGAGTTCCCGTGGCGTAAGTCACCCGTCATTTCGTTCCAAAAAGTACTCATCAATGCTTTATCAAGTTTTTCCTTCACGGGGGCCTTGGTGATATGTAAGGCCTCACGAACCTCATCATATGACAATGTATGGGTGAGGCGGCATGCCCGGAATTTGATTCCCGGGACCTTGTCCCTCCCCACTTTTACTTTTTCCAACGATGACAAAAACTCATAGGTGACACCCCTTCGGGTGGGTGCGGCAATATGAATATAGGCCTCAAGTCCGACCTTTTCTAATAGCATACGAGTTATGGGAAGCATTCCCAACTTGATAAGAAGGTTTTCATCAAGGAATTTTGTTTGTGCCACGGTAGACACCGAGGCAAACGTTTTCCAACTCGTGAGGGCCTTCTCTCGAGGCCCTCCTTACCCGAATACTCATTTGCATAAGAATCCGGGGCTCCCTTGGATCCTTTGGAGGAGGAAGCCGCAGTTTCTTTTCCTTTTCCCATTATAAGACAAGTAGAATCTCAGAAAAACACAATTTTTGAACAAAATTTTGGGTGAGGCAATTGATCAAACACCTAATATGCACTACAAAATTTGTTGTGCTAATTAGTTATTTGCTAGAAAAGAACACCTCACTAGTTAAAATGGTTGTTTTAAGGACGAATTCAACACAAAAACACAACTAATTTTCGAATTGGTAGAGCACAAGTTCGAATTTTAGTTACTAGAAATGACAAGGAGAAGAATAAGGTGTTATACCTCCCTTTGATCCTTGCTTGGGTTGTTTGGTGAAGAATGCTAACCCAAATTGCTCAAAATCGTCTCTTAAAACCAATTTGCAAACCCAAATCTTCCACTTCTTCAATTTCTCCAAACCCTAGCTCGAAAATGGTGGTGATTCCTCGAATTTTTACGATTTACCTTACCCAAATTGATGTTGGGCGATGAAAGTTGATGAAACTTGAAGGTAAATTGATTGATTGAATGATTTGAGAAGGATTTTGGTTGGTGATTTAGGGGTTTAGGGTTAGTGAGGAAGAGAGAGGTAGAAGGTTAAGAGAATTGGGGAAGAACTAATGAGAGTGTCGTGCAAAAATTTGGCTGAAATCCGCATATGTCCAGAAATTCGCACGGTGCGAGTTTGGAGAAGCTTGCTTTAAAAGTCGCACCGTGCGACTTTGCTGCTGGATGTGCATTTTTCGTTGCTTAATTCTTCATTCTAGCCAATTCTTTTATCCATCATTCTTCCTTCTTTTCTTCACATATGCCCTTGAGTTGATATCCTAACACTAAAACACACATTAAACCATTCTAATATGCCAAAAACATTAGTGAAAATGCAATTGATTTAATTTATTATGCAAGAAGTAAAGGGTGTAAGGAAATTAAACATGCAAAATGCAATATAAACAATGCAACATGATAAATGCAATATAAACAATGCAATGCGGAATTTAAATATGCAAGGGAAAGAAATATTTACAAACTTTTGCCGTTTATTTAACGTCGATGGCTCGACAAAGTTGCACTTTCATCAATTTGAGTAAATTGGATCAACAAGATGGAGTGTTTCCACTTCACCCACTTCAATTCCTTCATAATAATGCTTTAACCTTTGCCCATTCACTTTCAAAACTTTCCCGGTCTTCGAACATTTGATTTCAATTGCTCCATGTGGGAAGACACGAACCACTTCATATGGTCCCATCCACCTAGACCTCAATTTCCCGGAGAAAAGTCTAAGTCGATTTTGGAAAAGTAAGACTTTCTCTCCCACTTGAAACACTCTTCTTGAAATCATATTGTCATGCCATGCTCTTGTTCTTGCCTTGTAAATGGAAGCATTCTCATAAGCATCATTCCGGATTTCTTCCAACTCTTGTAATTGAAGTTTCCTATGAAGACCCGCTTCATCCAATTGCAAATTGAACGACTTGACCGCCCAATAAGCTCGATGCTCAACCTCCACGGGTAGATGACATGATTTCCCAAAAAGTAAGCGGTAAGGTGACATCCCGATTGGCGTTTTGTAAGCCGTGCGATAGGCCCACAAGGCATCATCTAACCTCAAGCTCCAATCCTTGCGGTCGGGATTCACCGTCTTCTCAAGGATAGCCTTAATCTCCCTATTAGAAACCTCGGCTTGACCGTTGGTTTGAGGGTGATAGGCGGTTGAGACCTTATGAAGCACCCCATACTTTTTGAGAAGAGCACCAATGGCTTTGTTGCAAAAGTGAGTGCCTCGATCGCTTATCAAAGCTTTTGGAAAACCAAATCGAGAAAAGATGTTGGTTTTGATGAATTCTCCAACCACCTTTGCATCATCGGTCTTGGTGGCCTTAGCCTCCACCCATTTGGAGACATAATCCACCGCCAAAAGTATATAAACATTACCACAAGAAGCGGGAAATGGTCCCATGAAGTCAATACCCCACACATCAAATATTTCACAATAGATCATGGGTGTTTGGGGCATTTCTCCTCTTTTTGAAATATTACCGACTCTTTGGCACCTATCACAAGTCTTCACTATGGCATGAGCATCTCGGAATAGTGTGGGCCAAAAGAAACCGCTATCCAACACCTTTCTAGCCGTTTTCTTGGCTCCAAAATGTCCGCCACAAGCATACTCGTGACTAAACCGGAGAATTGACATGATTTCGGTGTCCGGCACACATCTCCTTATCACTTGGTCGGCACAAAATTTCCACAAATAAGGATCATCCCACACATAGTACTTGGAATCACTCTTGATTTTGTCTTTTTGATGTCGAGTCAAACCCGGTGGAAATTTGCCCAAAACCAAGTAATTCACGATATGTGCATACCAAGGTTCGGTGGATATCAAGGCAAGGAGGGCTTCATCCGGGAAGGTCTCCTTTATTGAGCTTTGTGGTACCAAGGAGTCTTCTTGGATGATTCTACTAAGATGATCCGCCACCGTGTTGGTGGAGCCTTTCTTGTCCTTGAGTTCAACGTCAAACTCACTCAAGAGTAGTACCCATCTCATCAAGCGGGGCTTGGATTCTTTCTTTGAGACAAGATGCCTCAAAGCGGCATGATCCGTGAAGATGATGACCTTGGCTCCAAGGATATAAGATCGGAATTTCTCTAAGGCAAACACCACCGCAAGAAATTCTTTCTCGGTAGTTGTATAGTTCCTTTGAGCCTCATTCATCATTGTCGATGCATATTGAATAACATGAGGTGCTCTTCCCACCCTTTGGCCAAGTACCGCGCCAAGGGCATAATTGCTTGCATCCGACATAATTTCAAACGGTTCATTCCAATTGGGAGGTTGAATTATAGGTGCCGAAATAAGCTTCTCCTTGAGCATATCAAAAGCTCCCTTGCATTCTTCACTCATGACAAACTCACAATCCTTTTGAAGTAGCTTGCATAGAGGAGCGGCGATCTTTGAGAAATCCTTAATGAAACGCCGGTAGAACCCGGCATGACCTAGGAAAGACCTCACTTCACGCACATTAGTAGGATAAGGCAAGGTGCGAATGGTATCGACCTTTGCCTTATTAACCTCAATTCCCCTAGAGGAAACAACATGTCCCAAGACTATTCCTTCATCAACCATGAAATGACATTTCTCATGGTTGAGAACGAGGTTGGTATCAATACACCTCTTTAAGACCCAAGTAAGATGACTCAAACAATCCTCAAAAGATTGACCATGGACGGTGAAATCATCCATGAATACCTCAATAAAGTCCTCAACATGGTCCGAAAAGATACTCATCATGCACCTTTGGAACGTCCCCGGGGCATTGCAAAGGCCAAAGGGCATCTTTCTATAGGCGAACGTTCCAAAGGGGCATGTAAAGGTTGTTTTTGTTTGGTCCTCGGGTGCGATTGGGATTTGAAAATACCCCGAGTAGCCATCCAAAAAGCAATAAAAGGCCTTTCCCGCTAACCTTTCCAACATTTGATCCATGAAGGGAAGTGGGAAATGATCTTTTCGGGTCACGGCATTGAGCCTACGGTAGTCGATACATACCCTCCACCCATTTTGAACTCGAGTGGGGGTCAAAACACCTTCATCATTCTCGACTACCGTTAGCCCGGATTTCTTTGGGACAACTTGGGTTGGACTAACCCATTGACTATCGGATATAGGATAGATCATACCTACATGAAGAAGTTTGAGTACCTCTTTCTTCACCACATCCATCATTGGAGGATTCAAACGTCTTTGAGGTTGTCGGACGGGCTTTGCTTCATCTTCAAGGAGAATTCGGTGCATGCATAAGGTGGGACTAATGCCTTTGATGTCGGCCATTGTCCACCCAATTGCTTCCTTGTGTTGCTTAAGAACCCGGATGAGAGCCTCTTCTTGCCCTTTAGTAAGCTTGCTTGAAATAATCACCGGTAAGGTTTCTTCATTTCCAAGAAATGCATACTTCAAATGACTTGGTAAGGGCTTCAATTCAACAGTAGGAGGCTTGACAATAGAGGGAACAGGTTTCTCCTTTGGAAGTTCTTCTAACAAACTGGAAGAAAGGAAGAAAATCTCCTGGACAGGGCATAACTCGCACGGTGCGAGTTTCCCCTTCCCAGAACTCGCACGGTGCGAGTTCTCTGCTGTAGTCCGGTTTTCTTCCTTTTCTTCCCATTCTTCCATTGGGGGATTTTCCTCTAAGTCCTTGATTGTTTCCTGCACATCACAAGACAAAGCATACCCCATATCTTCTCCAACCAATCCATTAGTCAAAACAACATTTAATGGATCAACTTTGCACAATTCATACACGGTTTGCACAATTGGCTCAAAAATTTCAAGAAAACACAAAGATGAAGTCTCGGATGGGTATTTCATGGCCTCATGTATGCTATACTCAATCTTTTCCCCCTCAAATTCCATTGTGAGGCGACCACTAGATACATCAATCTTGGTGTTAGAAGTTCTCATGAAAGGCCTTCCCAATAGAATGGGAGTGGAGCCTTTCTCGGGTTCCATTTCAATCACATAGAAGTCGGCGGGGAAAAGCATTCCCCCCACCTTCACCAAGACATCCTCCACAACCCCTTTAGGATAGATATTGGATCTATCGGCCAAAGAAATGACCGTACGGGTCGGTTTCAAAGGTCCTAACTTAAGTGACTCATAAAGGTAGTTGGGCAAGACATTAATGGATGCACCTAAATCAAGCATAGCATGTTGACAATCCAAATCACCAATTTTACAAGGGATGGTGAACATGCCCGGGTCACTACACTTTTGTGGCAACCGTTTTTGAAACATTGCCGACACATGTTCACTAGCCCTTACCTTTTTCATGCTCTTAGCCTTGTTGGTCCTCTTAGTAGTGCACAACTCTTTCAAAAATTTTGCATGCTTGGGTACACTACTAAGAAGATCAAGAAGAGGAATGTTTACCTCCACTTTACGAAAGATATCATAAAGGCTTGAAGTCTTCTTGTCAACTATCCTTGTATCATTCAAAGCACTTGGAAATGGAGCTTGTGGCTCATATTCCGGAAGAGGTTCATGTACCCTTACTTGTTGGGGTGAAGATGCTTCCCCTTGTTCCACTACCACTTCAAGTTCATCTTCAACCACATCTTCCACTTCATGAACAATAGGAAGTGGCCTTGTCTTCTTAGGAGCTTTGGGTGCCTCTTCCAACTCTCTACCATTCCTCAAAGAGACCGCTTTTGCTTGTTCCTTGTTCGGTGGAGGAATGGTGTGAGAAGGGAGACTCCCTCCTTGGTTGGGTTGGGAATTGAGTGTAGTGAGGATTTGACCAACTTGGGTCTCAAGGTTAACAAACCTAGAGTCGGTGAGTCGGTTTTGTTGAAGCACGGCGGTTTGAAATTCCTTGGTATTTTGTTGCATTGCCATTTGATTCATGGTAAGTGTTTTCATCATTTCTTCCAAGGAATTTTGAGATTGGTTTTGGCTTTGATTTGGCTTTTGAAATGAAGAGTTTGAAGCCCCTTTTTGATTTTGATTTTGGTTTTGATTTTGGTTTCCACCCCACCCCATATTTGGATGAGATTTCCAACCTTCATTGTAAGTGTTAGAATAGGGGTCAAACTTCCTAAAACCAATAGCTTTCACCGCTTCAATTGCTTCCTCCGTTTGCAAAGATGGACACCCATCGGTGGGATGAGTTGGGTCATTACAAAGACCACAAAATTTCACATGAGAAGTACTCCCACCACCTTTTGTAAGTTCCTTCACCAAATTAGTGAGAAAGTCAACTTTCTCCTCCATATGGTTTGAACCTTGCCTTGAAGAGAATGTTCCACTTGTCTTCTTAATTCTCCTCCCAAAATTCCTAGAGCTTCCTACCAACCTTTCAATCAACTCATTTGCTTCTTGGACCGACATGTATTCAATTCCACCTTGGGTGGCGGCTTTAATCATCCTAGCATCATCCTCAAGTAAACCACCACAAAAGTTCAAGAGAAGGTCGTGGTCGGTATACCCATGGTATGGGCAACTAGCAAGAAGTTGTTTAAACCTCTCCCAATACTCATACAAGTTCTCTCCATCCAATTGCTCAACATTACTTATTTCTTTCTTCAATTGAGATGAGAGACTAGCGGGAAAATACTTTTCTAAGAAAGCCCTCTTCATTTGATTCCAAGTGGTGATGCTCCCTTAGGGAGATAATAAAGCCAATCATTTGCCGCGTCCTTGAGTGAGAAAGGGAAGGCCCTTAGTTGAAGTTGCTCATCTAGAAACCCCATTAGGCTTCATGCTTGAGCAAACAACATGAAATTTGTTGAGATGCTTGTTGGGATCTTCCGTGCTAAGCCCATGGAATTGGGGCAATTGGTGAATTAGCCCGGACTTCAACTCAAAGGTGGCATTTTCCGCCAAGGCCGGAAAGGAGATACACAAGGGCACTTGTGTGAGATCCGGGGCGGTAAGTTCCTTAATGGTTCTAGGCCTCGGTGGCCTCTCTCCATCATTATGTGGTTGTTCATCCATGATGATTTGAATGGGTATGGGTTCTTCAAAAGGGATGTTGTTATCTTCTCTTTGGTCTTGTTGAAAACCGGGATCAATTTCTTCAATAACCGGGTTGTCTCTTCTAATACCTCCTCCTATCCAAGCAAGTGATCTTTGAATCTCCGGATTGAATGGAAAAAGTGGTTCACTTGAATTCCTAGTATTGACCATAAACAATTCTACACAAGAGCACACAATCAAAAAGTTCACAAAAGTAAAGAACAAGACACTATCAACAAGAAACAAAGACTACTAACACAACTATCCTAAAAACACAAATAACAAACACTAGCAAAACCGTTACCTTCCCTAAGAACAGCGCGCCAAAATTTGACACGCCTAAAATGTCGCACTTAAAGACGGCCAAATTAACAATTTATATACCACTAAACACACTAATTAGCACTAATTATAAACTAGTATAATAGCAAGCTAGGGATCGAACCCAAGAGAAGATGGGTTTTGCAATAGTGAAATTAAAAGAGTACTTAGAACAATTGTGACAACAATAACAACAAGTAAATAAAAAGGGGGGGGTTTTGAGTTGAGTTTTCAATTGTAACCAAAGCAAGGGAATTCAAACAAGAGTGTAGAACAAGCAAACAACCAAGAATTTAAGATGGAAATTAATCAATATTAGGGAAGACTTAACCCGACTCAAAGCTAGGCACTTTAGTTGACAAAATCCTTCAATTAATCCTTCAATTAAATATTATCACCCTATTGTGAAGATAAATCTTCTAAATCTCCTTAATAATGGCCAAATGACAAGGAAATCACACTTAATCAAATAACCTAACTTATCAATTCTACCAAGTAGAAATCACATACATTGGACAAATTAATAAGAAGATATGAGCACAAGAGATTCAATAGGGGTAATTAGACACAATGAAATCACAATTAATGCCCAATTACAAGTTAATCCTTTACTTGCTAATTAAGCCAAGAAGAAATCACATTCATTAACTTAATAACAAGGTGTTGCAAAGATGAGATTACAATGAAATCACAATTAATAATCTCAACAACAATAAATTAAGGAACTTGATTAATTAAGCAACAAGGAAATCACACTTAATTACTCAACATAAACAAGGATTCCAAAATTCAATCAATAAACACAAAAGGATTAACAATGATAATTAAAATTAAAGAAGGATTAAAGGATCTTACAACCAAAGTTTAAGCCTTGAGCCGGATTAAGATTGGAGATTAGTTCTCCATAAGTAGATCTAATACCCAATTAAAGATGAAATTATCCCAAATTACAAACTTGATTAATAAAAGTGACAAGATCATTAACCTAATCAAAAACATTGTATTTATAACATCCCGTAACCTAAAACTTATGGGCTTAACAAAAGACAGTCCCGTAATACAAACGCTAATCAAAAACTCACAAACCTTAAAAACTCGCACTGCGGCGAGTTACTCGACTGGAAAACTCGCACGGTGCGAGTTTGCTCCTGGAGTCCGCCTTTCTTTCGTGATTCCTTTGCTCCTTTGGAAGGCCTCTTTGGTGCGTTTCTTCAAGCCTATCCTTGGCTCTTCCTTGGACATTCCTCTTCTATCTATTGGCTTCTTGATCTCCACTTGAACCATGCTAAATGGCAAAGCACTCGGAATTGGTCAAACAATGTCAAAATCGTCACAAACCACCCCTAAATGTTACCAAATGAGCTCAAAATAGTGCCAATAAGTAGTAGAAATGGGAGCTCATCAACGCGCCTCGAAGACCTGTTGACTCTTTGCGGCAAGCAGTGTTCTGTTATCCCTGGCCCTGTAACATTCCTATTTAGGGTGGGGACATATTTGAAAAGCGAATAGTTAGTCGTATACAAGTCATTACCAGGCCTGTAGCGAATCGGCCTTTTCCCCTGCTGGATCCATGATGATGAACATTGATTGTGTTGTTGAAAGTGAGAAACCTACATGTTAAACAATTGTGTGTGTTGAGTAGTGTAAAGTGTCCTTAGTTGGACTGTTAACGTATCTCAGCGATTAGGGAGATACTTTTTTCTGTAACATGGCCTCAAAGCTATAAAGCCAACAACTGGAAAGGATGCTGCAGTGGAGCTTAATACTGCACAATCTGTAGTAGCCAAGTCCGACCATGATGTTACTGTCAGCACCTGTGCATGGCTACACGGAAAAAGGGCAGTTAGAATATCTTTCTGGGTATAGGTTGCCGTTTACTAAGCTTAAAAGCTGAAGTAATATCCGCTTGGGTTTCAGCTGACATGTGATCAATAATGACGACTTCACGTGCATCTAAGGCCTGACCATTGTAACCAAAAATTTGGTAGCACTTATCAACATATATAACCACACCTAATACATCTAAAGATCAACAAACAGTTAATTAGAATATGAACAAATGTAGATGCGATTTTTTTTCTTTTGGCGCCTTTGTTTGTTTTTCTCCTATGTTTAACAAATTTAAATATAAGTTTAATAATCTTGTCGCCTCTTACCATAGCGATTGTCAAGTGAAACTGTCCTAGGGATAGAAGCAATCAGTAAGTATTCAGGCGATTCCAGAGCTTCAAGGCCAGTTACGGGCCGGATAGTAGTGTTAATGTTGACTTCAATTTCATACAACCGACCAGCTGTGTCTGGTGTCAGTTGTCCCGATACAATCTTAACTTTAGCATTTGAAATTTCGTACACCATGTTGTCTTCAATTACGTCTTCAAACATTTCAAGTGCTTCATTGAACAAAATAGTTTCCATTCTAGTTCCCTGTGGCAGGAAACGAAGACTAAGGCACCTTACGTTTCTAGTCAATTGGTGTTTAGCACATGTAACGCATTCTCCAATGGCAGAGATGCAATACATAAAACGAAACAAAATAGCAATCGGTTTGGTTCGAGTAACCGCAACACGAAAAGCCAAGACTAAAAGGGAAAAAATTTGTAGAATGCATCCAATGTTCAGGTACATCTATGGTAATTAGTTATATAACTTGTTTCTAATAAAGCTGCGTATTTATATAACATAATGATAAAGATTATATGTCAGCAATGTTTTGGGTTTACTTCTGTCCAAATGCGGTGTATTCGTATTTAGGTTAATATTTCACCGTGTTACAAACGTGAAATGGTGATGCATGCCGCATAGATAACAGACCAGTATTGTTAATAATAACCACAGTTTGTCTAGGCACAGTGCGATTATTAGGGATGTTGGTATTTAGGGATTTATTGTACAGACTACATGTTATTTTGTGTGGTGTGTTTAGCTAATGGGAACTCTCGTTACATAATGCTATTTGATATAATGTCCAATATATCAGTCCATTCAATCCACTGCATTGTCATTAGGTAAACTGTTTTAAGAAAACCAAAAAGTCTGAAAAACAAATCTGAATGGTCTAAGAGTTACCTCTTCATCTTGAAACGTGATTGTCTGGTGATCCAAGCCTTTCCCCTTTGTTGCAGAATGCACATTCGTCTTGTTTATGACCTTTGCTTTAATAGAGTACGGACCAGTAGGTCCTGAAAGTTCCCTGATGTGCTTCCTCAGAGGTCTCATGGTGAGCTACAACCTTATGCCACATGTAAAGCATTTCAATAACATGACTAAGTGTGCACCACAGTTATACATGAATATATGGAGACGGATTGTAAGAAATTATAATTATATTGATTCAATCATTTAGGTATGTACAAGGACATTGAATTGGTCGAACCTATATAACCATCGCAAAATACCAGATTATATGCGGCGTACCTAGAACAAGGTGGTGGAAGATACTGGTGGCTCTAGGGCGAATTGTAATAAGTGATCTGGGCTCTTTTGTTAATCTTGTAAGGAAGATGTTTTTCAAGTTTAGAAATGATGCATATATACCTGAAAAAAATATGTTGGTAAACTAAGCCAACTAATATAATAATTTATAAAATAAGTACATTTGGCACACCTCTATAATGCCTCCTAACATCATTGTCTAAAATAGGATTGGGTAAATCTT
This sequence comes from Silene latifolia, assembly GCF_048544455.1. Taxonomy (NCBI): domain Eukaryota; kingdom Viridiplantae; phylum Streptophyta; class Magnoliopsida; order Caryophyllales; family Caryophyllaceae; genus Silene; species Silene latifolia. The sequence continues at coordinate 371,485,502 of NC_133538.1, forward strand.
GTGAAATCCTACAAAGATAATTGCTGCTATATAATATAGGATGTAGGTAGGGATGGGCTATAAGGTCTAATCAAGTTTCCCTGGAATTGTTTTTGGGTGGTTTTACCTTTATGAGCATTGCACATTATTTGCTTATTTTAGGGGTTTGTGTTGTAAAGTAAGTAAATGTAGTTAGTTCTAAATCTTACGGTTGGCTGTTGGTCGGTTTAGAATGTTATTGTCTGGTTGTGCGGTTAGTTTGTCAGCTCTGTGGTAGTCGTTTTCTTATTTTTGATTTGTTGTTTGGTGTTCTGAAATAACGTATTGGTATGCTCCTTGGCTGGCCTGTGGATGCATAAATGTATACCAAAGTGCCTTTAGCCTAGCGTAAGCTTGTTTAAGTCCAACCGACTGTAGCATGCTACCAAGCATAAGTCTGAATGTGTGCCAGAATGCTAAGTTAGGCATTGCGAAAGTAATCCTAAAGTAGTGCAAAAGCATTATAGGGGTTACCAATATTAGATGGGTGTCGTTTAGGCCTCTAAATTAATTCGCCTGTAAGGGGAGGTATTGACAATTTAGGGATACTATATTGAAGATAGACGGCTGGAATAATTAAGAAGCATTGGTAGAGTACTTAAAGACTGAGACTTGTCCAACCTATAGTGCCGACCTTCTCTTGATTACAATATTCTTAATAGAACTCAAAAGATCACAGTGATTGTTTTTCTATTAAACTGAATCCAAAAGCAGTCGTACGATGCTTTGAATGGAACACGTGGCTGGTATTGCAAAAGTGTTCCCAAAATACTGGAGATTCCCTATAGCCATTATATGACCACATCATTTATTAGAAGTGGTTAGGAGGTGCATTACCCAGGTTGCTTCTGCAGGGAATGTAAACATTGATAATATTTACACAAACAGTGGTTGTTTTGAGGGGGTCGATGTTAATAGCCTGCAGCAGAGCCGGTAGCAGCCTTTTTTTTTTCTTCGAAGGCGACCCAACAGCTTGCTTTGCAGTGGTGCGTTTTGGAGTTCCCTGAGCAGGGGTTTCTGGGGTACATGCAGCATTTTTTTCGGTTTTGGGTGTTTTTAGCAGAGATGTGGCTGGCACAACAGGAATTGTTGGGAGAATGTTGTCGTAGACCTGGCGTGCAGTTGCGACGTCTGGGTGTGTTGTCACAGACACAGCCGTGGGGCCAATTTCCGCTGGCTTTTCAGTAGTAATGTTGTGTGCCTGTATTACCCAGGAGCCGCGGTTATTGAGACAAGTATCTTTCGAAGTGATGGATGATCGGAGCTAACTGCAACTTCGAATAGTGTGAGGTTGTTTGGGTGCTCCAGGGTGGGTTCAAAATTCAGAAGCCTGGTTACCGGGATAGCCTGACTTGTAGTATAAGCAGAAATTTCTTGCACAGTTTCAGTTGCCTGTAGTAAAACCTGTGGCAATTCAGAAGCGGCTACAGCACGGCTTGGACCAGTCATCACCTTACGGAGGGCCCACTGCAAAATATTGTTTCTTGAGAGCTCCGTTTTTTGTGACACTTTGATTGTGAATGGTTCACTCTTTAAGGAATACTGAATTCTTCCAAATGTCATCTTGTCACACTGCAAGTAATAATAAGTGTTAATTGTTAAAAGGTTTGCAGTAAGGATCATAACCAGTGTTGGGGTTTATGGGTAGACCCGTTCCAAGGTTTGCATGCTAGGGGAGGTGGTATGCAATTATCCTAACAGGCCAATGGCCATTTAGCCAGCGGTAGCCTGATATAACTTGCCAGCCGTGCATTTGCAATACTTTATAATGGTAACATATTAAATAGGTGTTTAATATAATGGCAAAACAAAGTTTGTTCAGGATGTTGTGGACAATATACCGAGTGTTTCATGTGAAAGATATCTGCTGGTGACATGCGGAATTTCTCGGTGTCCTCCGTAAATACTATGATCTCCAACTAGTCAATGTTGTTAGAAACTTTACAATTGAAGGTTACTGATGTCCGTCGTTGTGTGCACCAAAGATAAATTTATACTCCCTCCGTCCCGGTCATTTATTGTCCTTTTCCATTTTGGGGTGTCTCAGTCATTTGTTGTCCTTTCTATTTTAGAAATGAACATGATGAGTAATTTGATCATTCACACTCAATTTGTTCCACTTGTCATTTAACTATTGACTCTCTCCTCTTTCCTTGGTCTTTGTGCCAAAACCAAAGGACAACAAATGACCGGGACGGAGGGAGTAATTGCTAACTACAACTATAGATAGCGGTAGCAGGGTCGAACTACAGAGAGGCAGATGTAATTATTAGTTGTCTAAATTCAATCTAAGGTAACGATTATGTGGGGGTTGTTTTGAATTGGTCTATAACTAATGAGCAATAAACTAAAGAAATGTATAAAATCAAATATAAAAAGAGGTACTAAGATGGTCGGTTCACTGTAGTTTCGACAGCCGCATATTAAGTAGGTCTGAAATAAAGACATGAGGCAGGAAAACAAGAGGTCCTCTCGGTCCACTCTCAACAAGTAGCGTCTTTCGATCTCGCTACGAGTCCCTAATATCACTAGTACTGACTTTCGTCCTGAAAAGTGACTAAAAACCTAAACTCTACCTATCTTTTGATCTTAGTATAGTTTAGTCATTTTAATTGGTAGTCTAACAACTTTCCCTATCTTTCGATCTAATGGGTCGGTCATTTCTTGAGCATTCAACTAGTCGCGTGCACTCGATTCGTCAAATAAAGAATTTAAATCAATTAAAACGAAGCAAAACCTCACGTGGCCAGTCGATCGACCAAGATTGGCGGTCGATCGACCATGGCGCGATTCGGCTCATATCATTCTACTGCCGCCTAATTCTACAGATTCCCTACATCCTAGCACGAGGTATTTAGCTACTCATGATATTGGTAAAAACAACAACAAGATTAACGAAATAGACTACTGAATTCATGCTTAAATTAACGAAACAAAAGATTAGCATAAAACGATAATTATGGCTTCGGGAAACTAATCTATCAATTCTAGCTACGAACGAAATAAAGCAATAAAACTGAAATAATGAATAAAGGAATACCAGTAGAAGAATTGCAGGAAGAAAAGCACGAACGAAAGGAATTGTATTGAATGATTCAACTCGAAAACCAAACCCTAATTAATGATAAATTAAAACTGGATTAAAAACTGAATGAAATTTTTTGATAATTATTCTGAATGCTAAAGCTACGTTATATAGGAATACAACGTAGTTCTTATTCCAAAATCTAATGTACAATGGGCTTCTTAATTCTCGATCTTCTTATTCACGTCAGAATTAGCGGCTTGGTCGATCGACCACACAAGGCAATCGATCGATCGCTCTTCATGAACAAGAATTCACTGAACTCAGGTTTGGTCGATCGACTAAAGGAAGCGGTCGATCGACTGAAGTAGCTGATATATGACTTTTAAATTCTCGTGGATTTGTCTTTCGGGCCTCGAAATGCACACCAAGCTCGTTCCTTGAGTAGATATTTCACGTCAAATGCAATGCAAGATACTTGGGGACGGATTTAGCTCAATTTCTACTCATTTCCGCATAAATCTGCAATATTACATAAAAATACGAAAGTAGACGAAATGGGGCAAATAGTAGCATAAATTACACAAATGAGCTCTGAAATGCGTGTAAAATAGGGTGTAAAACATCATATAAATGACACGCATCAGTTACCCTGCGGGTGAGAACTATAATTTGATAAGGGTTTGTTCAAGATTTACGTACTTGTGCATGTGGTACTAATAAAGAGGGTTAGTTTACCTTGGTTCTGCCACAACTCCATCCTTAGTACAAGTTTCGCATTTGAAGTGCTCGCATGCTGCATAGTCTGACCGTTTGCCACAATAAGAGCAACCTACATATGCGTTAATCTTTTGGAATTCGGCCAAAGGGATGATGACGTTTAGATGGTAACTTTCGTCCTGCAATATGTGTTTCGCCTGTTTACATTACAGATTAGTGTTAGGATTTGGGGATATAAAGTTGCCTCCCGTTGTTTTAGGAGGTAGCAATTAGCTTGAGCATAGATACCATAACGATGGAAAGCTGCGGTTAAACAGCCGTACGCTTATTCGCTTGTTTCTGGGCAATTTCTTGTTACCTTTTTGGTCTTGAGAACGCTTAGGGTAACTACGTCACTTGACGCATTGGGATCTCTAGCCCTGTTGAGTCTTGCTTGCAGTCCTGTCAGGAACTCTTTGTTCCGGCTATTCCTGCATAAAATGAAAGGGATGAGAATTCACATTTTACTCAAAGCCCGCCACACTACTTAAGTTGGCAAATAGCAGGTCAATTTACAGGCGTAGGAGTACAGTACCATTCTAATAGTGTGGCTATCTTGGGCCCTTCAGGAGTTGTTTCGATTAACGTTGACATGCTTCCTATTAATGAAAAATCAGAATAGCATAGGTATGAGGATTAGTGTGTTTTTTTGAGGTTGCTTAGCTGTAACTGGCCAATTTGCCTGTTTAACCTCTATGAGTGGAAACCCTCAATGCTGTGAGACTAAGCACTGGCAATGTTTCAACCAAAGAGGCCAGCTTATCACAGTCGCTTCCAGTGAGTTCATTCCCAACCGACACGACGATTGGTAGATCAGTACTATCATATACACGATGGTGTTAGCTAGTGGTACTGCATAGCTAGGCACACAGGTCTATGCACATAGCAAGGCGATATAAGTGTTACCTGTGGTTAGTGAGAAAAATCTCTCTGAAAGTGTTTTTCCGGCCTTGTCTAGAAGGGACCTCGCGAGCAGCTGGCTCGATATACAGTAGTGTTCCAATGACATCTGTACGGTTTTGTGACCATGTTAATGTATGGATAACATTGTATAAGCGTTCATGCTTGTGAGTGCAGCTATGAGTCTCACCAAATACGTCATACATTGTAGCTGTCTTTGGCATCTGAGATATGCATTGGTAATCTGGGAGGAATGAACCAGGCGTAGAAGTCAGTGGACGGATCAGTGTTTGGCTGCCAAAACCCATGGTGTAAGCCATTTCAGCAGGATCCCGCCTGTATTGGTCGAGTAGTGAGTTGATAGGATCATTTGCAATCTCATATACCCCATTATATACGAGAGCATCTACGTGGCCTGCAATTTGATCCCCAAACAATATGCCCCTCATTCTCTGCCCCTGCACATGAGAAAGTGGACACACGTATTCTTGGTGGAATATCCAATGCTAAGTGCTTGTAAAGGAACAAAGATGTTTAGCGTCATCATCGGTGGAATAGTCAATATCAGATACTAAACAATGCATATATAGTCTAACAGCAGCCTAGCCCACCCTAATTATTCAGATGTGTCTCCTTGATTGAGGGATTCATAGCACATTCTGTGCTCTTCAACACGAAACAATGAGATTGTAAGCTGTAATGTTTTTTCCAAGTGCAAATTGAAAAATACTGATTCAAGGCTGCGGGTAAACATAAATTGCAGTGACAAAAGCAAATATTTGATATAGGCTCCTTTAGCACAAAGACAACTGCAAACTATTTAGTGATAATAATTAACATGTGTACAGTGGTTTAACATTGGGGAAAAAGTCACAGTATAAATATGATAGATGCCTTGCCTTATCGTCTTGTAGCACTACCGTTTGGTAAAGTACTTATTTGGCAGATTTTAAGGGCTTCCCTTTGTGCACCACTTTCACCTTGACCTTGTAACTATGGCTGGCTAAAAGGAACTCTTAGTAACACAACAAATGGACAGAGAATTATATAACACAACATCTGAACAAACAAAGATTTTAAGGGCTTCCCTTTTGTGCACCACTTTCCGTTGTGTGATGTGACTCATATTTGAGCACATTTAGTCCCCGAATTAGCCTCGTTCCTATGCTTTATAGTGCATAATTGGGTCATTTACTATCTTTAGTTTCCCATTTTGCATATTCTTTGAGGTTTTGTCTCTTTAGTAGGAAAAGAGTGTTAACCTTGCATTTACATGGTGAAATGGAGTTAAATTGATCACATCTAATGACCAAGCATCAAAGAGAAGACGATACTAGAAGGCCTATGTGTTGGAATATGTGTCCTCCGACAATAATGCGATCACAACTGTCGATCATAATGATCACATGTTTAAGCCTCATTTTAAAGAATACAATTGGGAAGTAATATTTTACTGTCAACTGGTCCACACATATCGGTAATGATTGGCTGACTAGAGTTTGACATTACTTGTCGTGCGGCAAGGACGGTGATCATTGATCCCCTTAGGTCATACCTAAAGGGTAACACTCTTAATTGATTATTTTAATTGATCGTATGACGATACGGGTTGATTAAATTACTTAAAATTGACAGACGATTTTGGAAGTAATATTTACGTATCTCATTATAATTTGATTAAATATGATACGGTCTAAGTGATCGAATTGTTTTATTACTTAGATGAAATTATTGTTTAAGGAAACAATTGCATTTGAATGAATAATTTATTATAAATACAAGATGTTGTGATTTATAATTGGTAAAATATTTTGGTACAAGTAATTATGAATTACTAAGTCAATTTTGTATATGACGTATTTTTATTAATGCGTTGATTTTTAATATGTTAAAAATACATAACAATTTTACATGACATGTGACATGTGAAAAATTGACGAGATAAAATGGAATCCATTTTATCTTAATATGGACCGAAATATGGGTGATTTAGGCTAAATATTGTGTTAATTAATCCTTGAGTGGAAAGCATAATCATTTACCTAAACCTAGCCATGCATACCTAATGGTTATTGTGAAGAGCACTTTGATCATGCATTGGGCATCACCACCTCCCCCTTCTACCCGTTTTTCATAGAGAAAAGTCATGGGTTTTTCCTCTATGATTTACCATATACACTACTAAAAAGTTTAGTGTATTATTCATTCTCACATCCATCTAAAATAAGAGTTTTAGAGAGATAAAAACTTCTTCCTATTTTCTCCCTTCTCTTAGCCGAAATATTAAGAGAACAAAATAATATTTTGGTCAATTTTATTCCAAATTAATATTGTTCTAGTAATAATAATATTAATTTTATTAAGTAGTTACCTTGGGTATTATTCCTTGGGAGGGATTCTCTACTTGAATCCTTGTTCATCCATTTTAGGAAGCTCAAGAACAAGTGAGTAGGAGAACTCACTTGTGCCCAAATAATCCGAAATCTTCAATGTAAGATGATGATTTCTTCCTTATTCTTATTATTGTTTGCATGCATAAGATCAATATTTAATTTTATGACCAAATTAAATCATCACATATATAAATATGTATAGTAATGAGATATAGATTTCTAACAAGCGGTATCATGAGCCTTAAGTTGTTTGCATGCAAATCGGTTATAATTTTTCCGAATTATACGATTAACATATAAAACTAATAAATTTGTGTTATTATGATATATCACGGAAAAAAAAATAAAATTGCATGTTAAAGTTTCTGGTCCTAAAATGTATTTAGGATATTTTGGTTAATTTATGGATTTTTATTGTTCATCTAATAAAATAATGGCATTAAAAATGTGACTTTAGGATAAAAATGTCATTTTCGGACTAAAATTAGCTAAACTTCAAATGTTCCAGTGTTTTTTGGATATGTTTTCACATATATTATTTTTAGATGACCTGTAATTTTTCAAATTTTTTGGAGTTTTTATGCTCGAAATATGGATTTTTCATGATAAAAATCGAATTTAAATGAAAAATAGGTTAATATCAGATAAATTTAGAATCTGGTCATATAAATTTATTATGTTGTCACATGCAATTTTACAAGATGTGTGTAAAATAATAGGCTATAATGAAGTCTTTATGCATGATTTATGACTTTTTGATGAAAAATAGCATAAATAGTGACTTTAATTAGTGAATAATTGCTAAAACATACTTCATGACTAATGAAAAATGTCACATGTTGCATTTTATTACCTATTTCAGATCTAAAATTGAAAAGTTGATAAATATAATTTTTCTCATGTTTTTATGATTATATTTGATAAATCCGATAAACCGCAACATTGTTTTTCCCGATAAATTTCGAAATTTTTAATCTAAGTTTTTGAACATTATGAGTGTCATGGTATTTTTCCAGAATGTTCATGAGTTTAAATTTCAAATTTCAAATTTATTTGAAATTTTTATGAATTATTTGGAGTTTATAGCATTTTATTGTAATTTTGGGTCCATTAATGAACAATTTTAAGAAATATAAGTTAATTATAGTCAAATAGTTAGTGGAGACTAATTTTGAGTCCTAAGTTGGTTAGGGTAATTAACTTGTGCATAAATACGATTTTATGTAATTCATTGTGATTTTAAAAGGTTGAATCACGCAAATCCGTAAAAACCGTTTAATATACGATATTGGCTCCTTAAAGGCGATTTAGCATAAAATTGGGCATGTTCATACATATTATAATGCTGCATTTTATTTATGATTGTCATAATTTTATTTTATGTAATTTTTGAATTATGTAATTTTTTACTTAGTATGGCCTTAGTTTTTAATTGGCATTACCCGAAATGTATGGGAATATCGATTCGGTTGTAATTTATTGTGATCTCGTATCACCATTTTTTAATTTAATAGATTTATTTTATTTTAATTACGAATGTATAATAGGAAATTATGTAATTTGTTATGTAATTTATTTATTTCGGAATTCCTTGAAGACGGTGCCACTCAAAAAGGCGATACATAAAGACGGTGTTACCTCGAGATGCGTGCTAAAACCGAAGTTCAAGGGATCAATGGAGCTGGTTTCCGAATATGTAATAGTTAATTAGATTTTCTATTTTAGGAAGGCCATACTAGGATTTTATTTATGTTTTTCATTTTATTTATATGTTGCATGTATCGCTAAATCGCCATAACTAAAACATGCATTGTTATTATAATCGAGTTTATCAACCGTGTCAATTAAAATTATCATAGTTCACCGCTTTAGTTCACTTAAAACGTGATAGATAATAAATTGACATGACCTCTCGATAAAATAAACAATTGAGACTTAGCCTTACCAAAAAAGTAAAAACCATGAAAACCTATTTCGTGAGGGAGTGCACTCGGCCACCCCGGGGTACAAACCTTGTTACGTAGGGGAAGTGGGTGATAAATGTCTATCCACCGAATTCATGTTGATGAGGGTTTTATCGGCTACCCCGTGCCCAAGTTAATGTGAATTTGGATCATGGACACATTTATTCGAAATTTGAATTGACCTCAACGGAAGTATTCGTGACCGTAGTCGCATGTGTTCCGGGCTATAGATAAACATTAGAGTAATTTTATCGACCAAGAGTTCTAAAAGTAGAATCGATTAAAAGGTTAATCCACCGAGTTATATTGATAAGGGTTTCATCGGCTACCCCGTGCCTAAGTTGATATGAATTTGGGTCTTGGAATCATTTATCTAAGTTGGGTAGAGGTCACTAGATAAATGCAATAAAACTTGTTTAAATTAAAATTTTTACGAGTATTATTATTATTTTGAAAACGACATATGTTTTATTCCTTCTATATTTTGTTTTGTAGACCGCTTCTATTTCTCATAACAAATGGCCACTCCAAACCCAAACGCCACACCTCTCACTAATACTTCATGGCTCCGATCCTTCATGGATCGTTGTAAACTTGAAAAGAATGGGTCAAATTTCTCCGATTGGGATGCCCAACTCAAACTAGCCGCCCAAGGTGACGACAAGCTTCGTTACCTTACCGAGGCCTCTCCACCCGAACCTAATGCTAGGTCGAGTGCCGCTACTAGGGAAGCATATGAGGCTTACCACAAGGAATCCGCCGCAATGAAAAATGTGTTGATCTTTGCGATGGAGGCAGATCTCCAAAGGAGAGCCTTTAATATGGGCACCGCTAATGAAATCTATTCCAAGCTTGTGACAATGTTTTCACAAACTCCGCGGATCGTCCAATATGAGGCGGCCTCGGCATTCTTTGATCTCGACTTTAAGGAGATCCAAAAGGTTAGCCCTCACGTGCTCAAATTGATGGAGCTAGTCGAGACCTTGAAGATTCAAAAATTTGAAATCCCCAAAGAACTCATTGTAGATAGGATTCTACACTCCTTATCCAAAGTCAAAGCGTATGTTCAATTCCGGGTGAATTTTAACATGCAAGACAAGGACGTGTCTCTTGAAGAGTTGCACAAGTTACTTGTGCAAGCCGAAAGAGACATGGGGTTAAATATTAACCCACCTAAGGATGTGCTTAACACACTACAACAAATTGTCACTTGCGCCACGAATTATGCCACGGAAATTTATAATTCGTGGCTAAGTTTTGCTTAGCCACGGGAAAAACTTATTCATTATTTTGGAAAATTTTTTTTGCCATGGGATAACTTTTTCCGTGGCAAAAAGTCACTTCCGACACGAATTAGGCTACACCCGTGGCAAATAATCATTTTAGCCACGGGCTATGTCACACCCGTGGCGAAATTTTATTTAGTCACGAATTGCTCCGTGACAAATATTTTTTTTAGCCACGAACTAACAAACACCCGTGGCGAGTATCTTTTCCGACTTAAATCTGAATGAAATTTAATCAAATATAATAATATGAAAATACATTTAAATATAAAATTTTAGAAACACTTTGATTAATTTAATTAATATTTTTTTTTTATTTACTTTAATAAGAAATTTTTAAATTTTATAAACTTATATGCAAGCAAAGAAAAGTTTATCATCTAAATTTTTTGAATTTCTTACTAATCACATTTATGTTTTGTAGATTTTTCAAAACATTGATAATTTAAGAAATTTGTTTTAGTATATAATTCTGTTTATTAAAGTCATGAATTTCTTTTACTTTTTTAAATTAAACTTTATAATCTTGAATAACAATCTTAAATGATCATATCACATTGAAAGATATAGCATATCAAATTTAATAAAAAAGCTATTTACCATCTACCTAGAGAAGTCTAAAATTAATATATTGTTAAACTATTTCATTCAAAATTTGATTTCCAACTTTATTTGTAGGATATTTTTAGAAAAATTTGAATTCGATATAAAATTTACGGAAATTTCCTATGGTACCTCGAAGTTTTTCGATTACATATGGTACCCCTTATTTTAAGTTTCGCATATGGTGCCCTTGTGTTTACCTTTTTCATTCCTGCAATACCCATTGGTGAAATTCCGTCATAACGTCGTTACTCCTATAAGTAATTTGATGAGTAATTGAGTATGTTATGTTGTTATTTTTATATTATTTAGGTACAAAATGTTAGTTTATTAGACAAAATAAGGATGTAGTTATTTGGTGATGAATTGATAGTGTATTAGATAACAAAAAAAGGCGTCACATGGCATATGAGTAGCGGCATTATGATGAAAGTTTTTCAAAGGGTATTTTGGGACTGAAAAAGGTAAATACAGGGGTATCATATGTAAAAACTTTAAAAAAAAGGGTACCATATGTAATCTGTCAGAATTCGAGGGTACCATTTAAAATTTACGTAAAATTTAACTTGCTAAGGAAAAAAATTGGGAAAACTTTTTTTCATTGAAAATGAGCGCATCACAGGGAAAAATATAGAAATTATAATAATTTAAAGTCACATGTGCAAATAATGTGAAAATTTTGAGAAAAGAAACGATAAATCATAACAAAGAGAAATCAGTTTAGGAAAATAAGCGATTCTTTTGTACGATAGTCTTTTTCATTTTTTTTGGGTAAAAAAGTGACTACTTTTTAGTGAATAGTGATAACTCTGGGGAAAAAAGACTTCTAGTTATAAAAGCGGTCATTATTTTACCAAAAAAATGGTCTCGATTTTTCATATCGCGCTTCTGATTTTACTTATACAATAGAATTTGCATAGAAAAATATACGAAAAAAATGAGTACATGAGAAACGAAAATAAGAATGTCGATAAAAAAAAAAGAAATAAAAAATGTTAGGAAAATACAATTAAGTTTACTTTTTGGAGAAAATGGTTTGTCGACTTTCAAAAAAAAATGACGTCAAAATTATTAGTCAAGAGGTTAATATCGAAAATTTAATTGTTTCGGCCAAAATAATGTTTTTCCCGCAAAATTTTGTAAATCATGTAACATTTATGTAATTAAATAGTACTAAAGGTAAGATTTGAAAGAAAAAAAATAAACTTAAAAGGATTCAAAGTGCTAATTATATCAACAAAGTTAACATTCAATTTCGGTGGCACATCAAAAGTACTCTACAGTTAAGCGTGCCCAAGTGAGAGTAGTGATGAGATGGGTGACCTCATGGGAAGCCTTTCCGATGCTCACAAATACATGATTGGTGAAACCAAATAACGTTCAAATGAATCAAGTTAACTAGCGAAACAATTACCTAGATTGTCACAGTTCCGTATATGATAAAATACCCATTGTGAAAAATAAATAAATTATTTTACGTTTTATTTATTTAATTTTCATATATATTGTTTGCCACGGGAATTATTTTTTGGCCACGGGAAATTTCTTTGGCCACGGGAGTTATTAGCCACGAGAGAATCCGTGACCAAAAATTCGATAATAGCCACGTTCTTGTTTTTCCCGTGGCTATTTCTTTGCCACGACCACTTGCACCACGGAAGGTATTCCCGTGGCAAAATGATTTAGCCACGGAAATTTAGCACTTGTGCCACGAATTTAGCCGTGGCCCAAGTGCTCATTTGTAGTAGTGACATAAGCACCAAAAGTAAGGGGAAGTTCAAGAAGAATGGGAAGAAAGGTAAGAAGCAAGCTCCCACATTCACCAAAGCTAAGACTTATGAAGCTAGCACTTTCAAAATCAAGAAGGGTCCTCTTGATAAATGCCATTATTGTAATGGTGTTGGACATTGGAAAAGAAAATGTTCCAAATATCTTGGTGACATTAAAGCTGGAAAGATCACTCCAGTAGGTAAATGACTATTCTTTCTTTTATGTTTCTAATTCAACTATGGTATTGTGATACAAAGTTGTGATAATGTATCCCCTTTTTATTGTAAATAGGGCCTCCACCAAGCAAGGACAAGGGAAAAGAAAAGCATGCTTGAGAAACCATCAAGAAGCTAGGAGTAGCTTCCATGAAGCTTGGCTTTTTATTGTCTTATTTTAATTTATGTTTCGGATTTTAGAACCTTTTGATTTCCGTGTTCGACATGGAAATGTATTTTGGATAATGGTTGTATTTTGGATAATGGTGGCTTAGTTTGCAACCCAAGTCACCCGTTTTATCGTATTTATCCTTGTTCTAAAATTTGTCTTTATATGCTTGCTCATAGAAACATATGATCATTCACTTAAAGTGATCTAATGACAACTATAATGATGGGATTCATTATATGTCCACAAGCTTAAGGCTTGTGTATGATCATTCATAAAGTGATATTGAGTTGATGAACTCTCTTAAAGGAATGTCAATCACCAAGTACACTTATCAAATCTAAAACAATTAGTCAACCTATGACATAGTCCTCCTTATTCTTCAAAAATCATTATTTGTGTCTCATATGCTATCTTTGAATCTCTAGTGTATTTATTCTAAAGATAGAGTGGGAGAAAATAAAGACACAAAGAACACCAAGCAAAATTTGTGTACTTGTGTAAATGAGATCTACACAAGAAAGAATGATTTGTATACCTATATATATAGTATCCACGAATAGATGAGATCTATGGTCTCGAATAGATGAAATCTACATGACAAGTGAGACCAAGTGAAGTAATCAAAAGAATATGTTCTCAAGATAACTTCACGAGGAGACCAAAAGAAAGTTTTGGAATAAAGAATGACTAATGTAAAGTCATAACAAGAGTTTTGACTAGTTTATGAACAACATTTGACCAATAGTTTCAATATTGATATTTACTTAAGAGCCTAAATGAATCAAAGTTGCATCCTAGAAAATAAATGAGATTTATGACTAAAAGTTGCAAATATTGATATGCCGATATCCACAAGAGCAAAGTTAAATATTAACCACGCTAATGTCCTTTATATTCGTTGGTTGTGTGATAAACAACCAGAAAGTTCTTTCAAGATAAAGAACCCAAACCGAGGTTGGGAACCTATATGTGTACTTGGTAAGGTTCATGCTATGAGAGATAACATGAATATAAAGGACAATGCAATATAAGAAGTTTGAACACATGGGCACATGGTATATTAAACTTCTATTGCAATCGACTAGTGTTTACACATTTACGATATGCATCACAAGGTTGTAATATGGTATTGACTACCCGAATGTGATGTCGACATTTGTCGTTTGAGTTATTATTAACTCACCTTATACTTTGTTACATCCAAACGGGTTGTAGAGACAATTAAACCCCATTAAAGTGAACACGGATTAGCATTGTATTTGCCCATAGTTACTTACATGAGGTGACGTCTCGAAGTGACTAGAATGTGATGCGATTGATGACAAGTTCAAGTGCCATGGAGTCATATGAGAATGACTAGTCGATCACATAAGCAGACTGTTAGGAACACTTTGTCGGGCCTTATGACCGCTTATAGAGTTCTGGCAAATTTATATAGCATGGTCATGGCGAGAGCTACTATAGTATTCTAATGAGTCGATTCTTTTGACTAAAGACTATTCGCCTAAGATGGCACAGTTTCAGATTAACTTTGATTTGTGTTACTACGAACTTCGTAAATGGGGTCAAATGGGCATATTTTGGGTTATGATGGCTGTGTCTAGTCGAAGGGAATGAGTGCGATAGGAATTGTCCACCCCTAGTCAGGGTTATAACAATATCTCAGGGCCACTCGAGGAGTAATGAACTGGAAATGCGTGGCCACGCTCGGAATATATCTATGGTAGATAAATCTGGTCAATCAGTTATTCTCCATATCGAGGAAACCACTCTCGATATGATCACTTGTAAGTACGAGCTGAAAGACACCTTGCATTGAGTGGGAGATAGTAATAGGACAAGAGAATTGGTGACGCACACTTGTCGAGGACAAGTGGGAGATTGTTGGAATATGTGTCCTCCGACAATAATGCGATCACAACTGTCGATCATGATGATCACATGTTTAAGCCTCATTTTAAAGAATACAATTGGGAAGTAATATTTTACTGTCAACTGGTCCACACATATCGGTAATGATTGGCTGACTAGAGTTTGACATTTCTGTCGTGCGACGGTGGTGATCAGTTGATCCCCTTAGGTCATACCTAAAGGGTAACACTCTTAATTGATTATTTTAATTGATCGTATGAGGATACGGGTTGATTAAATTATTTAGAATTGACGGACAATTTTGGAAGTAATATTTACGTATCTCATTATAATTTGATTAAATAAGATACGGTCTAAGTGATCGAATTGTTTTATTACTTAGATGAAATTATTGTTTAAGGAAACAATTGCATTTGAATGAATAATTTATTATAAATACAAGATGTTGTGATTTATAATTGGTAAAATATTTTGGTACAAGTAATTATGAATTACTAAGTCAATTTTGTATATGACGTATTTTTATTAATGCGTTGATTTTTAATATGGTTAAAATACATAACAATTTTACATGACATGTGACATGTGACAATTTGACAAAGATAAAATGGAATCCATTTTATCTTAATATGGACCGAAATATGGGTGATTTAGGCTAAATATTGTGTTAATTAATCCTTGAGTGGAAAGCATAATCATTTACCTAAACCTAGCCATGCATACCTAATGGTTATTGTGAGGAGCACTTTGATCATGCATTGGGCATCACCACCTCCCCCTTCTACCCGGTTTTTCATAGAAAAAAGCCATGGGTTTTTCCTCTATGATTGACCATATACACTACTAAAAAGATTAGTGTATTATTCATTCTCACATCCATCTAAAATAAGAGTTTTAGAGAGATAAAAACTTCTTCCTATTTTCTCCCTTCTCTTAGCCGAAATATTAAGAGAACAAAATAATATTTTGGTCAATTTTATTCCAAATTAATATTGTTCTAGTAATAATAATATTAATTTTATTAAGTAGTTACCTTGGGTATTATTCCTTGGGAGGGATTCCCTACTTGAATCCTTGTTCATCCATTTTAGGAAGCCTAAGAACAAGTGAGTAGGAGAACTCACTTGTGCCCAAATAATCCGAAATCTTCAATGTAAGATGATGATTTCTTCCTTATTCTTATTATTGTTTGCATGCATAAGATCAATATTTAAGTTTATGACTAAATTAAATCATCACATATATGAATATGTATGTTAATGAGATATAGATTTCTTACACTATGTAGATAATAAAGTAAAATGGGCAATGACGAAAGGATCCTTGCATCCCCAGAATAATCCTCACGGATTATGAAGGAAGAAAAGAAGAGAAGCAGTCTGTCGCGGGATCCGAGCGGATCACAGACAATCCGAGCGTCTTCCTTCACCATCATCCGGGCGTCCCACAGCCAAGACGCTTGTCTTGCAGCAAAATGATCCGAGCGTCTCCCAGACAACCCGCTCTGATCACAGTCCAGAGAGCCCGTGCCACTTCCCAAGACGCACGGATCGTGCCAAGACTAGCAAAACGGAGATGCTCATTTCCTTCGAGAGGAGTATTTCCTCAACTTTTGTTAAGGACTTTATAGTCATTTAAGCCCTTAGTAACCCTAATCCTTTTACCTAATCTTTAGTATAAATACCCCATTGTACTACTTAGATTAGCATGCTCTCTTAATACTTTCTTAATCAAGTTTTAATCATTCCTTAATCTTGTAATCAACTTTTAATCTAGTCTTAATACAAATCTACATACTTAATCTTTCCTTAATTTCTCTATTGTTCTTCATTTTATTTTGTGTAATTAGAAGATTATTTGGGTTTATTTGGAGGATTGACAACATTCCATCAATCATCAAGTACTTTTATTATTCTTTGCTTTATTATTTGGAATCATCTTCATAGGTATAATTCTCTCTTAACCTTGTTTAATTATTGTTAATCATTTTCATTTATTCATCATGTTTTGCTTTGCTAGTATAATTGATAACCTTGTTAGCATGTTAAACTTGATAATGAGGGAGTAGTTTTCATTAACTAGGGTTAATGGGGAATTAGGGGAAACCAACATGTGGATTAAACCATGCTTAATCTAATATGATTTCATAATTAATTTGCTTGCTTGTTGTGATTCCAACTTATGCACATGTTATGTTTGATGAAATGCGAGCTTGTGAATCCTTGCATTTTTTACCCATCACCTTTCTTTTCAATGAGACTTGTAAGCTTATACACCAACTCGTGTCTTATTAGACCATGCATATAGTTGAATAGGAAGGACTAAGTCGACTTGTAGGTGTTGTACAATCTAATCGATTCGGCTCCGGGAACAAAACCTTCTTAGGGATTGTAAGCTTATACACCAACTCGATTCCATCACAACAATAAGTGCTTGCATCTATTAGAGAACATGTCTGTATGATTAACTGCCATGAATCCCCTATGAACCCATGACACTCTGGTGCTTTTAATCAATTGTTTACATCTAATTTTAATCACCTTGCTTGTTTTTATTACCTTGCTTTTATATTGTTGATTAGTTTAGGTGATCTCCTATCTCAACCCAAATTGTGACACCATAAGACACACCCATTTGCAATTGAAAATCCTACATCAATACCCGTCCCTTGGGATCCGACCTTTACTTACCTCTTTTCTAAGAGTAGTTTGTGAAGTTATAAATATTGTTTTGGTTAGGTAGCTTTTGACGACGAGTTTTAACCAGCCCCAAAAAAATGGCGATTTTGTATATTCTTTGAGGTTTTGTCTCTTTAGTAGAAAAGGAGTGCTAACCTTGAATTTACATGGCGGAATGGAGCTAAATTGATCACATCTAATGACCAAGTATCAAAGAGAAGACGATACTAGAAGGCCTATGTAGATAATAAAGTAAAATGGGCAATGACGAAAGGATCCTTGCATCCCCAGAATAATCCTCCGCGGATTATGAAGGAAGAAAAGAAGAGAAGCAGTCTGTCGTGGGATCCGAGTGGATCACAGACAATCCGAGTGTCTTCCTTCACCACCATCCGAGCGTCCCACAGCCAAGACGCTTGTCTTGCAGCTAAATGATCCGAGCGTCTCCCAGACAACCCGCTCGGATCACAGTCCAGAGAGCCCGTGCCACTTCCCAAGACGCATGGATCGTGCCAAGACTAGCAAAACGGAGATGCTCATTTCCTTCGAGAGGAGCATTTCCTCAACTTTTCTTAAGGACTTAATAGTCATTTAAGCCCTTAGTAACCCTAATCCTTGTACCTAATCTTTAGTATAAATACCCTATTGTACTACTTAGATTAGCATGCTCTCTTAATACTTTCCTAATCAAGTTTTTATTATTCCTTAATCTTGTAATCAACTTTTAATCTAGTCTTAATACAAATCTTAATACTTAATCTTTCCTTAATTTCTCTATTGTTCTTCATTTATTTTGGGTAATTAGAAGATTATTTTGGTTTATTTGGAGGATTGACAACCTTCCATCAATCATCAAGTTCTTCTATTATTATTTGCTTTATTATTTTGAATCATCTTCATAGGTATAATTCTCTCTTAACCTTATTTAATTATTGTTAATCACTTTCATTTATTCAACATGTTTTTATTTGGTAGTATGTTCGGCCTCCTACATTTAAAACCCCATTATTCGGTGAACTCGACCTTGTTTTCATGGAGTCCTACCTTAGGATACAAGGAAGGAATGGTTACCACTTTAATGCACCCCTAGTACTTCTCGAGAAATGGGCCAAGTTTAGAAATGGGGACGATGATGGCATGATACATATTGTTAATGGAGGGTTAGTAACCAAGCTTGCAAAACACTTTAACCCCAACTTCAATCACAACAATGCCTACACCCCTCTTCCCAGAAAAACAAGGATTGATGAAATGTTGCTTCTACAACAACACCATTGGATAGCCCTTGAGGGCTTTGAAAAAAGGATAATATGGATCATCAAAGGGAACACCCCTATATACCATCCCATGGAAGTATTGACAAGGATTTCACCTAGAAGGGGCCCCCTCTCTCAAGTCCCATCCTACCTCATCCCGACAAATGCAAACAGGGCTAACCAAAACCAACCTCCTACTCCACCTCCACAACAAGAAACCCAAGCAAATGATGATGACAAAGTTGTGATCCCACCATACCCTTTCCAATACCAACCTTACAACCACCCGAACCCCTTCATCCTCCCTAGGGACGATTTTATCACGGGTATCCTTCAAGACATGCACCTACGGCAATATGAGGCCAATGTGGACAACTACTATGCTTTGTATCCACAATTCCACCGATTGGCCCGACAAGGACACATTAGTGAGGAGGGAATGATTCCCTCTTGGGCCTAAATGAATATCCTCTTTCCGAATTCGGAAAACGCCAATGGTGGAGCGTATGGTCAAGAAGAATAAGAGGGTGAAAAATCGAGTGGTAATGACAAAGTGGAGTTAAATAGTGAGGGGGATGAGTTCATGGACTTTCATGAAAGTGATGCATCAAGAGAATCTTGGGATAGCGACTTCGGAGGGGATGATGACGACCTTTGAGGAATACTTCATGAGCTAGATGGAGCGGGCACGAGGCACCCATCAAGGCCAAAGTGAAGTTTTTCTTATTTCCCACTCATTTCTTTTTCATGACAAGAATTTCATGATTTTTGACTTGTTTTTTGATTGATTGTTTCATTTTCTTTAGTGTCCTCATAAAAAGAAGGACTATATTCCACCTAGGCAACATTTGGGTGATGTTAAATTAATTGTTCCCACATGTAAAATCCAAAATGACAAGATTAGTTTCATGCATAGCATTTTATGCATGAACTCCCCCAAATTTCTACACTAGCAATAGTGTCTTATTTGGTTTGGGGAAGTTCAATCATAAGCATTGGGAGAGAATTCAAATTATGCTCTCCAACCAAACAAAAATTCATGCATCATATAGTGTAGTGTAGTTTTCATCACTTGTTTATATGTCATATAGTTTGCATTTAGTGTAGAAATCATGCATTCTCATATAGCTTGCATAATTTCCTACCGTATTGGCCATTGAGGATAATACCCATACTAGTGTGGGGATGGGGAATTCTAACATGACTTTTAAAACAAAAGTGATAAAAATTGAATTTTTTTGAAAAATACAAAAACATGTCTTTTTATTCCATAAAGCATAAAAACCATAAAAAATTGAAAATTGAAAAACCCAAAAACATGTTCATTTCCTTTATAATGTAGTCTTGTATATATTGTGTTTGTATATATTTTGTTTGTCTATCCTTTTTCACATTGATCGACTACGCCACATCCGAGACATGAGGATATTGAAGACCGCATGGTATGATCCTTCCAATCTCCTTTTTCCTCTTTATGTTGATGACTATGTGGCTTTATTTTGATTGATGCAGTACAAATAATGTGAGTATAGGATTGCATTTAGATTAATTGGCATATTAGTTGGTAGATGCATATGCATTGGATTGTATATATGATAGTTGCATCATGGCATATAGTTGCATTTAGGAAAATTTTGTGAAAATATCTATTTGGGAAGCTTGAGAAGTGTATATAAGGCCCTTGTAGATACTTTTTCTTCTTGAGACTTTGCTCATTAGAATACTTGTAAAACACCCTAGGATGTGTCATGCTAGTATCCTTTGACCCATGGATTAAGGCCTAGTCAAGAGTACCCTGTGGTGTGATAACTTCTTGGCTACCGTTTATTCCAAGGTGACCCTTGAAACCATGCAACCATCTTCCATGTTCTACCACATTTTGTCATCAAAAAGGGAATGGGCACAAAAATTGTTCAATTTTGAGTTCAAGAATTGAAATGAAAATGAAAAAGTTTGCAATTGCATCAAAAGAAAAGAGGAGTAAAAAAAATGAAAACTCCTATGCTTCACATATAAGCACCCTCACTACAAATGGGGTAGCTTTGAAAATGTTCAAAATAAAATGCAAGAAAAAGTTGAAATTTTCAAGTGTTGAAATGCCAAACATCAAAAGAAATGGCAAAAATAAAGTGTTCTCAAAAGTCAAATGCCACAAGAAATTGGGGAGAAAAACAACAACAAAAGAAAACTCCCACATAAAACTCAAATACAATTGATCCCTTTATCCATCAAATACACTTTTGTGCATGGTAGAGAGGGGACGAACCTTCTTCTTGTCTAGGCAAGAAGGGGAATTCTGTGATCCTCCAGTGTTTCTAACACCATAGGGAGTCTACCCTTGACGAAAGCATTTAACGATTGAGGACAAAGGTACCCTATCTAGACACAACTTGGAGGTGATTTATTGGTATCCTTCTAGGCTTAGTAGCTTGAAGAAACCATATCTATGAAGGAGTGTGTACTCTTAGATTGCTTCCCTTATTGATAATTTCCGCCACTTAGATGAGGACTGTGGCTATTCATTTTTGTAGATGCATCCATTACTAGTTTTGTGTGCTTTAATGCTTGGATGTGTCGCCATTTTGGCAAGCCCCACCTTGCCTTGCAAGAAGGCATCCTACCTCATGGTTGTCTTGTTGTGAGTTGAAGGGGCGGAGTGAGACCCGTTAATTATCTCACATCAGCTATATTAGTAGGTTAGTTTAAATAAAGGTCCTTGTTTTTGTCACCTCTTTACTCGGGACAAGCAAAGGTCCGGTTTGGCGATGTTTGAAGTGACTCATATTTGAGCACATTTAGTCCCCAAATTAACCTCGTTCCTATGCTTTATAGTGCATAATTGGGTAATTTACTATCTTTAGTTTCCCATTTTGCATATTCTTTGAGGTTTTGTCTCTTAAGTAGGAAAGGAGTGCTAACCTTGCATTTACATGGCGAAATGAAGCTAAATTGATCACATATAATGATCAAGCATCAAAGAGAATACGATACTAGAAGGCCTATGTAGATAATAAAGTAAAATGGGCAATGACGAAAGGATCCTTGCATCCCCAGAATGATCCTCGCGGATTATGAAGGAAGAGAAGAAGAGAAGCAGTCTGCCATGGGATCCGAGCGGATCACAGACAATCCGAGCGTCTTCCTTCACCACCATCCGAGCGACCCGCAGCCAAGACGCTCGTCTTGGAGCTAAATGATCAGAGCGTCTCCCAGACAACCCGCTTGGATCACAGTCCAGAGAGCCCGTGCCACTTCCCAAGACGCACGGATCGGGCCAAGAATCGCAAAACGGAGATGCTCATTTCCTTCGAGAGGAGCATTTCCTCAACTTTTCTTAAGGACTTATTAGCCATTTAAGCCCTTAGTAACCCTAATCCTTGTACCTAATCTTTAGTATAAATACCTTATTGTACTACTTAGATTAGCGTGCTCTCTTAGTACTTTCCTAATTAAGTATTAATTATTCCTTAGTCTTGTAATCAACTTTTAATCTAGTCTTAATACAAATATCAATGCTTAATCATTCCTTAATTTCTCTATTGTTCTTCATTTATTTTGGGTAATTAGAAGATTATTTGGGTTTATTTGGAGGATTGACAACCTTCCATCAATCATCAAATACTTCTATTATTTAATGCTTTATTATTTGGAATCATCTTCATAGGTATAATTCTCTCTTAACATTGTTTAATTATTGTTAATCACTTTCATTTTTTCATCATGTTTTGCTTTCTAGTATGATTGACAACCTTGTTAGCACGTTAAACTTGATAATGAGTGAGTAGTTTCCTTAACTAGGGTTAATGGGGAATTAGGGAAAACCAACATGGGGATTGATTCATGCTTAATCTAATATGTTTTTATAATTAATTTGCTTGCTTGTTGTGATTTCAACTTATGCACATGTTATGTTTGATGAAATGCGAGCCTATAAATCGTTGCATTTTTTACCCATCAGTTATCTTTTCAATGAGATTTGTAAGCTTATACACAACCTCGAGTCTCATTAGACCATGCATATAGTTGGATTGGAAGGACTAAGCAGACTTGCAGGTGTTGTACAATCTAATCGATTCGGCTCCGGGGCCCAAACCTTCTTAAGGATTGTAAGCTAATACACCAACTCGATCCCATCACAACAATAAGTGCTTGCATCTAGTAGAGAACATGTCTGTATGATCAACTCCCATGAATCCCCTATGAACCCATGACACTCTAGTGCTTTTAATCAATTGTTTACATCTCATTTTAATCACCTTGCTTGTTTTTATTACCTTGCTTTTATATTGTTGATTAGTTTAGTTGATCTCCTATCTCAACCCAAATTGTGACACCCTAAGACACAACCATTTGCAATTGAAAATCCTATATCAATATGCGTCCCATGGGATCCGACCTTTACTTACCTCTTTGGTAAGAGTAGATTGTGAAGTTATAAATATTGTTTTGGTTAGGTAGCTTTTGACGACGAGTTTTAACCGACACCAAAAATGATGTGACTCATATTTGAGCACATTTAGTCGCAGAATTAACCTCGTTCCTATGCTTTATAGTGCATAATTGGGTCATTTACTATCTTTAGTTTCCCATTTTGTATATTCTTTGAGGTTTTGTCTCTTTAGTCGGAAAGGAATGCTAACCTTGCATTTACATGGCGAAATGGAGCTAAATTGATCACATCTAATGACCAAGCATCAAAGAGAAGACGATACTAGATGGCCTATGTAGATAATAAAGTAAAATTGGCAATGAAGAAAGGATCCTTGCATCCCCAGAATGATCCTCCCGGATTATGAAGGAAGAAAGAAGAGAAGCAGTCTGCCCTGGGATCCGAGTAGATCACAGACGATCCGAGCGTCTTCCTTCCCAACCATCTGAGCGTCCCGCAGCCAAGATGCTCGTCTTGCAGCTAAATGATCCGAGCATCTCCCAGACAACACGCTCGGATCACAGTCCAGAGAGCCCGTGCCACTTCCCAAGACGCACGGATCGTGCCAAGACTAGCAAAACGGAGATGCTCATTTCCTTCGAGAGGAGCATTTCCTAAACTTTTCTTAAGGACTTAATAGTCATTTAAGCCCTTAGTAACCCTAATCCTTGTACCTAAGCTTTAGTATAAATAACCCATTGTACTACTTAGATTAGCATGCTCTCTTAAACCTTTCCTAATCAAGTTTTAATCATTCCTTAATCTTGTAATCAACTTTTAATCTAGTCTTAATAGAAATCTCAATACTTATATTTCCTTAATTTCTCTATTGTTCTTCATTTTATTTTGGGTAATTAGAAGATTATTTGGGTGTATTTGGAGGATTGACAACCTTCTATCAATTATCAAGTACTTCTATTATTCTTTGCTTTATTATTTGGAATCATCTTCATAGGTATAATTCTCTCTTAACCTTATTTAATTATTGTTAATCATTTTCATTTATTCATCATGTTTTGCTTTGCTAGTATGATTGACAACCTTGTTAGCATGTTAAACTTGATAATGAATGAGTAGTTTCCTTAACTAGGGTTAATTGGAAATTAGGGGAAACCAACATGGGGATTGATTCATGCTTAATCTAATATGTTTTCATAATTAATTTGCTTGCTTGTTGTAATTTCAACTTATGCACATGTTATGTTTGATGAAATTCGAGCCTATGAATCCTTACATTTTTTACCCATCACCTATCTTTTCAATGAGACTTGTAAGTTTATACACCAACTCGAGTCTCATTAGACCATGCATATAGTTGAATAGGAAGGACTAAGTCGACTTGTAGGTGTTGTACAATCTAATCGATTCGGCCCCGGGACCCAAACCTTCTTAGGGATTGCAAGCTTATACACCAACTCGATCCCATCACAACAATAAGTGCTTGCATCTAGTAGAGAACATGTCTGTATGATCAACTCCCATGAATCACCTATGAACCCATGACACTCTAGTGCTTTTAATCAATTGTTTACATCTCATTTTAATCACCTTCTTGTTTTTATTACCTTGCTTTTATATTGTTGATTAGTTTAGTTGATCTCCTATCTCAACCCAAATTGTGACACCCTAAGACACAACCATTTGCAATTGAAAATCCTACATCAATACTCATCCCATGGGATCCGACCTTTAGTTACCTCTTTGCTAAGAGTAGTTTATGAAGTTATTAATATTGTTTTGGTTAGGTAGCTTTTGACGACGAGGTTTAACCGACACCATTGTGTTACTAAATATTCCTATTTAGTAACACAACAAATGGACAGAGAATAATATAACAACGACATCTGAATGTAAATATCTTAAGACTTATGTTACTGGCTAACTACAAAGGAACTCTTATCACAGTTTAATGTTGATTAGTCTTATCATTAATTAATCGATTTATAGAACCATGTACTTTGATAACAACACAAGATTGATCAGATAAACATAAAAAGGAATGCTTATAATTACTCATGCTAAGTATAACCAAATTTAAGAGATAGTATAAAACTGAGCTGAATAAACAGATACTTTAATTAGAGGTTACCGCTTTGAAGCTCGCACTTAGAATACAATGTTGTGGAAGGAAGGCGGTATTAACACAGGTTATCTTCAAATATTTTCAGGCTGCTTTGCACAGCAAGGGGTGTAAGCTTGTTTTATGGGAGGAACATCTGCAAAACGGTTTGCCTGTACATAGAGAATGACTTGTTTAGTACTTCCTCCATTCAACTCCACTCTACCACTTTACTTTTTCACGTTTGTCAACGCGTGTTTTACGCGGTAAATATCGTTAGCTACGTATTTGCAGAAATTATAAAAGTTAGATATTTTTAATGTACTCGTAAAGACGAATCAAACAAGATCTCACATGAATATATTTTCACTTATGTATTGAGAGAAAATTGAAATTGAATGTTAAGTTATGAATAGTGTAGAAAATAGAAAGTGGTAGAGTGGAGTTGAATGGAGGAAGTACAAAGGGTATGCGGACTAGTGTAGCTTTGGAAAGTAAGTAGTGTTGTAACAGGGGCCTAGGGAGTAAAATAAGAGATTTTTGTGTATTAGTCTTATACATGTGGTTGTAAGAGGTCTTGTACCTTTTGTCTATTTTTATAATTTAGTTATTATATAGAATATGGAAAGTGTATTACAATGGTTTTTTTGTTCTGTTAATATATTTTAAGAATTATTGCACCTTTATAATAAGCAAAAGCAATCCCTTTTTCGTTGCATTAATGCTTTTTTCGTTGTAACTGTTTTGCTCGTGTATTTTTTTTTGTAGGCGGTCCATTTGATTATTTATACTTCCTTATATGGACATCAACTATTCAATGAAATTATCATTAAGTACTTCAAGAATTTTTAAATTAATTTTAAAGTCCATACACATGAGGGCTTAATGGTAATTAAATAGAAAACAAATATTACGTTGTCCTTTTTTTTCTATTGTTTTGCTTGTGCAAAAAGCAAACGGAGTCAAAAAAAGGAAAAGACGAAGTATTATTTTATAAATATTAGCTCTATTAATTTAATTATAATTTTTATGCCTAAAATGTTAAATCTAATATTTTAAATAGAATAAGATTAAATTAATATGACTTTATAAACTACTAACTTCTAAAAATTCTGAAGGTTTTTTCATATTTTTGTGCGTGTGTTTCTTTAATGCGGCAAGTCATTATCCATGCGGTTAGAATGCAGTAGCGATATCTGTATTAGTTACCTTGAAATGCCCTGTATGCATTGATGTATAACTACTACTCCGAAAAAAACTTGCATCATTTATTTATTGCTGCCACGCGTTATGTTATGTTTTTCTAACTGGGTAGAAGATTACCATTTAATTCCTTGTCTAATTTGTGGTTGTGTTAAAGGTTGTCCTAGAGTTAAGTTGTTAAGGGTACTTTCAAAGCAGAAGCAATCCTTCCTTTACGAGACCGCGACCTTTTAATAGTGCGACATAAGACTCCGTCAAGTCTGTATTCGACCTCACAAGCAAAGGGTTAGTATTACGGCAGTGCTCATAATTGTTCAGGCACAGGGGGGTCGGTCATTCAAAATTAACTCGATATGACTTGGTATTTCAGTTTGTTGTTCTATGCACTGTGATATAAGATTCATTTGCACCATCTTTCTCCTTTATTTTCATACTTTCCGACTCAATTTGAGTCGGTTTTATACGTCTTTCCTTGCATTTTGTACCCCGATTCCCTAGTCTATGATATTATGTCCCTCTTGCAGGTTTTGAGGTGGGGATGGAGGAATTGGAGCAAAGGATACGGTTTGATAGACTAAGTGTGGAACAAGATATGCTGACATGAGCTCCCAGCCGGTAGCCGGCTGGGACTCTCCCAACATACTTAGCAAGCAATTTAGGAAGTAAGTTACAGAGAACTCCCAGCCAGGCCAGCCACCGGCAGCCGGCCATCCGACTGGGAGAACAAGAGGAAAGGAAGAAAGTAAAGAAAAGTTCCAGAGAACTCCCAGCCGGGCCAAGCACCGGTAGCCGGCCCACCAGCTGGGAGTGCAAGGTGAAGTTCTGAAGTCAACCAAGAAAAGGAGAAGTCAATGTACTCCCAGCCGGTGGACCACCGGCAGCCAGCCCACCGGCCAAGGACACCTGATGACGTCGAAATCACAATTTCCTTCAAGCGAACTCCCAGCCGGGCCAGCCATCGGCAGCCGGCCCACCGGCTGGGAGTGCTCTTCCGCATTTTAAAGCCCAATTATAATTTTACCCTAATTGTGGTGCAACCTATAAATACCCCCTCCCTTAATCATTTGTACAACATACCCTAGATCTGAAATTATTTCCTTAACCTTATGCAAACCCTTAATCAAAATTTTAATCTTCCTTAATCAATCATTAATTACTTCTTATATTAGCTTAGAATTAGTATTGTTCAATTGTTTACATTTAGTATTGGGTTGTTAATTGGAGATTGGTGAAGATTATTCTTCTATTTAATCAAAGGTTGTAACTTTGTCTTCATTATTGGTATAATCTTTTCTCTATTGTTGTTCATCTTTCATTGGTTTACATATTGAATTGTTTAGTTAATTTGCAAACATGTTTCCCTTTGCTTGTTTTATGCTAAATTCTTCACCTTTTGTTTATATCATCAAGAGCATGTGTGAGTAGTACCTTAGTAGGATGTAGGGGAATCCTTGTAGTATTTAGGAGAGGCTTTTGGCATGGATTAATGGTAATTCTTGGGTTGTTTACATTTACTACTTGTTATGCACATAAGGTGTTTGTAGAATTGTCCAAGTGAGGAAGTTGAGTTATTCTTCTAACAATCTATCTACTATTTGAGTGAGTAACTTGAGTAGTAACTAGGATTTGATAACAAGTTTTGAGTTAGATTAATTGAATGAGTATGTTGGTTAATCTTGGCTTAAGTGTAGAATTTACATCGAGAGATTAGACTCTACATGTTGTAACAACCTAGATAAGTATTAGTCCATGCCTATTTCCCCTCTCCATGCTACTTGGGTGAACCCGACCGTCCTAGTCTTTCTTAATCATCGTTTTAAACCATCTTAATCGTTGTTTAATTCCTAATTGCTTTAGTTTATATTTTAATCATTAGTTTAGAACTAAAACCACCTCCTTTTTAGACCGAACTAAACTAGCTTATAAACAAGTAATCCTAGTGCCACAATTTCCATCCTTTGGGTTCGACCCTTTTGCATATTACAACGAGCAATCGTTCACTTGCGAGAGGAGTATAAATAAAACTCGTAACAAGTTTTTGGCGCCGTTTCCGGGGACGGCAATATTGGACAGGATTAGTTGTTTTTATCTAGGCTTAGTTCTTTTATTTGTGCTTGTTGTTTTCTCCCTTTGTCCTAGTGCATCTCTTGCATTAAGACTATTTGATCTTTTGTTAAGTGCATGAATATGTGCTATATCGGACCTCTTATCCCACTTGATCACGAGATCGAGAGGACACTCCGGGCAAGAAGAAGATTAGCTCTTTCGGCATTTCGAAGATCTCCACCAACTCTTAACCCACCAATCACCTAAAATTCCATAATTGATCACTTAAACCAACCACGCTCTTCCTCCACCCTTTCACTACTTCACATTCCACACAACTCTCCACTTCAAAACTCTCCCGTTGATTCACTACAAAATTCACCAACCCATTCACAACATTCTAACCATACAAATGAAACCGAATCTCCACGAAACAATTTCATAAACGAAGACATGGCAGACCAACCAATGGGCTATTACAATAGACCGGACCCCAATCGTGCCTGTTCGGCTATCAACTATGGAGCTCTTGGTCCCAATACATTTGAACTCCGGCATCATGTAATCAACTACATACAACAAGACACTTTCCTTGGGATGAAGAATGAAGATGCACACCAACATCTCACATCCTTCAAGGAGAAAGCGGGTTCCATTAAGCATAATGGTGTGACGGAGGAGCAAATTCTCTTGATGCTCTTCCCCATCACTTGAAAGGATAACGCTAAGAAATGGTTAAATTTCCATGAACCGGGCACGTTCACTACTTGGGAAGCTCTATCCAAGGCCTTCATCAACAAGTTCTACCCACCTTCTAAGACCGCAAGAATTCTCCATGAGATTCAAACATTCAAACAAAGATCAATGGAGACTCTAAGTGAAGCTTGGGAACGTTTTAGAGATCTCCTAGCATCTTATCCACACCATGGTATCCCGAAATGGATGACCACCCAAACCTTTTTCCAAACTCTTCAGCAAAGGTTCCGGGACATGATCGTGGCGGCATCGGGTGAAAATTTTGATGGAATGAATAACGCTCAAATTACGGAAATAATTCAAAAAATTTTCGAGATCGAGAGTAGTTATGCTAGAAATGTGGACTACAAAAATGAAGGACCTTCCAAGATAGAGATATAGTACAAGGCAAAATTGGATACTTTAACAAAGGAATTTGAAGAGTTCAAATTGGCAAAGAAGCATGGAGACTCGAAGCATACCAATGAAGGTGGACCTAGCCATTCTAAGGTCTATTACGTCCAAGAACCAAGGTCTCCACCTATTCACTATCCTCCTCAAATGTTTTGCAATTATTGTGGCGGTGTGGGACACACCATTGAGTATTGTTCATCTATTCCTCAAGATAATCAACAAGAGTGCTTTGCTCTTCAGGGGCAAGGTGCACCGAGGGTCTCCTACCAACATCATGAATCTTTCTACCGCACCTTCCCTAATCAAGACCCAAAACTTTCATATGCGGGGCAACCATTGGACCCCAAATATCAACAACCTCAATGCATGCCCCCACCAAAGCCTGACAATTCTAGGCAATACAATCAAAACCAAGGCCAAGGCTCCAACTACCGAGGCTAAAGACAACATGATAATCCCAACTATATCCCACCCCATCAAAGAGATAACTACCGCAACCGTAACCAAAACCCTCCATACCAATAACCAAACTACCAATCAAACCAACAATCTCAATAACCATTCAACCAATAACAAGGATACAAACAAGGGTATCAACAACAACAGAATTCCTACCAACCTCCACAAAATCAACAACAATACATAGAACCACTCAACCCCACCTCTTCTCTTGAGAAATTGCTAAGGGACATGGATGCCAAGGTTGACAATCAATTCAAAGCTTTGAAGACCGAACTTTCAAATGTCCAAGCATATCAAAGGACATTTGACTCATATATGGCCAACCAAAACCTTTCATTTTCACAAAGGGCTCCTCACTCATTGCCTCCTCAAGGCTCTCATCCTAGGGATAGACCACCACCACACCAACAAGCTCATGTGGTAACCTTGAGGAGTGGGAAAGACTTGGAGGACCTTTACAAGGATTATGAATCAAAGAGAAAGAGAGATGTTATGAGAGATGGGGAGGAGAGTCCATCTCCGTCCCCATCAAGTAGAGTGGACAACACTAAGAAGGGGAAGGTGAGTGACTATGTTGAGGATGATGATCACTTTGTTTTGGAGGAGATAGTGGTTGAAAGAGACCAAGAAAGAGTGGTTGAAAGAGACCAAGGGAAAGGAAAAGAAGCAAATTAAGTAGCTAACACCAAGCAAGCCACAACTCCCGAAAAGAGCATTAACCCTCCAATCCCATTTCCTAATAGAAGTAGAGCCATGAATAAGGAGATGAAGTTCTCCAAATTCTTGGACATGTTGAAGAAACTCGAAGTTTCATTGCCTTTCACCGAGGTAGTGACACAAATGCCGCTCTACACAAAATTCTTGAAGGATGTATTGACCAAGAAGAGAAGCATTGGTGGAGATGGTCTAGTCTCTCTTAGGGGAGAATGTAGTGAAATCTTACTCAATCCCATGCCGGAGAAATTACATGATCCGGGTAGTTTTTCCATCCCATGCACGGCGGGCAATGTGAGCATTAAAAGTGCATTTTGTGATCTTGGTGGTAGTGTTAGCATTTTGCTTCTTCCCATTGCAAGGAAAGTTGGGTTACATGACATGATTTCCACCTCCATGACATTGCAACTTGTCGATAGATCGGTACAAATACCGATGGGTGTGATTGAGGATGTGTCGGTTAAGGTTGGCAACTTCTACATCCCGGCGGATTTCGTGGTACTGGACATCCCGGAGGACCAACAAACACCAATCATACTAGGAAGACCTTTCCTAGCAACCAGAGATGTTAATATTAGTGTCAAGGAAGGGAAACTCACCTTCAAGGTGGGAGGAAATGTTATTGAATTCTCTTTAACCGGGGCCATGTCACAACCTATGTTTGAAAGTGTCTATTCCATAGACATGTTGGAAGAAGTTTTTGAAGAAGCTAAGGACAAGTTCTCGGGGGAGCATTTGGAGGAAGACTATGAAGTTCTACCACCTATCTTGGATGTAGTTAAGGGTCTGAACCGTCCTAATGTAGATCTCAAACCCTTTCCCCCTTCCCTTGAGTATGCCTATCTCGATGAGGCACACTCCTTCCCCGTGATCATCAATGCGGACCTAGTGGCTTCACAAAAAGAAAAACTCTGGAAAGTTCTTAAGGAAAACATGAAAGCCATTGGGTATAGCCTTGATGACCTCACGGGAATAGATCACCGAGTGTGCATGCACCACATCACACTTGAGGATGGATTCACTCCTTCCATCCAACCTATGAGAAGGTTAAATGAATAATTGAAGGAGGTGTTATGGAAAGAAGTTGATAAGTTGCTTGAGGCCGGAATTATCTACTCCATCTCTGGGAGCGATTGGGTTAGCCCAGTTCAAGTCGTCCCCAAAAAGGGCGGTATGACCGTGGTTGAGAATGAGGATGGTGAACTCATCTCCATCCGACCGGTCACGGGATGGAGAATGTGTATTGATTATAAGAAGCTTAATTCCGCCTCAATCAAAGATCATTTCCCCTTACCTTTCATTGACCAAATGCTCGAGAGACTTGCAAACCATGAGTATTTTTGCTTTCTTGACGGTTATTCCGGGTTTTTCCAAATACCCATCCATCGGGATGATCAAGCAAATAATACTTTTACTTGTCCTTACGGTGTCTTCGCATATCAGAGAATGCCGTTTGGCCTTTGCAATGCTCCCGAGACATTTCAACGGGCCATGGTGTCTATCTTTTCCAAGTTTATTGAGAAGTCTATGGAGGTGTTCATGGATGATTTTAGCGTCCATTGAACCTCATTTGATGATTTCCTAAAGAATCTCTCCCTTGTTCTCCAAACTTGCATCCAATATAACTTGAAATTGAATTGGGAGAAGTGCCATTTAATGGTACAAAAGGGAGTAGTTCTAGGACATGTGATTTCTAAGGAGGGGATCCAAGTGGACAAAGTAAAAGTAGAGGTGATTGAGAAACTTCCCCCACCCACCAATGTCAAGGGTGTGAGGAGTTTCTTAGGCCATGTGGGGTTTTATCGAAGTTTTATCAAAGATTTTGCAAAAATCGCTAAACCCCTCAACTCACTTTTGGCTAAGGATACTCCCTTCATATTTGATCAATATTGTGTTGAAAGTTTTTGTAGGCTCAAGCAAGCCTTGGTGTCGGCTCCAATAGTGCAACCACCCAATTAGGACCTCCTCTTCGAATTGATGTGTGATGCAAGTGACTTTGCATTGGGGGCGGTCTTGGGTCAAAGACATGACAAGATGCTCCATGTGATAGCATATATAAGCAAGACCCTAGACAATGCTCAATTCAATTACACCACCACGGAAAAAGAGATGTTGGCGGTGGTGTATGCTTTTGAGATGTTCCGACCTTACCTCTTATGTTCCAAAGTCATTGTCTACACGGATCACACCGCCATTAAGCAACTTATGATCAAGAAGGATGCTAAGCCGAGATTGATACATTGGGTATTGTTGTTGCAAGGGTTTGATATCATAATCAAGGATAAACCGGGTTCCGAGAACCTTGTTGCGGATCACCTATCAAGATTGACTTGAGAATCTCGAGGGGATAATGATGATGGAATCCCCATTGATGAGTGGTTACCCGATGATTCTATCTTAGGTATCACGCACTCCGACCCTTGGTATGCTGATTTTGCTAACTATTTGAGCTCTAACTTTATCCGGAAGAACCTGACAACCAAGCTAGGAAGAAGCTAAGGTATGAGTCTAGGAGATATGTATGGGAAGATCCTTTCCTATATAGATGGTGAAATGATGGGATTTATCGAAGATGTGTCACCCAAGAAAAGGGTCATGCAATCCTTCAAGCTTGCTATGCTACTACATATGGAGGGCATTTGTCCACCTCCAGGACCCAAGCCCGGGTCCTTCATTGTGGATTCTATTGGCCCTCCCTATTCAAGGATGTTTACGCTATGGTTCACCCATGCAATTCTTGCCAAAGGAGAGGCAATATTGGAAGGCGAGATGAAATGCCCTTGAACAACATTTTGGAAGTAGAGCTCTTCGATGTATGGGGCGTGGATTTCATGGGACCGTTTCCATAATCATTTGGCAGTGGATTACGTGTCCAAATGGATAGAAGCTATAGCCGCCCCTACCAATGATTCAAAAGTGGTGACCAAGCTATTCAAGGACTACATTTTCCCCCACTTCGGAGTACCTCAGTGTAGATACCCGTATCCGTCGATATTGGAATTTATAGAGAACCCGACAAACACCCGATGATGATAGGACACATGTATTCTTTAGTTGTCATTGTCATTATTTGGAGCTCGTTTTACGAGGTAGAATGAGCGTCGTCGATGAAGTATTTTATTAATTTAAATGATATTTAAATTAATGTTTTTTTTAAGTGAATTCATTTTATTAATTTAAATGATATTTAAATTAATGTTTTTTAGGGAGTTCGTTTTTTTAATTTAAATGATATTTAAATTATTGGTTTTTTAGGTAAATTTAATTTATTTTAAATTTATTTTCCCAAAGTTTATTTTATTGAAAATAAAATAAGTATTTGATTTGAAAAATCATTTTTATGAGAATATTTGATTTGAAAAGTCATTTATTTTAAATTGTTATTTGATTTGAAAAATCGTTTTAAAAGCGAAGAATTCGTTTTGGACACTCGTTTTTGAGCTCGTTTTTAGCTCGGTTTTTAAGCCCGTTTCCTTTGCGAATTGGCACGAATCTCGAGTACACTAACCCACCTAAGCCTCTACCCATCAACCCATGTTCGAACCCCCTCACAAGCAACCCAAAATCTCGTTCAAAACCAACCCCAAGCAGCCCGCATAAAACCGAATCCCTCCCCTGTTTTGCAGCTCAATTCGCGAGCCCAAAACCCACTTCAAACACTACCAAGACCCGTACCCATTAACCCTAACCCATACCCTAGTATCCTACCCATATTATCCTAGCTTGATCACCAAGAAATTCCCCAAAACGAACCCTAGAAACCCCTCCCAAAACCGATGGACAGCAGCCATGTTCAATGAGCCCGACTGCTCCTTACTCCCTTTTAACCTATTTTAAACCCTTATAAATACCACCCCTTCACCATACAATCATTCCTCTAAGTCCTCCATACATCCAACCATCACCCACAAGCTTTAAACCTCAGAAACAAACCCTAAACATCCTCCAAAAACCCTACACAAAACCGACACACAAACAGAAACTGTTTGTGTGCCTCCTTCGAAAATCATCTCGTTCCTCCATTAAATCACCATAAAAATTCGAGTTTCTTGTTCCTAATTAACCATACAACATCCATACACACATTAGATAAAGAATCACGAGCCAAATTGCCCTTGAGAGTACACGAAATCCCTCGAAAAACAGAGTGAAATAACACTCTGTTTTCGCGGTTTATTCTTGTCTGTCCAGTTCTGTTTGTGCTCGTTTTTCGTGCCCAATAACCCAAATCGAGCAGGGGTTGCTTTAAGATCCTTGTTCTCCTCTCTTTCTAGTTTCCAAAACATCTTTCGGATCGAATTTTCGTCGTGAAACGAGGGAGATATCACTGTTTTAAAACTGCTGTCCAGAAACTTTCCAAAACGCGTGTTGCTTTGTTACTTCGTCGACGACGGCCTCTCGAGATAAAATCTACCATCGATTACGACCCAAGACGGTGTCAACGATACATGTAGGTTGAGGGTGCATCAAATCCCCTTCTCTTCTCTCTTTTTATTTCGTTTTTTTTTATGCCTTTTTTTATTGTCTTTTTTTTGTTTGTTTTTCGTTTTAATTATCGTTTGTTTTAAATTAACCACGAAACTAGTTAGTCCGAGTATGAGTTAAAGTACCACCATGAACACCCGCGTTGACTTGAGATGGGAAAAGAAACCGCTCCTTTTGTCGGTCGTACACCCCCGTCTCATTTACATATCCTCGTGTTCAAGGTAGGGCATAAATAAAACAAGTTATCTAACTTCGATCTTCGCTTTCGACCCTCTTACTGTTTCGGCCAAATCGATGGACCTTAGGACCCGTTGCATGTTAGTTTAACTTCTGATTGTTAACCTATGACGTAATTAGATGACTTTAAATCAATTTAATAATCTAATTAGACACTTTAGGTGGCTTCGACGTAAGTTATAAAATCAATCGACGATTTCTGTAAATAATTGAATGCATCTATCTCTTTCACCTAATTTCTCGCTAGTATAAGAGTGCGTGATTAGCACCTTCTTATTGACACTCGATGAGTTAAATTAATTAGCGAATTTAACCTAATTGGACCCTTTAGGCCGTGTAGAATGCACCCTCATGCGACAATCAATCAACATCGTTTTTAACTCGTTTTCTAACTTGTTTCCTATCCCTTTTCGCAATCATTCGATCTAACCAATGAATCTAACTTAGGAACTAGGTTGGCCTTATCTTGGCCGTGAGGGTGGCCATTGGTTTGGGCCGTGAGGTGGCCGTTTTCTTTACCTTTCTCGTTTTGTTTTTATACCGTTTGTTTTCTCGTTGTTTCATTGTTTGTAATTTATCGTTGGTTTATCGAGTTGTAATCTTTCAAGTTTGTTTTCTTTTATCGAGTCAAATGATTTCTAAAAACCTTAGTCTTGTTTGGTTAGACGGTTGTTCCCCAATGCTTGTAGGAGCGTAGTAAACCGCATGTTGTTTAAAGCAACATGGCCCGGTTTATGCTAATGCATGCTTTGGTGCGTAGCCCTATGTCTAATTCGATGAGATTAAGCGCGAGCACGCATTACGAGGAGTGACCCAAGGCCGTGGGTCATGTGAGCCGTGGGCCACCCCTCATGTGCACGGTTTTCAAGGCCAAACGGCCGTGTGTGTCGTCGTGTATTGTTTTGTATGTAGCATTTGTATTTAGATCGAGTTGTATCTTTAATTTGTTGTTGTGTCGGCATGAAATGCCTGGTTTGTAATAGGTAGATCCCAACGGCTCCCCCATTTCCCCTAAGCCTTGTTTGTTTGCTTTACATGTTGTTAGATCAATCAACCCACATGCTAAATTACAACTTTGACAAAGTTAGTTTAGTTGCATCTAAAACGACATAGAAATTGTTGTCACATGTTAGGGTTAAAACAACGTTTGCATATCATACATCGTAGTAGCTATGACCTTGTTTGAAATTCGACACTTGACTTAGTAGAGGCCGTTATTGAGGGGCGGGGTTGGGTGTCCTTATGGGCTTCCCAACACGTACCCTCACCCCTTACTCAAGATCTATGGTTTGTGGATCCGTCTAAATACCATTGGATTACGAGAGTCATTCAAATCGAGTGATATAGGGTACAAGTCTTTATCTTTAATCACTCGTAGTCGATGGGCTTTATGCTTTTCGATGAAAGGTGTAAAGTTGACTTGAACGGTTCCAAGTTCCCAAAAACTTGGTGGCGACTCTAATATGTCTTAATTCGATTCGAAAGAACCTCGAGTCGATTATGCCGGTGTGGATCCCTCGACGCAGCTTCCCGAGGGCCTTGTCCACAGCTTGGCGACTCATCTGGGGACAAGAGGACTAGTTACACCGTGTTTCTAGGGTCTTTTCCTCCGAGGTGAAACTTGAAAAGAAAGTGTTGGAAAGTAAAACATTACTCATAGTGCTACGATTCATGCATAAACCCTTAAGGACTTGCCCGGGCCGTCCCAGCGTTTCTTCGTGATGCGTGGGGGGCGACGTCCCACTATGCCAGGAAGCTGCACATTGCTCGCTTCCACTTCGCCTCGCGTGGTTCTTGGGAATGGGGACGATCTTCTAGGTACTTTACCTTAAGACACCTCGCTTTATAAGACCGCAAAGGATGGAGGGCATAGACCTTCTTGTAGAAGACTTGCCGAGACTTAGAGATGTCTAGGAGCATACATCCTTATAGCATGAGAATGACAATGTGCAATATGTTTTCCCGAGTCTTTTTTTTCGAAAATTCCAAGTCCTTTTCAAAACCGAACTTTTGAACAACTTACTTTCAAACCTAGCATGATTTTCAAAACGCGGAATGCTGCCCAAATAGGACTAGAATTTCGGCCCAAATTGAGCTTTTATAGCTGCAGATGCTGCCCATTTCAAATCTCATTTTCAAATCAATCCTTCGTTTTTCAAAATCAATCCAAAATGTTTCTCGAACCTCAACCAAGCATGAAATGCGTCAAGTCGTGTCCGGGTCATGGCCATGTTAGGCCGGGTATGTTTCATTTTAAGGGTCTAGAACACGACCTTGTTGGGTCACCCAAACTCACCTCTTGGGCTTTGAGTCATGTTGGTCGACCTTTTGGTCTAGAATAGTCCACAAAAAACGTCCAGGCTAGGCCCTTATGGACGTTTCACGCGAACCCATGGGCTATGTTAGCCCAATCACGGGTTTGGTCACACCAAGTCCAGTTTAGAATCGAGTTATGACAGCTTGAGTCATGTCGTTTTGTCGAGTCTAAAGTGAACCAATGTCTAAATCAAACCGTGAGTCGAACCTTTGGTTAACCAATCTCAAGTCGAGTCCGTGTTTGAGTCAAGTTGGGTCGTGTCCTTAAGTGTGCGGGGCTCTTACTTTAAATATTGACTCGCACGGGTTTTCTTGTAGAAAGGCCGCCCAAAACCCGACGTCAAGCAATGGAAGATGTTGTTAACAAGCTTACTGAGGCCGTGAACCTCATGATGACCCGAATGGAAGCAATCGAATCTAGGGCTGAGTGAAGATTCACCTCCACCCCTCCACCGCCGACCGATCCGGAGAAACGGTTCAAGTTCATCGAAGACCGTTTGAAGCTCTCCCAGGGGAAGAACATCCACTATGAGAATGCTAGGACCTATGCCCCAGTTCAGGACAAGCTGCCCACGAACATGGTACTCACTGACATCCCCAAGTTCAAGGGCACTGAAGATCCAGTCCACCATGTTAAGGCCTATAAGGGGTACTTAGCACTGAAGGGAGTACCTGCTGACATGCTCTCTGAAATTTTCGCTCAATCTCTGGATGAACACCCGAAGGCGTGGTTCTACAATCTGGACCTTAAGAACTTCCCCACTTTCGAAGATATTACGGTGGAGTTCTGTAAGCACTATGCTGACAATGTCGAGATCCAAACCAACATAAGGACTTTGGAGGTAATGACACAGAAAGACAAAGAAGGCTTTACTGAATTCCTTGCAAGATGGCGCGCTGAAAGCGTGAAATTAGCTAAGAAGCCTGATGAAGTTGAAATGGTAGATAAGTTCGTAAAGAATCTACGACCTGTTTACCGTAATGCTCTGAAATACCAGAATTTTGGCTCTTTCAAAGAATTGATAAGAATCGGGATAAAGGTAGAAGATGATGTCATAAGGGCAGAGGCTGAAAAGCCGAAAGGGTACCAAGGGGCCTCATCGTCTAGGACCAAAGCCCCAGCAACGACCCATATTGATGAAGCCATCAATCTCTTAGAAGGGCAATCGAAGAAGTCGCAGCGCCAAACACCTAGGGCATTCACCGATATCGGATGCACTTATACATACGCTCTCCAAAGGCTCATAGCCCAAGGAAAGCTAAAGCCTATTGGTCCAACTCCGGACCCTCCCGCTGATCAACAAGGTAAATGGTATAAACCAAATGCCTACTGTGCCTTTCATCAAGGGAAAGGCCATGATACTGAAAGGTGCTATCGACTGAAGCACGAAATTCAAGACATGATTGAGAACGGAACGCTCCCGATCCCAGCTGTTAAACCCAATAACGTCACCAATCCGTTTGGCGACCACACTAACTTTGTTTCTGTCGAAGACAATGTCGATTATTCCCATCTTATCCGCCCATGTCACTGGAAAGGAGTGTTTATCGGCAAAATATTTGTGGATTGCTCTGAATCCTTGCCAAACTCGAAGAATGAAATTCAAGTCGGGAGTCTTGCTCTAGAATGTACTCCTCTTATTAACGAAGTTAATAAAAGACAATTCGATTCACCAACTTCCATCACTGGCGTAGATCATCAGAGGACTACCTCGGGATGGAGGCAAACCATCACAGGGATCAAGGACAAGAGCCGAGCATCTAAGTTGACAACTGAACAAGAGAAAGCTCAAGACCAGATTTGATAATTATGAGTCGGGATCTGTTTTTCTTATTTTAGTCGAGTCGAGTCTAGGACTTTCTTTTCCTGAAGTTGAGTCGTTTGTTCCGCGATGACCTAGGGTGTGTCCTAGGAATCGTTCCTTCGAGTCTTTTAAGCATTTGTCATTCCAATAAAAATTGCAGTTTCGTTTACAAATATGTCTTGTTTCCAATCCTCAATCATTCCGAAGCATGATAAAATGCACAGCACACTCAAAGGCATCCCTGGGGTAGAAATATGCCCCGTTTCAAAATGTAAGGTACACTAGGATCCTGTGTTTGATTCCTTTACCTATTCCATGTCTGGCGGTAGAAAACCTCCATCTGAACCAATGTTTGTGACAAGCTTTTAGATGATTCTATGACAAACCCGGACTAGCTCCTTGTTTCTCCTATCGATGATGGAAGGCAAGCCTTTTCCCCAACAAAATCATCCCATCTCGAAGAGAGAAGATATCAACCCGTTCTAACAAGGAATTGTTAGTTCCTACCCAAATTAGTTGGCGAAGCCCAGTTTTCAAGGTGTATCCATTTATGACTAAGGGAATGAATAGAAGATCATTTTCAAGAAGAGAAGAAAAAAAAAAGATGAAAAACAATGAAAAGATGAGAAAAAAAAAAGGGACGAAAAAAAAAGCAAAAGAAAAAAATGAAAAAATGAAAAAAGAGAAGAGATGAAAAAGAAGAAGAAAAAGGGAAAGAAAAAAAGAAAAGAAGAAGAAAAGAAAGAAAAAAAAGGAAAAAAGAAAAAAGATGTTGAAGTTATTGCAAAAGGTTTTTGGTTGAATGTCGAAGTTACGGAAGCTAGAAGTCAAGTCAAGTACCCATAGTTGAAGTTCAATGGGCGAAGCCCAAAAGCTTAAGTAGTAACCTCTTTACCCTCTAAGTCCTTCCTGAGACAGTTACAAGGGATAGTCGGGAATTTTGAGAATCATTCCGCTTGTGTTGTTATACCTAGCCTTTAGGGTCCAGACATGGAAATTTGAACCCACATCGATTTCCAACCCATTTGCACTCGTGGTTCATCAAACCCGAGACACCCATTCCAACCACATCAGCAGCCATAGCCCTTGGCCTTAGCACCACAAAACAAACCTTCAGAATGACGGTTAACCATTCCAACTTGTTATTACCAAGCTCCACATCCCAAAAGATCCAAGCCTTTTACACCTAACCCCAAACACGGGATTTAACGGTACCTTACATGCTAGAATGGGATACGACATGATACCTTAGGTGAAACCTTCGAGTGTGTACACACAATCAAAATGCCATGTTTATGCACCATGATCGAACTACGTCGGATTTGATTTCACGCGAATACGTAGGCAGTCCTTCAGAATAAGGGATTCAATCCACTCATCAACCAAGTTGTCATCTTGTCGGTTTCTTACGGGTCTTAACCAAGTCCAAATGAAGCCACCTTTGTTTGAGTCGGTCTTAGCACTCGATGTAGGCTAGGATAAGGATATAGATTCAGATGAGTAGTGTCAAGTCTCGGAATGAGCTTTATCGAACGGTTTAGGCAAAGATGCTGAGTCACATAGATGTGGGTTTGTGTTGGGAACAGAAAATATGAAAAAGCCCGCTGAAAAGAAAGAAGGCGGTGGCAAGAAATAATGAAAACTCGCTGAAAAGAAAGGAGGCGAGGAGAAGAGTGACAGAATGTTCCCAACAAGAGTGATGTGTGATGTCTAAGTGTTCTCATAAAATTAACCTGTGTTTAGTGTCTGGGCGAAGCCAACGTTGTTCCTCTGTGAGTTTAATCCACCTTGTCAATGCCAAGTGATCTCGATTCCCATGTGCCCTCGGGAGCACGCCCCATGCCATACGATATCTCCGTCCCAAGTTCGACGACCTTGTGATTCCCATTTGCCATTTTTTGGCGCCGGAACGGCCGATTTACATTTTCTACCCTCGACAAGTCCATATTTGAATTAAAGCCCGTGCACACTTACGGTTTTATTTTCTTTTTTGTTTTGCGGTAGCGGGCTACGCCCACGTTCACGAATCATATAGTATGTCTGAGTCGCATCTCATGCTCACCCATCAATCAAAAGCTTCAACATTCAAAATTTCAAAATTTCAAAATTTCAAAATTTCAAAATTTCAAAAACTTTTTGGGTCGACGACCCAACATCCAAGTGTTTCATTTCAAATTCAAAATCGTCAACACGTTCAAATTTCGGGTCGTGACCCAGTCTTTCAAATTCAAAATGCGGGTCGATGACCCAATCATTCAAAATTTTCAAATTCATTTTTTTGGGTCGATGACCCAATCATTCAAAATTTTCAAATACAATCTTCGGGTCGATGACCCAGTACTTCAAAACGATCCAATTCCAAGATCGATGATCCCAATGTGCTTATGTGGTGATTATTGCTAGTACATTTTCTATGTTTCAAATGTAGCAGGATATGCTTCAACTGGGGGGCTCTAAAGTCTTCGACTTTAGAGCCGTTGCAAACTGGGGGCTCTAAAGCCGTTGGCTTCAGAGACCATTATCAAGATGAAATGGATGACATCCACTCAGAATTCAATTCAATTACAAGAGTATGAAATGGAAGAATTCCTTAGCTGAAAGCAAATGATGAAAGCGACGGCAACCTCCTCGGAAAGTCCCGTCCCATTTAGACAAGTGCCAGCAGATGATAAATCTTGGGCCAATGTCAGTAGATGATGAATTTTGGACATACGCCAGAGATGATAAACTTTGGGCATGTGTCGCAGCTTCTTAACTACGACGCGGTTTGATTCCGTCAGAAACGGATACGTAGGCGCCTAAGGATAAGGCTCAACCCACCTTTTATGCAGTTCATGGGTCGATGACCAACAATGATAATTCGACGCAACAGAAGCAAGAGTTAATCCCCAACGAAGTTTCAGGTATGATCTCTTCTTATGGCTGGCGAGCTTATATACGCAAGTCTAATGGACTATAAACGACCCGAAGAATCCTCAGGTCGAAAGGGACCTGGGGTATACTTTGACTTTCGCCTTGTCCAAGCCTCAGTCAAAGTGGGGGCTCTGTAGATACCCGTATCCGTCGATATTGGAATTTATAGAGAACCCGACAAACACCCGATGATGATAGGACACATGTATTCTTTAGTTGTCATTGTCATTATTTGGAGCTCGTTTTACGAGGTAGAATGAGCGTCGTCGATGAAGTATTTTATTAATTTAAATGATATTTAAATTAATGTTTTTTTTTAAGTGAATTCATTTTATTAATTTAAATGATATTTAAATTAATGTTTTTTAGGGAGTTCGTTTTTTTAATTTAAATGATATTTAAATTATTGGTTTTTTAGGTAAATTTAATTTATTTTAAATTTATTTTCCCAAAGTTTATTTTATTGAAAATAAAATAAGTATTTGATTTGAAAAATCATTTTTATGAGAATATTTGATTTGAAAAGTCATTTATTTTAAATTGTTATTTGATTTGAAAAATCGTTTTAAAAGCGAAGAATTCGTTTTGGACACTCGTTTTTGAGCTCGTTTTTAGCTCGGTTTTTAAGCCCGTTTCCTTTGCGAATTGGCACGAATCTCGAGTACACTAACCCACCTAAGCCTCTACCCATCAACCCATGTTCGAACCCCCTCACAAGCAACCCAAAATCTCGTTCAAAACCAACCCCAAGCAGCCCGCATAAAACCGAATCCCTCCCCTGTTTTGCAGCTCAATTCGCGAGCCCAAAACCCACTTCAAACACTACCAAGACCCGTACCCATTAACCCTAACCCATACCCTAGTATCCTACCCATATTATCCTAGCTTGATCACCAAGAAATCCCCCAAAACGAACCCTAGAAACCCCTCCCAAAACCGATGGACAGCAGCCATGTTCAATGAGCCCGACTGCTCCTTACTCCCTTTTAACCTATTTTAAACCCTTATAAATACCACCCCTTCACCATACAATCATTCCTCTAAGTCCTCCATACATCCAACCATCACCCACAAGCTTTAAA
This sequence comes from Silene latifolia, assembly GCF_048544455.1. Classification (NCBI taxonomy): domain Eukaryota; kingdom Viridiplantae; phylum Streptophyta; class Magnoliopsida; order Caryophyllales; family Caryophyllaceae; genus Silene; species Silene latifolia. The sequence continues at coordinate 371,529,313 of NC_133538.1, forward strand.
CCTCAGAAACAAACCCTAAACATCCTCCAAAAACCCTACACAAAACCGACACACAAACAGAAACTGTTTGTGTGCCTCCTTCGAAAATCATCTCGTTCCTCCATTAAATCACCATAAAAATTCGAGTTTCTTGTTCCTAATTAACCATACAACATCCATACACACATTAGATAAAGAATCACGAGCCAAATTGCCCTTGAGAGTACACGAAATCCCTCGAAAAACAGAGTGAAATAACACTCTGTTTTCGCGGTTTATTCTTGTCTGTCCAGTTCTGTTTGTGCTCGTTTTTCGTGCCCAATAACCCAAATCGAGCAGGGGTTGCTTTAAGATCCTTGTTCTCCTCTCTTTCTAGTTTCCAAAACATCTTTCGGATCGAATTTTCGTCGTGAAACGAGGGAGATATCACTGTTTTAAAACTGCTGTCCAGAAACTTTCCAAAACGCGTGTTGCTTTGTTACTTCGTCGACGACGGCCTCTCGAGATAAAATCTACCATCGATTACGACCCAAGACGGTGTCAACGATACATGTAGGTTGAGGGTGCATCAAATCCCCTTCTCTTCTCTCTTTTTATTTCGTTTTTTTTATGCCTTTTTTTATTGTCTTTTTTTTGTTTGTTTTTCGTTTTAATTATCGTTTGTTTTAAATTAACCACGAAACTAGTTAGTCCGAGTATGAGTTAAAGTACCACCATGAACACCCGCGTTGACTTGAGATGGGAAAAGAAACCGCTCCTTTTGTCGGTCGTACACCCCCGTCTCATTTACATATCCTCGTGTTCAAGGTAGGGCATAAATAAAACAAGTTATCTAACTTCGATCTTCGCTTTCGACCCTCTTATCTTGTTTCGCCAAATCGATGGACCTTAGGACCCGTTGCATGTTAGTTTAACTTCTGATTGTTAACCTATGACGTAATTAGATGACTTTAAATCAATTTAATAATCTAATTAGACACTTTAGGTGGCTTCGACGTAAGTTATAAAATCAATCGACGATTTCTGTAAATAATTGAATGCATCTATCTCTTTCACCTAATTTCTCGCTAGTATAAGAGTGCGTGATTAGCACCTTCTTATTGACACTCGATGAGTTAAATTAATTAGCGAATTTAACCTAATTGGACCCTTTAGGCCGTGTAGAATGCACCCTCATGCGACAATCAATCAACATCGTTTTTAACTCGTTTTCTAACTTGTTTCCTATCCCTTTTCGCAATCATTCGATCTAACCAATGAATCTAACTTAGGAACTAGGTTGGCCTTATCTTGGCCGTGAGGGTGGCCATTGGTTTGGGCCGTGAGGTGGCCGTTTTCTTTACCTTTCTCGTTTTGTTTTTATACCGTTTGTTTTCTCGTTGTTTCATTGTTTGTAATTTATCGTTGGTTTATCGAGTTGTAATCTTTCAAGTTTGTTTTCTTTTATCGAGTCAAATGATTTCTAAAAACCTTAGTCTTGTTTGGTTAGACGGTTGTTCCCCAATGCTTGTAGGAGCGTAGTAAACCGCATGTTGTTTAAAGCAACATGGCCCGGTTTATGCTAATGCATGCTTTGGTGCGTAGCCCTATGTCTAATTCGATGAGATTAAGCGCGAGCACGCATTACGAGGAGTGACCCAAGGCCGTGGGTCATGTGAGCCGTGGGCCACCCCTCATGTGCACGGTTTTCAAGGCCAAACGGCCGTGTGTGTCGTCGTGTATTGTTTTGTATGTAGCATTTGTATTTAGATCGAGTTGTATCTTTAATTTGTTGTTGTGTCGGCATGAAATGCCTGGTTTGTAATAGGTAGATCCCAACGGCTCCCCCATTCCCCCTAAGCCTTGTTTGTTTGCTTTACATGTTGTTAGATCAATCAACCCACATGCTAAATTACAACTTTGACAAAGTTAGTTTAGTTGCATCTAAAACGACATAGAAATTGTTGTCACATGTTAGGGTTAAAACAACGTTTGCATATCATACATCGTAGTAGCTATGACCTTGTTTGAAATTCGACACTTGACTTAGTAGAGGCCGTTATTGACGGGCGGGGTTGGGTGTCCTTATGGGCTTCCCAACACGTACCCTCACCCCTTACTCAAGATCTATGGTTTGTGGATCCGTCTAAATACCATTGGATTACGAGAGTCATTCAAATCGAGTGATATAGGGTACAAGTCTTTATCTTTAATCACTCGTAGTCGATGGGCTTTATGCTTTTCGATGAAAGGTGTAAAGTTGACTTGAACGGTTCCAAGTTCCCAAAAAACTTGGTGGCGACTCTAATATGTCTTAATTCGATTCGAAAGAACCTCGAGTCGATTATGCCGGGTGTGGATCCCTCGGACGCAGTTCCCGAGGGCCTTGTCCACACTCAGGTTGTTATAAGTGATGGTGGGTCCCATTTCATCAACCGCACCATCTACTCTCTACTCAAAAAGTACGGCGTCTGACACAAAGTAGTTATTGCTTACCACCCCCAAACCAACGGGCAAGTGGAAGTATCAAATCGACAAATCAAGGCTATTTTGGAGCGGGTTGTGAACAAGTCTAGAAAATATTGGAGTGCTAAACTCAATGACGTGTTACGGGCATAAGAACCGCTTACAAGACCCCAATTGGCACTACTCCTTACCGTTTGGTCTATGGCAAGTCTTTCCATTTACCTCTTGAGTTGGAGCATTGAGCAAGATGGGCACTCAAGGAGCTCAACTATGATTTGGATGCCGTGGGGAACAAGCGGTTCCTTCAACTCAATGAACTTGACGAGTTGAGGATAGATGCCTATGAAAATGCCAAGCTCTACAAGGAACTGACCAATCAATGGCATGACTCGAAGATCACAAGGAAAGAAATCATTGTAGGAGACAAGGTCCTACTCTTCAACTCCCGGTTCTAATTATTTCCCGGGAAGTTGAGCTCCCGATGGTCGGGACCCTTTGAAGTAGTGACCGTGTTTCCATATGGATCATTTGAATTGAAGAATAGCAAGGGTGAATGCTTCAAGGTAAATGGACACTGGGTGAAGTTCTTTTATGAGGGTCAAACCATCGAGACCCGAGGTGAACTTGAATTGGAAGACACCCCATCCTTGGGGGATGAGTAATCTCAAATTTGCACAAGAAATGTTTTCGTGGAGTTCCACAAGAACCACCAATTGTACATAGCATGCATTTAGATAGATAAATGAGAATTTTGGATCCATTGTACTTGGCAATTTGGTTGATGACGATATGTCGTCGTGAGGGAATTAGGATTTTGATGAAGAACAAGTGTATGACCTTCAATTGGCCTTTTCCCGACTTGATGAGTTGGCTTAGAAAAACGGAAACACGTAATTCGAGGCCAATTGAAGAAGTGAAATGAAACTAGGGGCATATTGAAGAAAATGTGAGTAAGTGCACTCCCAGCCGGGGTACCGGCAGCCAGTCCATGTACCGGCTGGGAGTTAGCTGTAACTTTTAGAAGAAATTTGGGAAAAGAAAGAAGAAGTGTACTCCCAGCCGGGGTGCCGGCCGCCGGTCCCCACACCGACTGGGAAGTTCCTGGAAGATTGAGAAAGAAATTGCGAATTTAAGGAGAGGCGTCTCCCAGCCGGCAGCCGGCGCACCGGCTAGGAGTGCATATACCTGGCAAAATTTGTGAAAAAGGGAAGAAAGGGGAGTGCCAGCCGGTCGGCCGGCAACCGGTCCACCGGCTGGGAGCACTCCAATAAAAAAAACGAAGGAAAGTGAGGGAATGTAACTCCCTACCGGCAGGCCGGCAGCCAGCCCACCGGCTGGGACTACGCTTATGAAGAATTGAGTTTTGTGCCGCACTCCCAGCCGGGGTACCGGTAGCCAGTCCTCAGACCGGCTGGGAGTTCTCTGTAAGTTTTTGAAAAAAATCAGAATTGACTTGTACTCCCAGCTGAGGTACCGGCAGCCGGTCTTCAGACCGGCTGGGAGTACTCTGATACATCAAATAACGCAAAACTCAACCATCAATTCATAAAAACGCACGCAACAAGCACATTACTCCCTCTCTAAACCTAAATCCTTCTTCCCCAAATCACCACCCAACACCTCCAAACACCCATCAAACACCAACAAAACACCACAAACCTCCTTCCCTCCATTAACCCTCTCTCAAAAACAACCGTGACACCTAAAAAGAGAGTTAGAAAGGGGGATTTAGCTCCACAACAAGCGGAGTTGGTGGCGGCCGCGGCTTCCGACATGATTCCCGACCAGGCTTTCCCGGACCTCAAGTTCTCCTCCGTCACAATGAAAGGTAAATTCGTGCTTTTCAAACAACGCCCCCTTAACCCAACTCGTCTTATTAATCGTCAATCTATGAGAGAGTAAGGGTTACACCGAGTGACCCAAGAAATATTTGAGGGTATTGGAATGAAATTTATGTATGATATCCATGAAAAGACTTATTCCCATCTCACTTGGGAATTTTTGAGCTCATTGAGGATAGAAAAACACTGCCAAAACCAAAAAGTTGCCTTTTTGCATTTCCGGTTGATGAACAAGGATTACTCCTTAACCCTACAGACTTTTGCTTCTCATTTTGGGCTAGACCCAAGCCCTCTTAACAAAGCTCCAACATTTGATCACGGTGCTTTATGGAAGGCCATTACCAGCCTTAATGATAACCCCCGATTTAAAAGAGCGTCTAACACGGTTCACAATGCCGCAATTAGAATTTGGCATCGGTACATGGGGTGGACTGTTTTCGGCCGTGAAGAGAATCACAACTTCCGAGCGGAGGAGTTGGAAATTCTCGGCTCTTATCTTTGTTCCAACCCCTCTACCTTCAATATTAACATTGCTCACCATTTGGCCCTACACCTTCACCGCCTAAGCAACTCCCCGAGGGAATCATCTTAAATTGTGGTGGGTGGGCTCATCACCCACCTTGCCAAATGCCTCATCTGCAAGTTGAATTTTAATGGGATGCATTTTATCATGGGGGAAATAATGTTGTCCAAAGATTACATCCATTACACTCTTAATTGGATCATGACCAACCCCAATGATAAACAAAAATATTGGCAAGTACGAGTGAGCGGGGTGGATATAAATTCAATTGCACTTCCCAACCCCGACAAAATGAAGGTGGTGCCTAATTCACCACATTATTTGCTTGAGATTTAGGATCTCGAAGACCCAACCACCGCCCAACAACAAAATCCAAACCTTGTCTATGCGCGTGGGGGCCTGGTGCTAGCGAGACCTACCTTGAGGTACACCATGCCTACTTCCCCTTTCTTTCCCGGTCCTTTCCAACAAGGGGAAGGGTCCTCTAGTCACCAACCGTAACAACCACCTCCCCTCCATGTCGACCTCATCTCTTTCATGGAGGAGATAAAGATAAGTATGGCAATCGCCGCTAGTGAGCGGATCGGTCTTCAACAACGCATGGAGCGTATCTATTTTGACTATTCGGTGGGTCAATTCCCGGTTTATGATGACTTCATGAGGCGCCAATACAAGCACCCTTCCGGCCTCCACCCCTCATACTATCTAGCCCCGGATGGTGGACATCGACAGGACGGGCCCTATCTCTACGGTGACATCAACATACGTCCCGATTACAATAGTGCCCTGGTCTTTCCCACCCCGCCTTCCACTCATGGGGAGGGACACGGCACTAGATGGTTCGGGGGTGCTCCTTCCATCTTTGGTGAAGGAGGCGCTAGTGGCTCGGGAGGGAACACAGGGGTGTTCATTGATATGACTACGGAGATGGGGGACTTCGGCACGGATATACCTATAAATGCAGATGATTTCATCCGTGAATCCGAGTTTGGAGCCGGAAATGATGAAGATGATGATAATGAAGACGGTGATGACACAGAAATTGAAGAGGCCTAGTAATGATGGCCCTCTTCTCTCCCTCTCAATCCAAATGCCGAGTATGATTCCCTAAATCCAAAACTTCTCATTCATATTTCCATTTTGTATGCATTTAGTTAGTTGTATGATATGTTGGATTGCTAACCATCTAGTTGCATTCATCTAAGCTTGCATTAGATTTCAATTTTGTAATATATTGTCACATATAGGAATTGCACCCATTTAGCATAATTTGCATTGTCATTTCAATATTGCATATAATATAGTTCATGCATTGCATCCCCCTTTAAAAACAAAAAAAAAAATTGAAAAATTTCACAAAAACACGCATTTTAATTTCCGAATCTCCTCCATACACTATGTACATAGATAAGTGTGGGGAGGAGATCCTCTAAATTCAAAAATACAAAAAACATGTCTTTCATTTTCAAAAATAAAAAATCAACAAAACACAAAAACACGTTCTTTTCTTCCAACTTGCCTCCCACCCACACTTCCTCCTTCATCGGAGGTTGTATATAGCAAGTGTGGGGAGAAGGGCCAAAAAAAAAATACAAAAACAAGTTATTTAATTTCAAATTTTTTTTTTCAAAACCACAAAAACATGTTTTTATTTCGAAAAAAAAAGAAATCAAGCAAAATTCAAAAATATGTCTTTTACTTTTCCTACTTCCTCCCTACATTTCGTTCCATCGAGGACGATGTAAGATTTAAGTGTGGGGAGGGAAATATCTACTTTGTATATATTTGTTAATAATGTACATTTGTAAATAAATTGTAAATTTGACAAAATTTCAAAAAAAAAAAATCCAAAAAAATAGAAAAACTTTAAAAAAAATCACAAAAACATTGCATTGTATATATATACTCGTTGTTGGCTAAGTTTTAGCATAGACATTAACCATTTGAGGCAAAAAGGAGCTAGAAGACCCGCTTGGTAAACTCATTCTAATCTCTTACTCCTTTACCGTTCTTTCTTTATATATCTTGCATATTTGAAGGAGGATCGAATTTTGTGCCTTGGATGTTCCTTCTGGGAACTTTTGGTTTATGGTGTGGGTGTTGATATGCTGCTAGGTTTAGCCAACTCGTTGCATGTTCAATTTATGTTCATTTCAATTTTTGCATGCATTATAACATGTACATATGTGTTTGTCTTAGGATAGGATCATTTGCATCAGTTTGTATATAAATGTGCACAAATGTGGTCAAGTTGGGAAGTCTATACCCCAAGGATGAGTCATGTCCCAATTGTGCCTCGTCCCTCCCCGTGGCTTGCACCCGTGTCCATTGGTTAGTTGTGGGAAATTTAAGGACCCGACTAACGAGTCTAGGCCCCCCTGTGAGACCATTGACCGTAGGCTAGACCTAAGTCTCGACCTAGCTACTCTTCAGAGGATTAGAGCCTCCTAGGGTTGGTACATCCATACCCAACCCTCATTCTACTCACGGGACGTGTTGTGTCTAGACGCATATGTGTGTCATTCCATCCTTAAACCATGATTTGCATTTCATTTTTGTGCACAAGTTATGAAATAAAATTTTTTTTCACATGCATATGAACCTTACACAGCCAAATAACCTTGTTTTGTCCCTTCCATTATCTCCCTCTTTTATTCACCCCCTTTGAGCTTTAGCCTTTCCATTTGGCAAACCCACTAAATTAGCTACATTCCATTTACACCTTTCCTTGATCAAGAATTTGTCGGTTTTGTAGTAGTGTTTTAGGAGGTGATTTGGGTCATAGTGGTGGATAGTGCACATATCTACTTGAGTCGAAATTTGGCATCTATTTGGTGTTGTATATAAATAAGAGGTTTTGATATTGAAAGGAAAAAGAAAATAGAAAAGTGAAAAAGTTTTGAAAAATCCAAAAAGAGCTAGTTGTGATTGTATATATGTGTGCTAGGAAAAAAAAGGCAAGCAACACCCCTCCTCGTCATTTAAAGGGGTAGAAAAAGCCGTTGCAAGAATAAGGAGCAATTTGATGTTTTTCCAAAGTGAGTCGGGTTTACAGAATTTTTGCTTGATTTTGGGAAACTGAACCCTTGTTAGGGTGTAGACGTTGCTCATTTGTTTAAATAAGAGGAGTATTTTCAAGTTTTTCCAATTTGAGTTGGGTTTATGCAATTTTTGCATAGTGTTGGTAATCAATTATTTATTCTTCTCTCCTTTATTACACTTTTTTACCAACCACTTTCTTATAGATTTTACCTGGTTCATTTCGGATCCTTAATTCTATTTCCGGTTTTTAAAAATCGTTTTAATCTTTTCTCTCGATTTAAATTTTAAGTTTTTATAAAATAAAGCCGAAATTCGATTTTAAAACCCCTAAGTTTACCTTGACTTTTCATTACATTTTCGTTCTTCCTTTTTGTTTTTCATCTTTCCTTTTTTATTCGCATTTTGAGGCGTGCGTTCACCATGGACGGTTCGAAAGGACGATTCATGTCAGCCGACCCCAAATTATTTTGGGATTAAGGCTCTGATGTTGTTGTTGTTGGTAATAAATTCTATGTTAGGGCATAGACGTGTCTCATGTGTTGCAATAAGAAGTAGGATGTGATGTGTCGACAATTCTTGATTTGAATTCCACAAGTCCAAACGGTGCTTGCACCAATCCCGTTTCGCCCTACTCCCTAGCCCCGTTACAACCCTTGTTTCATGATTTGTGCATTGTTACATTTTGCATTTCATTTGGACATAGTACGGTCTTACACATTAGATTGCGGACACGTTCTCACGAGTCGCAGTAGGAGAGTGTCTTGGTTAATTTTTGTACAAAAACACCCGTAAATCAAATGAGAGACGAGTGAAAACCGTGAGGATGTCGTTGACATAGGTCCCCTTAGTCATGGGTCTTTTGATTGAATCTTGTGTTGCTTTTGTAATTCTCAGAGATCTAGTCCCTTTTTTCCCCTTTCCCACTCTAGAATCCGTTTCTTGAGATTTATTGGCACACATTAGGGTTGCTTGGGCCACGCTTAGGGAGTTGGCACCTCTATTGAGACTCTGAGACGGTATTTCCTGACCGAGACTATGTTTTTGAGTTGAAAATTCGGCCACTTAGATGAGGAGGTGGACCATTTTTGTTAGATGCATTCTATTACTTGCTTTTGTGCTCACATGATTGGATGCATCACATTTTTCTTGCAAGCCCCCACTTGCCTTACGAGTTGTGCCTTACCTCATAGGCATAACTACGTGAGTTGAAGGGACGGAGGAGGCCCGTTAATTGCCTTCCATCGGATATTATTAGTATAGTTAATCTATAGTTAAATAAGGGTCTCATTTTGACTCACCCAGTTACTCGGGGATGAGTAATGTTCAAGTGTGGGGAGGTTTGATATAAGATTTATTTGCACCATCTTCCTCCTTTATTTTCCTACTTTTCGACTCAATTTGAATCAGTTTTATACGTCTTTCCTTGCATTTTCCACCCCGATTCCCTAGTCTATGATATTATGCCCCTCTTGCAGGTTTTGAGGCGGGGATGGAGGAATAGGAGAAAAGGAGACAGTTTGATAGACTAAATGTGAAAGAAGGAGGAAGATATGCTGAGCTGAGCTCCCAGCCGGTAGGCCGACAGCCGGTCAGCCGGCTGGGACTCCCCCAACATACTTAGTAAGCAATTTAGGAAGGAAGTTACAGAGAACTCCCAGCCGGGTCAGCCACCGGCAGCTGGCCACCCGGCTGGGAGAACAAGAGGAAAGGAAGAAAGTAAAGAAAAGTTCCAGAGAACTCCCAGCCGGGCAAGGCTGGGAGTGCATGGTGAATTCAGAAGTCAACAAAGAAAAGGAGAAGTCAATGTACTCCCAGCCGGTGGACCACCGGCAGCCGGCCCACCGGCCAAGGACACCTGATGACTTCGAAATCACAATTTTCTTCCAGCGAACTCCCAGCCGGGCCAGCCACCGGCAGCCGGCCCACCGGCTGGGAGTGCTCTTCTGCATTTTGAAGCCCAATTGTAATTTCATCCTAATTGTGGTGCAACTTATAAATACCCCCTCCCTTAATCATATTTGTACAACATACCCTAGATCTGAAATTATTTCCTTAATCTAATGTAAACCCTTAATCAATATTTTAATCTTTCCTTAATCAATCATCAATTACTTCTTATATTAGCTTAGAATTAGTATTGTTCAATTGTTTACATTTAGTATTGGGTTGTTAATTGGAGATTGGTGAAGATTATTCTTCTATTTAATCAAAGGTTGCAACTTTGTCTTCATTATTGGTATAATCTCTTCTCTATTGTTGTTCATCTTTCATTGGCTTACATTATTGAATTGTTTAGTTAATAGAATGTGCAAACATGTTTCCCTTTGCTTGTTTTATGCTAAATTCTTCACCTTTTGTTTATGTCACCATGAGCATGTGTGAGTAGTGCCTTAGTAGGATGTAGGGGAATCCTTGTAGTATTAAGGAGAGGCTTTTGGCATGGATTAATGGTAATTCTTGGGTTGTTTACATTTACTACTTGTTATGCACATAAGGTGTTTGTAGAATTGTCCAAGTGAGTAAGTTAAGTAATTCTTCTAACAATTTATCTACTATTTGAGTGAGTAGTAACTAGGATTTGATAACAAGTTTTTAGTTAGATTAATTGAATGAGTAAGTTGGTTAATCTTGGCTTAAGTGTAGAATTTACATCGAGAGATTAGACTCTACATATTGTAACAACCTAGATAAGTATTAGTCCATGCCTATTTCCCCTCTCCATGCTACTTGGGTGAACCCGACCGTCCTAGTATTTCTTAATCATCGTTTTAAACCATCTTAATCATTGTTTAATTCCTACTTGCTTTAGTTTATATTTTAATCACTAGTTTAGAACTCAAACCACCTCCTTTTTAGACCGAACTAAACTAGCTTATAAACAAGTAATCCTAGTGCCACAATTTCCGTCCTTTAGGTTCGACCCTTTTGTATATTACAACGAGAAATCATTCACTTGCGCGAGGAGCATAAATAAAACTCGTAACACACTGGAACAACCTTTTCCGATCAAAGAACATATGCAAGTGTGGCGAATAAAACTACAAGAGTAGTGTAAAAATAACAGCGAAAAGTACAAGGGCCAGATAGTATGTGGACGCACATTTGAATGTGGATGGGGCCATAGCACACTGCAGGGGCATCTAGTGTAAAGTTGAAGTATTTCCACACATACCATTGTTCAGCCGCAGAAACATCTACACATATTGTGGCTTCCCAAAAAAATTTGGAGTGGTTGTCGTCGGTCTGCCTAAATCTGCAGATTTTAAAAATATTACAAAAATGAAAAAAAAAACACGCATCAGTTGTGATTGTAAGTGAAAGTCAGAGTGCGTGAGGGTCAATAAAATGTACGTGTATAAAATTTTGATTGCAAGCAGACCTTGTTATGGCAGGTTGGTTAGGCGGTTCCAGCAAGAGAAAGCACATCGTAAGAGACAACATTCTTTACAAAAGTCGATGGAACTCCCTCAGGCCCTGGTGTTGCAATTACAGTCACTTGGCTTGCTTTGTGGGCTCTGGATAATGCGTTATATAGCTGCCCGTGAGAGAAGCATGGTCGTGGAAGGTATACAACAACCTGACTTAAAGTTTGGCCCTGGAATTTGTTGACGGTCATTGCAAAACTTAGCTTTAAAGGAAACTGATTCCTCTGAAACTGAAAGGGGTAGTTAGCCGTAGTTGCTGGCCTGAGCTTGATTCGTGGTATGAACACGTGTTCTCCGTTGTGATGGCCGACCATAATAACGCATTTTATTGAGTCATGTAAAAACCTCTTGCAAATCATTCGGGTGCCATTACAGAGGCTAAATGATGGTCGGAGATTCCGGAGAAGAATTACAGAGCATTTTTCCTTTAAAATAAGCTCGTGAGGCCTCATTCCACCAGGGTTAAGCTTGTTGATAAACTCTACAGGGTAGACTTTACAATTGTCATCTAGCATTGAATCGTGACTCTTGTAGGTAACCGCCTGACTGGGAAACTTTTCAATTAGGACACTGTTTCTGGCATCCACGTCGTCGTTTAGCGGGGTTAGTATTTCTCTGGTTGTAAAGATTTCGGAATCAAATGTATCAAGATCCAATTCCGGAAACATGAGTGTTGCCAGTTTGCATATATGGTCTGGGCTGCCGTATTCCGGGTCCCTTACCATCCCATCTGGGAGGCTGATATACTCAGATTCTTTTGATTGTAATGTTCCGTTCCCTAGCACAAGCAGAAATTGTGCAAATTCAGGGTCAGCTTGTGCACGTATGTTCTCAGTTAGTTTAAATTTGATTCACTTCGTCTAAATAGGTGAGCTTACCAGACTAGCCTCAACGACTTCTCGTTGTGACCTGAGGGGCAGTATTGGGAGTGTTTCTGGAAGCCCCCCCCCCCCCAAACACGATAACCTTACCTCCAAAAAGCTTGTCTAAAACACATAAGTCCCTAAGAAGTAGGTCAAGAGACTCTACATTCTGTCCCTTCTCCATTGAGGCATCATCCCATATTATCAGGCGTATTGCGATAATCAATGCTGCCAGGCTACTTTGTTTAGGAACGTCGCATGCAAGGGAAACATCACAATAAATGTGAATTTTGAACCTGGAATGGGTTGTTCGGCCAGAAGGTATATTGGATGCAGCAATGCCCGACGTTGCTAGGTTTTACCCTTTGCACCTGACCCATCTATAAAGAACGTCCCAGGCCTCGATGTACGTACATGTTCCATAATTGTGGTGAATGCCTCATGTTGGGCGGCATTTAGTTGCGCCTTGCATAACTTGCACACTTCTGGTATTGGTGCATCACTGATATCCCTGGAACCCCTTATTTATTCATCGATGCATGTGTCCAGGTGCTCTAGACCAAAGGTTGCTAGGGACTTGCCCATCGCTTCCAAATACCGTTCGATTGATCTAGCTGTCATTTGCTTAACTTTTTGTGCCTAGTGTGGATATATATAGCTGTAGTCATCTGACAATGATTTATAATGCGTCTCCCATAACAGGGAAGGGTCTTTTGGTTGTGCGAATATGAGCAATGTAGCAAACAGGCATCGCAGAGCTGCCGACATTTGACCTGTGCATGCCTCTGCCATACACAATTCAGCCGCATCTTCGTTTTCGAGCAACCTGTGTCGCAATGCAGCTTCCTGTAAAGTTGCACATTTGTACCCGTTCACTGTCTGCAACGATTCGAATGATGTAGGCCCTCGGATGTGTAATAGCAGTAGGCGCAAGAAAAATCTTTCACCTTCTGCTGGTGCTACAAAGAAAAGCCTACCAATTACAATAATCTCGTTCTTCCTTTTTATCCAGGTACGTGAACCAGTGTCCCAGCGGTAGTGCTCTGAAAATTCCCCATATAAAATTTTGGGGCAACCCTCGGTTCCACTCTCCTTGAAGAACTCAGTTAGCAGCGTACGACTCTTCTTCTCACATGCAAGAACAGCTGCAAGGTTATCGGTTGGCCTCAAGCGTATTGTCTGCATGTTTGGCAGAGGCATCTCTGGTGGGTGACTTTAAATAGATCAAAACCAAATATTCTCCATGCCGCTTCATAAGGAGATACCCACCATCCTGACTGGAATTGTGCTATTTCATCAAGTGCTTTAGGATAATCGTTATCCTTAACACTGAAAGATATCTTGTCGTGGCCTTTGTATATATACTTGTACAGATATTTCATTACGTGCATTATTTAGCATACCTCGAAATAAGGTGACAGTCAAATAGTGCTAATAGGTAGGGGCTATAAGGTATGACCCATCTGTTGTCCAACAGGTGCTTCCGGATAAGCACTGATTCGCCTGTATCTTATCTTCTGTACTCGGGATAGCCTGCAATATTAGTTGTAGTGGTTGGTGTGAAAGACTTAGGGTACTCATATTTACAACGGCCAGACGTCTTAGCATGTTTCAAGCAGGAACATTCAGGATTCAGTTTGTCGCAAGGACCGTGCATCATGTGCTTGAAAACGGTGGCACGGAGGGAAGGGTTAGCCATTGTTGAAATTTCAGCCGACACAAACTTATCGTAATCAGCCAGGCATTTTAGCTTATACCCGTCTTTCAGGATAATGAGGAAGTGCAGATGAGGAAGGCCTATTTTTTGGAATTCAACCACTTATACATAAGTAGCCACCTCTCCGAATACATGCTTGTCCACAATTTTTTTTTTTAGAGCCAAGAGCTTAGCCTGGAACACCCTGGCCACCAAATCTGGCCTATTTTGTGCCACTTCTCCTGGGGCTAGTTGGTCCTTTATTTCAGTCCAGCTAGCATTCCACGTCATAATGACGAATAAATCAAGTTTGCCAAACCTATGCACAAGGGCCATCGAATTGAGATACCATCTCTTCATGTCCCGAGGGCCCCCCAAGAACGTTGGTGGTAAAATTACTCTTGTGCCGACATTTGCTGCATGACATTCACCAGTTCCGCCAGTGTCAATGATCCCCTGGTATAGTTCACCCCTAATGGTTTCCTAATTATTCCTGAAATAATCAAGCCTGGTGTTTTCAATTTTAACGTACATGTCTACCACATACTGCTGTAAACAGCGGCCAGTTCTAAGGAGCATATTTCTGGGTCGGTTTTGTAACTTGTAGCTGTAATACTGGCGGCATGATATCACCTTTTACTTTGGTCCATAGCTTTCGTTTGTACCTATTATAACGCATGTTATCATAAAGTTAGTATACTGGGCATAGTATATTTGAAAATCATTAACTTAAAAAGTAACTTTGTAAACTACTGCATTGCGAATAAACATACGGATAAGTTCATATTCTAGAAGGCCTTCTACCGTTTGGGCGGGTTCTAAGGCCGCACTGTTCTGTGGGTTAGGTCCTCTAGTACCCGGTTACGAGCCGATCTTCCTTAGCCCTTGCACCTATCCGCATTTCTCGGCCGAGAAAAGCATTGGATATAGCAAATGATCATAACAGCCATAGTAGTGCATTATCCGGTTATTCTTCTTTACGGTGACAGTTATGTGCGGGTTATTAGATTCGCTAGATGATGAACTTTCAGCCCATATAACGGCAACCTCGTTAGACGTGGGTGCATTATAAGCCCGTTGGTCCAAGACTGTATCCTGGTTAAGCAATATTTGGGTATTTTCACTAACAGGTAGTTCTTTGAGGGACCGAAAAAGACGCGCATAAGGGTTTGTCTGGGTAATTTGCATAATGGTGTTTGCTATATCCGCTCTTACCTCTGGAAAGCAGCCTGTTCGATTAAGCGCCTCATGTTACCCATCATAAAAATATAGTTGTATATATTTCGGTCTACCGTCATTAGGTAGGAAAGTGGGTACATGATGATATATTTGGCCATGTTCCCATGTAGCTTAAAGACATATATACCTTTCTGTGTGCTCACGTCAATATTTCCACCAATTGAGCGGAATGCAAAGAGATTATTATACATTCTTCCAAATTTTTGGAAGTGAACGACATCTTCATCAGGGAAGGTGTATAGCCTGACTAACGCAGAAGGGAACTGTTGGAGTTAGTGTCCTCCACAATAGTGCGTTTACATAATAAATCTCATTAAAGTAATATCATCAAGATATTTAATTATTTGATCCTCATTAGTTGATTAACGTAAATCGATAATGGTTGGCTAACTAGAGTTTGACGTTATTGTCGTGAGACAGCGGTGATCAACTGGCCCCGATTATAACTAATTAATTGTATGAGATACAATTTATTTAGTCCCTTGATTTATAGACTAAAAGGTTAGTCGATTATTTTAGAGAGATTTAGAGTTGCGAACTCGAGGCACGGCAGATATTATTTAATTATGCGATAATTGAATAATAAATTTTGGGAGACGGGTTTTAGTTAATTAATTGTTAATTCACTAAAATTGTACTAATTGATTAATGTGATTAATATTAGTACGTAAATAATATGTGTAGCGGTACACGTATATTTACGGAGTAATGTGGACGAAATTAATTGGAAGCATTTAAACATAATACGATGTTTAAATAAAATTTACACGTATTTGTGCGACAAGTATAAGAACCAAATTGGACCCGTAAATGGGACATTGGACCTTGTAAATAGAGTGTAGTGGATGATCATAATCATTTCACTCTGCTTGATTTTTCTTTCATAAGTTGTCATGTGATCATTATGCATGTAATAATGATTTGGACAAAAAAATAAGAAAAAATCACTCCCTCACTCCATCCGCCACTTTCCCCCTTATACACTCCAATTGTTATTCATTTATACACTACACTTTGAACATTTGCATGTGCAGTTCTCTCATCTCTCTAAAATAATAAAACCCATTATTTACTAAGTTGTTGGTAAACAAAATAATTACTAAGTTTTCTTTAGTAATATTCACATATTATCAAGGGTTAATTTTACAAGTATCTAGTTAATACTTGTAAGAATATTTTGGGTGTTGTTCTTGGGTGCAACTTGAAAGAGACTTTCTTTTTGAAGATTTTTCTAGGAGGATCATCCATCTTTATTTAGCTCAAGAACACACTAGATAGGTGATCTAGTTTGTGCCCCTTTTTACCATAAATATCAATGTAAGGAAATTATTTTTCCTCCATCTTTATTTTTATGCTTTTATATTTGCATGCATGTTACATAGATCACTAAATGAACATATTATGAGATAATATGTTTTAATTAGAGTGTATAATTAGGATCTATGATCTTTCAGGAACTCACTAGCAGGTAACTGTATTGCACCATCAGCACAGCAGAAAAAAGGTGTTTCATAGGCGAGTTTCTTGGCATGGCATTTAGGACAAACCCCACCTCGTGGCAGCTTAAGGGGTTCCGTAGGTACTGGGTGATCAATGTGTGCCGCAGGTAACCCTATTAATGACGTGCACAGTGGCAGGTTAGTCTTCTGCTTGTTGCAAACAGACTACTAGTAACATTGTTTTCACTACATTAGCAAAACTTACACTGTTGTTGTTGTTGTTGTTGTCGGGCCACCCGAGCTTTCCTCTTCTTCTTTTCTCATGGATGTGGTGGTGTTTAGGGAACATTACTGTGCGAGTCATATTTTGTGTTTAAATCTATTTACAATCTGCACATCAAAAGTAATAAATGCAGTAGCAGCTCAGCGTACCTGATGACACCATGGTTACCCTGTACAAATGTTGCCCTTGACTATTTTGCACGCATGACTGGTACAGGTGCTTGAGCGTATTGGATTTGGCTTGTTTCATGTGACGGTATTACAGATACTTCAGTCTCCTGCATAATACATGAAGATGGTTCACAGCTTACTATAGGTTGATATAATGATGGACAAATCCTTCTAGCTTAGAACACATTGTATTGGTAGGATCACATAGTTAATGCCTATAGAGCAAATCCTATTCTATTTGCTTATGCCAGCTAATTTGCCACGTTGGTTATAGTAGGGCATAAAATGCAACTACTCGATCGAGTAGATTTTCTACTCGATCGAGTGGTTTGAGCTAGAGTTTGCTCGATCAAGTGGTTTCAAATCACTCGATCGAGTGGAATTGCTATTGGGCTCGGACTTTTTGTTTTATTTCGCTATTAGGTTAAATAAGAATCGCCTTTGCTATATAAAGGACGAGATTAGACGCCATTTGGGGGCAGACCTCATACTTTACTCTACTCTTTTCTCTGTAAACTGCTCTTCTCTATTTCTCTGGACTATTATCTCTGTAATCTTTCCTTTTCCCTTTTCTCTTTATTTAATGTTTATTATTTCCCTTACTTCTGTTTTTGCTCTTTTCGTTATTATGTCTAGCTAATTCTCCCTTCTAGGATTAAGGGATTCGATGAATGAATGTTAATTGCTAATTAGGTTTACAGATCGTCTATTGTGGTTGTGTCTATGTTGTTAATCGCTATAATTAATTGTTTCTGTCTAATAGAGTCGACGCAATTAGCCATTTTATCGTAGTAAACCTTGACCTGGACCGGAAGGTTGGAAAGGGTGAGACTCGTAGCGAACATTAGGGCACCGTAGTGAGGGAGGAAGCTAAGCTATTTGTGCTTTAGGGCGAATTGAGACCGGAAGGAGATATTCGTTGCCCCTTAGACCGACACATGCGACCAATCTGTGACCTTAACTGCGATTGACTAACTTCATTGATGACCCGACATCCTAGTTCCCTCTTTTTCCTGTTAATTTCTCTTATCCCTTTTCTCTTGCCTTTATCTTATTTAGTTTAGTTCAAACAATTAAAAACCCCCCACTGTGACCTTAGACAGACCGAGTAGACAAGTAGATAGTGACCGCCTCTCTGTGGAGATCGACCCTACTTACCGCTGACTTCTGTTAGTAGTATCTAGGTATTTATTTTTGGTACTGAACGACGGTATCAAATTTTGGCGCCGTTGCCGGGGAGGCAACTATTTTATTTGCTTTTTTATTTTTGTCTGTCTTTAGCCTCAAGGGATTAATTCCTTGAGGTAATTCTCATCTTTTTTTCTCTAGTGTTGTTTCGATAGGTCCTACAGGTCCTACCTAGACAATTCTAGGTAAAAGATCGTCAAAGGGAAGGCTTGAGTACCTTTGATCTTGGCCATTGAGAGCAATGAAATGTCATCTTGGTTCGTTTTGGATGACGATTGTGATGAAGACAATGGTCATGGTGAATCCTTAAAGCCGAGTTGGATGCTTTAGAGGCTGCGATATATGAGACAGAACCCTCAAATGAGGGGAATGAGAAGACAGCTGAGTCGGTAATTGCTCCTAGCAAGGAAGAGGTAATATACTCTTTTGTCAATGATTCCGACGTTAGGAGCAATCAACCTGAGGTAATTAATGATAATTATTTTGTTATTGGTATAAAAAGTACACTACCTCATATGACCTATGCTTTGTATTTTAGTACTTCACCCCCTCCCAGCTGGATAAATAAGTTAATAATGTTTCACCGTATTTGTCATCGGAAATTTGTTAGGCTCAGACGATACTTTAGATTGTTTTTATATGCTCCCTCTTTATTTTGGTACTACTTATGCTCTTGTGTAGCACATGCGCAGATTTATGATCTAATGTTAAGGGCTTTGAGTTACATTGATCGCGGCTAACTGGAGCAGCTGTTGAAGAAAAGAAGCTCGAGCTGGGTCCTGTCTGAAACTAGCAATGTCCGGGAGGCAACCCGGAGTTTTAATTTTTAGCTGTTTTTCAAAAAATTTCAGTTGTGTGTGTAATAATTAGTTTATGAACCATAGACTCTAAACAATTTAGGCTTGGTTTTGGTCGTATCTGTGGTTGTTTATTGCGTCTTTGCAGGAGTCTATTGTGGATGGCTCGATTGAGTACTTTATATACTCGATCGAACCCTTTTGCTGCTGAATCTACTCGATCGAGCATTTATGCTACTCGATCGAGTATCTGTAAAGAGAGAAACAACTCGATCGACCACTATTCTTCTTCGATCGAGTAGTTTAGTATGCCCAGTTCATTCGATCGAGTATAATTCTCTCTTGAACGAGTGCCTTTGGATGCCTTTTGCTTGGATTAGCTTCTTGCGACGGTATTTGGCAGCTATTAGCGACCTCCCACGTTGCTGGCTGGTTTGGGGAGGTCCCTTATTCGCGCAATCTTGTAAGCTTTCCGCATCTACACTCTTCCTCTTTCAGTTTGCGTTTCCTTTCCATGTTTTGGTACAATGAGGGCATTGTACGATTTGGTTTGGGGAAGTTATGCATCCATATCTGTGTCTGCATTTATGTTTATATTGAATTTCTATTATCGCGTTTTTTTTTCTGTATGCATTGTTGTTGTTTTTTTATAAAATTCAAAATCTCATAAAAATTAAAAAATTTCAAAAAAATCAAAAAATTCATGTTTATTTTTGTATATAGGTTGAGTCGGAACGGTAGATTTCAATGATGAAATTGCCTATAATTTGTCTTTTTGCTTAAGCCTTGCATAAACTATTATTCTTTTTAGCATTGTCTTTTTGCATATCTACGAGTTTATGTTAAAATTTAGCTGAACGAATAGACTTGACCTAAAAATTTTGGCAAGCTACTTATAATTTCTAAGGAATTAGAGTCGTATAAACTGGGGTCATTTGTGACCAGTTTCATGTAGGATTGTGAGTAGTTACTCCTTGCATAGCATGTTCATCAATTTGCACGTATATGAAATTCAATTGCTTTTTGCCTGCATACATTCGGGTTAGTGGTTGGTGTCACATGTAGCGAGGTGCTTACAATTGCCCTTTCTTTCATTTTTACCCATTTAACTCCACATTATCCAAATTTGCCTGTTGACCCTTAACTACATCCAAATTTAGCCTGCCTTGTCAAGCTAGTTTAGATTGTTTTGTGATATATATATTTCATTGTGCCGAGTTTGGCTTGTATTGTATTGTTCTAGAGTTGGTAATTTATGAGAAAAGGAGGATGAAAAAAAAGAAGAAAAAAAAAAACGTGAAAAAGAAAAAGAGAAAAAAAAAAAGAAAAAGACGTGATGAAAGAAAAGAAAAGAAGAAAAGAAAAGAAAAAAGGGACTGTTGATGGTTTCGCTCCTATGCTTTATTTACATTTATTGAGGAGTATTTTCAGTTTGGTTTGGTGAGTTTTGTGCCAAATGAAGGGCACTCATGCTTAATTCTATAATTGAGTGAGAAACGAATGTTGTCATATGGTTTTGTTTAGGTACTAGCTTGGCCACCTATACCTCCATATTCCCATAAATATTTTGCCTTTTCTTACCCATTGCCTCACTTTGCCATATTTTTGTAAGCCCTCGGCTGTGACAGGACCTTGTTGGTTGGAATGTATGTACGGTAGTTAGAATTGTCTATCATATTAGTTGCATGCATGTTTATGTAGGTCGTAGTTTAGGTGAGCGACTATTTTCTTTCTCTCTTACATTCATATGTTCACCCTTTGCTTCATGAGAGAAGAGTGACCCGTGAGAGTCCATTATTAAAGGTCTTGCAAGGTCGACGGGTCAGCTATTTTATAAACATCTTACAACACATTTGCATTTGACTGTTTGCTATAAATGTTAGTTTGCTTGCATTAAATTGGTTTAAGTGGGCATTTGTAGCTAGCTCTGAGTTATCTTTTCCGTTCCATTAGTTTGCATTTAGTTTACTCGAGGACGAGTAAACGTTTGGTTTGGGGAGATTTGATACGTGCATTTTATATAGTCCTTTTTGGCCTTTTATGCACGTATTTCTATGCTATTATCGTAGTTTTATGCTACGAAATGCCCCGAATATGCTACTTTGGTTTGTTTTGTTCTATTTGCAGGAATGGACCAGAAAGTAGTGAAATCAAGCCTTTTACCATCCGTTTAGCATGCATTTGGAGGAAGAGTGAATTTGGAACAGGAATGTAGCTGTCTTGAGATGCGCAAAGAAGTAAGATAGCTAGGCGAGCAAAGGAAGGACTTCAAATTGTTAGTGCCTAATTTTAAGAGCCATATCTAGAGTTCTAAAACTGATTTTCAGGAGATTCCAATTGGAGATGAAATCTTATCCTCCTAGCTTTCCAACGCCACCGGAATCGTCCTGTTTTCCCAAGTAACGAAGAAATGGCAGCCGTTTTAAGTTCAGTGCGAGAAGCAGGAATTGTGCGCTAGAAAGTACTCGATCGAGTACAATTGTGTTCGATCGACTCCTTATTCTACTCGATCGAGTAGTTGCATTTTAGGGTTTACTCGATCGAGTAGATTTTCTACTCGATCGAATGGTTTGAGCTTGAGTTTGCTCGATCGAGTGGTTTCAAATCACTCGATCGAGTGGAATTGCTATTGGGCTCGGGCTTTTTGTTTTATTTCACTATTAGGTTAAATAAGAATCTCCTTTGCTATATAAAGGACGAGATTAGACGCCGTTTGGGGGAAGACCTCATACTTTACTCTACTCTTTTCTCTGTAAACTCTTCTTCTCACTTTCTCTGGACTATTATCTCTGTAATATTTCCTTTTCCCTTTTCTCTTTATTTAATGTTTATTATTTCCCTTACTTCTGTTTTTGCTCTTTTCGTTATTATGTCTAGCTAATTCTCCCTGCTAGGATTAACGGATTCGATGAATGAATGTAAATTGCTAATTAGGTTTACAAATGGTCTATTGTGGTTGTGTCTATGTTGTTAATCGATACAATTAATTGTTTATGTCTAATTGAGTCGAGGCAATTAGCGATTTTATCATAGGAAACCTTGACCTGGACCGGAAGGTTGGAAAGGGTGAGACTCGTAGCGAACATTAGGGCACCATAGTGAGGGCGAAAGCTAAGCTATTTGTGCTTTAGGGCGAATTGAGACCGGAAGGAGATATTCGTTGCCCCTTAGACCGACACATGCAACCAATCTGTGACCTTAACTGCGACTGACTGACTTCATTGATGACCCGACATCCTAGTTCCCTCTATTTCCTGTTAATTTCTTTTATCCCTTTTCTCTTACCTTTATCTTATTTAGTTTAGTTCAAACATTAGACAGACCGAGTAGACAAGTAGATAGTGACCGCCTCCCTGTAGAGATCGACCCTACTTACCGCTGACTTCTGTTAGTAGTATCTAGGTATTTATTTTTGGTACTGAACGACGGTATCAAATTGCGCCAAAATTTGATACCGTCGTTCAGTACCAAAAATAAATACCTAGATACTACTAACAGAAGTCAGCGGTAAGTAGGGTCGATCTCCACATGGAGGCGGTCACTATCTACTTGACTATATAAAATGCACGTATCAGGGCACATATCTTAAACTGTGAAAAGCACCTATTAAAGTCAACGATAAAATACAGATAATGAGTGTTAGGGGATTCTGTAACACCGGCTCCAATCACGTTAGTATGACGTGCTTTCAGATAGGGATAGGTTAGGATAGGGATAGTTCAGGCTAATTAGTTGTACAGATCACCGATTAGTCGCAGAAATGGGTATTTGTTACGATTGGAGCACTGTAATGTCTTAAATAAAGGGTCCTGTGTTTGTGTTTTTGATTAGTCTGGATAAGCTCCTACGACAAAGAAGTGTAAGCAAATGCATAGCATTTATCATGTGGTGAGTTGGCTAATGAATATGGTTTAGTTAGCATGCGATAACTCCTAGGTACACAAGGTATGTAGTTCAAAAGCAGTAAATCCTTAGCCTTCTGCAAGAACTAATTCATCACCAAATGCGGAAAGACTAACTGCCTAGTCTGAGTCAGGTAAAAGCATGGTAATGGCTAAGTATAGAAGCAATGCAAGGTATATGCAGACTCTTTACCTTTTTTTCCTTTCAATCCCCCCCCCCCTCTTATTTGCTCTGATTTTTTTAATGCAGGCACTTCCCTGTCCTTTTTTTTGCTGTTTTGTCCCTTTTTTCTCTTGAAAAATAATACAAAAACCACGTAATTGCCTGACACTGTTTTTTTTTTGGTTGTCAAGCCATGATTTAAATTCAGAATGCAATGAATGAATGGAGCAGCTAAAAAAACAATCCAATCCGAACAACAAACATTTTTTGCTTAAGTTAATTATCGAAAAGCATATCCTTACATCTGAGTAGTAGAGCGGGTATGCATTCATGCAAAATTCATCATAAACAAACCTAAAAATACATGCAGCAGACATACATGGACATTCTCCGTACTCAGTAACTACGACAAGGACAAAACACAGTTGCAGTGATCTACACTACTCATTACGTAATTAGTTCGGTGGCAAAATAGGACAGTCGTCAGGCTCTAACTACATACCCAGCCCATTACCCCTGCTATGCTGTCTAATCATGCTTTCTTAAAGCGGTCAACATCGCCTCCACACGTTTAGATACTTTAAAGTACCGGGGAGGCTTTGCCCTTACATGCCTCACATGTGCCTTGTGCTCGCATGTTGCACACATCTTCAGCTTCTTGGGGGGTGGAGGTGGACCATTAGGGTAAGGGATATGAAAAGCTATAGCTCGTGGTGTTGTAGCCCCCTCCTCAAGTAGCAAGCATGATGGTTCAAATTCTTCTTTTATGCCTAGAATGCGCTCTTTTGAAGCAAGGAAGGTTTCCCGCTCAAGGGCACAATCAAGAGCAACACGATTAGCATCAGGAGTATCATAGTTTGCATCTATGATCTCAATGTTTAGTATTGGTGAAACATATTCGATGACCTTCTTAGCTAGGTCATTCTTTGAGGCTTCCGGGAACTTGAAACAGTCGTTGACCATGTCTGTTTTGCCAGCAATTACCCCAGGGTGGAACACGGTAATCCATGAAGTAAACCATTTCTTGCCATGCTGAAGGGTATCAAGGGTAGTGCAGTGAATAGGAAACTTTTGTTGCAAGTTGATGCGTGCATTTTATATATGGTTTTTACCCTATATTTACACGTATTTCTGTGTTATTTATGTAGTATCTAGCTACAAATGTCCCCGAATAGTCTACTTTGGTTTGTCTTTTATTATTTGCAGGTATGAACTGGAAAGGAGCATAATCGAGTCTGAACCTGTCCCGTTGGCATACATTTTGAAGATAGAAGAATCGGAGCCCGGAATCTATCACCTAGGGATGCGTGAAGTGGCTTCGGAGGGTGTTTTGAAGTTCACCTATGCTGACATAGTGCTACTATGCTCGATCGATTAAGTTAACCGCTAAAACTGGTCGATCGAGTAGGCTTTGCTGCTGAGAATTTTCGATCGAGTGCTTTCCTTTGCTCGATCGAGAAGGGTGTTTGCTGAGTTCCTCGATTGAGTACTTGCTTTACTCGATCGAGGTGTTTGACCCTTATTGTTCTCGATCGAGGTGTTTGACCCTTATTGTTCTCGATCGACTGGTTTGTTTCTACTCGATCGAGAGGTTTTGATGATTACGTAATCTTTTAGATTTAATTTTCAGATATTTTATTTGTATTTTTTAGAATAAACAAGAGGAGGGGAACGAGGGATCATCTCTCTTTTATGGCACTCTACACTTAAGACCTAAAAACTCTTTTTCTTGAAATTCCTTTGTATCTGTACTTTCGTTCTTTAATTTCATTTGCTTAATTATTGCAATTGTTCTTGTTCCTATCATCTCTTTACTCTATTTCTTCAACTCTTGTTTGCTTAGTAATTTATTGTCATGTTCAAATTAATTGTTTTATTTTTCTTTATTAATTTCTCTACTTTCATTATGCAGAGCTAATTTTATTATGCTAGGACATAAGGGGAGCCATAGTAATTAGGAAGGTCATGATTAGGTGATTAGGTTTGGTTAGAATTAGGTTTGTGTTGTTAATCACCACATTTAATAGCAATTAGCTGCTTGAGTCGACACATTTAGTTAGTTGATTTGTGTGGACAAGGCCCTCGGGAACTGCGTCCGCGGGATCCACACTAGGCATAATCGACTCGAGGTTCTTTCGAATCGAATTAAGACAAATTAGAGTCGCCACCAAGTTTTTTGGGAACTTGGAACCGTTCAAGTCAACTTTACACCTTTCATCGAAAAGCATAAAGCCAATCGACTACGAGTGATTAAAGATAAAGACTTGTACCCTATATCACTCGATTTGAATGACTCTCGTAATCCAATGGTATTTAGACGGATCCACAAACCATAGATCTTGAGTAAGGGGTGAGGGTACGTGTTGGGAAGCCCATAAGGACACCCAACCCCGCCCGTCGATAACGGCCTCTACTAAGTCAAGTGTCGGAGTTCAAACAAGGTCATAGCTACTACGATATATGAAATGCAAACATCGTTTTAACCCTAACATGTGAAGTTTCTATGTCGATTTAGATGCAACTAAACTAACTTTGTCAAAGTTGTAATTTAGCATGTGGGTTGATTGATCTAACAACATACAAAACAAAGCAAACAAGGCTTAAGGGGGAATGGGTTAGGGTTAATGGGTACGGGTTTTGGTGGTATTTGGAGCGGGTTTTGGGCTCGGGATTTGAGCTGCAAAACAGGGGGGCTGCTCGTGTATATGCGGGCTGTTTGGGGGGGTTTTTGGGGCATGGTTTGGGCCGTGGTTATGGGGGTTCGAACTGGGTTGGATGGCTAGAGGCTTAGGTTGGTTAGTGTACTCGATATTCGTGCCAACTCGTAAAGAAAACGGGCCCAAAAACCGAGCTAAAATCGAGCTCCAAAAACATGCTTCTAAAACGAGTTTTCTTCGCTTTTAAAATCGATTTTTCAAATCAATTAACACATTAAAATAAATGATTTTTCAAATCAAATATATTCATAAAATGATTTTTCAAATCAATTATTTATTTTATTTTCAATAAAATAAACTTGGGAAAATAAATTCAAAATAAAATAAAATAAATTGAATTCACCTCAAAAAACCATAATTTAAATATCATTTAAAATAATAAAATGAACTCACTAAAAAAACATTAATTTAAATATCATTTAAATTAATAAAATACTTCATCGACGACGCCCATTCTACATCGTAAAACGAGCTCCAAATAATGACAATGACAACTAAGGAATACATGTGTCCTATCATCATCGGGTGTTTGTCGGGTTCTCTATAAATTCCAATATCGACGGATACGGGTATCTACAATTTGGTACACCTTGACCTAGATCGGAATATTGGAAGAGGTAAGACCTGCGGTGAACATTATTAGGATATTCTAATAAGGGGGGAAGCTAAGTTAGTAATGTTTTAAGGTGAATAGCGGACCGGAAGGACCTTTTCAATACCCTACAGATCGAGTTTATGCTGACCTTTGACCCTAGATTGGACCCCTAGAGAACCATGGTGAACCGACTGTCCCAGCTGTTTCTCTCTCTGGTATTTTCGTTAGAATTTATTGCTTACCTCTTTATTGTCCCTTTTCTCTTTATCTCCGTAGTTTAGAATCAACAATCAACCCCAAAAGAAACGGTTACTTAGGCAGACTTAGTTTAGCTTACATTATTCCCATCTCCCTGTGGATTCGATACCCGAGTGCCTCTACTACATTTTATAGAGATCAATTGGTTTTATTTTTGATAGGGTTGCGACAGCCGTGTCAAATTTTGGCGCCGTTGCCGGGGAGACGCTGTTATTTTGTTTGATTTATATTAAGTTTGTCTCTAGTCTGAAGGAATTTATTCCTTGAGACTGTTCTCATATCTTTCTCTAGTGCTATAGTTGTTTTGCAGGTGATCCGTCCTAGAAGAGGGCACTGAAACATCTGCTGTTCTCACAATTTCATTTGCTAAAATGCCTAACATCGCTAGTCACTCGGAACCTACTGTAGATTCTTTACCCAAGGGTTTACTACTTCATACTACAGATGCTGGTACCTTTAGAATTCATCCATCCTACATTCAGTTGGTTGAGAGGAATCTTTTCAACGGAGTAGCTGGTGAGGATCCAGGCAAGCATATGGAGTTGTTCACTGATTACTGCTCCGCCATTCCTTTAGTTGCTGGGGTGACGCAAGATAAGGTCAAAGAAATTCTTTTTCCTTTTTCTTTGACTGATGACGCCCGGGAGTGGTTGAGAGATTTGGATAGAGAAGCTGTTGGTGTGACTGACTGGAATTCTCTAGCATTAGCCTTCTATAGAGGGTACTTTCCACCACAGCGCACCAACGCATTAAGAGGCCAAATCACTACTTTCACACAATTGGCTACAGAGAATTTGAGTGAAGCTTGGGCTAGGTTTAAGAAGCTCGTTCTCTCTGTAACTCATCACGGCTTCCAACAATGGTTCTTGTGCAACCAATTTTACAATGGGTTGTATGCCGATAAAAGAACCATACTGGATGTTGCAGCTAAAGGGAGATTTAAGAAAAATATTAAAGATAATATGGGATGTCATCTTATTGAAGACATGGCCATTCATGTAGCCGAGTATGGGAATCCCAGAGGAGGTAGGCGAGTGAACGAAAGAGATGGTGAATCCCTTGTAGCTGAGGTAGAAATTCCTAATGACGGGTGTAACAAGTCGGAGAGTCCGCAAATTTCGGGTGATCATGAGCAGGTCCATGCCATGATTGAGAAATAAGTGTTTTGTGGTAGATGTGGTGCGGAAGGACATGATCCCATTACTTGTATGGCAGAAGTAGTGCGAGTCCATGCTTACCAACAATATAAGCAAGGAATTCCGTTCTCTAAACTTTTTGAAGATTTAGCCATATCAAGTATCTCAAGTCCCACAAATTGGATGCCGCAGCAAGATAATTCTTCTTCTAAAAATGCAGAGATTGCGGAGTTGAAATCCTTGGTGCTATCTTTGGCACTTCAACTCCAGGAAAATGCGGAAGACAATGAGAACTCTAAAGAGAAGTTGAAAGATCAATTCACACAATTTGCATCCGAGCAAGTGAATCACGCGAATCAATCACCTCCTTGCGACCTTATTAATACAACTAATCTCCAAAGTGTTCTTACCTATGATGGACCAATAATGCCGGAAAATGCTGATTTATCTGTTGATGGAACTCCGGAGGCTGTTTTGGAAGAGCAATTTGACGAAGACGCTGTTGAACCTCGTCAAAGTTCTCGATCGAGTGATTTGGGCACTCGATCGAGCAATTCTTCCTCTCAAAATGCTCGATCGAGTAATTTAGGTTCTCGATCGAGCAGTGCCGAAATTGACGACCTCGATCGAGCAGGTCTTTCTCCTCGATCGACCAGATTCCAGGAGAAAAGTGTTCGATCGAGTGGTAAAAGTACTCGATCGAGCATATTGGTCGGACCCACTTGGAGCTTAATTTTCGGTTACTTGTCGTTAGGAGCACCTAGACCAAAACAATATTTATAACTTCACAAACAACTCTACTATTAGTAAAGAGGCAAGTAAAGGTCGGATCCCAAGGGACGGGTATAGATGTAGGATGATTAAAAGCACTAGGGTGTCATGGGGTCATAAGGGATTCATGGGAATTGGTCATACAAACATATTCTCAAATTATAAGCAAGCAATTATTGTTGTGATGGATTGAGTTGGTTTATATCTTACAATCCTAGGAAGGTCTGGGTCCCGGAGCCGAATCGATTAGATTGTACAACACCTACAAGTCGACTTAATCCTCCCTACTTAACTATATACACGGTCTAGTGAGACTCGAGTTGGTTTATGTCTTACAAGTCTCATTGGAAAGGTAAGTGATGGGTAAAAAATGCAAGGATTCATAGGCTCTCATTTCATCAAACATAACATGTGCATAAGTTGAGATCACAACAAGCAAGCAAATAAACTATGACAACATATTAAATTAAGCATGAATCATCCCCCATGTTGGTTTCCCCTAATTACCCATTAACCCTAGTTAAGGAAACTACTCACTCATTATCAAGTTTAACATGTTAACAAGGTTGTCAATCATATTAACAAAGCAAAACATGATGAATAAATGAATATGATTAACAATAATTAAAAAGGGATTAAGAGAATTATACCTACTAATGATTCCAAAATAAAGCAAAGAATAATAGAAGTACTTGATGAATGATTGGAAGGTTGTCAATCTCCCAATAATAACCCAAATAATCTTCAATTACCCAAAATAAAAGATGAACAAAAGAGAAATTAAGGAAATGAGATTTGTATTAAGACTTGATTAGAACTTGATTACAAGATTAAGAAGAGATTAGAATGATATAAACTACACTAAAGATTGATAAAAAGAACATGATTCATCTAATTAGACTAATGGGGTATTTATAGTGGGGATTAGGTACACAAATTAGGGTTTACTAAGGGCTTAAATGACGATTAAGTCCTAGAGGAATCGCTCCTCTCAGAAAAGATGCGAGTCTCCTTTTTGCCGGTCTTTCATAAATATGCGCATCTTTCATGGAGGGAAGAAGAGGACGTGTGGGCCTGTAAGAGAATCAGACCGTCCAAGGGGTCAGGACGGGCGGATTTCGTGGTGGCTGGGCGGGCGGATTGGTAAGCTGGACGAGCGGATTGGGGCGTGGTTTGACGGGCATCCCTATGGCAAAGACGCTCGGATTCCTGAAGTGTTGGACGGGCGTCTTGCTATGCTGGACGAGCGGATTTCATCACAACTTTTCTTTCCTTCTTTTCTTCCTCTCTTCTTCCAATAATCCTCTGGGATTTGGTCGGGGATGCAAGGATTTCTTCATCATTGCCCATATACTATAATATGTACAAAGGTCTTCTAGTCTTGTCTTCTCTTTGATGCTTGGTCATTAGATTCGATCAGTTTAGCTCTATTTTGCCATGAAAATGCAAGGTTTGCACTCCTCTCCTACCAAGGAAACAAAACCTCAAAAGAATATGCAAAACAAAGGACTAAAGATAGTAAATGACCCAAATATGCACTAAAAAGCATAGGAACGAGGTAATTCGGGGACTACATATGCTCAAATAATGCTCACATCACATATGCATTGACGAAGACGTTGTTTCGAAATCTAAACACGCTGATGGGTCATCTTTCCCTGCTGCGGAGATGCCAAGTTTAGACAAAGGTAAAAAGAAAGTCGCAGACCCGCTTACTGTTATCAGAATTCCTTATCCGGGATGTCTGAAAGATGCTAAGGTTGAGCAACAGTTCGGTAAGTTTGTGGAACTGGTCAAGAACCTTCAGGTAACCGTCCCTTTTACCGAACTAATTACCCAAGTACCTTCTTATGCGAAATTTATGAAATATATTTTGACGCGTAAAAGAGAGCTTAGTGAGTTTGAGACTGTTGCCTGTGTAATAGGAAATGAAGTGATAGAAAAGGCTCTTTGTGATTTAGGAGCCAGTGTCAGTATCATGCCTTACTCTGTTTGCAAGAAACTAAATATGGGTCACCTTAAAATGACTAATATCACCCTCCAGATAGCTGATAGATCTGTTAGACGACCCTTAGGCATCCTAGAAGACGTACCTGTCAAGGTAGGCAAGTTCTTTATCCCATTAGATTTTATTGTCTTAGACATAGCTGAGGATGCCCGGACCCCGATTATATTGGGAACACCATTCTTTTGTACATCTGGGGCTATTATAGATGTCAAACAAGGGCGTTTGACTCTTGCGATAGGGGATAACGCTATCACTTTTAGTTTGTCTGGTACACTTGCTAGACCGATGATAGAGGATACTTGCTATTCAGTTGATATCATTGATGAGTCTATTTATGAGGTCTGGTCGAATTCCTTGATAAGGGATCAACTGGAAGCTTTAATGTTGTTAGATGAGTGTGCAGATAACCTGGAGGATAATGACGCTGTGTTGAATCTACTTGAAGCTGCGATAGATGAGCGTGAACTCACCAACACTGAATGAGAGAAGGTAAAACAGCTGGTAAACACTTTTTGCACTATTGAGGTAAAGGTACCTGAGCGTAAGCCTCTTCCTTCTCATCTTAATGCATTTTTAGATGATACTGAGCAGTATCCAGTCATTGTTAGTGCTCAGCTTGATGATAAGCAGTTAACCGCTTTGTTAGCTGTTCTTAAGAAAAACAGGAAAGCGATGGGTTATTTGTTGGATGATATCCAGGGCATCAGCCTTGATATTTCTATGCACAGGATCGAGCTAGAGGAAGATCACAAGCATTGTAGACAAGGTCAGCGCAGGCTGAATCAGAAGATGCAGGATGTTGTGATGGCTGAGGTAATGAAGCTACTTGATGCAGGTATTATCTATTCTGTTGGTCATTCTAAATGGGTGAGTCCAGTTCAGGTAGTTCCTAAGAAAGGAGGAACTACCGTGGTTAAGAATGATAAAAATGAGTTGATACCTACTGGAGTTGTGACTGGTTGGCGCATGTGCATAGATTATAGACAGCTGAATGCTGCCACAAAAAAGGATCACTTCCCCCTTCCTTTTATTGATCAGATGGTAGAAAGGTTAGCCTCTCATAAGTTTTTCTGTTATTTAGATGGATACTCAAGGTTCTTTCAGATCCCAATTCATCCGGATGATCAGGAAAAGACTCTTTCTACTTGTCCTCAAGGTGTTTTTGCTTATCGTAGAATGCCTTTTGATTTATGCAATTCCCCAACTACCTTTCAAAGGTGCATGATTGGGATATTTTTTGAGTATATAAAGTCTATTATGGAGGTCTTTATGGACGATTTCAGCATCTATGGGAGTGATTTTGATAACTATTTGTCTAACCTTGATAAAGTGTTGCAGCGCTGCATTAAGGTTAATCTTGTGCTTAACTAGAAAAAGTGTCACTTTATGGTCAACGAGGGAGTTGTCTTTGGGTACTTAGTTTCTGATAGGGGAATCGAGGTCAATAATGCAAAGGTGCAAGTGATTAAGCAATTACCTCCTCCTGTTAATGTTAAAGGAGTGAGAAGTTTCCTTGGACAGGCTGGCTTTTATCGCCGGTTCATCAAGGACCTTTCTAAAATTGCTAAACCACTTACACAATTATTACTAAAAGATTATATGATTGTTTTTACTGATGAGTGTCTTTCTGCTTTTAACAAGTTGAAACATGCCTTGATTTCAGCACCGATTATCCAGCCTCCCAACTGGGAGCTTCTATTTGAGATTATGTGTGATGCTAGTGATTATGCACTAGGAGCGGTGCTAGGCCAGCGGAAAGATAAAGCTTTGTGTGAAATTTACTATGCGAGCCGAACTCTGGATGAGGCTCAAGTGAAGTAAACTACCACTGAGAAAGAGTTGTTAGCTATGGTTTATGCGTTGGAGAAATTTCGTTTTTATTTGATAGGTTCGCAAGTTACTGTTGTTACGGACCATGCAGCGCTGAGACACCTTCTTGCTAAGAAGGAAGCTAAGCCACGATTGTTGACAGGGCAGTCGTATACCTATCAAAAATAACCAACTGGCTCTAACTAATATAGTTAGGGAAGTCGGGTCGATCTCCACAGGGAGATGGGAAAATGTCAACTTTATCTAAGTTCGTCACGGTAACCGATTTGAAGGGTTTTAATTGAGTTGTTCTAAACTAATGAGAATGGGAAAGAGAAAAAGGCAGGAGAATAAAGATTAAGCAGACAAGGAAAAAGCAGCTAAGACAGTCAGTTCACCCTGATCATTCAGTCAAGCAATCTCAATCTAGGTCTCAGGTCAATACAAGTATGGTCAAAGGGGCAGTGAATATCTCCTTCTGGTCTCAATTCGCCCTAAAGCACAAATAGCTTAGCTTCCGCCCTCATTACGGTGCCCTAATGTTCGCTACGAGTCTCACCCTTTCCAACCTTCCGGTCCAGGTTAAAGTTTACTATGATTTAAATGCCTAATTGCGTCGACTCAATTAGACAGATACATTTAAGTGCAGCGATTAACAACAAGGACTACACAAGCATTAACCTAATAGTTCAATTACTCTTCCTTCATAATCATGGATTCCCTAGCCTTAGCAAGAGGGAATTAGCTACACATTACTATCGAATCAACAACGATAATATATAGATAATGAGAATTAAACATGATAATAACGAAAGCAGAGGGATCGAATAAGGCAATAATAAAAGCAATAAGAGAAAAGGAGAATTCAAGAAGCAATAACGATTTAGAAATAAAGGGAGTGATAATACCGATTACAATTCTGAATCCGAGTAGAAAAGAGTAGTAGAAGAGTAAAGTGAAAGAAGCAGTAGAAAAAGATGAAGTAGTGGTCAATAGGGAAGAGTTACGCAGTCTACTCCTTTTAGTAGCACACGAAATTCTCCCCCTTAAACCTAATCCAAAGCTTAATTACAAAAGCCCATACGAAAATAGGCGGAAAAACACAAATAATAAGCAGACCACTCGATCGAGTGGAATAAAACCGCTCGATCGAGTAAATAAGCAGCAATCCCTTCGATCTGTTGGAGTTAGTGTCCTCCACAATAGTGCGTTACATAATAAATCTCATTAAAGGAGCGAAACCCAATTGACAACTAATTAATTGTATGAGATACAATTTATTTAGTCCCTTGATTTATAGACTAAAAGATTAGTCAATTTTTTTTAGAGAGATTTCGAGTTGTGAATTCGAGGCACGACAGTTATTATTTAATTATGCGATAATTGAATAATAAATTTTGGGAGACGGGTTTTAGTTAATTAATTGTTAATTCACTAAAACTGTACTAATTGATTAATGTGATTAATATTAGTACATAAATAATATGTGTAGCGGTACACGTATATTTACGGAGTGATTTGGACAAAATTAATTATGGAAGTATTTAAACATGAAACGATGTTTAAAATAAAATTACACGTATTTGTGCTACAAATATAAGAACCGACATGGACTCGTAAATGGGCAAATGGACCGTGTAAATGAAGTTAGTGGATGAACATAATCATTTCACCTTACTTTATATTCTTCCATAAGTTATCTTTTGTCATATGATCATTGTGCATGTCATAATGTTTTTAGACAAAAATTAAAAATAAGTCCATTCCTACACTCTACCCTCCCACACGGTTTTCCTCCTTATACACTCCAAATGTTTGCTCATTTTTACACTACTTCACTTTAACATTTGCATGTGTATATCTATCTTCTCTCTAAAAATAATAACCATCATTTTTACTAAGTTGTTAGTAAACTAAAAATAATAACTAAGATTGTTAGTATTATTTACATATTATCAAGGGTTTATTTTACAAGTATCTAGTTAGTATTTGTAAGATAAATTTTTGGGTGTAGTTCTTGGGTGTAACTTGAAGGAGACTTTCTTTTTGAAGGTTTTTCAAGGAGGATTATGCATATCTTTTTAGCTCAAGAACAAACTAGAAAGGTGATCTAGTTTGTGCCCATATTACCATAATAATCTATGTAAGGAAATTGTTTTTCCTTAACTTTCATTTTTATGCTTTTATATTTGCATGCATGTTACATAGATAACCAAAATAATAAATTATGAGATAATTTAATTTTTATTAGAGAGTCTAATATGGATCTATGATATTTCAAGTGGTATCAGAACTTAGGCTTGTAATTTGCATGTTGATTTTAAGCATATTAATAAATGTGTTAGAAGAGGTTTTATCACAGAATTTTTAGGATATGCATACCTACTGATCTCAAAAGATTTGTGGTTAAGTTTGGTGATTTATGAAGTTATTTTGCTATTTTTAATGATTTTTGGTAGAAAACCGAGTCAAAATGCCGTATTTTAGTTAAAAATTGACTAAAAATAGTTAAAGGTTGATTTGGGCTATGGACGTTTTATGGTGTTTCATGCATGTTTTCTACTGATTGTATGCAAAAGGTTGAAGGTTGGTTTGAATTTTTTGCATGTTTATTGATTTTATGAGATAAAAGTCGATAAAAGTGAAATAAATTAATCATAATTTTGGAACGATTGATTCTGCCCATGATAAATTTATGTACATTTAGAAATATTATTTAAATGTTAAAAGTGAAATTTAAAATGTGTTTTCACCTCTTTTTGATGTTTATTGGTTTTAGTGGTTAAAAACCGATAAATATCGACTTTTTCTTCATAAATTTTATCCGAATTTTTGGGGCAATTTTTCTGACATTTTAGTGTTCTTGGGAGTGTTCCAGAATACTCAAAATTTTTGTTTCAATTTTTGGGTAATTTTTCAATTATTTTGGTTTTCTACTTAAAAATTATGATTTTACCGATTAAATTAGCAAAATATCACCAAATCACACTAATTATTCATCATAAAATTAGTGAGGACTAATTTTGAGGTTCAAAACAGTTTGGACAATTAGTTTGGACTTAAATGAGATTTAAGAGTTGATTATTGATTTTTACATGTTAAAAATCGATTAAATCCACAAAAACCGAGATGGATACCAACGATTGATAGATAGGGCGATTTTGGCATCTTTTTACAGCATTTTAAGCATATTTATTTAAGTTGAATGAATGATTGTCATTTATTTAAAGTATTTATCTTGTTGTACCTAGTATGGCCTAGTTTATTTTAATCGTTATTACCCGAAATGAATGGGAATATCGATTTGTTTGTAATTAAATACGATCTCGTATCGTCGGTTTGTAATTAATTAATAGTTTTATTTATTTTATTAATTAATGTATAATAGAAATAGCTATGTAATTCAATTGTAATAGTTATTCTCACCGGCGTTTCCAAAAGACGGATTACATCGAGACGAAGTCTATTTTTGGAAGGTGTTCCAAATCCCACAAGAAGGAGCCACTTTTGGAATGAAGAGGCAAGGGACCAAGGAGTTGGTTTCCAAAATGTAATAGACTAGTTTTTATTAACTAGGTGGCCATACTAGGATTTTGCATATGCTTACTTGTTTGCTTGTTTTTTTATTTTCGCGCATGCCAAAATCGCCATTCACATGCATTTTATTTTCGCGGTTGTCAATTCACGTCATTTACATTCACCGACTTAGTTCACTTATAGGGAATTTATGACTAAATTGACAAGATCTCTCATATAACTAAAATTGAGATTAGCCTTACCAATTAGTAACACCTATGAATCTCTTGTTCATTAGAGTCACGCTCGCCCAAGCGGGGTGTTCTCTTTTTACCTTGAGTAAGTAGGGTGGTAAACGGTTATCACGCGCCAAAGTTGGTTGGATTCAAGGGGGGATAAAACGGTCTTGTATTTCGGGGCTAGTAGATGGGTTTGTTGAAATCCGTCGACCAATAGTCCTCATGGTAGAATTAGTCAAGCGTTGACTTACCGAATTTACACAATTATGGGATGTTTCGCCCAAGCGATGCTCATTTTTGTTTAATATTTGGGTCTTGGAATCATTTATATAATTTAGTGGGAGATCATTATATAAATGTTAAAACTTGTTGAACATGTTTTTCACAAGTAAAATTAAAACATTGAATGTTAATTTTTCCTATTTCTCGTACATTCTCATAAATGTATGACATCACGCACTTCATCCTCCTTTCTCTATTTATTGTTATACTTGTTTATTCTTTCATAGAAAGCGGTTTCTTTGAAAGAATTTATGATTGGTAACATGATTTACCAATTCACCTACATAAGCTTACAACGATTTTTGCGGTTATTATACAAATTAATTAACGTCCATACATATTAAAAAGGGGTTTCATGTTGCAAACTCATATTACGAGTTTAAAAGGAAGTCACATTTTATCAAGAGAGTCTTGATTTCGGAAGTGACACCTCCGTCATGATGATGACATATTAGTTTTAATTACTTAAGTGTAATTCAAAAGTTTGCGAAAAGAGTTTTCAAAACACTTATAATACTCCAATATGATACTGTCAAATGGCTCACTTCGAGAAAGGCCAAATCAATTGTTTATGCGCTAAAGAGTTTAGGCATATGATAACAATTGAACGGTTAGGTAGTCTAATTTCGCAAGAAGTTGAGATTTTGCCACATGTTGCACTCACTTTATAGTAATTCCCTCTTACTAAGTGTATAAAATATCACGAATGACATGAAGAGAGGTCTTCATGAGATTCATTTTTCCTTGATTGAAGCAAAGAGGAATGTGAAAGTGAGTGGGAGTTAAGAATAATCAACCCTAGATGTATGCGATAGAGCAAAGTTGAAAGAGACATCTACTCAATGGATAGGCTAGTTTCACTATCTTGGTAAGAGATACCAAGTACGGGTCATTTATTTGTAAAGAAGTTTACATGAATTGATAAGACGTAAGACGTCTAGCATAGGACATTTTGTATCGAAATGGTGCTAGATTAGCAATAATTTCGATAGGGACAAATGTACCTAAATTTGGTTTTAAAAGAATGTAATCATCTATGTTTATACATAGAAGGCATCACTCATGTGATTTAAAACAAAAGGTTGTACCTACTCCTATGATAACTTGGTGGTTGGTTTAGACCACTCAAGTTAGAAGAATTTTACATTCTTCACGAAAACTAAATATTATACTATATTGTAAATTTTAATGGCTCTAATTCGGTGAACCCAAATTGATCAAACCTCAAGTAAATTCGTTTAAACGAATAAATGATAAGCACATCGAACAACCATTTGATTGAGAATCTTATGGTGTGTGTGAATAAATTATGTTTTCTTTTGAAAAGAAACACAATAGTGAGGTGATTGACCATATACATGCGGATGTATAAGGCCGATAGTTGAATATAAATATCCTTCGTTACTTTTACCGTAATGTTAAGTAGATATGAAAACCTCGTATCTATTTAATAAGACATAAAAGTGATTTTTGAAACGTGTTATATTTTCAAAATGAAGTAGTAAACCAAAAGCACGACAAGATCATAATGTTGATCGGAAATTTCAAAGTAATGACTTTGAAGATCAAATGGGTAATATCAAGTAATGACCTTGATAATCACTAAGAAGAATGTGAACCAGTTCACATAATACCTTCTCCTTGAGACACCATAGAGTATGGTGTAGTCAAGTATATAAACCGAACTTTATGAGATATAGTTTGAGGTTTTTCGCAATTTTTGTAAGCTATTTTCCCACTAAAAGTTTAAAACCCGACTATAATAGCCTAAATGACTCCATATGAGATATGTATAGGGAGAGTCCCTAACTTGTCTTTTTATACATTTGGGATCATAAATGTTTATGTTCAGAACCAATTTGTGTATTTGTGAGGGTTATCCAAAATTGAACCACTTGGTTTTTACTCCTCCAAAATGAGAACAAAGTGTTTGTGGCTCATAATACTGTCTTTTCAGAAAGATTTTCATTTTCTGGAAGACAGAGTGGGAGAAATTTTGAACTTACGGAAGTCCAAGACCCACAAACTGAGTATAATGCAAAAAGATGTTCTTTATTGTGGCTCAGCGGTTATAAGTAGATAATTTTGCGATAATATTGCGTTACTTTTCAAAAGTGACGAATCTTAAACCCTCATCAAAGGCTTTTCTATAGTATGAACTCTATGTGATGGCGTGTCACCATGCAATTCGAATTGATCCCCTTGCACACGATGCGATAAGGAAGGAAACACGAGATGTTTTCTAGACTTGATTTAAGGTGAATACTTTGGTTGGTTACCTTAATCTTGTCGTAAAGGTTACATAAGATGTTTAAAATTTGGGCTTGTTATAGAGAGTTTGTGACAACCCAAATGCCGTTATCAATTCGTATGGTCTTAGCAATATAGCCACTCATGAGGATGAGTTTAGGCAAAAGGATAACGAAACTTTCTCCTTGAATGTATCTTATGAAGGGAGAAGTTTTGTTGATGCTGTTAATGCTAAGAAGCCTAGAATGCTTGGAAGATCCCTTTTGTGATCTATATACGTCAAAGAGTTGGAACTTTGGATTCAATCATGTAGTCTATCAAAATGGTATTACTCGAGTGTCGAGATAACATGATGATACATGGAGTTTTGTGGGAGCTAAAGTGAGTGTCTAAATATGTGCTTGACATATTAGTGACCAGAAATGCAGCTAAGGTGATGTTTTTTAGTCTAAATATGTGTTTGACATATTAGTGACTAGAAATATTCTCGGGTGAATATTTGAGAGTAACATGGCGCATCCTAAACATCCGGATCTAATGAGATAGATCTCCATGGATATTAGCATTTTAGTCAAGAGACTTATGTGATAAGATTCTTGACTCGTTCAAGTTGTTGAACAATTAGTATGATCTATTGTGCTTCCGCTGCAGGATCTATTAAATATGCTAAAAGCTTCTCTCGTCGGGACTTATCATGTTGAGAATATGAGAAGTCATTACCAATCATTTTCTAGTGAGTGTCACTAGATGATTATCAAGAGCATCCTTGAGTACTTGAGAAGCACTGAGGATTTACTCTTGTAGTTTGGAGGAATCTATGAATTTTGTGTACAAGGATTACACAAAAACATTCCTATGCTTATAAGATGTTATGGGCCTCGTTAAGGAATGGTTAGCATGTAAGAGTGCTATGTGCATAAAGAATAATATGTATAAGAAGTTATACATATGTGTATAAGAAGTTATACGTGTATAAAGCAAACATGTATGAGGAGTCATACATAAAAGATGTCATATGAAGGATGTGTATGTATAAGTGTTATACGTACAAATCATGAACGAAAGCTAAGTACATTACAACATCCGATGTTGTAAGAGAGATAGTTGATAACCGGAATTTAATGGGACTAGAGTAGTTCTGTTAGGTGAATATCGTATTCCAAGAGACCGTGAAAATAGTGGGAGTGTTTGACTGGCTTTAGAACCAGAGTCTAAAAACTTGTTTAGACATGTACTTAGAAAGGCTCTATGATGATAAGATTGCATAGAACAAAAGAAAATAGCAATGGAAATTAGAGTGATGCAACTGTTGCTAATCCTCTAGCCAAAGCCGTTGGCATAAGATAGACATGATGGTTATGTCATCTCAATGTGATTGAGCAGTATACCTTAATTGTTGAAGATCGTTATGTAAATATTAGATAGAGTATTGATATTTACATATGTGATGATCGCATTCATTGTTTGAGTCTCTTAAGAACTCAATTATTCAGTTTGACTGAAAACATGAATACCTTGTTTATCTGAATAAGTTGTGGAGACAATGTTGAACACTATTCAAGTGAACAAGATGAACATTGTATTTTGTCCCTAGTCACTTAATGAGGTGACGTCTCGGAGTGACTAGATTGTAAGTCGATTGATGGTTGTTCAACACCATTAGGTCATACGTGATGACTAGTCGATTACATAGGCAGAGTGTGTAACACTTTGCCGAACAGTGACCATTTAGAGAGTCCCTAAGTTCTATTATAGACGCCTGGTTGTGGCAGGGGTCTCTAAGGCGTTCCTATGAGTCGATTGTTTTGACTGGAGACTATTATCTGAGCAAGTGCAGTTTCCGAGTGACTTTGGTTTTTGTCCTAGGTCGTGCCGTGAAAGGAGGCCAAATGGCATTTACTAAGTCATGGTGATCTGTACTGTGCAATAGGATAGATAGGGCAGACAGGAATTGTCCACCCACGTTGGGTAACTATATATCTCAAGGCCACTCGAGGAGTTAATGACTACAAATGCGCGGCCACGCTCGGAAGTAATCTGTGAGAGATTTTTCCGGTCAAGTAGTCACACTCCCGATCGAGAAAACCACTCGCGATATGTTCATGTGCAAGTGCGACCAGAAAGACATCTTGCATTGAGTGGGAGATTAAAACGGACAAGAGAATTGGTAGCGCACACCTTGTGTCGGACAAGTGGGAGATTGTTGGAGTTAGTGTCCTCCACAATAGTGCATTTACATAATAAATCTCATTAAAGGATTATCATCAGATATTTAGTTATTTGATCCTCGTCAGTTGATTAACGTAAATCGATAACGGTTGGCTGACTAGAGTTTGACGTTATTGTCGTGAGACGGCGGTGATCAACTGACCCCTTTCGGTCACACCTAAAGGAACGAACTCCAATTGACAACTAATTAATTGTATGAGATACAATTTATTTAGTCCCTTGATTTATAGACTAAAAGGTTAGTCAATTATTTTTAGAGAGATTTCGAGTTGCGAACTCGAGGCACGACAGTTATTATTTAATTATGCGATAATTGAATAATAAATTTTGGGAGACGGGTTTTAGTTAATTTATTGTTAATTTACTAAAACTGTACTAATTGATTAATGTGATTAATATTAGTACGTAAATAATATGTGTAGCGGTACACGTATATTTACGGAGTGATTTGGACGAAATTAATTATGGATGTATTTAAACATGAAACGATGTTTAAAATAAAATTACACGTATTTGTGCTACAAATATAAGAACCGACATGGACCCGTAAATGGGCAAATGGACCGTGTAATGAAGTTAGTGGATGAACATAATCATTTCACCTTACTTTATATTCTTCCATAAGTTATCTTTTGTCATATGATCATTGTGCATGTCATAATGTTTTTAGACAAAAATTAAAAATAAGTCCACTCCTACACTCTACCCTCCCACCCGGTTTTCCTCCTTATACACTCCAAATGTTTGCTCATTTTTACACTACTTCACTTGAACATTTGCATGTGTATATCTATCTTCTCTCTAAAAATAATAACCATCATTTTTACTAAGTTGTTAGTAAACTAAAAATAATAACTAAGATTGTTAGTAATATTATCAAGGGTTTATTTTACAAGTATCTAGTTAGTATTTGTAAGATAAATTTTTGGGTGTAGTTCTTGGGTGTAACTTGAATGAGACTTTCTTTTTGAAGGTTTTTCAAGGAGGATCATCCATATCTTTTTAGCTCAAGAACAAACTAGAAAGGTGATCTAGTTTGTGCCCATATTACCATAATAATCTATGTAAGGAAATTGTTTTTCCTTAACTTTCATTTTTATGCTTTTATATTTGCATGCATGTTACATAGATCACCAAAATAATAAATTATGAGATAATTTAATTTTTATTAGAGAGTCTAATATGGATCTATGATCTTTCACAATCGAGTGGAAATAAACCACTCGATCAAGTAACTCCTTGTAATGCCTTCTTGATCGAGTAAATATGTTACTCGATCGTGTAATCTTCATGATATAAAGCATTCGATCGAGTAAAAAAAGTATTCGATCGAGCTATTTTGGCACGTTTAAGCACTAAGACACCTTCCGAAACCAGCTCGTTCGTCTTCAAAGTGATAGATTCCTAGCTCCGGCTCCTTGTTCTCCATAAATGCATGCAAATGGGACGAGTTTAGGCTCGATTTATCTTCTCTTTGGTCTATTCCTGCAATTTACACAAAACAAACCAAAGTAGACTATTCGGGGGTATTTGTAGCTAGATGCCACGTAAAATAGTATAGAAATGCGTGTAAAAAGGAGGTAAAAACCTTATATAAAATACACGCATCTAATCTCCCCAGACCAAACCTTTGCTTGTCCCCCAATCAAATTATGAATGCAGCTAAGAATAAACAGTGGAACGAGACCAACGCATCTACAAATCATCCGCCAAAACCAGTTTAATGCAACAACTAACAAAGTGGCAAATGATAAGTGCAAACGAGTTAAATCAATGTTTCAAACTTACTCAACCGTCGACCTTGCAAGACTCAAAGATATCGGATTCTCACGGGTGGCTCATCACTCAAATTCAGGCACAAGGTGAGTATATATGTGAGAGATAGAAAGAAGTAAAGACACTCACCTAACTCGACCTATAAGAACATGCATGCAGTTAACATGAATAAAGTCTCTACAACCGTACATATGCATTCTAACCAAACTAATGACCAAGACAGATGCCGAGGACTTACATTTGGGTAAGTGAGGTAACGGGTAAGAAGGGGCTAAGATGAAATTGGATATGTGGAGTTAGTAGCCAAACTAGCAGCACGGATCCAAATTATGAAACTGCATCCTAACTTCATACGCAATATAACAATACAGAACGGTACAAATTCAATGCACTCAACTCAAAATACACCATAAACTTGTCAACTCCCCATAAAATATAAAAAGGCCATGGGAGTGAAAATCATCCATACAATTTTTTCGTCTTTCGCATATGATTTTTCTTTCTTTCAACTCTTTTTTCATATTTCCAATTTTTTCTTTTCATTCTTTTTTTTCATTTTTCATTCATTTTTCTTTCAGCATTTGCTTCTTTTCACTCCCTTCGATTCTTCCACCTACTTTTGAAATCAGATATATAACCAGACTTCAAAGAAGCATTCCAAACAGTTACTCATCACTAGCTTGGCTAGGGTAGGAAAGATTATAGTTTGTAGCCAGTAGGACAAAAAGGGCAATTTGGCTATGTAAGGCTCATGGGTAGAATGAAATAAAGGAAACTGCCTCTCCTACATGTGTCACCATCCACAGACCGAATGCATACAGGTATTAAGAAGACTAAACTCATGCTTATACAAATTAATGTTACATGCTTTACAGAGAGTACTACTCACATCCTAAATGAAACCGGTCATGAATGTCACCAGTTTGTAGAGCTCTAACCTCAGAATATAATGTAGCTTGCCAATATATGAGTCAAGTCTATTTGTTCAGATAAGAGAGAAACAAAAACTCGTAGATCATGCACATTATCATGCCAACTAATTGTCAAGAATATGCAAGGCAGAGGTAAGGATTCAATGTAGCGTCAAAGTTCAAACGTTCCGACACAAATTAAACGTGAAAATTTTTGAAAATTTTGTGAATTTTTGAATTTTAGAACGACAATACAATGCATGCGGAAATAAATAAATGTGCGAACAGAAGTGTAGGAAAACATGCAGACACAGATATGGATGCATACCTCCCCAAACCAAACCGTACAATGCCCTCATTGTACCAAAAATAGGGAAAGAAATGCAAACTAAGGAGAAAGGATAAGTGGAGTCGGAAAACTTACAAAACGTCATGAAGAGGGACCTCCCCAAACCGACCATGGACATGAGAGGTCAAAAAGGCTAGCAGTAGCTCAACAGACGAAAATTAGCAGCTGGAAGACGAAACAACTCGATCGAGTGGCGTGGAATAGCTCGATCGAGTGAATTGGTGTCAAAAAGGCTCAATCGAGTGAAATTGTTACTCGATCGAGTGGACGTGAATGCGCAGCTTATCGATCGAGTATATATGGTACTCGATCGAGTTATTCCCAAAGCAAAAGTGCTCGATCGAGTATAAAAACTACTCGATCGAGTTGCTGCACCTGCAAAACACGTATAAGAAGCAAGGGAAGTACAAAAGACGCATAGTTTAGCGTTTACAGTTCAACAAAAAACTAAAGGCAAAGAAATAGTTCAACAAAAATACAACAAAACAGTCCGGGTTCCCTCCCGGAGAGCGCAGGTTTAAGAGGTCCCGCACGACCTTTCTGGCATCAATTAACTGGCGCGTCAAGCTCGTCGAAGAACAAGACTTCAACACGATTGTCTGCTTCATTTGCTTCGTGATAATGCTTCACATATTGCCCATTCACCTTGAACCGGTTTCCCTCAGGGCTTTCTAGCTCAACGGATCCAAATTTAGTGACAGCTGTCACTGTATAAGGACCACTCCACCTGGACTTCAGCTTCCCGGGAAATAATCGCAGTCGGGCATTAAACAGCAGCACCTTCTGCCCGACATGAAAT
Organism: Silene latifolia; assembly: GCF_048544455.1. Lineage (NCBI taxonomy): Eukaryota > Viridiplantae > Streptophyta > Magnoliopsida > Caryophyllales > Caryophyllaceae > Silene > Silene latifolia. The sequence continues at coordinate 371,573,953 of NC_133538.1, forward strand.
TCCCGAGGTAAAATTCTTTTGTCATGCCATGTCTTTGTCTTTTCCTTGTAAATGCGTGAGCTATCATAGGCATTGAGCCTAAACTCTTCCAATTCATCTAGCTACAAAAGACGATTCTGACCACAGAACTTAGGATCAAAGTTAAGCTCACGAATTGCCCACCAAGCTTTACATTCCAACTCAACAGGTAAATGACATGATTTCCCATAAACTAACCGATAAGGTGATGCACCAATCGGTGTCTTAAAGACAGTTCTGTAGGCCCATAATGTGTCTTCTAATTTAAGACTCCAGTCTTTCCGTGATTTAGAAACTACCTTAGACAAGATCTCTTTAATCTCACGATTGGAGACCTCAACCTGACCACTAGTTTGGGGATGATACCCCAAACCACGCCGGTGTTGAACACCAACCTTAGACAGAATGGAAGTTAGTTTCTTTTCTTTAAAGTGCATTCCCCCATCACTAATGACGACCCTAGGGACACCAAATCGGGGAAATATGATCTTTTTAAACATTTTTATCATGGTCTTGGCATCACAATGAGGTGAGGCAATTACCTCAACCCACTTCGACACATAATCTACAGCTACTAAAATGTACCTGTTACCTTTACTAGACGGGAACGATCCTTGGAAATCAATGCCCCAGACATCGAAAACCTCAACCTCTAAGATACCATTTTGTGGCATCTCATGTCTCTTTGAAATGTTCCCTGATCATTGGCAGGCATCACAAGCTGAAACAAAAGACTTAGCATCAGCAAACAAAGAAGGCCAATAAAACCAGACTGAAGTACCTTAGCCACGGTGCGCAATGGACCATGGTGACCAACATAAGAAGAGGAGTGACAGCCTTCCAGGACTACTTTGGTCTCCCACTGCGGAATACACCGTCTGTAGAGACCGTCTGCACATTCCTTTAATAAATAAGGATCATCCCAAAAATACTGCTTAGCGTTATACAGAAAACGCTTCCTCTGCTGATGAAAAAGGTCAGGCGGCAGCTTGCCACTGACAACGTAATTAGCTATATCTGCATACCAAGGCTCTTGGTTAACAATAGACGATAATATAACAAATAAAGAATCATCAGGAAAAGACTCATCAATAGGTAGAGAATCTTCCCCCTCTTGTCGCGACAGATGATCAGCTACAACGTTCTCAGCTCCTTTCTTATCTTTAATCTGCAAATCAAACTCCTGGTGAAGGAGTATCCATCTCAATAGCCGTTTAGCCTCCTTCTTGGCAAGGAGATGCCTCAAAGCTGCATGGTCAGTAAAAACAATAACTTCTGACCCAATCAAATAAGAACGAAATTTCTCTAAGGCATAAACTAAAACTAGCAGGTCTTTTTCAGTGGTGGTGTACTTCACTTGAGCCTCATCCAGAGTTCGGCTTGCATAGTAGATTGCATTTAAAGCTTTATCTTTCCATTGGCCTAGCACCGCTCCTAGTGCATAGTCACTGGCATCACATATTATCTCAAACGGCAAATCCCAGTCGAGAGGCTGTATGATCGGCGCAGAGACCAAAGCCTGCTACAACCTGTTAAAAGCAGAAAGACACTCATCAGTAAATACAAAAGGGGCATCCTTAAGTAGCAGCTGTGTAAGTGGTTTAGAAATTTTTGAGAAATCCTTGATAAACCGGCGATAGAAGCCGGCGTGACCAAGGAAGCTTCTCACTCCTTTAACATTAACAGGAGGAGGTAATTGCTTAATCACTTCCACTTTTGCTTTATCAACTTTGATTCCCCTATCAGAAACTAAGTGCCCTAAGACAACTCCCTCGTTGACCATGAAATGGCACTTCTCCCAGTTGAGCACGAGATTAACCTCAATGCAGTGCTGCAACACTTTATCAAGGTTAGACAGACAGTTAGAAAAATCACTTCCATAAACACTGAAATCGTCCATGAAAACTTCCATAATAGACTCAATATACTCTAAAAATATCCCCATCATGCACCTTTGGAAGGTAGCAGGGGCATTACATAAACCAAAATGTTAGAAAAGTAGATCTATATACTCAACATATTCATATATGATTTAGGTTAATTTAATCATAAATTAATTGGTGATCTTATGCATGCAAACAATAATTAATATAAAGAAGAAATCTTTATCTTACATTGGATTTTGGTTTATTTGGGCACTAGAGAGATCTCCTTCTCTCTTGTTCTTGTGCTTTCCTCAATGGAAGAACTAAGATCCAAGTATAGGATCTCTCCCAAAGTATAATACTCAAGGCACACTCTTAATAAAATTAATATTATGTATACTAGAACAATATTAATTTAGTGATAAAATTGACCCAAAAAATATTTTGTTTTGGGCTCTTAAAACCGGTTAAGAGAAAGGAGAAGAAGAAGAAAATATTTTATCTCTCTAAAATATTTTATGATGAATGAATTAATTTTCACACAACAACAATTATGTTATGTATTGTATATGAAAAATATAAGACAAAAACCCTTTGTTTTTCCTTATGAAAAACCGGGTAAGAGGAAGGGAGGGGAGCCAATGCATGCTTGAGTTTGTCTTCACAATGACAACTAGTTTGCATGGCTAGTTTTGTAGGGGAATGATTATGTTCACCACTCACATAATCAACACAATAAAACTCCCTAATACTCCCTTAATTTCGGTTTACATAGATAATATGGACTCCATATTATCTTTGTCAAAATGTCAATTTGTCTTATGTTACATGTCATATGTAACATAAATTTGTTATGTATTTTTAACATATTAAAAATCAACATATTAATAAAAATACGTCATATACAAAAATCGACTTAGCAATTCATAATTACTTGTACCAAAATGTTTTACCAATTTATAAATCACAATAACTTGTATTTATAATAATTCATTCAATTTCAATTGTTTCCTTAAACAATTATTTCATCTGAGTAATGAAACAATTCGATTACTCAGACCGTATCTCATTTAATCAGATTATAATGAAATACGTAAATTTTACTTCCAAAATCATCCGTCAATTTTAAATAATTTAATTGACTCGTAACGTTATACGATCAATTAATTGGTCAATTAAGAGTGTTGCCCTTTAGGTATGACCTAGAGGATCAACTGATCACCACCGTCGCACGACAGTAATGTCAAACTCTAGTAAGCCAATCATTACCGATATGTGTGGACCAGTTGATAGTAAAAATATTACTTCCCAATTGTATTCTTTATAATGAGACTTAAACATGTGATCATCATGATCAACAGTTGTGATCGCATTATTGTCGGAGGACACATATTCCAACAATCTCCCACTTGTCCTCGACAAGTGTGCGTCCCCAATTCTCTTGTCCTATTACTATCTCCCACTCAATGCAAGGTGTCTTTCTGGTCGTACTTGCAAGTGATCATATCGAGAGTGGTTTCCTCGATCTGGAGAATAACTGATTGACCGGATTTATCCACCATGGATACATTCCGAGCGTGGCCACGCATTTCCAGTTCATTACTCCTCGAGTGGCCCTGAGATATTGTTATAACCCTGACTAGGGGTGGACAATTCCTATCGCACTCATTCCCTTCAACTAGCCACAGCCATCGTAACCCAAAAGATGCCCATTTGAAACTGTGCCATCTTAGGCGAATAGTCTTTAGTCAAAAGAATCGACTCATTTGAATACTATAGCAGCTCTCGCCACGACCAGGCTATATAAATTTGCCAGAACTCTATAAGCGGTCATAAGGCCCGACAAAATGTTCCTAACAGTCTGCCTATGTGATCGACTAGTCATCTCACATGACTCTATGGCACTTGAACTTGCCATCAATCGCATCACACTCTAGTCACTTCGAGACGTCACCTCATGTAAGTAACTATGGGCAAATACAATGCTAATCCGTGTTCACTTAAACGGGGTTCAATTGTCTCTACAACCCGTTGGATGGAACAAAGTGAAAGGTGAGTTACTAATAACTCAAACGACAAATGTCGACATCATACTCGGGTAGTCAATACCATATTACAACCTTGTGATGCACATCGTAAGTGTGTAAACACTTGTTGATTGCAATCGAAGTTTAACATGTCATGTGTCCATGTGTTCAAACTTCTTAATCGTATTATCCTTTTCATTCATGTTATCACTCATAGCATGAACCTTACCAAGTACACATCAAGGTTTCCAACCTTGGTTTCGGTTCTTTATCTTGAAAGAACTTCCTTATCGATTATCACATAACGAACGAATTTGTGGTGAATGATATAACTTGTACTGATCAAGTACTCCACTCACACACAATGCACTAGGTATATGTTTTGTAGAATCTTGCAACAATTGTGAAGATTATCAGTTTAGCACTTCTCACAAGTCCTAGCATATTTGGAAAATTAGTTTTGAGTAACTTCTTACTTCAATTAAGTAATATTCCAAAATTCTTATTTCTCCTTTTAGCTGAAAGGCTTAGGATTGTCATAAATCCTCACATGTTGTTTGAATTTTAATATGTGCAATCTCTTGACACATAACAGAGTATTCAAACAAACATCGAAATCGCTCATCGGATTTTCCTCGAGAATTCATGACGTTTCTTGTATGGCTTGCCAATGAATTATCATGCTCTCATGCATATGATTCACCATTGGACATGTGCATGATTATTCTAATGGCGGAAACATTAGTTACAAATAATCATGAGATCAACCGTTCTTAGGTTCAATGAACGACCATGACTGCTAATGGCAATTCCATTTTCATTTACATGAATAACCTATGTGTATGTTGATACGATGTGTGTCTCTTAATACTAATCCAATATCTCTTGATGTAATTGGATTCATCATAGTCCATATTCATCCAGAATTGAAAACTCAAATACTTCTTTGTGAAAGAAGATATTAGCTCGTCATTCCTAATGAGTAATGAGTTGTAAACATTCAAAGGATGATTGCTCCCACTAAATTCCATGTCTTCACATGATAATTTCTAAACTCCCACTTAATTCCACATGTTTCGAAATTGATTACTCAATCGAAAACATTTCAAAATTGGAATGTATGTTGCTTTGCAAAGTTATTAAGATGAAGCCATATATGTTCCCATCATATCCTTTCAAAATTCCTATTTTGAAGAGGTCTCATCTTAACCTTATGGAAAGAGATTTTAATCTCTAATTCGTTCATTTCATAATGATACGTAGCAATGTCATTGTTTAAATATAAATAATATCTAATACACGTCCTTCAAAATACCCTTTTCAGAAGGAAGTTTAACCAATTCATTTTCAAAATGTGGTTAAGAAATGACTCTTACGTGGTTAAAAGCTTAGCTATTGAAGATATCGGTATATCAATCCTTGCAACTCGTTTATTACTAGTATGTAACTTTGATTCATTTAGGCTCTTAAGTAAAGTTTGAAACTATTGGTCAAAATTTATCATAAACTAGTCAATTAAGACTTTACATTAGTCATTCTTGTTCCAAAACTTTCTTTTGGTCTCCTCGTGTAGTTATCTTGAGAACATACTCTTATGATTACTTCACTTGGTTTCTTTAGTCATATAGAACTTACTATATATCATAGATCTCATCTATTGGGTATACTATATAAATAGATATACCTTCATTCAAATCATTCTCCCTTGCGTAGATCTTATTTACACAAGTACACAAATTTATCTTGGTGTGTGTTGTGTCCTCATTTTTCTCCCACTCTATCTTTAGAATAAATACACTAGAGATTCAAAGATAGCATATGAGACACAAATAATGATGTTGAAGTATAAGGAGAACTATCTCATAGATTGACTAATAGTTTTAGATTTCGTAAGTGTACTTGGTGATTGACATTCCTTTAAGAGAGTTCATAGACTCAAAATCACTTTATAAATGATCATACACAAGCCTTAAGCATGTGGACATATAATGAATCCCGTCTTTATAGTTGTCTATTAGATCACTTTAAGTGAATAATCATATGTTTCTAAGAGCAAGCATTTAAATACGAGTTTTAGAACAAAGGATAAAATGATAAAACGGGTGACTTGGGTTGCAAACCAAGCCACCATTATCCAAAATACAACCAATTATCCAAAATACCTTTCCATGTCGAACACGGAAACTTAAAGGTTCTAAAAATCCAAAACATGATTAAAATAAGACAATAAAAAGCAAAGCTCCATGAAAGCTATTCCTAGCTTTTTGATGGTTTCTCAAGCTTGCTTTTCTTTTCCCTTGTCTTTGCTTGGTGGAGGCCCTATTTACAATAAAAAGGGAGATACATTATCACAACTTTGTATCACAATACCATAGTTGAATTAGAAACATAAAAGAAAGGATAGTCATTTACCTACTAGAGTGATCTTTCCAGCCTTAATATCACCAAGGTATTTGGAACAATTTCTTTTCCAATGTCCAACACCATTACAATAATGACCCTTCTTGATTTTTGAAGTGCTAGCTTCATAAGTCCTAGCTTTGGTGAAAGTGGGAGCTTGTTTCTTACCCTTCCTCCCATTCTTCTTGAACTTCCCCTTGCTCTTAGTGCTTATGTTAAGCACATCCTTAGGTGGGTTAACATTTAACCCCATGTCTCTTTCCGCTTGCACAAGTAACTTGTGCAATTCTTCAAGAGACACATCCTTGTCTTGCATGTTAAAATTCACCCGGAATTGAACATACGCTTTGACTTTTGACAAGGATTTTAGAATCCTATCTACAATGAGTTCTTTGAGGATTTGAACCTTTTGAATTTTCAAGGTCTCAACAAGCTCCATAAGTTTGAGCACATGAGGGCTAACCTTTTGGCCCTCTTTGAAGTCGAGATCAAAGAATGCCGCGGCCGCCTCATATTGGACGATCCGCGGAGTTTGTGAAAACATTATCACAAGCTTGGAGTAAATCTCATTAGCGGTGCCAATCTTAAAGGCTCTCCTTTGGAGATCCGCCTCCATCGCAAAGATCAACACGTTTTTCATTGCGGCGAACTCCTTATGGTAAGCCTCATATGCTTCCCTAGTGGCGGCGGTCGACCTAGTAGTAGGTTCGGGTGGGGAGGCCTCGGTGAGGTAACGAAGCTTGTCGTCACCTTGGGCGGCTAATTTGAGTTGGGCATCCCAATCGGAGAAATTTGACCCATTCTTTTCAAGTTTACATCGATCCATGAAGGATCGGAGCCATGATGAATTAGCGAGAGGCGTGGCATTAGGGGTTGGTGTAGCCATTTGTTATGAGAAAAAGAAGTGGTCTACAAAACAAAATAGAAGGAGTAAAACAAATGTCGTTTTAATAATAATAATACTCGTAAAAAATATATTTAAACAAGTTTTATTGCATTTATCTAGTGACCTCTACCCAACTTGATAAATGATTCCAAGACCCAAATTCATATTAACTTAGGCATCGGTAAAGCCGAAAAACAACCCTTATCAATATAACTCGGTGGATTAACCTTTTAATCGATTTTACTTTTAGAACTCTTGGTCGATAAATTTACATTAAAATTTATCTATAGCCCGAAACACATCCGACAACCGTCGAGAATACTTTCGTTGAGTTCAACCCAAATTTCGAATAAATGTGTCCATGATCCAAACTTACATCAACTTGGGCATCGGTAAAGCCGAAAACAACCCTCATCTTTATAAATTTGGTGGGTAGACATTTATCACCCCACTTCACCAACGTAACAAGGTTTGTCTTACGGTAAAGCCGGCTCAACTCCCTTGCGAAACTGGTACTTCATGGGTTTCTAATTTTTGGTAAGGCTATATCTCAATTGTTTATTTTAGCGTGAGGTCATGCCAATTTATTATCTATCACGTTTTAAGTGAACTAAAGCGGTGAACTACGATAATTGTGATTGACACGGTCGGAGAACTCGATTAAATGATAATGCATGTTTTAGTTATGGCGATTTAGCGATGCATGTGACATATAAATAAAATGCAAAGCATAAAAATAAATCCTAGTATGGCCTTCCTAAAATAGAAAATCTAATTAACTATTACATATTCGGAAACCAACTCCATTGGTCCCTTGAACTTCGATTGTGGCACGCATCTCGAGGTAACACCGTCTTTATGTATCGCCATCTTGAAGAAATCCGTCTTTGGGAACTCCGAAATAAATAAAATTACATAATAAATTACATAATTTCCTATTATACATTTGTAACTAAAATAAAATAAATCTATTAAATTACAAAACGGTGATACGAGATCACAATAAATTACAATCGAATCGATATTCCCATACATTTCGGGTAATACCAATTAAAAACTAAGGCCATACTAAGTAAAAATTACATAATTCAAAAATTACATAAAATGAAATTATGACAATCATAAATAAAATGCAGCATTATAATATGTATGAACATGCCCAATTTTATGCTAAATCGCCTTTAAGTAGCCAATATCGTATATTACTCGGTTTTTACGGATTTGCGTGATTCAACATTTTATAATCACAAAAATTACATAAATTCATATTTATGCATAAGTTAATTACCATAACCTCTTAGGACTCAAAATTTAGTCTTCACTAATTATTTGACCATAATTAACTCATATTTCTAAAATTGTTCATTAATGGACCTAAAATTACAAAAATAAGCTATAAACTTCCAATAAATCACAAAATTTCAAATAAATTTGAAATTTGAAATTTAAACTCATGAACAGTCTGGAAAAATACCATGACACTCATAATGTTCAAAAACTTAGGTTAAAAATTTCGAAATTTATCCGGAAAAACAATGTTGTGGTTTATCGGTTTTAACAAAATAATCATAAAAACATAAGAAAAATTATATTCATCAACTTTTCAATTTTAGATCTGAAAAAGATAATAAAATGCAACATGTGATGTTTTTCTTTAGTCATAGAGTATGTTTTATTAATATTTCACTAATTAAGTCACTATTTATGCTATTTTTCTTCAAATAATCATAAATCATGCATAAAGACTTCAATATAGCCTATTATTTTACACACATATTGTAAAATTTCATGTAACAAGATACTAAATTTCTATGACCAGATTCGAAATTTATCTCATATTAACCTATTTTTTATCTAAATTCGATTTTAATAATGAAAAATCCATTTTTCGAGTATAAGAAGTCCAAAAATTATGAAACTTTACAGGTCATCTCAAAATAATACATGTGACAACATATCCAAAAATCACTAGAAAAATCGAAGTTTAGCTAATTTTAGTCCGAAAATGACATTTTATTCATAAAATCATATTTTTAATGCCATTATTGTATAATATGAACAATAAAAATCCATAAATTAACCAAAATATCCTAATAACATTTTAGGACCAGAAACTTTAACATGCATAATGATTTTCGTGATATATCATAACAACAAAAAATTAAAAAAGTTTTATATGTTAATCGTATAACTCGGAAAAACTTTTAACCGATTTGCATGCAAACAACCAAGGCTCTTGATACCGATTGTTAGAAAAGTAGATCTATATACTCAACATATTCATATATGATTTAGGTTAATTTAATCATAAATTAATTGGTGATCTTATGCATGCAAACAATAATTAATATAAAGAAGAAATCTTTATCTTACATTGGATTTTGGTTTATTTGGGCACTAGAGAGATCTCCTTCTCTCTTGTTCTTATGCTTTCCTCAATTGAAGAACTAAGATCCAAGTATAGGATCTCTCCCAAAGTATAATACCCAAGGCACACTCTTAATAAAATTAATATTATGTATACTAGAACAATATTAATTTAGTGATAAAATTGACCCAAAAAATATTTTGTTTTGGGCTCTTAAAACCGGTTAAGAGAAAGGAGAAGAAGAAGAAAATATTTTATCTCTCTAAAATATTTTATGATGAATGAATTAATTTTCACACAACAACAATTATGTTATGTATTGTATATGAAAAATATAAGGCAAAAACCCTTTGTTTTTCCTTGTGAAAAACCGGGTAAGAGGAAGGGAGGGGAGCCAATGCATGCTTGAGTTTGTCTTCACAATGACAACTAGTTTGCATGGCTAGTTTTGTAGGGGAATGATTATGTTCACCACTCACATAATCAACACAATAAAACTCCCTAATACTCCCTTAATTTCGGTTTACATAGATAATATGGACTCCATATTATCTTTGTCAAAATGTCAATTTGTCTTATGTTACATGTCATATGTAACATAAATTTGTTATGTATTTTTAACATATTAAAAATCAACATATTAATAAAAATACGTCATATACAAAAATCGACTTAGCAATTCATAATTACTTGTACCAAAATGTTTTACCAATTTATAAATCACAATAACTTGTATTTATAATAATTCATTCAATTTCAGTTGTTTCCTTAAACAATTATTTCATCTGAGTAATGAAACAATTCGATTACTCAGACCGTATCTCATTTAATCAGATTATAATGAAATACGTAAATTTTACTTCCAAAATCATCCGTCAATTTTAAATAATTTAATTGACTCGTAACGTTATACGATCAATTAATTGGTCAATTAAGAGTGTTGCCCTTTAGGTATGACCTAGGGGATCAACTGATCACCACCGTTGCACGACAGTAATGTCAAACTCTAGTCAGCCAATCATTACCGATATGTGTGAACCAGTTGATAGTAAAAATATTACTTCCCAATTGTATTCTTTATAATGAGACTTAAACATGTGATCATCATGATCAACAGTTGTGATCGCATTATTGTCGGAGGACACATATTCCAACACAAAAGGCATCCTACGACAAGCAAACACGCCCTGAGGACAAGTGACCGTAGTCTTAGCTTGATCGTCTGGGTGAATAGGGATCTGGAAGAACCCTGAATACCCGTCTAAACAGCAGAAAAACTTATGAGAAGCTAACCTTTCTACCATTTGATCAATAAAAGTAAGGGAAAAGTGATCTTTCTTGTTGGCGGCATTCAGTTGTCTGTAATCTATACACATCCGCCAACCAGTCACTACTCGAGTGGGTATTAACTCATTTTTGTCATTCTTAACCACGGTAGTCCCTCCTTTCTTTGAGACCACCTCCACTGGGCTCACCCACTTAGAATGACCAACAGAATAGATAATACCTGCATCCAACAGCTTCATTACCTCAGCCATCATAACATCTTGCATCTTCTGGTTCACCCATACGACCACATGTCTGCGCAAGGTTTGTGATCTTCCTCCAGCTCTATCCTGTGCATACTAATATCGGGACTAATCCCCTTGATGTCGTCCAAAGAATAACCCAAAGCTTTCCTGTTTTTCTTAAACACAGCTAACAAGGAAGTCAGCTGATCATTATCAAGTTTAGCACTAACGATGACTGGATATCGCTCAGTATCATTTAAGAAAACATATTTTAGATGAGAGGGAAGAGGCTTACGCTCAGGCACCTTTACCTCAATGGAGCAAAGGGTACTGATCATCTGTTCCATTTGCTCTCCCTCGGCATCGGTGAGTTCACGCTCATCTAAATCATCTATAAGCAAATCCAATGCAGCATCATCGTCATCTGGGTTATCTGCACACTCATCCAACAGCATAAGGGCTTCCAGTGGGTCCTTTATAAAAGAACCCGCCCAGAAGTCATAAATAGACTCGTTAATAATGTCAACAGAATAACACATGTCCTCTATCATTGGCCGAGCAAAAGTGCTAGGCAAACTGAAAGTAATCGCGTCATCCCCTACTGCAAGAGTCAAACGCCCTTGTTTGACATCAATAATAGCCCCAACTGTACAAAGGAACGGTCTTCCTAATATAATCGGGGTCCGGGTGTCCTCAGCTATGTCAAGGATAATAAAATCTACTGGTATAAAGACCTTGCCTATTTTCACAGGCACGTCCTCTAAGACACCCAAGGGTCACCTAACAGATCTATCAGCCATCTGTAGGGTAATATTAGTCAATTTAAGATGACCCATATTCAATTTCTTGCAGATAGATAGGGGCATGGCACTGACGTTGGCTCCTAAATCACAAAGAGCCTTATCAATAACCACATTTACTATAACACGGGTAATAGAGAAGCTACCCGGGTCTTTCATTTTAGGTGGAGCCTTATTTAAAAATAAATTACTAGACTCTTCCAAAAATGAAACGGTCTCAAATTCACTTAGCTCTCTCTTACGTGTCACAATATCTTTCATGAACTTAGCGTAAGTAGGTACTTGGGTAATAAGTTCGGTAAAAGGGACAGTTACCTGGAGGTTCTACACAACGTCCACAAACTTACCGTACTGTCGCTCGACTTTCACGTCCTTTAGACGACTTGGAAAGGGTACTCTGGTAGAAATGAGTGGACCTGCGACTTTCTCTTTACCTTTATCAGTGTGTGACGTCTTCACAACAGGGGAAGATGATACGGTAGCGTAATTAGATGTCAAAATTGGGTCCCCGTTGGTTCTGGCACTCGATCGAGTACTTTCCTCACTCGATCGAGTGGTTTTCTCTTGATTTTCACTCGATCGAGCTGTTTGAGCTACTCGATCAAGCTCTTCTATTTCAGGCTTACTCGATCGACCATCTGTTTTACTCGATCGAGTGACTTCTTCATCTTTTTCACTCGATCGAGGAGAATTTGCACTCGATCGACCATCTATAAATTGGACATCTCTCGATCGGGTAAGGTTATCACTCGATCGAGTACCTGGATGGATTATTTCACTCGATCGAGTAGAAATTTCACTCGATCGAGTGTCTAGATAGCACGCAGTAAGGATATCGTCCAGAAACTCGTCCAAATCATCTTTCGGGGTATTATCAGTTATCACAACCCCGTCTTCTGGTATTTTTGGCCCCTCATAAGCAAGGCCACTTCGGAGATTGATGGCATTAACTGGGTCGCATGTCGGTGAATGGTTGGCTTGGTCTTTCGCGAGTGTCAATTGCGCGACTTGTTCTCTTAACTCCACGATAACAGTTTCATTCTTGCTACATTTCTCCCCAAACTATTGTGTTAAGTTCAACATCAAGGATTTCAGTTCGGCAATTTCCTCGTTTGTAGAAGGGGAGTTTGGCTGCGGCATTGGCATAGAAGGAGTAGAAACATTTGTCATTTCTTCATATAATTGAGAAAAAGGAACTCCTTGCTAGTATTTCTGATAAGCAAGGATGCACTCAATTCTCGCCATACAATCAATGGGTCATGCCCCTCCATACCGCATATCTCCACATTCTCAGTAATTGCACAAACTTGTGCACTCTCACCCATAACCTCCGTAATCTCCACATTGCCTAGACTTTTGCATGACTTTTCACTTCAACTGCTACCAACTCGTTGACTTGCCCGTTTCCTCGGGATTTCCATATTCGGCAACATGGATGGCTATCTCCTCAATAAGACGCCACCCATGATCATCTTCCATGTTTTTAGTGAATCTCCCCTTAGCTACACTATCAAGAATAGCTCTCTGGTTTTGATATAACCCGTTGTAAAACTGGGTACATAGGAACCAACGCTTGAAACCGTGATGAGGCACAGAACAGACGAGCTCCTTGAACCTAGTCCAAGCCCCATCCAAGTCTTCGGTGGGCAATTGCTCAAAAGAAGTAATCTGAGCTCTCAAAGCATTGGTGCGCTGTGGTGGAAAATATCGCCTGTAAAAGGCTAAAGCAGGAGAACTCCAGTCGGTTACACCGGCTGCTTCCCTATCTAAATCCTTCAACCATTCCCGGGCATCATCAGCTAAAGAAAAGGGAAAAAGAACTCCATTCACTTTGTCCTGTGTCACTCCAGCAGCAAGAGAAATGTTATAGCAGTACTCTGTAAATAGCTCTATGTGCCTGCATGGATCTTCTTCAGGTACCCCCCTGAAGAGATTTCTCTCGACCAGCTGTATGTAAGATGGGTGGATTCCAAAAGTTCCCGACTCAGTAGTGGGTAGTAAGAAACCTTTTGGAAGGGAATCCACGTTAGGCTCTGAATGGCTGGCTATATTCGGCATTCTGGCAGATAGAATTTACAAAGCAGAGCAGGTGCGACAATGTTCTCTTATAGAACAAATAACCTGCAAACTAATCAAAAACTTTTGCAAAAAAAATGAGATCAGTCTCAAGGAAAAAGTTCCTTGAGATGAAAGACAAACTTAAATAAAGCAACAAAATTGCGCCACCTCCCCGGCAACGGCGCCAAAATTTGACAGGGCAGTCGTATACCTATCAAAAATAACCAACTGGCTCTAACTAATATAGCTAGGGAAGTCGGGTCGATCTCCACATGGAGATGGGAAAATGTCAACTTTATCTAAGTTCGTCATGGTAACCGATTTAGAGGGTTTTAATCGAGTTGTTCTAAGCTAATAAGAATGGGAAAGAGAAAACGGCAGGAGAATAAAGATTAAGCAGACAAGGAAAAAGCAGCTAAGACAGTCGGTTCACCATGATCATTCAGTCAAGCAATCTCAATCTAGGTCTCAAGTCAATGCAAGTATGGTCAAAGGGGCAGTGAATATCTCCTTCCGGTCTCAATTCGCCCTAAAGCACAAATAGCTTAGCTTCCGCCCTCACTATGGTGCCCTAATGTTCGCTACGAGTCTCACCCTTTTCAACTTCCGGTCCAGGTTAAGGTTTACTATGATTTAAATGCCTAATTGCGTCGACTCAATTAGACAGATACATTTAAGTGCAGCGATTAACAACAAGGACTACACAAGCATTAACCTAATAGTTCAATTACTCTTCCTTCATAATCATGGATTCCCTAGTCTTAGCAAGCGGGAATTAGCTACACATTACTATCGAATCAACAACGATAATATATAGATAATTAGAATTAAACATGATAATAACGAAAGCAGAGGGATCGAATAAGGCAATTATAAAAGCAATAAGAGAAAAGGAGAATTCAAGAAGCAATTACGATTAAGAAATAAAGGGAGTGATAATACCGATTACAATTCTGAATCCGAGTAGAAAAGAGTAGTAGAAGAGTAAAGTGAAAGAAGCAGTGGAAAAAGATGAAGTAGTGGTCAATAGGGAAGAGTTACGCAGTCTACTCCTTTTAGTAGCACACGAAATTCTCCCCCTTAAACCTAATCCAAAGCTTAATTACAAAAGCCCATACGAAAATAGGCGGAAAAACACAAAATAATAAGCAAACCACTCGATCGAGTGGAACAAAACCGCTTGATCGAGTAACTAAGCAGCAACCCTTCGATCGAGTGGAAATAAACCACTCGATCGAGTAACTCCTTGTAATGCCTTCTCGATCGAGTAAATATGTTACTCGATCGTGTAATCTTCATGATATAAAGCATTGGATCGAGCAAAAAAAGTATTCGATCGAGCTATTTTGGCACGTTTAGGCACTAAGACACCTTCCGAAACTAGCTCGTTCGTCTTCAAAGTGATAGATTCCTAGCTCCGGCTCCTTGTTCTCCATAAATGCATGCAAATGGGACGAGTTTAGGCTCGATTTATCTTCTCTTTGGTCTATTCCTGCAATTTACACAAAACAAACCAAAGTAGACTATTCGGGGGTATTTGTAGCTAGATGCCACGTAAAATAGTATAGAAATGCGTGTAAAAAGGAGGTAAAAACCTTATATAAAATACACGCATCTAATCTCCCCAGACCAAACCTTTGCTTGTCCCCCAATCAAATTATGAATGCAGCTAAGAATAAACAGTGGAACGAGACCAACGCATCAGCTACAAATCATCCGCCAAAACCAGTTTAATGCAACAACTAACAAAGTGGCAAATGATAAGTGCAAACGAGTTAAATCAATGTTTCAAACTTACTCAACCGTCGACCTTGCAAGACTCAAAGATATCGGACTCTCGCGGGTCACTCATCACTCAAATTCAGGCACAAGGTGAGTATATATGTGAGAGATAGAAAGAAGTAAAGACACTCACCTAACTCGACCTATAAGAACATACATGCAGTTAACATGAATAAAGTCACTACAACCGTACATATGTATTCCAACCAAACTAATGACCAAGACACATGCCGAGGACTTACATTTGGGTAAGTGAGGTAATGGGTAAGAAGGGGCTAAGATGAATTTGGATATGTGGAGTTAGTAGCCAAACTAGCAGCACTGATCCAAATTATGAAACTGCATCCCAACTTCGTACTCAATATAACAATACAGAACAGTACAAATTCAATGCACTCAACTCGCAATACACCATAAACTTGTCAACTCCCCATAAAATATAAATAGGCCATGGGAGTGAAAATCATTCATACAATTTTTTTCGTCTTTCGCATATGATTTTTCTTTCTTTCAACTCATTTTTCATATTTCCAATTTTTTTCTTTTCATTCTTTTTGTTTTTTTCATTTTTCATTCATTTTTCTTTCAGCATTTCCTTCTTTTCACTCCCTTGCTTCGATTCTTCCACCAACTTCTGAAATCAGATATATAACCAAACTGCAGTGAAGCATTCCAAATAGCTACTCATCACTAGCTTGGCTAGGGTAGGAAAGATTATAGTTTGTAGCTAGTAGGACAAAAAGGGCAATTTGGCTATGTAAGGCTCATGGGTAGAATGAAATAAAGGGAACTGCCTCGTAAGTAGCATGCATTATTGCCCTGTGAGACTTTATTTTTTTAATCACACTTGGACTTGCATTGATACACATTTACGTGTATAAATGTTACCATGTTAATGTGTAGGTGGCAAAGGGAGTGAAAGAGGTGGATCGGCATGTAACTTATAAACATGGGCACACGCCTAAAGGATCCCGGTCGTCGCATGACAAATACGATGAGGAAGTTTTGGCCAACATAGTAAGCATTATTTTATTAAGACGAGTTCATTACTAACTTTATTATTTTAGTCACAAATATAATTTGAAGTTTATTTAATATATTATAGGATAACGTATTGAAAGAGGTAGAAGAAGGGAAATTCACTCCCAGTGGTCGTAATGACGTTCTTGCTAGAGCGATCGGCCGACCCGAACATCCAGGTCATTTGAGGGGCGTCCCGTTACAGGTTGGAGTAACGAAATATTATGGGAAAACTGCCCAGATAAAGAAGAAAAGGAAGACTAAGTCTGAGAACGCTGACATGGTAACATTTATTCTATTATCTTCATTTAAGTTCAATTCACATGTTATTGTTGGGATAAAAATTGCTGACACATTACATTCTTGGCAAGCGACTTGATTAATGGCATCCGTACTACTAAAGCTGAATGCTGGAGGTAAGCTTTCCGAAGAAGAAGTGAAGATGATGGAGGATGTCATTTCTAAAGGGGGTAATAATAAGGTACAACAGATTGGTGAAGAGGCCGCTACTACCTTGGCAATACATGAGAAGGAAGTATCGGTCAACGAGATTCGAAAGATCGGTACCTAATAATGCTTCTGAAGTTGTAACAACTAAAGCCGATCAGGTACCTAATATACTTCCATATTTTTCTTTTGTTTTTTTTTTTGGTAAGATCGGGGGTGTGTTCACCGCCAACTTCGACATGGTGCCATTGAATTGGTTAATTTTATTAGGTAAATAATGGGTCCGAAAAGGAGATGCAACTTGATGAGAAGACGGTGATGGAAAACAAAGATACATCCCCTTCAAGTCAGTTCCCTGTTTTCAGTAAGGTATGCATGAAGTGTTTAATTAGTTAAATTTATATGAATGCTAAAGTTTGTGCAAAAATCGGCCTGAGACAGAAAGCGTTTTTGCAAAATCTTTTGAATGCTGAAGCGTTTTTGCAAAGATATAATAATGTATGTATGTGTATATTCTTCAGTCGTAAACAAGAGGCCGATTATTCTTGCGACCCTAATAGAATCGAAAAGCCACCTGTGCGTGTTGGCCGGGTCTCGTAGAAAACAAATCTGCAAGCGAAATCGTAGTTCATGGCGAAAAACTTTTGCCGAATCATAGAATAGTAGAGATAACTACAATCAATCCAGGCCATGAAAAATTTCCACCGCCGTCCCAGTTCGTGACGACATTACCATTCTGGAGATGCGGCTGGGAAGTTTCATCCAATGGCCTGATACTCACATCTACTTGGCGAAGATATCTCCGCCGCCTCACTTTGAGCAAATGTGAAAGCGATTGGGGTTAGAAGAAATACCTTTATATATATATATGTGTTACATTTTTAATTGATGAATGTTTTTATATGTTAAATTTATATGTTATTTTTTTTTGTAGGGAACAAAAAAGGCGGCTTTGGCGGATAAGCCTAAGTCCACAGACATGCCAACGACCTCGACTTCACAACAACTTGATGAGGTATGTATTTAATTAACTTTTCCATTTTTTTAAAAATTAACCTCGCCCCTTTATTTATATTTTGTCTGTATTTATAAAAAGCATGGTAATTTTGTGTAGGGGACAAAAAAGACCGATAAGCCTAAGTCCCCGTCTTACACTGCTACTACTACCTCATCATTGAAAGAGCAGGTTGACGAGGTATTTAATTAAGTACGCTTTTATTTTTATTACTCCAACTAGGATATGTTACCTTTGGATTTTTTATTATTTTAATTATCTATACTACATGTGTAGGCTGGTGGTAGTAGCACCACATCAAAGACTCATTCTTTCCCGTGTGAAAGTTAAGAGTATAAACTCCACAAAATATAAAGGGAAGGATTACATGCAAAAAGTAAGAACGGGGACGATGATGAGATTGTATGAGGAGGCTGGCCATCGCATAGCCTCCGAGCAACGATAATTATTCCGCTCGAGGAGCATATTCTAGGGGTGAGCGCCAAGCGCTTATATCATGGGATCTGTTAGCCGTATGGGCTGGACTAGACCAGATTGATATAGCACACATATTTGTTTGGATGAAGTAAGTTTCTTAATAAATAATTTCATAGTCTAATATTCTGACTACTAGGTAGATAGTGTTTTAAATACCGGAATTAATACCGTAATAATGTAGGATATTGCAATTGAGAGTGATCCCGAGAAGAATATTCCATCCGATCAATACGGTTCTGTGCCCCTATGTTTTATATTTATTTATTCCGGATTTCTCGTTCGAACAACGGGTAGATTATATTGCTCAAAGAATTGACGACAACCAAGAAACTGATTTTTGGCGCTTATAATGAAAAAGGGTAATAAACAAATTAATATTACGTTTCCCCTACAATTGCATTTTCATAACTAATATATGTACTTGTTAATAATGATGATGTCTCTTGATGTAGGACTCATTGGGTGCTAGCAGCCATCATGCCGACAAAGAAAAAAGTTTTCTGGTTGGACTCTTTACATCATCAACCAAGCGATACTTTTAAGCACTTGATTAAAATGTAAGTTTATAATACTGATTTATTTATAATAACATTTTCAATTTTTATTTATAGAAAAAAGCTCGTTCATATTTTTGCCCCTAAAAAAATTAGTTTCTGCCTCCTTTTTTATTTTTTAAAAAAGGGCCTTTAAGAAGAAAAGAGCAAACGAGGAGGATCAACCCACGAACGATTCTGATGTTGGCCCAGATTTTATTACGATAACAGGGGTACGTGCTCAAATACAATAACATTAAGTGCAAAATCTGTGTTTAATACTAATACAATACCTAAAGTTCAAGATTCCGATGTGAGCCTTCTCTCGTCTGTTTTTTTTTATGTAATAATAGGCCCCTCGCCAGCCGGATAGCATACAATGTGGATACTACGCTTGTCGGTTCATGTTGGAGATTATTAGGCGAAGATATCTCGTTATTCCAGAAAGGGTTAGTAATAATTTAAACATGTGTTTATTACTTTTTTTAAATTAGAGCTAATGTTGTCTTGCAATTGCACGCTATATATACCATGATGTTGCTAATGTTGTCTTGCTTGCTGCTATATATACCATAATGTATTCTCTTTGTTTTTTCCGCAGTATGTAATCAACTACCACAACAGATTGAGCAATACTCAAGTATAGATATAGACGAGGTAAGAGACATGTGGGGCAACTACGTCTTAGAATATATATAGATAGAAATGCATGATACTATACTCACAGTTTAGATCAACTTATTAGTAATTTTTTTGTTGAAGTTAGGGAATGATTAATTAGTTCATGTAAATTCAACTCCTTGTAATTATATATATATATATATATATATATATATATATATATATGATGCTGCTATTGTGGTTGAATTGAATCTATTGAGTTCTGATGAACCCACTATGATTTATCTTTGGTCTTTGGTATATAGTCTTTCTTTGATATATGCAGGTTTTTGAATGGCATGAAACAAATTTAATTTTTCAGAACATTAGGTGTACGTAATAAAAACGGTTACTAAAAAAAACCGTTGTGAATACCTTTCACAACGGTTTATAAAACTAACACCGTTGTGAATGACATTTACAAATACCCGCGCATAATATTCAACAACAGGTTTTAATCAAAGAACCGTTGTTAAAAGTATTCACAATTTTGGAGGTAAAATTACAACAACGGGTATTAAACAAAGAACCGTTGTTACTAACAATTTCAACAACGGGTATGTAACATAAACCCGTTGTCAAAAGACTTCATAATTTTGGAGGGAAATTTACAACAACGGTTATACATACGACAACCGTTGTTATATAATTCCCTCCAAAATTTTGAAACACTTTCCACAACGGAGAGCATCCAATAACAACGGCTTTTAACCGTTGTGAATAATTTAGACAACGGTTCCACTAAATAAGCAAACCGTTGTAAATACCTTCTACAACGGCCGCTTTAACAACGTCCGCTTTTTTATTTTACAACGGTTTTTACCCGTTGTTATAGGCTGTATCTGTAGTAGTGGAATGCATACAGGTATTAAGAAGACTAAACTCATGCTTATGCAAATTAATGTTACATGCTTTACAGAGAGTACTACTCACATCCTAAATGAAACCGGTCATGAATGTCACCAGTTTGTAGAGCTCTAACCTCAGAATATAATGTAGCTTGCCAATATATGAGTCAAGTCTATTTGTTCAGATAAGAGAGAAACAAAAACTCGTAGATC
Source organism: Silene latifolia (assembly GCF_048544455.1). NCBI lineage: Eukaryota > Viridiplantae > Streptophyta > Magnoliopsida > Caryophyllales > Caryophyllaceae > Silene > Silene latifolia. The sequence goes on from NC_133538.1 coordinate 371,594,881, forward strand.
ATGCACATTATCATGCCAACTAATTGTTAAGAATATGCAAGGCAGAGGTAAGGATTCAATGTAGCGTCAAAGTTCAAACGTTCCGACACAAATTAAACGTGAAAATTTTTGAAAATTTTGTGAATTTTTGAATTTTAGAACGACAATACAATGCATGCGGAAATAAATAAATGTGCGAACAGAAATGTAGGAAAACATGCAGACACAGATATGGATGCATACCTCCCCAAACCAAACCGTACAATGCCCTCATTATACCAAAAATAGGGAAAGAAATGCAAACTAAGGAGAAAAGGATAAGTGGAGTCGAAAAACTAACAAAATGTCATGAAGAGGGACCTCCCCAAACCGACCATGGACAAGGGAGGTAAAAAAGGCTAGCATTAGCTCAATAGACGAAAACTAGCAGCTGGAAGACGAAACAACTCGATCGAGTGAATTGGTGTCAAAAAGGCTCGATCGAGTGAAATTGTTACTCGATCGAGTGGACGTGAATGTGCAGCTTGTCAATCGAGTATATATGGTACTCGATCGAGTTATTCCCAAAGCAAAAGTGCTCGATCGAGTAGAAAAACTACTCGATCGAGTTGCTGCACATGCAAAACACGTATAAGAAGCAAAGGAATTACAAAAGACGCATAGTTTAGCGTTTAAAGTTCAACAAAAAAACTAAAGGTAAAGAAATAGTTCAACAAAAATACAACAAAACAGTCTCGGTTGCCTCCCGGAGAGCGCAGGTTTAAGAGGTCCCGCACGACCTTTCTGGCATCAATTAACTGGCGTGTCAAGCTCGTCGAAGTACAAGACTTCAACACGATTGTCTGCTTCATTTGCTTCGTGATAATGCTTCACATATTGCCCATTTTCCTTGAACCGGTTTCCCTCGGGGCTTTCTAGCTCAACGGATCCAAATTTAGTGACAGTTGTCACTGTATAAGGACCACTCCACCTGGACTTCAGCTTGCCAGGAAATAATCGCAGTCGGGCATTAAACAGCAGCACCTTCTGCCCGACATGAAATTCCCGAGGTAAAATTGTTTTGTCATGCCATCTCTTTGTCTTTTCCTTGTAAATGCGTGAGCTATCAAAGGCATTGAGCCTAAACTCTTCCAATTCATCTAGCTGCAAAAGACGATTCTGACCACACAACTTAGGATCAAAGTTAAGCTCACGAATTGCCCACCAAGCCTTACATTCCAACTCAACAGGTAATTGACATGATTTCCCATAAACTAACCGATAAGGTGATACACCAATCGGTGTCTTAAAGGCAGTTCTGTAGGCCCATAATGTGTCTTCTAATTTAAGACTCCAGTCTTTCCGTGATTTAGAAACTACCTTAGACAAGATCTCTTTAATCTCGCGATTGGAGACCTCAACCTGACCACTAGTTTGGGGGTGATACCCCAAACCACGCCGGTGTTGAACACCAACCTTAGACAGAATGGAAGTTAGTTTCTTTTCTTTAAAATGCATTACCCCATCACTAATGACGACCTTAGGGACACCAAATCGGGGAAATATGACCTTTTTAAACATTTTTATCACGGTCTTGGCAGCACAATGAAGTGAGGCAATTGCCTCATCCCATGTCGACACATAATCTACAACTACTAAAATGTACCTGTTACCTTTACTAGACGGGAACGGTCCTTGGAAATCAATGCCCCAGATATCGAAAACCTCAACCTCTAAGATACCATTTTGTGGCATCTCATGTCTCTTTAAAATGTTCCCTGATCGTCTGCAGGCATCACAAGCTGAAACAAAAGACTTAGCATCAGCAAACAAAGAAGGCCAGTAAAAACCAGACTGAAGTACCTTAGCCACGGTGCGCGATGGTAGTGGTGACCACCATAAGAAGAGGAGTGACAACCTTCCAAGACTACTTTGGTCTCCCACTGCGGAATACACCGTCTGTAGAGACGGTCTGTACATTCCTTAAATAAATAAAGATCGTCCCAAAAATACTGCTTAGCGTTATACAGAAAATGCTTCCTCTGCTGATGAGAAAGGTCAGACGGCAGCTTGCCACTGAAAACATAATTAACTATATCTGCATACCAAGGCTCTTGGTTAACAATAAACGATAATATAGCAAATAAAGAATCATCAGGAAAAGACTCATCAATAGGTAGAGAATCTTCCCCCTCTTGTCGCGACAGATGATCAGCTACAACGTTCTCAGCTCCTTTCTTATCTTTAATCTGCAAATCAAACTCCTAGAGAAGGAGTATCCATCTCAATATCCGTGGTTTAGCCTCCTTCTCGTTAAGGAGATGCCTCAAAGCTACATGGTCAGTAAAAACAGTAACTTCAGACCCAATCAAATACGAATGAAATTTCTCTAAGGCATAAACTACAGCTAGCAGCTCTTTTTCAGTGGTGGTGTACTTCACTTGAGCCTCATCCATAGTTCGGCTCGCATAGTAGATTGCATTTAAAGCTTTGTCTTTCCGTTGGCCTAGCACCGCTTCTAGTGCATAGTCACTGGCATCACACATTATCTCAAACGGCAAATCCCAGTCGGGAGGCTGTATGATCGGCTTAGAGACCAAAGCCTGCTTCAACCTGTTAAAAGCAGAAAGACACTCATCAGTAAATACAAAAGGGGCATCCTTAAGTAGCGGCTGTGTAAGTGGTTTAGCAATTTTTGAGAAATCCTTGATAAACGGGCGATAGAAGCCGGCGTGACCAAGGAAGCTTCTCACTCCTTTAACATTAACAGGAGGAGGTAATTGTTGAATCACTTCCACTTTTGCTTTATAAACTTCTATTCCCGTATCAGAAACTAAGTGCCCTAAGACAACTCCCTCGTTGACCATGAAATGGCACTTCTCCCAGTTGAGCACGAGATTAACCTCAATCCAGCGCTGCAACACTTTATCAAGGTTAGACAGACAGTTAGAAAAATCACTTCCATAAACACTGAAATCGTCCATGAAAACTTCCATAATAGACTCAATATACTCTAAAAATATCCCCATCATGCACCTTTGGAAGGTAGCAGGGGCATTATATAAACCAAAAGGCATCCTGCGATAAGCAAACACGCCCTGAGGACAAGTGAACGTAGTCTTAGCTTGATCGTCTGGGTGAATAGGGATCTGGAAGATCCCTAAACACCCGTCTAAATAGCAGAAAAACTTATGAGAAGCTAACCTTTCTACCATTTGATCAATAAAAGGAAGGGGAAAGTGATTTAAAGTGAATGGCCATCATGTGAAGCATTACTATGGAGCATATGATTATGTTGGCAACGTGGAAGTGTTCTATTTCGACCATCTTGATGAGCAAGATCACTGAAGCCAAAAGGTCGTGCGGGACCTCTTAAACCTGCGCTATCCGGGAGGCAACCCGGCTTATAATTTATTGTACTTTGCTTAAAGCTTTTAGTTAGTTTTGTGTGCTTTAGTTGGTAACTTTACGGACGATAAAATAGAACGTTTGAACTGGTTTTGTTAGTTCTGTGGGTCATTTGTTGAGTGCTTGCACGTGCTTCGAATGACGCCTAGGAGTTCAGGCTTAAAGAGCTCGATCGAGTACTATATTCCCTTGATAGAGTACTTTCCTCACTCGATCGAGAACTTCACCTTCTCGATCGAGCACCCTGATTTGATGACCTCTCGATCGAGTGCTCTGGTCTTTCAATCGAGCGCTTCCGATGTCCCATTTTCCTCGATCGAGTGTTTCACTCTCTCAATCGAGTTCACTTGCCTTAATTCGTGTCTTGCGATGCTGTTATGGGGCTGTTTACGACCTCCCTTGTTGCTGACTGGTTTGGGGAGGTCCCTACTTCGCGTTATCTTGCAAGTTTTCTAGGGCTACATTCTTCTTCTTAGTTTGCATTTCCTTTCCCTATTTTTGGGTACAATGAGGGCATTGTACGGTTTGGTTTGGGGAGCTGATATGCATCCATATCTGTGTCTGCATACTGTTTTTATTACATTTCAGTTTGCACGTTTATTTTCGCATGCATTGTCTATCTCAATTTCAAAAAAAAACTAAAAATCTTATAAAAATTGAAAAAATTCAACAATATCAAAAATTCCACGTTTATTTTTGCATATAAGTTGAGTCGGAACGTTGGAACGTTTTATGCTACCTTGAGTCTTTTACCTTTGCCCTGCAAATTTTTAACATTTATGTTCCCGTGGTTATTTGCATAATCTACGAGTTTTTGTTTGAACTAGCGGAACGAATAGACTTGACTCTAATATTGGCAAACTACATCTACATTCTAAGAGTTAGAGCTTGATAAACTGGTGACATCTATGACCGGTTTCATTTAGGATGTGAGTAGTACTCCTTATAAGACATGTAACATCAAAATTGCACGAGCATGACACTCTTTTCTTAGTACCTGTATGCATTCGGGTTTGTGGCGGTGACACATGTGGAGAGGTAACTTATGATCCCTTCTTTCATTTCCTCCAATGATCCTCACATAGCCAAATTGACGTGTTTTGACCCATTATTTAACTACAATCCTAAAATTAGCCTACTCTAGTCAAGCTAGTTTAGTAGTTATTGTGGGTATGTTGTGATTATCAATTTGGTATTCCGTCCTGAATTAAGAAGATGAGGAGAATGGAAAGAAATAAAAGAAGTGAAATGGAAAAAAAATGAAAAGTCGAGAAAAAGTTGACGAAAAAAGTTGATGAAAGGAAGAAAAGAAAATGAATCATATGAAAAAAGTTGTTGAATATGACTCCCATGTTTATCATTATTTTTCATGGGGAGTCTTTTGGTGGTGTGAGTGATGTTTTGCCACGTTTTTCACGTTTTATATGGCACGTTTGTCATGGGGAGTCTTTTGATGGTGTGAGTGAAAAAAGTTGCTGAATATGGCACGTTTTTCACGTTTTATAAATTGAGTAGTGAAGCGGAATGAGTTTATTATTTGTTTATGGTTGTACCAGCTTGGCTTTACCTCCACTTATCCAAATTGTTTTGCCCCTTCTTACCCAAATGCCTCACCTCACATTATATGTAAGTCCTCGGCATGTGTCTTGGTCCTAAACTCCTAATTGGTTGGAATGCATATGTACAGTCGGTAGAAATCGGTTTCATGTTAGTCTGAATGCTTGTTCTTATAGGTCGAAGTTAGGTGAGCAGCTTTATTTCTTTCTCTCTCACAAAATTATACTCACCTTGCGCTTGATTTGTGTGATGAACGACCCGTGAGAGCCCGATATTTATGAGCCTTGCAAGGTCGACGGTTCAGTAGTTTCAAGACATTGATTTAACTCATTTGCACTTGACCCATTGCCACTTTGTTAATTTGTTGCATTAATTTGGCTTGGGTGGAAAATTTGTAGCTGGTAAGCTGGTCCCGTTTCACTAGTTGTTTTAATTGCATTTATATATTGGTTGGGGACAAACAAAGGTTTGGTTTGGGGGGATTTGATGCATGCATTTTATATATGGTTTTACCCTATATTTACACGCATTTATGTGTTATTTATGTAGTATCTAGCTACAAATGCCCCCGATTAGTCTACTTTGGTTTGTCTTGTATTATTTGCAAGTATGAACTGAAAAGGAGCATAATCGAGCCTGAACTTGTCCCGTTTGCATACATTTTGAAGATAGAAGAATCGGAGCCCGTAATCTGTCACCTAGGGATGCGTGAAGTGGCTTCGGAGGGTGTTTTAAAATTCATCTACGCTGATATAGTGCTACTATGCTCGATCGATTAAGTTGACCGCTAAAATTGGTCGATCGAGTGGCCTTTGTTGCTGAGAATTCTCGATCGAGTGCTTTCCTTTGCTCGATCGAGAAGGGTGTTTGCTGAGTTCCTCGATCGAGTACTTGCTTTACTCGATCGAGAGATTTTGACGATTACGCAATATTTTAGATTTACTTTTAGGATATTTTATTTGTATTTTTTAGAATAAATAAGAGGAGGAGGGGAACGAGGGATCATCTCTCTTTTCTGGCACTCTACACTTTAGACCTAAAAACTCCTTTTCTTGGAATTCCTTTGTATCGGTACTTAATTATTGCAATTGTTCTTGTTCCTATCATCTCTTTACTCTATTTCTTCAACTCTTGTTTGCTTAGTAATTTATTATCATGTTCAAATTAATTATTTTATTTGTCTTTATTAATTTCTCTACTTTCATTATACAAAGCTAATTTCCTTATGCTAGGACATAAGGGGAGCCATGGTAATTAGGAAGGTCGTGATTAGATGATTAGGTTTGGTTAGAATTAGGCCCGTGTTGTTAATCACAACATTTAATAGCAATTGGCTGCTTGAGTCGACGCATTTAGTTAGTTGATTTGGTACACCTTGACCTAGATCGGAAGATTGAAAGAGGTAAGACCTACGATGAACATTAGGACATTCTAATGAGGGCGGAAGCTAAGTTAGTAATGTTTTAGGGCGTATAGAGGACCGGAAGGACCTTTTCAATACCCTGCAGATCGAGTTTATGCTGACCTTTGACCCTAGATTGGACCCCTAGAAAACCATGGCGAACCGACTGTCCCAGCTGTTTCTCTCTCTGGTATTTTCGTTAGAATTTATTGCTTACCTATTTATTGTCCCTTTTCTCTTTATCTCCATAGTTTAGAATCAACAATCAACCCCCAAAGAAACGGTTACTTAGGCAGACTTAGTTTAGCTTACATTATTCCCATCTCCCTCTGGATTCGATACCCGACTGCCTCTACTACATTTTATAGAGATCGGTTGGTTTTATTTTTGATAGGGATGCGACAACCGTGTCACAAGTGTCTCAGTAGGGAAACATAATCAAGTGTCACAATTTTCAGGGGAATCGGACAGGCAAGTGTGGGTTCCTCATTCAGCGGGGTGTTAGTACGACCCTTTATAAACTCTCCAAGATCTAAGCGTTTCAAGCTATAAAAGCCAGCACACCGTTGCAACACCTCCATTTTGGCGTAAGTAAAGTCCTTGACCGTTACTCGATATTTGGTCTTGATATCACGCACTGTCTGTATAGCTGCATTCCCACACGACTCTTCAGGCGTAATGGCTGGACCACCCGCATAAATTAAGGCCACTGTTTTACCCTCTGGACAGACCGAGAGGTAGACACTATTACTCGCCTCACTACGTACCGATATTTGGGACTCGAGAAGCGAAGGCACTAAGCTATTCGCTCAATAAAGGGTTGGAAAGGAATAACTACTTATGTAGGTGCAGGATCTATGACCTGTAATTGCATTTATTTCCCCTTATTAAAAAACGGTTTCTAAAGAGGAAAACACAATGCCTTGTAAATAAGAGAACATATAGGTTTACTCGCAAATATTTTGAAATAATTACGACACAGTCGAAAGCATGTGAGACAGACAGTCTACGGCCGTATAGGTGTGCTAATAAACAGACAAATAAATCTGTAGGTAGTTCTGAGTTTGACTTTACTCTAATGTTGTTCAGTAAGTATGTAAGTATGCTTTTGAGGAAGTAATGTTTAAGCACCATCAAATCGTTGTCCGCTGCATACTTTAGTGCATACCACCCATACCCAAGTCAAATCTCTTCTTACCATTGGTAAACTCCTACTGTTTATTTATACAGAAGATGCAACCGTGCCTTTTCCTAAACCATTGTTTCAAAATCTCACAGGCTAGTAGTGTTAGGTTAGACTTTAGTGTTAAGATGACTCTTAGCATGCTACAGAATTGAGTAGTTACTTAGAACTATTTTTTAGGTAGCTTCACTTTAGATTTCACTAAAAAACTTAAGTACACAGAGAATAAATCCAACAACACAAGCTACAACACTTGACCTACATATAAATTTAAATGTTATATCATATCAAAATAATTTATATAACTATCAAACATAACAATTTGTATGCTTTACTCCTATTATGACGATAATAATGATGACCCTTTATATGCTATATAACACGTCAGATAACTTAACACACGACACACAGAGAACAACCTTTGTATTGCAGGCACAAATTTTTTTTCCTGGTAATGTTACATGTAAATATATGATAATGTGTGTCAGTTAATACATAGGTTATCATAATATGCATAGGAATACATGTAATTTAAGCTTTTCAGTTAAATCATATAGGCATATGTAACAGCAAATTTTGTATTGCGATAACTGAAATACAAAACAAGGAAACAATTAAATTTTATTAATAAATATCAAAAGTATGTGTACAATCTCTAATGTATCCTCTGATTCTAATATGCCGTAAGGGGTACGTGTACGGGTACACATGAGGGGTGCGCGTGTAGACAAATTTAATTGCTCTACGCGCGATGTAAATTTGATTTCTTGAGAGGGCCGCGATGACTTGAATCTCTCTTGAAGGTTTGAACTTGTGATTGAATCTTCAACGCAGGCGGCACGATTGGATTTGCTTGTTGACTGCTTGCAATGATTTTGACAGAGAGGATTTGTAGGAATTTGTACCTTGTTCTCTCTAGCTCGTTTGCAATTATGAATTTTCAACCCTTTGAATGAATGAGAAGCGCTCTATGTATAGAGCTTCAAATCTCCTTGTTGGACTTTGATGGTCACAAGCCCATTTGTGGGTTTATTAGCTCCCTTGGCCCAAGTTTGATTCTTTCTGGGTTTAGTGATCTGAATAACTCCTTTTGTAATCCGAATCGACCCACATTTCATTTAATCGGGACAAATTAATTAAATTAAGTTAAAATTTGGTATTAACTCAAAATAATTAATTTATTTTATTTATTAGGCACATTAATAAATTTTCCGTGCCTACAAATTGCCCCCTCGGGACCTTGTCACGTGCTGCTCCCGGTGTCTTGACGTGGCGGGGTCTCGATTTTGCTTTGACTTGGAAGTCGATAATGAGCGTCCTTACTTGTTGCGAAGACAGCTCCAATTGACTTGATTTGACTTGGAAATTGATAATGAACACCCTAACTTATCGCAAGAATGATCCATCTTTTTTTTTGTCACCCTATCGTTATCCAACTTGGCGGGTGGATTTGAATTTGACTTGAAAGTCAAGGGCACCTCAACTTGTCATAGAGATAATCCATTTTGCTTGTAAGTATCACCCTATCATTATCTGATTTGACGGATGAATTATTTGTTTGACTTGGAAGTCCATGGAAACCAAAACTTACTGTAAAGTTGACCCGCTATTTAAATGTTTCCATCCTAAATAGCAATTTTATGCCCAAAATTAATCTCTTCTAATTAGCCAAATATATGCTGAAGTCCAAGTGAACTACTCCTTATTTTGGAAAATCGAATCAAGTGTGGTTTCCTTATTTCCTAATTTTCTTCCTTTTTCTTTTTTTAATTCTCTCTTTGATGGCAAGCTTCTTAGAGGTAGGGTTAGAGAAGGAAACCCAGTTCTATATTTATATAAGGCACCTCGTCAGCCATGAGCACGGGTTATCAGTGCAAACTCCTCCTCGACGGTAATTTTTTCTTCTAAAGCTTCTTACGCTTTTTTCTTGTTTGTCAGTCTATATTTTTGTCCAGCATATAACACAATACTCCTTACTTCTTTGCTTTCTTTACTTGTATCGGTGGAGTTTCATTGCTAACGAACATTGTTTCGCCTTGATTTCTCATATTTGTCTTTATTGTGTGACAGACCCGACTGATACAATAGGCCATGACAAACAGTAACCTTCATGTCTAAGCATCAACTTTAGCTTTAGAGAGACGTGTGTGACTGTATGAACGCTGGTTTAGATAACAATTCCACAATCTTTTTTTTTTTTGTTTTACACAGCAAGGTATTTCCTCTGTTCTGAATTTTGCGGCGTTGGATGATAATCGAATATCAGGTGAGAAACTCTCATGACTAATCTGGATTCTTGCCTTGGATATGGATTTGTGGCCATGTATGCTTGCGTGTTCAGTAGACGATGCTCGGAACGCGCTTCGAATCTTCGATGCTTGCGACAATCTCTTAAATCCTTGTCAGAATAAGATGAATACCTTTTCTTGATTTTTTGATCAGTTGATGCTTGCACTTTTAATCCTGAAAATCTCGACCCGTTTTCGACAAATACTGGCCTTATTTCTCGCCAGACTTTGGCCTTTCATTGCTGGAATGGCAGGATGCACCTTTTTTATTTTCTCTTCTTTTATCTCGAGAGACATGAAATTGGTTACAAAAGCGAGATGGTTTGGTTTTTCTATGAATAAAATAAGTGCACTTCCTTCTTGGCCAATTTGTTTCGACAATGGATATTTAGTGCACTTCCTTCCTTTTAAATTAGAGCCAAGTGATTAATCACACGTTATTTGCATATCCTTCTTTTTTTTTGGTGTGTTTGTTCTTTTTCGCAGGGAATTATGTTCCGTCTTCTTGGCCGAGCAACTCCATTTATCAGCAGTATCATGAAGGGCAATTTTATTATCGTGCACCGCCGAACATTTATCATATCAGACAAGTTATTTCAATCGTCAACTGAGTTGTCGAGGTGAACCCGTTTTGGGCCATCGCGACAGGGAGCGTCAGGGTGAAACCGTTTTGGGTCATCGCGACGTGAAAACTTAATATTTGTCAGGGTGAACCCGTTTTGGGTCATCGCGACATGAAGACTTATTATTTGTCAGGGTGAACCCGTTTGGGTCATCGCGACATGGTGTGTGAAGACTTATTATTCGTCAGGGTGAACTCATTTTGGGTCATCGCGACGGGTTGTGTCAGGGTGAACCCATTCGGGTCATCGCGACACACTTTTGAAGACTTATTACTTGTTAGGGTGAACCCATTTTGGGTCATCGCGACAGGCTGTGTCAGGGTGAACCCATTTGGGTCATCGCGACACACTTTTGAAGACTTATTGCTTGTTAGGGTGAACCCATTTTGGGTCATCGCGCCAGGCTGTGTTAGGGTGAACCCATTCGGGTCATCGCGACACACTTTTGAAGACTTATTGCTTGTTAGGGTGAACCCATTTTGGGTTATCGCGACAGGTTGGGGTCAGGGCGAACCCATTCGGGTCATCGCGACACACTTTTGAAGAACCATGTAATGAACCTCTTTATGAAGACTATTATTTCATCACACCTCCAATTTACCCTCTCCCTAGGAGACCTGCCGGATGAATACACTTCTTGAGTTGATGTCCCCCCTACTTGTAAAAGACTTCCTCATATTCTTTATACTTACTTTTAATTGTTCTATTTTGCAGGGCTGCAACTTGTAATGGACCTGACTCGTCGATTGTAAGGAAGTTCCAAGCCTTCATGTGCCAGATTGCTGCGCCATTTCATCACCTGTATGCGATGTGACCTCCTTTTTTTTTAAGAGCCATCCAAGGCTAACCGTAAAGCAAAGAGTGTGAAAACCCAGCTCATGTGAAATTCATCATCGATTAACATGGTCTTGGTCTTTTACAAACTTGGTTGATGATTGAGTGTAATTTTAGCCGTACACAGCTTAAACTCTTGCGGGCCAGGAGTAATTTTTTTGTTGTAATTTTTTTTTTTTGGTGTGGCTGCACTTGAACAAAGTGTTTGCTCAAACTGCCTACGTACTCGCAAAGCTACCATGGGTGACAACTTGAAAGATCAAGCTAACGTAGTTCAAGAGATGAATTTTAGTTTTTTTGTTTGGAAGTGTGGCTGCACTTGAGCTACATGTTCACCCAAGCTGCCTACGTACCTGTGAAGCACAAAGTGTATTCCACAAGATCAAACCGAAGTAGTTCAAAAAGGAAGGAAGAATTTTTTTTTTTGTATACAGTTTAACCTCTTGCTTAGGAGCTTGGACTTGCAGTTTACGCTCTTGCTTAGGAGCCTTCACTGTTGGGATTTAAGAATAGTAACGCTTCAAAAACTTCCCATTGATTGGGCCTACCCGAACGCCGTCTTCATCCACGATTTTGTAAGCACCATTAGTGTAGACCTCATGTACCACGTATGGACCATCCCACTTAGAGGTGAACTTGCCAACTGGCTTGTGAGAGGTGATGATTGGTCTTCGTACTGCAAGGACGAGGTCTCCTACTTGGAAACAACGAGGGTGCACCTTTTTGTTGAATGTGCGTGACAACCTTGCTTGATAGCACTGGAGTTTTTGTTGAACTTCTAATTTTTTTTCATCGAGAGCCTCTAACTCTGCTAAACGCAATTTGTCATTTTCATCTTCCGTGAGCCCTTCTTGAATAGCGACGCGTAAGGAAGGGATCTGCAACTCTAATGGCAACACGGCCTCCACTCCATACACAAATGCATACGGGGTTGCTTGAGTAGGTGTTTTGTATGTGGTACGATATGCCCACAATGCTTCACCAATCCTTTCATGCCAGTCTCGCTTTGATTTTGCTACTACTTTTCTCAACAAGTTGCAAAGGGTCTTGTTAAAGGCTTCAGCCAAACCATTTGCAAAAGCATTGTACATGGATGACTTGTACTGTTTGAACTTAAATTTTTCTCCCAGACTTGTCATCAGATGGTTGAAGAATTGTTTCCCATTGTTAGTTGTGATACGCTGAGGTACACCATATCTGTAGATGATTTGGATTCGAATGAAGTCCACAAAATTTTCTTTCTTCACTTCCCGTAGTGTGATGGCTTCTGCCCATTTTCAGAAATAGTCAGTGGCGGCAAGGATATACTCGTGTCCATTTAAGGCCTTTGGAGTAAGAGGTCCCACAACATCAAGTCCCCAAGCTTCAAAGGGCCATGAAGAAACAGTGGGGTGAACGGTTCTAGCGGTTGGTGTATGAAGTTTGCGTAGAACTGACAAGGTTCACATTTTTTTGCAAAGTCCATACAATCTTAAACCATGGTTGACCAGTAATACCCCATTCTCTTTACACAATCATGAATTTTAGGCCCAGATTGATGAGCACCACAAATGCCAGAATGAGCTTCATGCATTGCTTCAGTAGCTTCGTCCTTGATTAGACACCTCAACCATTGGCCTGAGAAAGAACGTCTGTAGAGTGTCCCTTTATAGTGAATGAACTTTGGAGCACGTCGACGTAATTCTACCTTGTGTCTGGGATCATCGGGTAGTTTTTGGTGGTCCAAGAAATCAATGATAGGTTGACGCCATTCATCTTTATCAACTGTGTAGACCCATATCATGTTGGTTGTGTCTACATTTTCTTCTCCTTCAAGAGATGATATAACCCAACGATTGCAGACTGGGACTTTCATAGACTCTTCTGGCCTCGTGCCAAAGTGACTGCAAGATTAGCAAGCGCGTCAGCCAACTTATTGGCACTCTTTGGCACATGACCAACATGGATGTCGTCAAGTTGATTCAGCAGCAGTTGTAATGCCTGTTGATGGTAGGGAATCAAGTCTTCGTTTTTCACTTCATATTCACCAAGGACTTGGTTGACCACCAGCTTTGAGTCTCCATATATGTCCATATCCCTGACACATATTTCGATCGCCATTTGAAGACCGAGTATGAGAGCTTGGTATTCTGCCATATTATTTGTGCACAACTGAGTGAGTGTAAAGGCATATGGCATAAGATGATTTTGTGGAGTTACGAATACAACTCCAGCTCCAACTCCATCTTGCCTTGCAGCACCGTCAAAGTACATTTGCCATGGAGGTAGGACGTCCATATAGAAAATGTCTTCTCCTGGGAGGTCATCTGAAATTTCCCACTCTGCTAGCACTGGATGATCAGCAAAGAAGTCGGTGATAGCTTGACCTTTGACAGCCTTTTGAGGCACGAACACCAAGTCATACTACTTAAGTAACATTGCCCATTTCGCAAGTTTTCCAAACAAGACTGGTCTTGAGAGTATGTACTTGATTGGATCAGCTTTTGAGACCACGTGTATGGTATGCGCCTGCATGTAGTGCCTCAACTTCTGGATGGCGAACACCAAAGCAAGACATATCTTCTCTATGGGCGAGTAATTCAACTCAGCTCCAACCAAGGTACGACTCAAGTAGTAGAGTGCTCTCTCCTTGCAGTCTTCAATTTCTTGATCACACATTGCCCCCAGTGAGCGTTCTTATGCTGCAATGTAGAGGACAAGTGGCTTTCCTGGAATTGGTGCCCCAAGCACTGGTGCGCTGGCCAAGTACTTTTTGATGCTATCAAAAGCATTTTTGCATTTTTCATCCCATTGGAATGGAGCATCCTTTTTCATGAGATGGCTAAATGGTTGGGAACATCCTGCTAGGTTAGATATGAACCTTCTAATGTATGCCAAACGTCCCTGCAATCCGTGCAACTCTTTCAACGTCTTTGGTTCCGACATTTCGTTGATCGCTTTGATTTATGTTTGGTCAATTTTAATGCCTCTGTGCCTGACCACAAACCCTAAAAACTTCCCAAATGTGACACCAAATGCACACTTGAGTGGATTCACCTTGAGTTGACATTTTCTAAGTCTCTCAAAGACGGTTCGAAGGTCTTTGATATGGTCTTCTCTTTTCTTTGATTTGACAAACACGTCATCAACATAACACTCTATTATTTTATGCAGCATGTCATCAAAGATCTTTTGCATTGCGCGTTGGTATGTAGCGCCAGCATTCTTCAATCCAAACGGTATGACTGTGTAGCAGAAGATCCCTTTTGGGGTTCGAAAACCTGTTGCTTCTTGATCTTCAGGTGCCATATGTATTTGATTGTAACCAGCAGTACAATCCATGAATGAAAGGGCTTCATGACCAGTGGTTGCGTCAATCATCAACTCAGAATCGGCAAAGTGAAGTCATCCTTCGGGCATGCATCAATAAGGTCTCTCGAAGTCGACATATGCGCGATTGTCCATTCTTCTTTCTCGATCGGGACAATGTTTGCTATCCAGGTAGAATATTTGACTCCTCGAATGAAACCTGATTCAATTAGTTTATTGACTTCCTTTTCAATTTCAGGTACAAGCTCCGGCCTGAAACGACGTTGAGGTTGCTTTTTGGGACTGGTGCCTTTCTTGATTGCTAGACGATGAACTGCAATTTTTGGGCTGAGTCCAGGTATCTCTTTATAGCTCCAAGCGAAGACATCCTTGTACTCGACCAACAACTTGTAGTACTCCTCTTGTTCTTCTTTAGTCAGCAGAGCACTAATATAAATGGGGCGAGGATCTTATGTAGTTCCCAAGTTGAGCTCCTTGAGTTCATCCACAGTCGATTTCCCCCCGTCTTCAAGTGTTTTCGGGGCCTCATCGGCCTCAACTTCTTCATTCTCGTCAGGTATCTCTTATACTGTGATGTGATATGACGACGTTGTAATTTCTAAGTCACTTGACTTCCTTGCATCACAGGGACGTGAAGATGAAGGCAAAAGCTCTTTGGTATTCTTTTGCTGACCAGTAAGAACTAGTACGCGCCTCCTTGCTTTGAGTGGCTCATGCTGGATGATATCCACTACTTGCATACGCTTCATGCGAGATGGTATTCCGCTTCTCAAGTCATCGCTTACTCTTACTTCTTCTTCATTTTGTGTTGCAGAAGTTGAGAGAGGATGACCCTCACTACTATTCCTCTTGAGAGCCCCTAGTCGACTGAAGACTATTTTTGATGGACCGCCCAAGCGTTCATGTATTGCGCCCTTCTTGTATATGCGCAACGAAGGTGTTGACACTTTGACCTTACTTTCTCCTTGATTGCCAAGCCTAGCAAAGACAGAAATGTGTTTGGTTGAAGCACTTGGTCTCCCTAACCTTGTAAATATAGAAGGACGACACTTCTCTACAGGTGGACTTATTCGATAGAAGACTGAAGATGGATGCATCTTTTCCTCTCCTTCTTCATTTTCCTCGACCTTTTCTACTGTAATGTGCTGAGAAGACGCAGTAGCCTCTTTTCTACGAGCACCAATCTTCACAGGCGCAGGAGACTCATATCCGAGCCCGGCCCTGGTCACCATGAAGCTCCCATCTTGCTTAAATACTTCATGTTGTGCTTTGTTAAGACCGCACGACTCAACTTTTATAACTTTGCCGAGAGGAGTCGGATTTTTAAAGTCATATCCAGCCTTCGCTAGCAGCTTGTAAGCATTGGAATCAAATATCCCCTTGTTTTCTTCACTTGATGACTGTCTGGATGAGCAGACAAAACCATTTGGAGGAGGTCTCACAATCTTTGTTTGAGATGAACTTGGCAGAGGTGTAACGACTTTGGCCACCCATTCCTGCTTGATCACCTGGCTTGACTTTTTATCCTTAGGCTCTATCTTTGGTGTTAGACACTCTGCAAAAGGACTCTCTCCATCTTTGCGGCGAGACTATGGAATGTAGTGTAGTAATGGTGGTGTAGTTTTCTGCGGTGTCTCTTGCTTCTTGGGTGACACAACAAGAGTAGCTATTTTGCTGACCTTGTCTACATCTTTAACATCATTTTCTTTAGCAGTACTTGCAGCTCCATCTTCTTTGATGATGTTCTTTTCCCGCTTACCTCCTTTTCCTGTTGAAGAGATGGTGGTTGGCATGAACTCACTAGAAGTACCATTCTCTTCAAAGAATTTTGCATCAGCGAAGAAAGAGTCGACCTTAGAGAAGGGTTTGGCGTCTCCGTCTATTTTCCTTTCGCCACCACGATAATATTTCAAAAATTGATGGAGGGTTGAAGCAACAACTCCATTCTCGTGCTTCCAAGGTCGTCCCAGCAATAGTTTGAACGATGTCTTACCATCCATGACATGGAACAATGTGTCGGAAGAAAGATCACCCATGGTAAGGTTCATGCGGATCATGCCAACAGTGCGCTCCCCATTCAAGTTGAAACCATGAATCATTATTCGACTACTAGAGAGTTCGTCCATCGTGGTCCGTAATTCGTTCATGGTAGCTTTTGGCATGAGATTAACTCCTGAGCCTCCATCTATTAAAATGCACTTGACCTTTTGCCCCCGGATGTACCCAGACACATAAAGTGGCCTGTTGTTAGGCTTGGATCCAAGAAGTAAATCCTCATCTGAAAAACTCAAGGCTGCATTACAGGAGACACATCCAATTGATTGCTCAGGAGGCTCAATTTTGTCTTTCATCTTGCCCGCATACAACTCAGGCTTCTCAAGTCCTCGAATTATCAGCTTACGCTTCTCTTTAGGTAGATGAAAGATTTGTTTCCATTCCATGTTTGTAGGAAGGGCGTCAAGAGCAGCCACTATTTTGTTCTCCTTTTCAGAATGCGACTGTTGTGGCAATATCGCATCATCTGGGCCTCCTTCCTCTATCTTCTTTTTATCATCACCATCTTCCGTAGCTGAGACAGTGCACACGGTAACCTTGTTTAAGAAGTCTTGTGGGAAGAATTTTTTAAGGTGACGGGACTCGGTGGTTCTTGTTCAAGTACATCGATAGGCAAGACACGTGGTTTGACCACTGTTTTGGACTTTTTCTTTCCCTTCGTATTGCGAGGTTTAGTCTTCTTTGATTGTTTTCTTCGACGGTGAACAGGTTGCGATGTCTGCCTTGTTTGTTTCTTTGACTTCTTGCGCGTAACCAAAGTCCAACCTTCATCGTCATCTTCATGCTTCTTCTCCTTATTGTTATACCGAGAAGGTAGTTTTTTTTCCAATGACATCGGAGGTAGTGACGGCAATGACCCTTGGATTCGTAATGCCACAGGCTCAAAACTTCCGAACTGCAACATATTCACACACTGTCCTTGCTATATAATTGACTCGTCAGGTTGCTCCAGGACTACAGTAGTTTGATTTGTGGTTACTGTGTCATCCAAGTCAAGAATGATCTTCCCTTCCTTGGAGAGCTGCATGATCTTCTCCTTGAGTGTTATACACTTTTCAATAGGATGACTCACCAACATGTGATAACGACAGTAATTGGGATCATTTGTCTTGTTTGCTTGCTCAGGGCGCTTGGACTCTGGCAATTGTATAACCTTCTTTTCTAGGAGGTCATCGAGCATTCCAGACAAGTAAGAATCTGGGAATGGATATTTCTTAGCTTACAACTCTTTCAACGTAGGCTTGTCTCGTTGGTAGTTGTAAGAGAATGACTCATTCTTCTTTTCATACTTAGGCTTTGACGATATTTTCACAGGTGCACTGCTGGTTTCGACGACCATTGTCTCCTTCTTGGAGCCCTTGTCAGTTTTCTTGAACTCCTTCTTTTCACTTGGCGCCTTGGAGGCAGTTGG
Organism: Silene latifolia; assembly: GCF_048544455.1. Lineage (NCBI taxonomy): Eukaryota > Viridiplantae > Streptophyta > Magnoliopsida > Caryophyllales > Caryophyllaceae > Silene > Silene latifolia. Next base: position 371,612,909 of record NC_133538.1, read on the forward strand.
TCGAACAATACCATCTTCTTTGATTGTGATCTCCATATCATGGGCGCGAGTAGCCAGGTCTTTGAAGCTCTTCGCCATGATCCCTTTCAGGATGTAAAGAATGTCCCATTTCATCCCGTTGACGCACATTTCAACTGCTGACGCCTCACTTAAGCGATCCTTGCATTCCAGACTCAGCGCACGCCACCTGTTGATGTAATCGACGACAGGCTCATCTTACCATTGAGTATTCTTTGTCAATTCGCTCATGCTGACGACACGTCTGGTGCTGTAGAATCTGTTGAGGAATCCATCTTCCATGTGACCCCAGCTGTCAATTGACTCAGAGTTGAGATCTGTATACCATTCGAACGCGACCCCTTTGAGATAATAAATGAACTACTTCACCAAACGATCACCTTCTATTCCAGCATTGTTTCATATCTCGACGAAGTGGGAGATGTGTTGCTTTGGGTTCCCCTTCCCGTCGAACTGTTGAAATTTTGGCGGCTGATAACCAGATGGCATGCACAGACTGTCAATCCTCTTAGTGTAAGTCTTGATGTAGCGTCCACTGCTTGTCGAGCTATCATCTAAATGACACTTGATCGTCTTGGCTATTAACTCCTGCAGCTTCTCTTTAGTGAAGGCGTTGATCTCATTATTTGGCTATCACTATCAGCATCCTTGTCGCTGTCACCATGCTCGTTGTCGGCCTTCTTGTCATGGAGTGCCACCACCTCTTTTTGGAGGTCATCAATTTTTTTGTCTTTTATTCATTCTCCTTCATCATCTTTTCAAGGAGTTCATTCATTTTCTGCATTCGATCCTCAAGAGTATCGCCACTTATCACCATGATTGAAGCGACGCTAGGAGTTGATGTTTCTTTCTTCTTTGGCGACGCCTTGGATTTGCAAGGGGGAGCCTTTTTGTCAACCTTAACACTTCTAACCTCCTCGCGTGGAGGAGAAGAGGCAGGCAGGAGTGTTGTAGCGGCAGCAGCTATGGAGGTGACAGAGAACTTACGCGGCCTAGTTGGGACGTGTGCAGAGCGTAGACTGGCAGCAGCAGCATTGACAGCAGCCTTCTTCGCCATTCCTCTTATGGAGATGCCAACCGACTACGAAGCAGGGGAGGTAGCAGCAATGGGGGTACCCTGCAGGATATCTGCGTAGGTCTTCTTTGATGCACTGGAAGAGATGCTTTGCTTAGTAGACATCTTCTTGTTTTGGTAGACTTGAATAAAACAGCAGTAGAGATAAGAGGTAGAGATTTTCACGTCGGGTTCACCAAAATTTGTAACAGCAAATTTTGTATTGCGATAACTGAAATACAAAACAAGGAAACAATTAAATTTTATTAATAAATATCAAAAGTATGTGTACAATCTCTAATGTATCCTCTGATTCTAATATGCCGTAAGGGGTACGTGTACGGGTACACGTGAGGGGTGCGCGTGTAGACAAATTTAATTGCTCTACGCGCGATGTAAATTTGATTTCTTGAGAGGATCGCGATGACTTGAATCTCTCTTGATGGTTTGAACTTGTGATTGAATCTTCAACGCAGGTGGCACGATTTGATGTGCTTGTTGACTGCTTGTAATAATTTTGACAGAGAGAATTTGTAGGAATTTGTACCTTGTTCTCTCTAGCTCCTTTGCAATTATGAATTTTCAACCCTTTGAATGAATGAGAAGAGCTCTATTTATAGAGCTTCAAATCTCCTTGTTGGACTTTGATGGTCACAGGCCCATTTGTGGGTTTATTAGCTCCCTTGGTCCATGATTCTTTCTAGGTTTAGTGATCCGAATAACTCCTTTTGTAATCCGAATCGACCCACATTTCATTTAATCGGGACAAATTAATTAAATTAAGTTAAAATTTGGTATTAACTCAAAATAATTAATTTATTTTGTTTATTCGGCACATTAATAAATTTTCCGTACCTACAGCATAATATACCTTTAGTGAGGCAGAAGAAGGACCTGGTGGATGTTGAACCACATTACCTACGTTTCCCTGCATATTTTCAGTTTTTAACTTATTGTTGTAGAGAGTGAATATGGCAACAATTATCAAACACACAAACTCATATATATAATACTAAATGATACTATATATTAGCTGTTTAATGTTAATAATATAATATGTCATCTATGCAAGTGCAAGTACACTCCTCATTTTAAAATATATAGACATATGCTCAAATGGACAATTTCTGTTTTCATCTTAAGGCAAACTAAATAACCATCAACTGCGTAATTTTAATTTCTATTCAAGATTTTATAAACGCGTGGTAGTTATATAAGCGGTGTGTATTTTACATGTTGTACTTGTAAGTCTGATATATCTGTTGTATTTGAAACGATGAACATTAGTGGTGTCGGTTTATAACTCGTCGTCAAAAGCTACCTAACCAAAACAATATTTATAACTTCACAAACTACTCTTAGCAAAGAGGTAAGTAAAGGTCGGATCCCAAGGGACGGGTATTGATGTAGGATTTTCAATTGCAAATGGTTGTGTCTTAGGGTGTCACGATTTGGGTTGAGATAGGAGATCAACTAAACTAATCAACAATATAAAGCAAAGTAATAAAAACAAGCAAGGTGATTAAAATGAGATTTAAACAATTGATTAAAAGCACTAGGGTGTCATGGGTTCATAGGGGATTCATGGGAGTTGATCATACAAACATGTTTTCTACTATATGCAAGCGCTTATTGTTGTGATGGGATCGAGTTGGTGTATAAGCTTACAATCCCTAAGAAGATTTGGGTCCCGGAGCCTAATCGATTAGATTGTACAACACCTACAAGTCGACTTAGTCCTTCCTATTTAACTATATACATGATCTAATGAGACTCGAGTTGGTGTATAAGCTTACAAGTCTCATTGAAAAGATAAGGGATGGGTAAAAAATGTAGGGATTCATAGGTTCGCATTTCATCAAACATAACATGTGCATAAGTTGAAATCACAATAAGCAAGAAAATTAATTATGAAAACACATTAGATTAAGCATGAATAAATCCCCATGTTGGTTTCCCCTAATTCCCCATTAACCCTAGTTAAGGAAACTACTCACTCATTATCGAGTTTAACATGCTAACAAGGTTGTCAATCATACTATCAAAGCCAAACATGATGAATAATGAAAATGATTAGCAATAATTAAACAAGGTTAAGAGAGAATTATACCTATGAAGATGATTCCAAATAATAAAGCAAAGAATAATAGAAGTACTTGATAATTGATGGAAGGTTGTCAATCCTCCAAATAAACCCAAATAATCTTCTAATTACCCAAGATAAATGAAGAACAATAGAGAAATTAAGGAAAGATTAAGTATTGAGACTTGTATTAAGACTAGATTAAAAGTTGATTACAAGATTAAGGAATGATTTGAACTTTATTAAGAAAGTATTTAGAGAGCATGCTAATCTAAGTAGTACAATGGGGTATTTATACTAAATATTAGGTACAAATATTAGGGTTACTAAGGGTTTAAATGACTATTAAGTCCTTAAGAAAAGTTGAGGAAATGCTCCTCTCGAAGGAAATGAGCATCTCCGTTTTGCTAGTCTCGCCACGATCCGTGCGTCTTGGGGAGTGGCACGAGCTCTCTGGACTATGATCCGAGCGGATTGGTTAGGAAGACGCTCAGATCCTATGGTTGCAAGACGAGCGTCTTGTCTGGGAGACGCTCGGATGGTGGTGAAGGAAGACGCTCGGATCGTCTGTGATCCGCTCGGATCCTACGGTAGACTGCTTCTCTTCTTTTATTCCTTCATAATCCGCGAGGTTCATTCCGGGGATACAAGGATCCTTTCGTCATTGCTCATTTTACTTTATTATCTACATAGGCCTTCTAGTGATGTCTTCTCTTTGATGCTTGGTCATTAGATGCGATCAATTTAGCTCCATTTCGCCATGTAAATGCAAGGTTAGCACTCCTTTCCTACCAAGGGGACAAAACCTCAAAGAATATGCAAAATGAGAAACTAAAGATAGTAAATGACCCAATTATGCACTATAAAGCATAGGAACGAGGTTAATCTGGGGACTAAATGTGCTCAAATATGAGTCACATCAAACATCCCCAAACCGAACCTTTGCTCATCCCGAGTAAAGAGGTGACAAAAACTAGGACCCTTATTTAAACTAACCTACTAATATAGCAGATGGGAGATAATTAGCGGGTCTCACTCCGCCCCATCAACTCACAACAAGACAACCATGAGGTAGGATGCCTTCTTGCAAGGCAAGGTGGGGCTTGCCAAAATGGCGACACATCCAAGCATTAAAGCACACAAAACAAGTAATGGATGCATCTACAAAAATAAATAGCCACTTTCCTCATCTAAGTGGCAGAAATTATCTACAAGGGAAGCAATCTAAGGGTACACACTCCTTCATACATATGGTTTCTTCAAACTACTAAGCCTAGAAGGATACCAATAAATCACCTCCAAGTTGTGTAAACCTAGGGTACCTTTATCCTCAATTGTTAAATGCTTTCATCAAGAGTAGACTCCCTATGGTGTTAGAAACACTGGAGGATCGTGGAATTCCCCTTCTTGCCTAGGCAATAAGAAGGGTCGTCCCCTCTCTACCATGCACAAAAGTGGATTCGATGGATAAAGGGATCATTTGTATTTGAGTTTCATATGAGAGTTTGCTTTTGTTGTTTTTCCCCCCAATTTGTTGTGGCATTTGACATTTGAGAACACTTTCTTTTTGCCATTTCTTTTGATGTTTGGCATTTCAATACTTGACAATTTCAACTTTTTCTTGCATTTTCTTTTGAACATTTTTAAAGTCACCCCATTTGTAGTGAGGGTGCTTGTATTTGAAGCATAGGAGTTTTTATTTTTGTTACTCCTCTTTTAGTTTGATGCAATTGCAAACTTTTTCTTTTCTTTTCATTTCTTGAACTCAAATTTGAACAATTTTTGTGCCCATTCCCTTTTTTATGACAAAAATGTGGTAGAATATGGATGATGGTTGCATGGTTTCAAGGGTCACCATGGAATAAATGGTAGCCAAGGAGTTATCACACCACAAGGTACTCTTGACTAGGCCTTAATCCATGGGTCAAAGGATACTAGAATGACACATCCTAGGGTGTTTTACAAGTATTCTAATGAGCAAAGTCTTAAGAAGAAAAATTATCTACAAGGGCCTTATATACACTTGTCAAGCTTCCCAAATAGATGTTTTCACAAAAAAATTTCTAAATGCAACTATATGTCATGATGCAACTAACATATATACAACCTAATGCATATGCTTCTACCAACTAGTATGCCAAATAATCTAAATGCAATCCTATAATCACATTGTTTATACCGCATCAATCAAAATAAAGCCACATAGTCATCAACATAGAGAGGAAAAAGGAGATTGGAAAGATCATACCATGCGGTCTTCAATATCCTCATGTCTCAGATGTGGCGTAGTCGATCAATGTGACAAAGGATAGACAAACACAATATATACAAGACTACACTATAAAGGAAATGAACATGTTTTGGGGTTTTTCAAATTTTCAAATTTTTATGGTTTTTATACTTTATGGAATAAAAAGACATGTTTTTGTATTTTCAAAATTTTTCAATTTTTATCATTTTTGTTTTAAAAGTCATGTTATAATTTCCCATCCCCACACTAGTATGGGCATTGTTCTCAATGGCTAATACGATAGGAAATTATGCAAGCTATATGAAAATGCGTGATTTCTACACTAAATGCAAACTATATGACATATAAACAATTGATGAAAACTACAATACACTATATGATGCATGAAATTTTGTTTGGTTGGAGAGAATAATTTGAATTAACTCCCAATCCTTATGCTTGAACTTCCCCAAGCCAAATGAGACACTATTGCTAATGTCAAAAATGGGAAAGTTCATGCACAAGAATGCTATGCATGAAACTAATTTTATCATTTTGGATTTTACATGGTGGGAACAATAAAAGACACCTCAATGGGACCGAGGTGGGAGTCCTTTGAGTGTTGCTAGGACTCAAACAAATGAGCAAGATAAAAAATTAAAAACAAGATAAATGAACAAAGCTAAAGGAGGTGTAGAAAACTCACAATGCATTGTGGCATCCTCCAAAAAGCTTGCTAATCCTTAATTGTCGCCCATGGCGACATCACTTCCATTGTCATCATCATCATCAAATTCCTCACTAGTATCATCATCATCTACCTCCATAGACCCAGAGGCTTCACCATCATCACTTGAACTTTGATCCTCTTCTTCCTCATTTTCCTCTTCTTCTTCGACTTCTTCACTCTCAACAACAATCTCCTCACCACCCATGCTAACATCCCTAGGAGCATTAGGAAAGAACACTTCCCAGGTAAAGGACATGATGGGTCAAGAAGTCCTTGCCTAGCTAGATGTAAGAGGGGCGGATATTGATCTCTATAGGCATTGACTCGGTCTTCATAAGCTTGCTTATGCATGTGTTGCATTAATTGAGTCAAGTAATCGTTACCTACCGCAACACCTTCGGGTCAGAATTCTTCGTAGGTGAACGGGTAGGGTGGAGTCACAATAGAGGAGGAGGAGGATTCGGCATTAAATTCCCTTTGTTTTTATATGATAATCCCGGCTTCACCGGAGAGTGGAAGAAGGTAGTTTGTGCTTCGGACATTGAGTCGGTAAATCTTGTTTGGTAGAATGAAGGACTTGGCATCTTTTGTAAGCCACTCAAATTTGTTGTCAAGGTTGTCATTCTTGACCCAATGGAATTTGTGAACCATAGTGGCTAGATCAAAAAGGTGGCCTCCCTTAATCGGCTTGTAAGTCCCATATTTGTTGAAATCCCGGTTGAAGTGCTTTGCCAATCATGTTACCAATCCCCCATTTACTATAAAGGCCGCACCTTCCTTACCAAGGTCGATCGTAAGCCACCTTTCGATTAAGAGTTGAAGAATATTATATTTCTTGGTGAACTTCTTATCGAAATTCAAGCTTGACTCAAGATAGATGAAATCAAGTTCGGTGAAATGATTAGTCCCCTTCCTAGTAATAAGAGTATTTCCCACAACCTTGTGCCACACCCTTATGCCCAGATGGTGAACATAAAGGGCACGACACTCATGGTATGATTCGAATTTTCTTCCGGTGATAGCTTTCCACAAAGGGGCGGGATCATATTTTGAAGGTTTCTTCACATAAGTTGAGTCATTATCAAGACCGAACACCTTGCCAAACTCATTAAAGGACATCTTTCTATCCATATTCTCAAGGCGGAATTCAATATTCTTTCGAGTCTCCACCTTTGTGACTTTTAATGAACTTAGAAATTCCAATGTGAGGGAGGGGTAAGTCAATTCTTGTATATCAAACAATGTAAGCAACCCCATAGACTCAAAGAATTTCTTGGTTCTTTCAAGGACACCCAATTTGGTCAAAGCATCTTGGCAACTAAACTTGGTGGGCAAAATCGATTTCTTAGCAAGAGACATAAAAGCTTTCCTAAGAGAATCGGATGTGAAAGTTACCTCCGGATATTCATGTAATTGCTCAATAACCGGGATAGGAGTAGTAGCTTCCACTATAGGAAGAGGAGTTTCTTGGATTTCCACTCTTGCTTGTTGAACCACCTAAGCTTTGGAAGCTTGAAGAGCTTGTTGCCTCTTTGAAAGATTTGATTTTGTACGTGCCTTGTTTCCACCTTTAGTCCTAGTAATTTTTCTTCTCCTTATATGTATCAACAATCAATGATTTGCTTGAATTCTTCTGGTATCCTCAAGCTTCAATGAATCCCAAATCGATTTAGGATTTTCGAAATTTGATTATAACCCTAGAAAATCGATTCAGTCTTTGAGTATTTTGATGTTTGAATGGCTTTTTGTTGATAAAGGAGTGATTTGATTGAGTTTTGGGGGAGTTTGGGTTTGATTTTGGTGAATTTGGTTGAGGAAATTGAGTTTTATGGATGGAGGGATTAAGGGTTTTGAGGGTTTTGAATGTGTGTTTGTGTTTTGAAATAATGAAATGAAATGGGGAAGGGGGTTTAAAATCTCGTGTTTTTTTGCAATTCAGCAGTAGGAGACGAGCGGCTTAGGCACGGGATGCTCGGATTGTAGTTCAGTCAGCATTAGAAAATGAAACCCATGTTGAGACGAGCGTATTCAGGAGGAGACGAGCGGATCCTGGCTTGAGACGAGCGGATTGTTCTGGGGACGCTCGGATTCATAGTCAGAGTGAAATCCCAAATTCTAATGTAACCAGGATGAGCGGATTCTCACTGAGACGAGCGTCTTTAGACTGAGACGAGCGGATTCTTGAGGAGACGCTCGGATTCGTACCCAGTATAAAAATTTCCTTTCCGGCTCTGCCAAGACAAGCGTCTTACTGTCAGGACGCTCGAATTTCATCCAAGACGAGCGGCTTCCCTCTAGGACCCTCGGATTATTCCTGTACCTCACGGGTTCAGTTCCACCCGTGGGTATTTTCATATCCCAAGTCATTTCTTCTTCATTCCCTTGGTCTTCATTATGGGTGCACTACGAAGGGTTGGATAGCCTAGGCAATTGTTATCCTCACACTAAGTCAAAATACTACACATCAAGAAACATTTAAGTCCCTCCCTCACTTTCTCTCAAAATGATAATCTTGATCAAAATGTACAAATATAAATCCAAAATTTGACAAAAATGCAATACAAGAATAAAAATGCGAGTTAAGGGGTTATAATATTTACAAATGGTGGTTTAGGGAGGACTTCACCAAACTCTCACTCTTGAGATGAGATGTAAAGGGGGCATAGCTAAGGTGTTGTTGATGTTGCTCAACACCTTGTAGAAGTAGTCGAAGGCTTGTTCATTGTCATTATAAAGATCTTCAATAGACCTTTGCACATTGTGTTCTTCATGGTGGTGAATTGAGTCAGGATGGTCACAAAAGCCTTGGTCTATAGCATTGCCAATGTAGGGATTGACTAACCCATCGAATTCATCATCCCATGGACCACATACTTCACTAGCTTGCTTCCCTATTGTATCATGAGTTGATGGAAACAACTCCTCTTTCTTGTTATCATGGCTAATGAGGCCTTCTTCATTACTTGTCATGAGTGGTGGTGAGCTATTCAAGCTCTCATTGTTACAATTTCTTTGCTCTTTAGACGGAGCATCTTGAAGATTATCCTCTTTCTTCTTCCATATGAGTGGTGATTCTTTACCCATAGTTTAATCTTTGTATTGAGATGCCAACTTCTTCCTATCACTTTCTCGGCTAAAATGATCGATCATGAAACATGGCTCATGTAAGCGGGGAGCACTTATTGTCTTGTTAAGGTTAAAAGTGGTTTTTTCATCTCCCATTTCAAGTGTAAGCTCTCCATGTTTCACATCAATCACTGCTCCCACGGTTTGTAAGAAGGGTCTTCCTAAAATGATAGCAATGTTGGAGTCTTCCTCCATGTCAACAATAACAAAGTCCACCGGGATGAAGAACTTGCCAATTCTTACCGGTACATCCTCCCATACAGATGCGTGTCATTTATATGATGTTTTACACCCTATTTTACACGCATTTCATAGCTCAATTGTGTAGTTTAAGGCTACTATTTGCCCAGTTTCGTCTACTTTCGTATTTTATTGTAATATTGCAGATTTATGCGGAAATGAGTAGATAATTGAGCTAAATCCGTCCCCGAGAATCTTTAGTCACTTTTCAGGACGAGAGTCGGTACTAGTGATATTAGGGACCCGTAGCGAGATCGAAAGATGCTACTTGTTAAGAGTGGACCGAGAGGACCTCTTATTTTCCCGACTCACGTGATTTGTTTTAGACCTACCTAGTTGCTGCCGCCGAAACAACAGTGAACCGACCATCTTAGTACCCCTTTATATTTGATTTTATACATTTCTTTAGTTTATCATTCATCAGTTATAGACCAATTCAATCAAACCCCCACATCATTGTTACCTTGGACTGAATTTAGACAACTAATAATTACATCTGCCTCTCTGTGGTTCGACCCTGTTACCACTAGCTTCTGTTAGTTTTAATAGGTTTATAAATATTATTTTTGGTACTCACAACGACGGGTATCACATACCCATAAAGGTGTCTTCGTTGATCGATCCGCCATTTGAAGTGTGATATTAGTGCACTTGAGTTCTCCCATTCCTAGCCTTTTGCACACCGAGTATGTCATGACACTCACACTTGCCCCAAGGTCACATAAAGCTTTGTTGATTGTAGTGTCGCCAATGGTGCATGGAATAGAGAAACTTCCCGGATCTTTGAGTTTTGGAGGTGAACTTCCTTGTAGGATGGCACTACTCACTTTAGTGAATTCAATAGTCTCTAGCTTCCAGATGGATTTCTTCTTTGTAAGAATATCTTTCATGTATTTTGCATAGGCCGGAACATGATTGATTAATTCCATGAATGGAATTGAGACTTCCAAGTTCTTCACAATCTCCATGAACTTTCCAAGTTGTTCATCAAACTTAGGCTTAGCTTGACGACTTGGAAATGGAAGTCTAATCACAATAGGCTCTTTCTCCTTAGCCTTCTCTTCATTCTTCTTCTTTGAAACTTCTTGAATGGGTTCTTCTTCCTTAGAGTTTTCCACAACTCTTTCATTGTCACTAGCCTCCACAATGTCTTTATCAATGGGCCTCTTTGGCCCTTCATACCTTGTACCACTCCTCAAATGGATGGCATTCACCGATTCATGTCTTGGGGGATTGCTTTGAGGTTGTAATTGCCTCTTTTATCTTTTAAAGCTAGAAGATGCTAATTGAGACATTTGGGTTTCCAACATCTTTGTGTGAGCTAGTATGTTGTTGATGGTGATATCTTTTGCTTGGGTATCTTTTTGCATTTGAGTGAAAAATTCTTGTTGGTTCTTTTGCATTTGGAGGACCTCTTTTTGAACATCAAATCCTTGGTCATTGGATTGATTGTAAGAGAGTTGATTTTGATAACCTTGGCTTTGGTAAAAGGGTCTTTGAGCTTGGTTTCTCATTGGAGGTGGGGTGTATGTTGGTTGGGGATTTTGAACATTTTAGCTTTTGTATGAAAGATTGGGATGGAATTTGGTATTCTCATTGTAATAGTTGGGAATAAGGGGTGTCACTCTTGTATGCTTGGAAAGCATTCACTTGTTCACTTGTTCCCCTACATTCACTTTGGTCATGTCCAAAGTTCCAAAACTCTCACATACTCCACTTGGAATTGATGATGATGCCACCATAGCATTAACATGTTGCTTGGGTGATTTGGAGGCCTCTTCAAGTTTAGCCATGGCCTTCTCAAACGTCAAATTAACGATGTCAATGTGAGCACTTAATTGATCACCCAATTGAGTAATGGAATCCACCTCATGCTTTCCTCCTCTAGTAGCCTTCCGAGGTTTACTATATTGCGAGTTATGGACCGCCATTTCTTCAATTTTGTTCCATGTTTGATTGTCATCAACTTCGGTGAACATACCATTGGATCCCATATTGAGAATGTTTCGGGAGTCTTCATATAGACCATTCCAAAATTGTTGTACAAGGAACCACTCGCTAAGTCCATGGTGTGGACAAGGACGATAAGTGTCCTTGAATCTCTCCCATGCTTCATACAAAGATTCCTCATCCCTTTGTTTGAACCCGGTGATTTGGGCTCTCAACATGTTAGTCTTTTCCGGAGGATAGAATTTCTTGTAGAAATCAAGTGCCAATTTCTTCCAAAAATCAATACCAAGAGTAGCCTTGTCTAGGCTTTTCAACCATTGTTTCGCGGTACCAATCAAAGAAAAAGGAAATAAGACCCATCGTATTTGGTCTTGAGTAACTCCGGTTTGGGAAATCACATCACAATAGTCACAAAAAGTCTCCATATATGAGTGAGGGTCTTCACTAGGCATCCCTCCAAATTGACTTCTCTCAACTAATTGTATGAATGCGGATTTGGCAATGAAATTAACGGTTAAATGTTATGGTGTAGGAGTACCATTTGGTAGGTTCTCCTCGGTTGGTACGGAATGTGATGAGAATTTAGGCATTATTGGTTGATTTTGTGGTGGGTTTTGTATTGGGTTATCATCTCCTTCTCTTGCAAAAGGGTTGGTAAACTCAATGTTATTTGGTTAAATGTTCACAATTTCTCCAATACCTCTCAAAATACCTCTAGCAAGTCTTCTATTGTTGGTCAAAGTTCTTTCAATTTCAAGATCAATGGGTAACAAGTTACCTTGTGATTTACTAGACATGCAAAATATCAAACAACTCGAAAACAATTAGAACAACCTTGAGAAGATTGACTTCCCCAAGGTAAAGAAAGACACAACTAAAAACAATTAATGAAAATCAAATCAAGTTAACACCGTCCCCGGCAACGGCGCCATTTTTGGTGTCGGTTTATAACTCGTCGTCAAAAGCTACCTAACCAAAACAATATTTATAACTTCACAAACTACTCTTAGCAAAGAGGTAAATAAAGGTCGGATCCCAAGGGACGGGTATTGATGTAGGATTTTCAATTGCAAATGGTTGTGTCTTAGGGTGTCACAATTTGGGTTGAGATAGGAGATCAACTAAACTAATCAACAATATAAAGCAAAGTAATAAAAACAAGCAAGGTGATTAAAATGAGATGTAAACAATTGATTAAAAGCACTAGGGTGTCATGGGTTCATAGGGGATTCATGGGAGTTGATCATACAAAAATGTTTTCTACTAGATGCAAGCGCTTATTGTTGTGATGGGATCAAGTTGGTGTATAAGCTTACAATCCCTAAGAAGATTTGGGTCCCGGAGCCGAATCGATTAGATTGTACAACACCTAGAAGTCGACTTAGTCCTTCCTATTCAACTATATGCATGGTCTAATGAGACTCGACTTGGTGTATAAGCTTACAAGTCTCATTGAAAAGATAAGTGATGGGTAAAGAAATGCAAGGATTCATAGGCTCCCATTTCATCAAACATAATATGTGCATAAGTTGAAATCACAACAAGCAAGCAAATTAATTATGAAAACACATTAGATTAAGCATGAATAAATCCCCATGTTGGTTTCCCCTAATTCCCCATTGACCCTAGTTAAGGAAACTACTCACTCATTATCGAGTTTAGAATGCTAATATGGTTGTCAATCATACTAGCAAAGCAAAACAAGATGAATAAATGAAAATGATTAACAATAATTGTAACACCCCCATTTATTCGGGAGCCTTTCGCTAGAAATTCCCAAATAAATAGGACTGTTACCATCTCGGTTTTCCGAGGTTGTGGATAACAAAGTACAACAAACCAAAGTACTTTAAATTAAAACTTTAACGATTACATGTTTATTACAAATTTAATCAACTAAAACTTAATATAAAATATTTACAACTCGCAGCGGAAATAAATAAAGTGATATAATTATTCTATGTGATCTAGACTTCAACTATGGTCCAAGCCAATCTCTCATCCCAATGCTCCCGAGTCAGCTAATCTTTGGTACCTGTCAAATCTACTCCCCATAAAACGGTTCACCGCAGGTGTTCACGAATACACTGTCAACCGCGAGGTTGAGTAGGAATAAATACTAACAACAAAAACACACGATATCAATCCAACTTCCTTTTTATATTGCACAACCCCCTGACAACGTGCCCATCTTTTTCTTAGCACACCTCCCTTAACAACGTGCTCACTTTACATCATTCCAACCGAAGTTGAAGTATCCACCATCCCAACCGAAGTTGAGGTATCCATCATCCCAACCGAAGTTGAGGTATTCACCATCCCAACCGAAGTTGAGGTATTCACCATCCCAACCGAAGTTGAGCTATTCATCATCCCAGTACTGAGGTATCCAACAATTACGACATGAGATAACCAACAACCACAATATCACAACTAATAATTCATCCAACAACATTATCGAGTAAAAGTTGAGTAGGATTTATCCCTACCTGGCAAGCAAGCACTCCAATTACGCAATCCAATAATTAAAGCTCATAAATCCGATTATAAACTCTTCACAATTTTCGTCACCTATATAATAATAACAATTACAACAATTATAATTACTAACTTTACTTATTTATTCATTTATTTATTCCTTTTATTTAATTATTCAAATTAATTAATTATTATAATTATTAAAGGTTTATGATAACTAAAAACCCGATTCAATTACGAACCCGACTCACCTGAACTAATTAAACAATTAAAACCCGTCACAAAAACAAACACACACCACCCTATACACGGTTTATAAACCGTGACCAACACCCCTCATAAAACCCACCAAACCCGACACCACAGGCCACCGCGACCACCACCCAACCTACCTACCTCCTCCCTACACCATGGACCATCCAACAATCCCCCAACCACCAGCTTAACCGCCACCAGCCACCCTCAAAAACACGCCCTAATCCACCCGACACCAACAACACTCACCTGACACCCCCATAAAACCCGCCCATAACCACCACCTAACACCTTCACCGCCACCTACAACCACTAATCAACTCACCAATCCACCCTTGACAAAAGCCACCCAAAACCACCCCAACCCAGACCTCCTACAACCACTAAAAACCCCCTCGAAAACCGCCTGCCCAGAACACGTCCTTCTCCCCTGTTTTCGCCACCACCGCCGCAAACCGCCATCTCCGGCCACAAAGACACCACCAAGGTGGTCGACTAACCACCCCCGACACAAACCCACCTTACCCAGATCAAGACTCGACCATTAACGGGTTCAATTACCCATTCCAATCCCTCACAACCAAACCCGCATAACCGCCTGACCAGCCACTTTTAGTCGCCCTAAACACTACCCTACCACGGTCAAAGACGGTCAACAATGGTTAGGTCAGAAACTTTGCAGTCCAATGTCGCTATAGGTCCAATTCCCGAGTCCTATGGTGGTCTATAGAAGTCATACTATCGATCTAAAGATGCTTGCATGAAAAGAATATAAACCGATTTAAGATGAATTATTACCTCAAGTTTATTAATTGATTTAGGTTAATTCCTTCTTCTTCCGTCTCCTAAAGCTCCTTCTTTTAATTTATGAATTATTTCTCATATTTAAGGTGGTATTTATAGTGTAAGATTTAGAGAATACGAGGCCAATTAGGAAACTATGTAACTTACCTTATTCTAATTAGTATAGAAATTGTCATTATAATTATATCATTATTATTATCACATATTATTAACCTTACCATAACTATGATTTCCTCATATAATACTTACTAATTTATTATTGCCATAATTTTATTATTATTATTATTATTATAATTATAATTACCTTTATATATTATTATCTCCTTATTATACTATTATAAATTTCCCGATATAAATCCCGATTACACTCGTACCAATTTAATAAGTTTCGGCCCATATAATAATAGCACACGGCCCAAAGCACAAATATTAGCCAAACCCAATTCCCGACTTGAATTATTAATTTATTATTTAATTAACTTCTTACTTGTATTTATTATTAGAAATGTCATTTAATCACTCATTAAATTACATAAATTATTCATATAAATTATTATTAAAATGCGGAGTATTACAGTCTTCCCCCCTTAAAATGAACTTCGTCCCGAAGTTCGCCCACAACTACCACCACATCACTTATAAACACCCTTACAACTAAGCATCATCCAACACCATCATCCATTTACGATTATCATCCATACCAATCGCATCACAAGGTATCACAACAACAATTCAAAACATTCGTAGTATTACATTCCTTCCTCCTAAAAATTAACTTCGTCCTCGAAGTTCGGAATATCAAACAATAGGAACTAACAGTTCATTGTTGTAACGCCACAAAATAGTAAAACAAACATTGTAACATATACAAGTATTATTTCCAACGCGAATTAATGGTTAAATGAATACAAAAATAAACTCGCAGCGGAAAATAAATAAGTGATATAACTATATATGTGATCTAGACTTCATCTAAGGTTCCAAGTTTGGCTCTCATCCCAATGCTCCCAAGTCAGCTAATCTTTGGTACCTGTCAAATCTGCTCCCCATAAAACGGTTCACTGCAGGTGTTCACGAATACACAGTCAACCGCGAGGTTGAGTAGGAATAAATACTAACCACAAAAACATACGATAACAATCCCACTTCCTTTTTACATTGCACAACCCCCTGACAACGTGCTCCATCCTTTTTCTTAGCACACCTCCCTTAACAACGTGCTCACTTACATCATTCCAACCGAAGTTGAGGTATTCACCATCCCAACCGAAGTTGAGGTATTCACCATCCCAACCGAAATTGAGGTATTCACCATCCCAGTATAAAACTGAGGTATTCAACACTAAGACCATGATCAACCACAATAGTAATCATGTCAGAACGAGTCTGAGGTATCCAATAATTACGACATGAGATAACCAATAACCACAATATAAACCAACATATACAATTTAATTCTCCCTTCCAACAGTTACGATATTATTAACCAATCGTATGCAATATAAATCTTCCTTCCAACAATTACGATTATATCAACCAACAGAACTCACATACGATCAATTCACTTTAATACAAACCATCCAACAAACATTATCGAGTAAAAGTTGAGTAGGATTTATCCCTACCTGGCAAGCGATTCCAATTAAGCAGCTTAAGCAATCCAAATAATTAAAGCAATCCGATTATAATTCTTCACAACCGTCACCTAATCAAAATATTATAATTCTTCCATCAATTATTAATTATTACTTCTCATTATTATTTATAAATTATCTTTATTCAAATTAATTATTATTTACTATTATTATTAAAGATTTACAATAAATAAAACCCGAATCAATTACAAACCCGACTCACCCGAACGAATCACTTAAAACCCGTCACAAAAACAAACACACAAAAACCCCCAAAACAAGGCTTAGAAAACATGTACACACACCCCCATAAACACACCCAAAACCGACACAACTGACCACCACGACCACCACCCAGTCAGCCTACCACCACCCTACACCACGACCCATCCAACCATCCCCTTACCACCCATCAAAACACCCCCGGCAGCCTATAAACGCATGCCCTAACCCCCTTCTCCACCCGCCATTAACAACCAACCACCACCATCCAACACAATTGTCCATTTACGATTATCAATCATACCAATATCCTTACAAGGTATCACGATAATAACTCAAAACATTCGTAGTATTATATTCCTTCCCCTAAAAATAAACTTCGTCCTCGAAGTTTGAAATAGCAAACAACAGGAACCACCAAATTATTGTTGTAATGCCACAAATAAAATAAAGAACACACATTGTAACACTAGTCAATTATTACTTCAAACACAACTCCAAGTAATGATTAAATGAATAACAAAACATTTGATTTTCTTCCAAATAGCAACCACATCATATAGGATATTCGAACTAATCATTACTTAAACTTAAACTTCTTACTTTAACTATCGACGAATACATTGCCAGACTAAATAATAATCTCTAACCAAATACGCATAACTGTTTAGTTAATCTTTTCTTAATAATGAAATTTAACTTAAACATGGATGCAACTAATATAAATATTTAGACTTAGGGCAACACGTTCCGCATATCACTATACATGTCATTCTACTTCACATAATTGACAACATCAAAATATAAATGTGCAAGAGATAAGAAACAAAACTTATACTTTTTTTTTAAGGCTAAGAAAAACATGTTATAACTTCTAAAAATCATTAAAATACATAATAACATAATTACTTATTGAGAACATATATTTTTTTAGAAAATACAGAGAGTTAGTAAACCATGAGAAAAGAATCGAGTCAAAACCTCATAGGATCAATTTATAATGCATTTTACAAACTACTTGGTCGAAACATAAATTTTACAGCAATTGTCTGAAACTTAGGTCAATTTGTAAAAATCACCATAAATTGTCAAAATACTTCTTTACAACGTGGCTTATCAACTTAGAAACATACACGAGTCTATTAAACAGTGGAGTTGGAATTTTACCAAATGATTAAGTAGTTATTTAATTGGAAAATTATACAAAAACATGGCGTAGAAGCAACACTGTACAGGAACATTTCGACCACTGTCCACTAAAATATTTATTTCTCCTAAACCGTATATTATTTGAACATGACACCAGTGGCATATGAAAGCTAAATCACAAGGGTGGACAAGAATTTTAAACAGACAGTAAATGGCAGCCAAAACAATCAAGGGTAAAAATCTTGTGAAATCAACCAAAATCGCATTCTTCACAATTCCACACAACGATTAATACTTCATATGTTTAATCATATGCAATCCTTCCAAATACATGCCAACATACTTCTTCATATCAACATTCTTAAAACAATGCTTAAAAAATCATATCACACCCCTCCTCCGTAAAATAAGGTTACGCCCCCGTAACCGCAACCATTAATGACAACAATACACAACCAAGACAAACAAAATTCCTAAGAGAAATATACTATATTCATTTTAAATTACCCCACACTCTCAAGTATTCTCTCAAGGTTCCCGGTTCAAAACTGAAAGGACAAGGTACAAATTAAGGATAGATTCTTAACCGCACTAAGAGGGGCTCCTAACAGTTTCTACCCGGGGTTCATTTTTATTTTGACACATCCTAAGTTCATTATTATTCATTAGGTAGGCCTGAGGATCGTTTTGCTCTGATACCACTTTGTAACACCCCATTTATTCGGAAGCCTTTAGCTAGACATTTCCAAATAAATAGGATTGTTACCATCTCGGTTTCTCGGGGTAGTAGATAACAAAGTCCAACTCACCAAAGTACTTTAAATAAAACTTTAATGATTAGATATGTTTTACAAATTAACCAACTAAAACTTAATATAAAAATAAATACAACTCGCAGCGGAAAATAAATAAGTGATATAACTATATATGTGATCTAGACTTCATCTAAGGTTCCAAGTTTGGCTCACATCCCAATGCTCCAAAGTCAGCTAATCTTTGATACCTGTCAAATCTGCTCCCCATAAAATGGTTCACCGCAGGTGTTCACGAATACACAGCCAACCGCGAGGTTAAGTAGGAATAAATACTAACAACAAAAACATACGATAACAATCCCACTTCCTTTTTACATTGCACAACCCCCTGACAACGTGCTCCATCCTTTTTCTTAGCACACCTCCCTTAACAACGTGCTCACTTACATCATTCCAACCGAAGTTGAAGTATCCACCATCCCAACCGAAGTTGAGGTATTCACCATCCCAACCGAAGTTGAGGTATTCACCATCCCAACCGAAATTGTGGTATTCACCATCCCAGTATAAAACTGAGGTATTCAACACTAAGACCATGATCAACCACAATAGTAATCATCTCAGAACGAGTCTGAGGTATCCAATAATTACGACATGAGATAACCAATAACCACAATATAAACCAACATATACAATTTAATTATCCCTTCCAACAGTTACGATATTATTAACCAATTATATGCAATATAAATCTTCCTTCCAACAATTACGATTATATCAACAAACACAACTCACATACGATCAATTCACTTTAATACAAACCATCAAACAAACATTATCGAGTAAAAGTTGAGTAGGATTTATCCCTACCTGGCAAGCGATTCCAATTAAGCAGCTTAAGCAATCCAAATAATTAAAGCAATCCGATTATAATTCTTCACAACCGTCACCTAATCAAAATATTATAATTCTTCCATCAATTATTAATTATTACTTCTCATTATTATTTATAAATTATCTTTATTCAAATTAATTATTATTTACAATTATTATTAAAGATTTACGATAAATAAAACCCGATTCAATTACAAACCTGACTCATCCAAACTAATCACTTAAAACCCGTCACAAAAACAAACACACAAAAACCCTCAAAACAAGCCTTAGAAACCATGTACACACACCCCCATAAACACACCCAAAACCGACACCACTGACCACCACCACCACCCAGTCAGCCTACCACCTCCCTACACCACGGCCCATCCAACCATCCCCTAACCACCCATCAAAACACCCCCAGCAACCCATAAATGCATGCCCTAACCCCCTTCTCCACCCGCCATTAACAACCAACCACCACCATCCAACACAATTGTCCATTTACGATTATCAATCATACCAATATCCTCACAAGGTATCACGATAATAAATCAAAACATTCGTAGTATTATATTCCTTCCTTCCAAAAATAAACTTCATTCTCGAAGTTTGAAATAGCAAACAACAGGAACCACCAAATTATTGTTGTAATGCCACAAATAAAATAAAGAACACACATTGTAACACTAGTCAATCATTACTTCAAACACAACTCCAAATAATGATTAAATGAATAACAAAACATTTGATTTTCTTCCAAATAGAAACCACATCATATAGGATATTTGAACTAATCATTACTTAAACTTAAACTTCTTACTTTAACTATCAACGAATACATTGCCAGACTAAATAATAATCTCTAACCCAATACGTATAATTGTTTAGTTAATCTTTTCTTAATAATGATATTTAACTTAAACATGGATGCAACTAATATAAATATTTAGACTTAGGGCAACACATTCCGCATATCACTAGAAATGTCATTCTACTTCACATAATTGACAACATCAAAATATAAATGTGCAAGAGATAAGAAACAAAACTTATACTTTTTTTTTCAAGGCTAAGAAAAACATGTTATAACTTCTAAAAATCATTACTACATAATAACATAATTACTTATTGAGAACATATATTTTTTAGAAAATAAAGAGAGTTAGTAAACCATGAGAAAAGAATCAAGTCAAAAACTCATAAGATCAATTTATAATGCATTTTACAAACTACTTGGTCGAAACATAAATTTTACAGCAATTGTCAAAAACTTAGGTTAATTTGTAACAATCACCATAAATTGTCAAAATACTTCTTTACAACGTGGTTATCAACTTAGAAACATACACGAGTCTATTAAACAGTAGAGTTGTAATTTTACCAAATCATTAAGTAGTTTTTTAATTGGCAAATTTTACAAAAACATGGCGCGGAAGCAACACTGTACAGGAACATTTCGACCACTGTCCACTAAAATATTTATTTCTCCTAAACCGTATATTAATTGAACATGACACCAGTGGCATATAAAAGCTAACTCACAAGGGTGGACAAGAATTTTAAAAAGTCAGTAAATGGCAGCCAAAACGATCAAGGGTAAAAATCTTGTGAAATCAACCAAATCGCATTCTTCACAATTCCACACAACGATTAATACTTCACATGTTTAATCATATGCAATCCTTCCAAATACATGCCAAATTACTTTTTCATATCAACATTCTTAAAACAATGCTTAAAAAAATCATATCACACCCCTCCTCCGTAAAATAAGGTTACGCCCCCATAACCGCAACCATTAATGACAACAATACACAACCAAGACAAACAAAATTCCTAAGAGAAATATACTATATTCATTTTAAATTACCCCACACTCTCAAGTATTCTCTCAAGGTTTCCGGTTCAAAACTGGAAGGGCCAAGGTACAAATTAAGGCTAGCTTCTTAACCGCACTAAGAGGGGCTCCTAACAGTTTCTACCCGGGGTTCATTTTTATTTAGACACATCCTAAGTTCATTATTATTCATTAGGTAGGCCTGAGGATCGTTTTTCTCTGGTACCACTTTGTAACACCCCCATTTATTCGGAAGCCTTTAGCTAGACATTTCCAAATAAATAGGATTGTTACCATCTCGGTTTCCCGAGGTAGTAGATAACAAAGTCCAACTCACCAAAGTACTTTAAATAAAACTTTAATGATTACATATGTTTTACAAATTAACCAACTAAAACTTAATATAAAAAATAAATACAACTCGCAGCGGAAAATAAATAAGTGATATAACTATATATGTGATCTAGACTTCATCTAAGGCTCCAAGTTTGGCTCTCATCCCAATGCTCCCAAGTCAGCTAATCTTTGGTACCTATCAAATCTGCTCCCCATAAAACGGTTTACCGCAGGTGTTGATGAATACACAGTCAACCGCGAGGTTGAGTAGGAATAAATACTAACAACAAAAACATACGATAACAATCCCACTTCCTTTTTACATTGCACAACCCCCTGACAACGTGCTCCATCCTTTTTCTTATCACACCTCCCTTAACAACGTGCTCACTTACATCATTCCAACCGAAGTTGAATTATCCACCATCCCAACCGAAGTTGAGGTATTCACCATCCCAACCGAAGTTGAGGTATTCACCATCCCAGTATAAAACTGAGGTAGTCAACACTAAGACCATGATCAACCACAATAGTAATCATCTCAGAACGAGTCTGAGGTATACAATAATTACGATATGAGATAACCAATAACCTCAATATAAACCAACATATACAATTTAATTCTCCCTTCCAACAGTTACGATATTATTAACCAATCATATGCAATATAAATCTTCCTTCCAACAATTACGATTATATCAGCCAACACAACTCACATACGATCAATTCACTTTAATACAAACCATCCAACAAACATTATCGAGTAAAAGTTGAGTAGGATTTATCCCTACCTGGCAAGTGATTCCAATTAAGCAGCTTAAGCAATCCAAATAATTAAAGCAATCCGATTATAATTCTTCACAACCGTCACCTAATCAAAATATTGTAATTCTTCCATCAATTATTAATTATTACTTCTCATTATTATTTATAAATTATCTTTATTCAAATTAATTATTATTTACTATTATTATTAAAGATTTACGATAAATAAAACCCGATTCAATTACAAACCCAACTCACCCGAACTAATCAATTAAAACCCGTCACAAAAACAAACACACAAAAACCCCCAAAACAAGGCTTAGAAACCATGTACACACACCCCCATAAACACACCCAAAACCGACACCACTGACCACCACGACCACCAACCAGTCAGCCTACCACCTCCCCACACCACGGCCCATCCAACCATCCCCTAACCACCCATCAAAACACCCTCGGCAGCCCATAAACGCATGCCCCAACCCCCTTATCCACCCGCCATTAACAACCAACCACCACCATCCATCGTGTATAAAACCCACCACCACGACTACTATAGCCACTCCCACATCCAACGATCACCACCATTATCACCCTTGGTCTACTAGGGTTCTAATGGTACTCCCATCCTCACTCACGGTCAGAAACACAACCTCGACACTCGTCTTAAAACAGCCGCGACAAATCCCTTGTTCTCCCCTATTTTCGCGGAATTCCGGCCACCACCAACACCAACCGCCACCTGCAGCCATGCCAACACCTCCACTGTGGTCGAATACCTTCCCCCCATCACAACCCTACCATTCCCAGGTTAAGACTCGGCCATTAGAGAGTTCAATTACTCACTACAATCACCCACGACCTAACCCGCAACACCCCCTAACCAGCCACCTTTAGCAGCCTGCCACCGCCACCCTAGGCCTTCCCTCACACCACCACTACACCCATTCCAACCCTTGCAACCCCACGTACCATCTCCCAAAGTTTGGTTTGATTCCGTCAAGGTTTGGGTCAGTTTCTAAGCGTCTTATGATCGTCTCACATTCAGCTGTATAAGAAAATAAAACGAGATTATAAATTGTTACCTATTAATTACCGCTTGCTAAATTCTGTCTCCAAAAGCTCCTTCTCTTAATTTGTGATTTATATCTCATATTTAATAGCGTATTTATAGTGTAGGATAATAGAGAATGTGGGGTCAATTAGGAAATTATTATAACTTAATTTATTCTAATTAGTATAGGAATTGTAATTACTATTATATTATTATTATTATCATATATTATTAATCTTACCATAACTACGATTTCCTCACACAATATTTACTAATTTTATTATTGTCATAACTTATTATTATTATTATTTATAATTATAATTACCTTTATATATTATTATTCCCATATTAATTCCCGATACAAATCCTGATTATACTCATACTAGATGAACCATGAAATTCGGCCCAAATAACAATGGCACACGGCCTAATGCTAAATATTAGCTAAACCCAATTCCCGACTTGAATTATTAATTTATTATTTAATTAACGTCTTACTTGTATTTATTATTAGAAATGTCTTTAATCAATTATTAATTTACATAAATTGCTTTCATAAATTATTATCAAAATATGGGGTATTACAGTCTTCCCCCCTTAAAATGAACTTCGTCCCGAAGTTCGCCCACAAGTACTACCACAACGCTTATAAACATTTACATAACTAAGCACCATCCAAAACAATCAAGCGATAAAATTTCGAGAAACCAACCAAAATCACAACAATTAATACTTCACATGTTTAATCATATTAACCCCTTCCACATACATGCCAATATATTTTCCCCATATCATCATGCTTATAACAATGCTTAAATAAATCATGTCACACCCTTCCTCCGTAAAATAAGGTTACGCCCCCGAAACCGCAACCATTAATAACAACAATATGCAACCAAGACAAACAAAATTCTTAAGAGAAACATACTATATTCATTTTAAATTACCCCACACTCTCAAGTATTCTCTCAAGGTTACCGGTTCAAAACTGGAAGGGCCGGAAGTTTGGTGGGAGGGGCCCTACTCATCCTAAGCCTTAAGGGGGCACCTAACAGTTTCTACCCGGGTTCATTTTATTAGACACATCCTATGTTCATTTATTGTTCATTGGTTAGGCCTGAGGATCATTTTGCTCTGATACCATTTTGTAACACCCCCATTTATTCGGGAGCCTTTAGCTAGACATTCCCAAATAAATAGGACTGTTACCATCTCGGTTTCCCGAGGTAGTGAATAACAAAGTACAACAAACCAAAGTACTTTAAATTAAAACTTTAACAATTACATGTTTATTACAAATTTAATCAACTAAAACTTAATATAAAATATTTACAACTCGCAGCGGAAATAAATAAAGTGATATAATTATTCTATGTGATCTAGACTTCAACTCTGGTCCAAGTCAAGCTCTCATCCTAATGCTCCCGAGTCAACTAATCTTTGGTACCTGTCAAATCTACTCCCCATAAAACGGTTCACCGCAGGTGTTCACGAATACACTGTCAACCGCGAGGTTAAGTAGGAATAAATACTAACAACAAAAACACACGATAACAATCCAACTTCCTTTTTATATTGCACAACCCCCTGACAACGTGAACATCTTTTTCTTAGCACACCTCCCTTAACAACATGCTCACTTTACATCATTCCAACCGAAGTTGAAGTTGAGGTATCCATCATCCCAACCGAAGTTGAGGTATTCACCATCCCAACCGAAGTTGAGGTATTCACCATCCCAATCGAAGTTGAGGTATTCACCATCCCAGTACTGAGGTATCCAACAATTACGACATGAGATAACCAACAACCACAATATAAACCAATGACATATACTTCACAACTAATAATTCATCCAACAACATTATCGAGTAAAAGTTGAGTAGGATTTATCCCTACCTGGCAAGCAAGCACTCCAATTACGCAATTCAATAATTAAAGCTCACAAATCCGATTATAAACTCTTCACAATCCGTCACCTATATAATAATAACAATTACAACAATCATAATTACTAACTTTACTTATTTATTCATTTATTTATTCCTTTTATTTAATTATTCAAATTAATTATTTATTATAATTATTAAAGGTTTATGATAACTAAAAACCCGATTCAATTACGAACCCGACTCACCCGAACTAATTAAACAATTAAAACCCGTCACAAAAACAAACACACACCACCCTATACACGGTTTCCAAACCCGACACCACAGGCCACCGCGACCACCACCCAACCTACCTACCTTCTCCCTACACCACGGACCATCCAACCATCCCCCAACCACCAGCTTAACCGCCACCAGACACCCTCAAAAACACGCCCTAATCCACCCGACACCAACAACACTCACCTGACACCCCCATAAAACCCGCCCATAACCACCACCTAACACCACCTTCACCGCCACCTACAACCACTAATCAACTCACCAATCCACCCTTGACAAAAGCCACCCAAAAGCACCCCAACCCAGACCTCCTACAACCACTAAAAACCCCTTCGAAAACCGCCTGCCCAGAACACGTCCTTCTCCCCTGTTTTCGCCACCACCGCCGCAAACCGCCATCTCCGTCCACCAAGACACCACCAAGGTGATTGACTAACCACCTCCAACACAAACCCACCTTACCCAGGTCAAGACTCGGCCATTAAAGGGTTTAATTACCCATTCCAATCCCTCACAACCAAACCCGCATAACCCCCTGACCAGCCACTTTTAGTCGCCCTAAACACCACCCTACCACGGTTAAAGACGGTCAACAATGGTCAGGTCAGAAACTTTGCAGTCTAATGTCGCTATAGGTCCAATTCCCGAGTCCTAGGGTGGTCTATAGAAGTCATACCATCGATCTAAAGATGCTTGCATGGAAAGAATATAAACCGATTTAAGATGAATAATTACCTCAAGTTGATTAATTGATTTAGGTTAATTCCTTCTTCTTCCGTCTCCTAAAGCTCCTTTTTTTAATTTATGAATTATTTCCCAGATTTAAGGTGGTATTTATAGTGTAAGATTTAGAGAATACGAGGCCAGTTAGGAAACTATGTAACTTACCTTATTCTAATTAGTATAGAAATTGTCATTATAATTATATTATTATTATTATCACATATTATTAACCTTACCATAACTATAATTTCCTCATATAATACTTACTAATTTATTATTGCCATAACTTTATTATTATTATTATAATTATAATTACCTTTATATATTATTATCTCCATCTTATATTATTATAAATTTCCCGATATAAATCCCGATTACACTCGTACCAATTTAATAAGTTTCAGCCCATATAATAATAGCACACGGCCCAAAGCACAAATATTAGCCAAACCCAATTCCCGACTTGAATTATTAATTTATTATTTAATTAACGTCTTACTTGTATTTATTATTAGAAATGTCATTTAATCACTCATTAAATTACATAAATTATTATTAAAATACGGAGTATTACAGTAATCAAACAAGGTTAAGAGAGAATTATACCTATGAAGATGATTCCAAATAATAAAGCAAAGAATAATAGAAGTACTTGATGATCGATGGAAGGTTGTCAATCCTCCACATAAACCCAAATAATCTTCTAATTACCCAAAATAAATGAAGAACAATAGAGAAATTAAGGAAAGATTAAGTATTGAGATTTGTATTAAGACTAGATTAAAAGTTGATTACAAGATTAAGGAATGATTTGAACTTTATTAAGAAAGTATTAAGAGTGTATGTTAATCTAAGTAGTACAATAGGTATTTATACTAAAGATTAGGTACAAAGATTAGGGTTACTAAGGGCTTAAATGACTATTAAGTGCTTAAGAAAAGTTGAGGAAATGCTCTTCTCGAAGGAAATGAGCATCTCCGTTTTGCTAGTCTCGCCACGATCCGTGCGTCTTGGGGAGTGGCACGGGCTCTCTGGACTGTGATCCAACCGGATTGGTTAGGAAGACGCTCGGATCCTATGGCTGCAAGACGAGCGTCTTGTCTGGGAGACACTCGGATGGTGGTGAAGGAAGACGCTCGGATCGTCTGTGATCCGCTCGGATCCCACGGCAACCTGCTTCTCTTCTTTTCTTCCTTCATAATCCGCGAGGATCATTCCGGGGATGTAAGGATCCTTTCGTCATTGCCCATTTTACTTTATTATCTACATAGGCCTTCTAGTGATGTCTTCTATTTGATGCTTGGTCATTAGATTCAATCAATTTAGCTCCATTTCGCCATGTAAATGCAAGGTTAGCACTCCCTTCCTACCAAGGGGACAAAACCTAAAAGAATATGCAAAATGGGAAACTAAAGATAGTAAATGACCCAATTATGCACTATAAAGCATAGGAACGAGGTTAATTCGGGGACTAAATGTGCTCAAATATGAGTCACATCAATTAGTTGTTTAATGTTAATAATATGACACACCATGAAAATAAGTGCAAGCACAATATTTTGGTTAAAAAAGTAGACACGTACTCAATCCAAACAAATGTAATCCTTTGTAATATTAAAACTCATCCAATGGCTAACAAATTCGTAGTTACGACAAAAATGTAAAATGGCTAGACGATATCACAACGACTTTCCCGATCTATGTAATTACTGTGTATGTTACCTATTTAACTCGTGAGACGGATATATCCGTTATAAGAAAGACATATTATTAAATCTAACGTCATAATACTCACAAACTTCCTTTAGCAAATTCTTGGTCCAGTTGAGATTGTAACACCCCCACATACAAAGGTGTCTTACCAAGGACCACCCTAGCATGAGAGGCTGTTACCATCTCGGTTGCCCGAGGATAGTATATCAAAAAAAACTATTCCACAACATTTATTAAAGTATATAAGTTAAAGTTTACATATTTCCAAAACCAAAACAAAACAAGTGTTTACTAATACTCAAAACAACTGACGTCTTATGCAGCTAAACTCGTAACAGCGGAAGCTAGACTCGAAGTGATGACTCCCCATCTCGTCCCCATAGCTAAAGACCACCATCACCTGTCACAATATGCTCACCATCCCCGAATGGATCACCACAGATTTACAAAACAACAACGGGGTCAATTCACTGCATAATCAAAATAAGAAGAGATACAATAAAGATAAAACAGTTGTTCCATAACCAATCTCCAACACCCAATCACATCTCGTAACTGACTACACACTAAAGTGTGTAGCCCTGCCATTGGGGGATCACAGCCTTACCCACCTATGCCCCGCTCATCACACGAGCGATAACCCAAGTTCATTAAGGTGCATATCCCCTCTTGTGGCGGGTTCCACAAAGGGCGAATCAAGGGCGTGAAGCCACTCCCGCAAGTGACTCCACTCATCCGAGGACGCACTTCGCAAACATCATCAACCATCTCAACTCCAACAGCCCATACTCCAATCCACCAACAACAATCAATCAACAATATTAATCATATCAATTAATCACAACTATAATACTACGGAATTTGTTAAGCTGTATACTCGACCGAGTAGAGCCTACTTGGCCGAGTAGTGTTAATTGTGGAGTCTGTTTTGGTTCTGTCGGGGAATACTCGGCCGAGTATGGGGAATACTCGACCGAGTAGAGGATACTCGGCCGAGTATAGCTTTACTCGACCTAGTATCCGGTCTAGAGAGTGTTATTTTACCGGTTGAATTAGGGAATGTTTAGGGTTATATTATATTCAACGTCAGTTTCTAAACATCATTTCCAACCCTAATCATTTTACGATTACTCTAATCACTCCCTAATCATCCTGTAATCTTGTTGTGTGTGCAATCGTCGTGGTCCTTGCGTATAATCTCTTATTCTACTGTTGGTAAGTTTCATTTCCATGTCATTTGTATTCTTTTGGGGTTACTGTATATAGGAATTGGGAAATATGAGGGATCCTGCAATGTGTAATTGTGTTATGTGGTTATTGTATAGGAGAAGACTTCGTAGAGGAGCCTTTCTGATTGTTCGGTTTCCGTTCTACTGTTGATTGCTAAGGTAGGGTTTTTCCCTACTCAGTTTACTGTTCATTGTTTAAGACATGATTGTTTTGTAATTATTGTTTTCTGCTGATCATCGAAGTATGGGTGTTGTTGTGACGGTGTTGGTGTGGAGATGTTGGGGCAGTTGTGATGCTGTGTGTTTGTGATTGTGGTGGAGTCACTTGCGGGAGCGGCTTTACACCCTAGTTCGCCCTCCGTGAAACCCGCCACGGGAGGGGATGTGCACATTAAGGGACAGGGATTGTCAGTCGCTCGTTGATGAGCTGGACTAGGTGGGATCGGTGCGGTCACCCATCAAGCGGCGAGGATTACCTGTGCGATGGGTAATCGGCGGGCTACACACTTTGGTGTGTAGTCGATTCTTGTGTGAGATCGGGAGACTGGGGTTGGAGGATGATCGATTGGTTACCTCGTTTGTTTGTCTTATATTGATTGAGTAATCTCGACCCGTTGTTGTTTGTGGAATATGCTGTGATCCATTCGGGGATGGTGAGCAGGCTTGACAGGTATTGCTAGTGGTGAGCTTGGGGCAGTCATGGGAGCGTTGTCATCACCAGTCGTAGCATCACCGTCCGAGTCTTAGTTTTGATTTTATTAGTTGTCAGACATTGGAGTTGTTTTATTGAATCAGTTTTGAATTTTGGTTTGATGTAAACTTTAACACTTTATGGTATTCTAATAAATGTGCTCAGTTCAGACGTTTTTGATATGTACTAACCTCGAGCAACCGAGATGGTAACACACTTTCATGGTAAGGTGGTCCTGGTAAGGCATCTTGGTATGAGGGGGTGTTACAAAGTGGTATCAGAGCCGATGATTCCGGCACCTAAACAAATGAATATAATGAACTTAGGGAGTCTAAATCAAATGAACCCTGTGTGGGGTAATATCCGTATAAAACCCTTTCTTTATAGGATTATAACGCAAAATTTATATGTAGTTTATAGTCATAAAACGAAAACAACAAGGAAACGACAAAGATATAGAAATAACCTTCGGTCCTAGTGCAAAAGGCAATGAGAGATCAAGTTAGATCTCCTCCTAATCGTTGCACCCAAGATGTCCGAGTAATGCCCTTGTGCTAGAGAGAATCCCCTAATTGCTTTGCAATATCGAGGGGATAGTTTTGTGAGTTTGTGTTGGATGAGAGATCCGGAATTCAGGAGGCACAATTCCCAAAAACCCTAATAATTTTTAGCAAATGAATTAGCATTAGGTTAACAAGAGAATGAGCTTCTCTTATTCCTATACCATTCGGCCAAACCGTGTGGATCAAGGGGAAGTGGGCTTCCACTTCCTCTTAATTTAAACTTGTGGTCCGGTTCATAATTCGCTAAGTGTATATGACGCGGTTTCATTATAGACTGTCATCGGTTATCGGAAATTAAGGCATCAACTAATAATACGGGTTAGTTGAATTATTAATACATGTCCGACAAAACAGTATTGTATAATTTTATTCAATATACATTTAATTAAATATAAAACGCTTATATTTAATTTCTAATTAATTAGGTTAATTCGCCTTTAGCCCATGATATTTAATCCGTATTAAATATAATATCTCAACATCACATTTTGACTAATTATTAGTCAAATAACTCAGACTAACTGGTTAGTCAAATTTGGCATCTACATGACTGTATTTTCATACCGTCACATCACTCAAACGTATCCTATAGGTGTGACTTTTAGGGACCAGTTGATCACCGCCATCTGTATGACAATAACGTCAAACTTATCTAGCAAGC
This sequence comes from Silene latifolia, assembly GCF_048544455.1. Classification (NCBI taxonomy): domain Eukaryota; kingdom Viridiplantae; phylum Streptophyta; class Magnoliopsida; order Caryophyllales; family Caryophyllaceae; genus Silene; species Silene latifolia. The sequence goes on from NC_133538.1 coordinate 371,644,268, forward strand.
CAACCGTTATTGATAAACGTGGATCAACTGATAATAATACCAAAAGTATGCCCTTTGATCCTTTTAGAGATTTATAAGTCCTTGCACTAACTGTTAAGGACACCAACCCCAACAAGCTCCCACTTGTCCGTACAAGTGTATGTGCAATGACGTTATCCGCACTAACTGGAGGACACAGCTCCAACAAACTCCCACTTGTCCGTACAAGTGTATGTGCGATAACCGATTCTCATATTCATTTAAAATTTCTCCCACTCAATGTAAAACAATTTGCAGATCTGGATCCACAAAGGTCGTATTTTACAATCGATCTGGATCTAGAGTGGTTTCCCCGACTAGAGAGTAACTTAACTGATAAAACGAATCCGTATCCGAGCATGGCCATGCATTTCGATTCTGACTCCTCGAGTGGCCCCGAGAAACATCGAGTACCGATAAAGGCTGAATATTTCCTTCAACTCGAACTCCTTCCGATCTAAGCACAGCATGAAATGACCCAGAAACAATCTACTTGGCCCCCTATTACGGATGACCGTGAGAAAGAAACCAAAGTCACCCAAAATCTGCCTTAGTCTCAAGAGACAGTCGATAGTCAAAAGAATCGACTCTTAGGATCACCATGGAGGTCCTATCCACGACCGGGCACCGAATGTTATAAAACATTTAGGACTCCACGTCGTTGTCACAATTGTGTCCTACGAAATATCCGTATAAATCGCCTCTGTGATTGGTCAGTCAACCTGTTGACTTATGGCTAGTTGAACCCACCATCAACCAACGTCACAAAATAATTGCCAGAGTTATCAGCTCATGTGGGCAATTAAGGACTGAAAAATATAATGTTCGTTCAGTTCACTTTGTGGTGTTCAAAATTTGTCGTACAAATCCACATGAAAAACAATATATATATAAAAATATCAAAACGATGATGTTGTATAGAGTACAAAAGCGAATGAATCTAATCCATAAAAGAGTACTACAACTTAGGAACACGTTTAATTCCCATGGAATTAACGTGCCCTTCATGCTTATCTTGTCGTAATGCTTTAGTGAGAGGATCTGCTATGTTATCATCTGTAGCAATCTTTTCTATCACTACTGCCTTTTGCTCTACATAATCCCGGATTAGATGAGCTTTCCGTTGTACATGTCTAGACTTGTTGCTAGACTTTGGCTCCTTAGCTTGGAAGATGGCACCACTATTGTCGCAATAGATGGTGATCGGGTCATTCGAACTAGGCACTACAGATAGCCCATGTAAGAATTGACGCATCCATATCGCTTCCTTTGTAGCTTCGTACGCGGCATAGTACTCGGACTCGATCGTAGAATCTTTAACATTTGTTTCGAACTCTTCCACCGATCTGCGGCGCCATTAAGAGTAAAAACGAATCCAGTCCGAGATTTCGAGTCATCACGATCCGTTTGGAAGCTAGCATCTGCGTAACCGATTCTTGCATAGCTTTTGAGAGCCTCCATAAGTCAATGCCCAATCTTTAGTCCTCCGTAGGTACTTAAGAATGTTCTTGACGACCCGGCCAATGTGATTCACCTGGATCTTTGTTGGAATCGACTTGTCATACTCAATGCATATGCCACGTCTGGACGCGTGCATATCATGGCATACATGATTGATCCTATAGCCGAAGCATAAGGAATCCGGGTCATGCGCTCTTTCTCTTCCGGTGTCTCTGGTGCCTGAGACTTGCTCAAATGCACCCCTGGAGACATAGGAAGGAACCCCTTCTTGGAGTTAGTCATCTTTGAATCTCTCTAGGACTTTGTCTATGTAAGACTCTGATCGAGAGATAGCATCCGTCGTGATCTATCTCGATAGATACGGATGCCTAGAATTCTTTGTGCCTCTCCCAGATCTTTCATCTGGAAATGGTTTTTCAACCATACTTTCACCGAAGTTAAGAGAGGTATGTCATTCCCAATCAGGAGTATGTCGTCAACATACAATATTAGGAAGACAATCTTGCTCCCACTCGACTTGATATATAGACATGGTTCCTCGACCGATCGAGTAAATCCATTTTCTTTTATCACTTGGTCGAAGCGATGATTCCAACTCCTTGATGCTTGCTTAAGTCCATAAATGGAACGCTTAAGCTTGCACACTTTCTTAGGATGTGCTGGATCGATGAAACCTTCGGGTTGTACCATGTACAACTTCTTCCTCCAAAAAACCGTTTAAGAAGGCGGTTTTCACGTCCATTTGCCAAATTTCATAGTCATGAAAAGCGGCAATCGCTAAGATAATCCGAATGGAACGCAGCATGACTACGGGTGCAAAAATCTCATCGTAGTGCAAACCTGGCACTTGGGTGAAACCTTTAGCAACAAGTCGTGCTTTATAGATATCTTGTTGACCTTCCACAGAATGCTTTATCTTGTAAAGCCATTTGCATTGAAGGGGACGAACCTTAGCGAGTAAGTCAACAAGATCCCATACGTTGTTCTCATACATAGAGTCCATCTCGGATTGCATGGCCTCAAGCCATAGCTTTGAGTCGAAACTAGTCATGGCACCTTTATAGGTTGCGGGTTCACTACTCGTTAAGAGTAGAACGTCATCTATATCATGTTCCTCGACCATACCAATGTATCATGCGGAGGAATAGAGACTCTTCCCGACCTCCTAGGTTCCTCAGGAATATTCACCGCGGCCGGGATTGAAGGAATAGGTTCCTCCAATGGTTGCTCGGTGTTTGGTTCTGGAATCTCCGACAGGTCGAAGGTTCTATCACTCTTTGCATTCTCGAGAAATTCCTTCTCTAAGAATGTCGCACTAGCCGCAACAAAAACACGTTGTTCGGTTGGCGAATAGAAGTAATGACCACGTGTTCCTTTAGGATAACCTATAAAGTATGTCTTGACCGATCGCGGGCCGAGCTTATCTTCAGGTCTCCACTTGACATAAGCCTCACAGCCCCAAACCCGTATAAAGGACAAGTTAGGGACCGTTCCCTTCCATAGTTCATATGGAGTCTTGTCAACAGCTTTAGACGGACTTCGGTTAAGTATTAGAGCGGTGACAAAGAGCATAACCCCATAATGAATCAGGTAAAACCGTGTGACTCATCATGGATCGAACCATATCAAGTAGTGTTCAATTTCTCCGTTCGGACACACCATTCAGTGAGGTGTTCCAGTGGAGTTAATCGTAGGGCGATCCCACGGTCTTTAAGGTGTTGATCAAACTCGTGAGAAAGATACTCGCCACCACGATCTGAACGTAGTGTTTTTATCTTTCTACCAAGTAGGTTCTGTACCCTATTTTGGTATTCTTTGAATTTCTCAAAGGATTCACTTTTGTGCTTCATTAAGTAGACATAGCCATATCTACTTAAATCATCCGTGAAAGTGATGAAATACCTATAGCCTTCTCGTGCGGTGATTGACATAGGACCACATACATCCGTGTGTATGAGCCTAATAGGTCGCAGCGCATTCCAACACCTTTGAAGGAAATACGAGCCATCTTACCGATGAGACATGATTCACACGTGCCAAATGATTGAAAATCAAAGGCCGAGATAGCTCCATTTTTAATGAGCTGTTTTACGCGTTTCTCATTAATGTGTCCCATACGGCAGTGCCATAGATACGTTTGATCTTTGTCACCAACCTTTAACTTTTTATTCATTACGTGTAATATTTCGGTCGTCTGATCTAAAACATAAATTCCATTCAAGGAGACTGCCTTGCCATAAATCATATTGTGTAAAGAGAAAATGCAAGCATTATTTTCTATTACAAATGAAAAACCAAGTTTGTCAAGTGCGGCTAAACCAAATAATGTTTTTCGAAAGACTAGGAACATAATAGCAATCATATAATGATAACTCAAATCCGCTAGGAAGCTGGATCACATATGTCCCCTTTGAAATGGCAGCCACTCTTGCTCCATTCCCAACACGCAGTCAACCTCACCCTTTACGAGAGGCTCGAGATTTCGAGGCCCCCGCACATGATTACACAGATGAGAACCACAACCAGTATCTAGTACCCAAGTTCCGTAACTTGCATGGTTAATCTCAATCATATGAATAAAAGTAGAAGGAGAAGACATACCAACAGGTTTAACGCGACCCGCTTTTATGTCCTCATGATAAACAGGACATGTCCGCCTCCAATGCCCATCTTGTGGCGGTGATGGCATTCCATGTTTTCGGTTTTGCTCTTTGTCGCGCCTGATGAGTTGCTCGACTCACCAGGCCCACTCTTACCTGGACCCGACTTCTTAAACTTCGGTTTACCTCTTTAGGTTTGCACGAGCTTTGCCCTTACCTTTCCCTTTGTTTGACACGACGAGAACATCCTGTTTCATGCTCCCACCGGAGCTTCATGTCCTTCTCGGTGCATACGAGAAGGGAGTGGAGTTCATGGGGAGTTTTCTTCAAATCATTCATATAGTAATTCGCTCTAAATTGCGAATAACCATCGTGGAGTGAGTGAAGTATCCGGTCGATCACAATGTTCTCGCTGATCTTACAATCAAAGGTCTCCGACTTCTCGACATTCTCAATCATGCTTTGAGAATGTGTGGGCTAACTGGTTGGCCCTTAAAGTCTCGCATCAAAGAAGCGAGTGGTATGCTCATAGGTCACGATTCTCGGTGCTTTCGAGAATTCCTTAGTGAGCGTGGTGAATATCTTGTTTGCACCATGGGCTATGAAGCGTTTCTGCAAATTGGATTCCATTGCAAAAATGAGTACGTTTTTAATCGCACCCGCTTCCATACGAAAATCATTAAACTTGGTGATTTCAGCAGCTCTCTAGCCGTGGGACCTGGGTTTGCGGGAGGGGCTCTAATAGATATTTGAGCTTCCCGTCGGCGGCGGCATTCCGTAATGCCGCCTCCCGTCCGCGAAGTTTGATCCATCATTCTTGATCGAGTTGATGATTCATCGATTCATGAAGATCCGAAGCCAGGACTCACGGTCCAATGTGGCACTAGGCATTGGGTCGTTCAAGTGACCAGCCATTTTGTTATTAGCAGTTTTAACAGTTCGTGATCTACACTGAAAAGGAAGAAAAACAAAACGAAATAAGCAACTCATCGAGGTGATTTAAGTCTATTTTAAAATTCATTTTAACATGTAGACTCAATGCACTTGCATAATTGATCTCCCTCAAGAATGATACAAGTGATTCCAAGACTCAATTTCTGTAAATTGATAAGCCAACTGTTTAGCTAATTCTTCCGGAAGAACTCTTGGTCGATAGATTTCCGTAAATCCTATCTATAGTCCACCATAGTCACAGGATCGTACGAGTGACCATAGTGTTGAGATAAAATAGGTCAATCGGTTCCAACTTACCCGACGTAGAAGGGGTCATATTATGCCTACCGACGAAGAAGGGAGTCATTGAGTTTGACCTATAAAGACCGTTCTCAATTTTTGTTTATACGAGGAAGATCCCATCAACTAAATTATAATTCATATTAAGTGAACGAATAACTAGCGTTTGCGTGAATGAATTAATTTGGGTGATGGCTTATAATCGTGTGACATGCGAATGTCAAAGAAAACTAACTCGTGACCTCTATATGTGTCAGTTTTCATGCAATTATTAGGTGGTTTGGTTTTTAGGCGGAATATGATGCATACTATCGTTACAATAAAATAAATAAATGAATGCAATACGTAAATAAAAATTTCCTAGTGTGGCCTATCCTAGTAAAAAGAACAAAATACAACTTTGGAATCCACCGTTGGACCCGAAAAGCTTGTCTTGATGTTCCATCTTTATCCAAGTAGCGGGAGTGAGCATCCGGTCTCCATCTTTAGTCTTCTCAAGAATTACAATTTAAAATTTACAAATATAAACCTATTTACATTCTAAATAAAAACTGTAATTAAAAGAAATAAAATGGAGATACGAGATCTCAAAATACAACCAAGACCGTGTTCCATCATTACGGTAACACGTTCTACTAAGGCCACACTAAGTTACAACCGTTTGCAAAATAATTAAATACGTAATTAAAAGGCATTCAAAACATTCAAAATATAAACAAGAACGACAAATTAAAATGCATCAACTAAAAATTAAATTTATTCGTGACATAATTCCGTAATTATGTTAAATTTTTATCCAAACCACCAAAGATAATTAAAATTATGTGACAAAACCGCTTCATCAACTTAATTTTAATTCGATATAATCCGTTACTTTAAATCGTTTTAAAGTAACTTTAGTTTACGTGGGTGAACCGTTTCACTAACAAGCGAGAGCATAAAAACGTTTTATGCATAAAATGGCCGAAAAAAAACGAAATTTTTTTTTTTTTTTCTTCTGTACTGCTGTACGTGAACAGTACCAGGGGCCAAAAAAAAATTTTTTTTTTTATTAATTGGCAGAAATGCCGAGAGCCTCTAAAGGCCAAAAAAAAATTTTACACGGCTCAAAACGTGAGCAATGAAAGATCAAAACAAAACGGTTTGATAAAACACAATTGTAATTTTAATCTAATCCGTATAGAAATCACACTACAATTGTTAATCTTCAACATATTGCAATAATTATCGGTTAAAATTACAACATGTGAAGAACGATTGAAAACAAGAGATCAAACGATCTAACAAAAACTTGTGGCACGCAAATCAATGCAATAAAAAACAGAAAACAGGCCGTGTTCATGAAGGCCACACGGTTTTCTAAAAAAAAAAAATTAGCCACACGAAATTTTATGCAATCGTTTTGATCGATCTTTAACAAATTGCAATGAATATCGATTACAATACAATATGCAAAGATCGAAAAGGAAACAAAACAAAATCATCAACCAACAACCGTGTACATGGACACGGTTCCCAATGCACAAAGCAAAAAAAAAACGCAGCAAGAAAAAAATTCTGCCGAGTAAAAAAAATGTGTGCCGTGACATTTTTTAACCAAAATTCATCGTTTCAAACAATCGTTTGATGAAAAACACATATAAAAATTTACGTGGCCTCGCTCTGATACCACTTGTGGGGTAATATCCGTATAAAACCCTTTCTTTATAGGATTATAACGCAAAATTTATATGTAGTTTATAGTCATAAAACGAAAACAACAAGGAAACGACAAAGATATAGAAATAACCTTCGGTCCTAGTGCAAAAGGCAATGAGAGATCAAGTTAGATCTCCTCCTAATCGTTGCACCCAAGATGTCCGAGTAATGCCCTTGTGCTAGAGAGAATCCCCTAATTGCTTTGCAATATCGAGGGGATAGTTTTGTGAGTTTGTGTTGGATGAGAGATCCGGAATTCAGGAGGCACAATTCCCAAAAACCCTAATAATTTTTAGCAAATGAATTAGCATTAGGTTAACAAGAGAATGAGCTTCTCTTATTCCTATACCATTCGGCCAAACCGTGTGGATCAAGGGGAAGTGGGCTTCCACTTCCTCTTAATTTAAACTTGTGGTCCGGTTCATAATTCGCTAAGTGTATATGACGCGGTTTCATTATAGACTGTCATCGGTTATCGGAAATTAAGGCATCAACTAATAATACGGGTTAGTTGAATTATTAATACATGTCCGACAAAACAGTATTGTATAATTATATTCAATATACATTTAATTAAATATAAAACGCTTATATTTAATTTTACTGAATTAATCAAGTTAATTCGCCTTTAGCCCATGATATTTAATCCGTATTAAATATAATATCTCAACATCACATTTTGACTCATTATTAGTCAAATAACTCGGACTAACTGGTTAGTCAAATTTGCATCTACATGATTTGTATTTTCATACCGTCACATCTCTCAAACGTATCCTATAGGTGTGACTTTTAGGGACCAGTTGATCACCGCCATCTGTATGACAATAACGTCAAACTTATCTAGCAAGCCAACCGTTATTGATAAACGTGGATCAACTGATAATAATACCAAAAGTATGCCCTTTGATCCTTTTAGAGATTTATAAGTCCTTGCACTAACTGTTAAGGACACCAACCCCAACACCCTGGGAGAGTTGTTTGGAGCTACCGCAAAGACTCGGGAGACGTCCCGGAGTCGCAATTTGGCCTCTATTAACTCGAGCCGGTCACATGGGGAAGTGTGTTGAGAGATTTGTTTTGCATGTGCTAGATTCATGTTGATAATATGTGATGGTTGGAAATTTATATGGGGAATTCGTAAGTTTGGTGATTGGAAAAGTAGTAGAAGGGACGGGTATGTCAACTTTTGGTGTATTGGCTTAGCCTGTGAACGAATGGTATGGTTGTGTGTTTATAACGTGGCATTTAAGTTCCTGTTGTTTTATGTGTTTGATGAGGGAATAGTAAGCATGATAGGGGACTTTATACTGTTAACCTGTCTTTGGTATGGCTCGGCAGAGCAGAGCAGGTACTCGACCGAGTAGGGAGCACTCGGCCGAGTAACCAAGCACTCGACCGAGTGTTGTTTAGCAGTGAGTAGCAATGGTTACTGTATGTGTTTACTCGACCGAGTAAGAAGGTGTACTCGACCGAGTCGTGACTACTCGGCCGAGTATTGTTTGTACTCGACCGAGTATACATTCTGGGTTTTTGACGTTGGCTACTGGAGTCGATTACTCGACCGAGTATCTAGGATACTCGACCGAGTAGTCGTTACTCGACCGAGTATTGTCTTATACTCGGCCGAGTGTTCCTTTGGCGGAAGATTGATACATTTTGAGTCGTAGACTTTTGTGCTTACGTTTTCTTGTTTCTTATCAGCTCAAAATGCCGCCCAAAAGAACCCCCGCACAGATCCAAGCTTCTGAGATGACTCTTGATGAGGTTGCTCGCATGATTGAGCAACAAGAGGCTCTCCTTGAAGCTCTCAAAAATGTGGGAAAGGGGAATGAGAAGCCGGTGGATGCTACTCAGCTTAGCATCAGCATTGCTCGCTTCAACCCTCCCACATATGAAGGGGTGGGGGAACCAAAGCTGCTTGAGAAGTGGCACCGTGAGATTGAAGCTCTCATGGAAATAGTTAAGTGTCCCAAAGACATGATCGTAGAGCAGGTGGTATACTACCTGAGAGGTGAAGCCGCTGTGTGGTGGCAAAACGTCAAGGAAGATGCTAGAGTGTATTACCAGGCTGAGGGTCTGGGAGCTATTCCTTGGTCTGGGTTGAAGAGCGCTATGAGAGAGTAGTTTGTGCCGGAGCATATCCGACACAAGATGAGATCCGAGTTTGATTCCTTCACCATGTCTGAGGAAATGACAGTCACTGAGTACTATCATCGCTTCCTAGAGCTATCTCGTTATCTTGAAGACATGCAGCTGGGACAGAGGGGTTTGGCTCTCCGTTTTGAGAGGGGTTTATCTGCCAAGATCGTGAGCCGCATGCCAGCTGGGGTTGCTACTGATCTTAAGGAAGTGTACCTGAGATCGGGCCAAGCTGAGAGGATGGTAGATCTCTCAAAAGAGATCAATGAGAGGACTGTTGCTGAAAAGAGGAAGGCTGATAGTGGAAGCAACAGTCAGTCGGGCAACAAGAAAGGGAACTTCAACCATGCAAAGGCTTTTTCTGGTGGAGCTAGTTTCTCGGGGGGATCTCGTGGCTGGGGAAAGAACGGAGGTCGGAGTGTGAGTGACAACTCTAACCTTACATGCTTCAACTGTGGTGGTGTAGGCCACAGGAGACGGGAATGCTCGAGTTACAGGCCCGGTACTGGTTCAGGAGCTCAGTAGGGGAATTTCTCTCAGGGGCCAACTCAGATTTTTGCTAGTAACCGACCGGGAGGTTTGTGGGGCAACAGAGGTGGACAGGGCAACCAGGGCAGTTATAACCGCAGTGGTGGTGGATCATATCAGCGCCGGAACAACAAAGACCACCCAAGATTCAAGAAGCGAAGCCAAGTACCTCAAATGCTTCGGTTCAGGGTGGAGGACAGAAAAACAGTGGGAAGCTTTTCATGATGGACAAACAGGAAGCGCAGGATGATTCTCATGTAGTTACCGGTACCTTTCTTGTTCATAATGTACCATCCTTTGTTTTGTTTGATTCGGGGGCTACACATTCTTTTGTGTCTAAGAGTCATGCCTTGTCTATGGGTTTGGGGAAGTTTGAGGTTGTAAAAGATGATGTGTTCATACCTTTAGGGGAGTTTGTGTCGTGTCTCAAGTTGTATAAGGGAGTGTCTATGGTGGTTGGAGGGGTAGATTTACCGGTGGACCTATTAGAATTTCCTATGGATGGGTTTGAGGTGATTGTCGGGATGGATTGGCTGGGTAAGTATGCTGCCAAGATAGATTGTCGGCAAAAGAGAGTGTCCTTAAGGGGTCCTAAGGGTGTTAGGGTGTCCTATAGAGGGTTTGTGGTGAAACCTAAGTGCAAGTTCATAGCTGTGATGACTTTAAAGTCATGTATGAGGAAAAAGTGCCCCTTGATTCTCTGTCATGTGAGAGATCGCCGAGTGGAGCCGCAGACAGCTGTTGAGATACCTGTGGTGGGAGAGTTTGATGATGTCTTTCCTGAGGAGATACCGAGTTTGCCGCCCAAGAGGGATGTGGAGCTTAAACCAGGAACAGGTCCGATATCCAAAGCACCTTACCGTATGGAACCTAAAGAGTTAGTAGAGTTGAAAAAGCAGATACATGAGTTGTTAAGCAAGGGTTATATCAGGCCTAGTGTGTCACCGTGGGGAGCCCTAGTTCTTTTTGTGAAGAAGAAAGATGGGAGTATGAGACTGTGCATTGATTACAGAGAGCTCAATCGTGTCACAGTGAAGAACAAGTATCCTTTGCCTAGGATTGATGACCTGTTTGATCAGCTAAGTGGCGCAGGTGTGTTTTCCAAGATTGATCTGAGGTCGGGCTATCACCAGCTGAGGATAGCAGATGAGGATATTCCTAAGACAGCGTCCTGATCTCGATATGGTCATTATGAGTACGTGGTGATGCCTTTTGGGTTGACCAATGCACCAGCAGCTTTCATGGACATGATGAATCGGATCTTTACACCGTTCTTGGACAGGTTTGTGGTTGTGTTCATCGACGACATCTTAGTCTATTCTAAGACTAAGGAATAACATGAGGAGCACTTGAGGATAGTCTTGCAGACTCTGAGAGAGAATCAACTTTATGTCAAGTTATCTAAGTGCGAGTTCTGGCTGGAGGAGGTGGCTTTTCTGGGTCATGTGATATCTAAGAAGGGGGTGTCTGTGGATCCTAGTAAGATTGAGGCCGTGACCAAGTGGGAATCACTGAAGAATGTTGCTGAGATTCGGAGTTTCTTAGGCCTTGTTGGCTACTACAGGAGATTTGTGAAAGATTTCTCTACCATAGCACGGCCTATGACATCCTTGATGAGGAAAGAGACCAGATTTGTTTGGGATGAGAGTTGTGAGACGGCGTTTCAGACCTTAAAGGAACGCTTGACCACAGCTCCTGTTCTAGCATTGCCTGAGGGATGTGAGAACTTTGAGGTATATACTGATGCTTCAAAGAATGGTCTTGGTTGTGTTTTGATGCAGGCAGAGAAAGTCATAGCTTATGCTTCGAGGCAGCTAAAGCCATATGAGGAGAATTACCCTACTCATGATCTGGAGCTGGGTGCAGTTGTTTTCGCTCTTAAGATTTGGAGGCACTATCTTTATGGAGCAACTTTCAAGGTGTTTTCTGATCATAAGAGTCTAAAATATATCTACACTCAGAAGGAGCTTAACATGCGACAGAGACGGTGGATGGAGCTGATCGGAGATTATGATATGGAGATCATATATCACGAGGGTAAGGCTAATGTTGTTGCATATGCTTTGAGTAGGAAGAGCGTTCATTCGATATGTATAGCCATGTCCTTGCTGAAGCTGAGGGATGAGGTTTCTAAGATGGGGATCTTTATATTAAGGAAGGGAGATACCATCGGGGATTTGACGATCGAGCCAGAGCTATATGAGAACATCAAGAGTAAACAGGAGCTTGATCCTAAGATTCAGGAATGGAAGTCAAGAGTATAGGGTGGGACAGTTTCCAGGTTTTCTATCCATACGGATGGGAGTGTCTGTTTTGATGGGAGATGGTGTGTTACTGAGGATGCAGAGTTGAGGAGAGTGATCTTGACGGAGGCTCATTGCACTCCTTATTCGGTTCACCCGAGTGGTGACAAGCTTTACAAAGACCTTAAGAAGACTTTATGGTGGCCAAACATGAAGAAAGATGTGGCTGAGTTTGTGGCCAGTTGTTTGACCTGTCAGAGGGTCAAGGGTGAACAGAGGAGACCACAAGGTAAGGTACAGTCTTTGGAAGTACCCGAGTGGAAGTGGGAGTCAATCTCTATGGACTTCATTGTGGGATTTCCTAGGTCACAGCAAGGTAATAACATGATCTGGGTGATTGTTGATCGGTTAACCAAGTCAGCTCACTTTGTTCCTATGAAAAATACTTGGTCTACGATGCAGCTGGCACTGGGTTACATGATTTATGTGGTACGGTTACATGGTATACCCAAGGATATCGTTTCTGATCGTGATGCGAGGTTCATATCCAAGTTTTGGCAAGAACTGGAGGAGTTGATGGGTACAACCTTGAAGATGAGTACAACCTTTCATCCGGCAACCGATGGTCAGACGGAACGAACCATCAAGACCTTAGAGGACATGTTTAGGGAATGTGTCATGGAGTTTGGGAACAGCTGGGAAGACAGGCTTGATCTGACCGAGTTTTCATATAACAACAGTTATCATACGAGTATCGCGATGGTTCCTTTTGAGGCTTTGTATGGCCGGAAGTGCCGAAGTCCAGTTTGTTGGGATGATAGTTCTGAGACAGTGGTTTTAGGGCCACAGCTGGTACAAGATATGGTTGAGCAAGTCCAGTTAATTCGACAAAAGATGAGAGCAGCTCAAGATCGTCAGAAGAGTTATGCCGATTTACACCGCAGGGACATTGAGTTCGCAGTAGGTGACAAGGTTATTTTGAAAGTGTCACCTATGCGAGGTGTGATGAGGTTTGGGAAGAAAGGTAAGCTAAGTCAGAAGTTTATAGGTCCTTATGAGATCTTGGACCGTATAGGCAAAGTACCTACAGATTAGCTTTACCACCAGCTTTGGATAGAGTCCACAATGTTTTCCATGTTTCCCAGCTTCGGAAGTATGTGAGTGATCCATCGCATATCCTTGAGATGGAGAACATCGAGCTTGATGAATCCTTGTCCTACGCCGAGGTTCCTAAAGAGATTCTTGATCGCAAGGTTCGTAAGACAAGGAATGGTGAGACGGTCTTACTCAAGGTCCTTTGGTCTAACATAATATGGAAGAAGCCACATGGGAACCCGAGGAAGCCATGCGAGAACGTTTTCCTAGTCTTTTTGATCAGGTATGTTTGGTTACGGGGACGTAACCATTGTCTTTTTAAGGGGGTAGGATATGGTCGTGGTTGTGTTTTGTCTTATTTTGGGTCGGGTTGGTGGTGTTTTGTGTAGTTCTTTGGGTTAACAAATGTTTGTGTGGAAAGTCTTTTTGTGTTTTGTAGTGTGCCTTCTGTGTTTGTGGTGTCTCGTTTTAGGTTGGAGTGTGAATTTCGGGACGAAGTTCTTTTAAGGGGGAAAGACTGTAATACTACGGAATTTGTTAAGCTGTATACTCGACCGAGTAGAGCCTACTCGGCCGAGTAGGGTAAATGTGGAGTCTGTTTAGGTTCTGCAGGGGAATACTCGGCCGAGTATGGGGAATACTCGACCGAGTAGAGGATACTCGGCCGAGTATAGCTTTACTCGACCGAGTATCCGGTCTGGCGAGTGTTATTTTACCGGTTGGATTAGGGAATGTTTAGGGTTATATTATATTCAACGTCAGTTTCTAAAACATCATTTCCAACCCCAATCATTTTACGATTACTCTAATCACTCCTTAATCATCCCCTAATCTCGTTGTGTGTGCAATCGTCGTGGTCCTTGCGTATAATCTCTTATACTACTGTTGGTAAGTTTCATTTCCATGTCATTTTTATTCTTTTGGGGTTACTGTATATAGGAATTGGGAAATATGGGGGATCGTGCAATGTGTAATTGTGTTATGTGTTTATTGTATAGGAGAAGACTTCGTAGAGGAGCCTTTCTGATTGTTCGGTTTCCGTTCTACTGTTGATTGCTAAGGTAGGGTTTTTCCCTACTCAATTTACTGTTCATTGTTTAAGACATGATTGTTTTGTAATTATTGTTATCTGCTGATCATCGGAGTATGGATGTTGTTGTGACGGTGTTGGTGTGGAGATGTTGTGGCAGCTGTGATGCTGTGTGTTTGTGATTGCGGTGGAGTCACTTGCGGGAGTGGCTTCACACCCTAGTTCGCCCTTCGTGGAACCCGCCACGGGAGGGGATGTGCACATTAAGGGACAGGGATTGTCAGTCGCTCGTTGATGAGCTGGACTAGGTGGGATCGGCTGCGGTCACCCACTGGCGGCGAGGATTACCTGTTGCAATGGGTAATCTGGCAGGGCTACACACTTCGGTGTGTAGTCAGTTATTGTGTGAGATCGGGAGACTGGGGTGGAGGATGATCAGCTGGTTACCTCGTTTGTTTGTCTTATATTGATTGAGTAATACTGACCCCGTTGTTGTTTGTGGAATCTGTTGTGATCCATTCGGGGATGGTGAGCAGGCTTGACAGGTATTGCTAGTGGTGAGCTTGGGGCAGTCATGGGAGCATTGTCATCACCAGTCGTAGCATCACCGTCCGAGTCTTAGTTTTGATTTTATTAGTTGTCAGACATTGGAGTTGTTTTATTGAATCAGTTTTGGATTTTGGTTTGATGTAAACTTTTAACACTTTATGGTATTCTAATAAATGTGCTCAGTTCAGACACTTTTGATATGTACTAACCTCGGGCAACTGAGATGGTAACACACTTTCATGGTAGGGTGGTCCTGGTAAGGCACCTTGGTATGAGGGGGTGTTACAACAACAATGCATCTTAAATCAATTATACAGTCAACTGAGTAGGGAAACCCTACCTTAGCACAAATTCGATACGAGTCAATCAAGAAAGCTAGAACGGCTCCTCTACAAAATTTTCAACTAACAATAATCATACGATCCAAACACAATCATGCACAAAATCCCTTTTCCTCACAAATCACAAAACTAGGGTAAACCCTAAAAGACAAACTGACAAAAGTCATAGGACTAGTGGCTTACCGACACAATCAACGCAAGAGAGGAATGAACAAGACTCACGAGCAATCCACGAACTTGAGAGAGATTGGAGATGACTAGAGTTACGTTTGAAGGTTTAGGTTTTGGAAAAAAATAATTATGAAACTGTAAATCTCGTTTTATAACACTAATAGTCTCTAAATCAAACCGCGGAAATAATCACCGTCAGACCGGATACTTGGCCGAGTATTCCTGGACAGTAGCCTGACCAGAAACACACGACGCATTACTCGGCCGAGTAAGCCATATTCGGCCGAGTAACAGACTTAGAAAACCGTAATATTACAAAGATGGGGACTAGCTGTTAGTTTGAGGAGAAATATGGGCTATAATGTCTTATCAGCTGTATTTAGGTGTACCCTTGTTTGTGAAAACGTAATAATCCTTTGCAGTCCACTCATTTTTGCAGGATTAAGGGGATTGTGTTGTCTAGGTGTACGGATGGGTGGCTAGTACTATGTAATGACCAGTGTTTTATTTTTTCTGATTATCTTGCTTCTTTTTCTAGTTGTAATTTTAATTAGCCTTGGCTTAGCAGCGTATGCGGGTAAATGGTAAGCACCCTATCTCGGTTTTGTTGTTGCGTCATGGGATAGTTAAGCATGCACTCCTATGAGGTTGTTTCTGATTTCTAAAAACAGTGGTCGCAGCATTTCCGGCCGCAGGCAGACCTTTTTTTTTTAATGTCGTAAATGATGTAGTAATAGTGGGAGCCAAACACTCGTACCACGCTTTACAAACCAGTCATTTCCGACATTACTCATATGTATGACGAGTCATTGAAGCAGGTGAATTCTTGTAACATGAGGCTAATGCGGTGCTCGGTGATGTATTAATTAGCCAGCACTAAAAGCCTTGACAGTTTGTGCTTTATGTATGTGCGAAGTAGGGATGTATCTTAACCATAATTTAAACACAATAGTGACTAAATTAGATTCCTGTATCAAAGTTTGATATTTCAAATTCCAGTTGCATTGTGCATAGATAGATCAGAATTGCGTAACCATAGTATAGAAACCACACAAGTGCTCCTATTTTAGTGCAAATGGCAATTAAGTAACCTAAGTGGTCAATGCAAGGTAAAACAAAACAACCTATTAAAGGGGACTGCGAGCGCATGGCTAACGGTTAATCAACAAATCAACCATCAGTAGAAATGATATATTTCAAAATGTATACGAGGCAGGTAGAAGAAAAAATGTGCGAGTATGCATAGAACTCTAATAAGCTATCACGAGTTTTGGATAATCAAAGGGAAACAACTAATAATCTTAAAGGATAATTATGTAGTTGATCTAAACTATTATCGCTAACGTCCAACTGTATTGAAATGGTAAAGGAAAAGATTGCCTCACCACCCCCACCCTCCGGTTGCGAATGGATTCAACCTGGATTTGGCTAGGGCCTGCCAGGTGTGGAAATGGATATGTTTTTATAACATTGGTTTAAGGTAAGTTTGATAAACATTTGGGATTAGATCGGGTTTTGCCAGCGCGGCCGAACAGATTGTATACAAAGAGTAATCTGTCCAGCCCTAGGGTCGACGCCTGAGGGGACAGTTCATAGACTATATACATCTGAGGTAGTACCTCTTATTGTTTATTTTCTGAGTTTTATTTTAAAGTTTTTAAGTTCTACTTTAGTATAAAGTTTTTGAGCACATTTATTAAAACATTACACTAAAAAAATAGAATATTGCTCAAAAACTATATTTATAAATGTTAATATGCTCAGAAAAAAATGTGTATATGCTCAAAAACTACAAGGTATGAGTTACTACCTCGGATGCGTAATCCTTTTTCTCCTGAGGGGAGCGGTATTGGAGGTCTATAAGCTACAATGAATATGACTAAGTCACGGAAACAACGCTTCCTACATATTTGATCATGCTTTCTTTTTGTTTCACAAACCCTAACTAATTTAGATGCGATGACATCTTCCTATAAATAAATAATAGTGCACCAGAGATTTTGATAACAAGGTTACCAGCGCGTTCCGACCACCTATATAAGGAGGAAGTGTCTTGCTAAATAGAAGCGAGGACGTCTTGAGGCAAGAAAATGCAATGCAGAAATCTTAAATACCATCTATATATGGATAAATAAGAACCACACCTATCAAAGAAACACTACACACGAAGCACTGCAACAGACGAACCTACTCATCCTAATGTACTGTAGTGCAACTATCTAAGTGATTATCTTGAAGATCGTTAAGATAGCATATAGGTATCTGGCCATAGCACAGTAAATCGTGATCACAGCTACATTTATGTGTCATCTTACCACTTGTGAGGGTGCTCAGTGTGTCCCGTATTTTTCTACAATTGTGTTGGGAGCGGGGCACGGTTTGAAGGAAGCTCCTAATCTGATAGCATCCCATGACAAGTGAACCAGCCTTAGTAACATACCTGATTACTGGGAAGCACAAGCCCTAAACAAATCCACAATTGCACAGCCCAATACACGGGTAGGAGGTATGCCATTTTTTGGGGACACACGCTTGTTTGCACCATACAGGTATCTCATTCGGCTTGCGTGATCTACTGAGGACCGCAGCCATCTGTGATTCCTGTGCCTGCTTGGCGGACAAACATATCTGATCATGAATGACACAGCAAGTGAACCACAACCCTAGGAAGGGGTTTGAAGAAATGATAGAGATGGTGGCCATCCCTGGTATAAGGTAGGCCGAAAACAATAATATAACAGGTAAATGATAAGAGAATGGAAAAGGCAAAGAGCTACAAAGGTTAACACAGTACTATTACCATTTAACTGCAAAATGTGTCAAAGTGTACCACATAAGGAGATAGTTAACACGATAATTTACAGACACACTACCAACATAACCTAGATATTACAGGAGCCATGCACAAGCCTAGGAGGCACCAAGTCAGGACGCCATTATAGTTGTCCACCCAAAACAAACACAAAGCAGTAAGTAAACACCAGCAGAACCACTACGCTACCACGCTGCCAACAACTTAGCAGTCAGAGTCATAGTACCCCTCGCTTCCAAACTCGTCGCATGAACACACAGGGTGGTCTTCTTCCTTTTTCTTTTGTGCTTCAATTCGACGGTGGCACTCGTATTTCTCCCTTCTAGTAAGATAGTTCCTACAAACGCAGAACATCTTGACGACCTTATGCCCCCTCTGAACTATAGCCATACCATTAACGTTTTCGTACACTAATTGCCTATTATAATCAACCAAAACTTTCGAGGTCTGAGTTCCTCCAAGAAACCATGCAGCCCATGATTTACACACCTCGGCCATGTTCCTGTTATTAGGTTTTGAAAGCCTACTAAACACCTTACAGACTACATCCTCTATATCCAGGAACGGATGGTGCTTTGTGCTGCCATCTAGCACGGCTTTCTCCACAACAGCTCTGGCAAATGTCCCCTTACAACTAAAGTCGCCTTTCTTCCAGTCCACGTACCCGTCAATGAATTTTCCCTTGTCAGTGTCGTCCTCAAAGTAGAGGCGATTGCAAATTTGGGTATCCATGTTAGGGAGATGTGGTGGAATTGAGGTCTCCTTATTATAGTGGGGATTTGATTAGAAGTGAATGAGGTTAAAGGGTAATTTGTGAGTAACCTTGTGTGGATTAAATATAGTGGAGGACGAGACAAGTGCAATTATTACCAATTATGAATAGTGAAAGCCGTTTTGCATGGCACCAGTCCTAGAGAAGTTTGAACAGTACAGTCACTTCAACTGTAGAATGTATGTTCTTTGGGTTGCTTGCGTATTTTGTTGTTGATGGGGCATATTCTGCACCCGTTGACCAAGTCAACACATTGAGCAAGGTCAAAGATATCCACAGCAAGTCAACGGCTTAGACGGCTTAACAAGCGAGGCTGTCGGCTGTCGTCAGTGGGTCCCGGCCGGGCAACCAGCCAGCCGGGGCACACATCCGCGAACTCATATCCAAGACCCCTCGGCGGTGGGTCAACAGGGCCCGCCGGCCTGCCATAGGTCCCTCGGCTGAGGGGTAGATCAGTCTTTCCACCTGCTAGCCACTTGGCCACTACGTGACAAAAGGTGAAAGTCTATAAATACTCCTCAACTATCATTGAGGAAAGGATCCACAATATAACCTAAGAATCACTATTCATCTGGTAATATCTTCCTTATCTCTCTACAATATATACTTCACCAAGTAACAACTACTTATCTTTCTAAGTTTACTGACTTGAGCGTCGGAGTGAGTTCGCTCGGCCCAAAGCCGAGCCCTCAGTTTGTTCATCGTTTCAGGAGACCGCAAGGAGGATTCAACTAAAGACGTCCTTCTACAAGCACGGGTGGTAACATATAACTGCTCTGGAATTACACCCGGAACAATTGGCGCCGTCTGTGGGGAAGATACTAGAAGCTAGTCACATTCATTCCCAAACAAAAAAAACAAAACAAAAACCCACCCAAAAAGCTAAGAAAGATGTCGAAACAACCAGAGAAGGTGTTGGTGGAAAACAAATTCTACCAAGACGACACATTCCACAACTCGAAATCGGGCGAGTCCCACCGGTCGTATCACCGATACGACGAACGGACGCCAAGGAACAGATATGCCGCTGTCCGCCGACCAGTCACCATCATGGGACATGTGGTTGATGCAACAAAGTCAAGCTACTCCCGGACATAATTGCTAGTACGCCACTCACACCTTTGTCACACCGACAAGAGCGGCGGAACCGTCCAGAGACCAGGGGCCCGAATGTGACTCCGAGAGACTTGAATGGAGCAGTGGAAGAAGGCGGCCTGTCAAGACGCCGGGGAGCCCGAGCGCTAGTGGTAGACCTCAATCCTTCCCGCACTCGCGGGAGGATGGCGCGCCGCAGCGCCGACGAGGCACCCCCGGAGGAGTGAAAGAAGTCCGACTCGCCGAGTCGGAGAAGAAGCCCGACTCACCGAGTCGGAGAAGAAGCCTCTCCCGCCACGGGGGAGGAGCCGACTAGGGATGTGCGGAGCCGATCGCCGCGTGTCGTTCGACACGTGGTCGACAGCCCCTCGCCCTACGTCCTAGATACCCCGGTGCCGACTAAGTCGGAAGTTGCCACCTATAGCATACAAAGGAGAAGGCGACCCAACCGACCACGTCGAGGCTTACGAGTCTCACATGTCGGTATGGGAGCAACCCGATGAGGTATGGTGCCGAATCTTCCCAACGACACGCATGGGATGGCACGAGTTGGTACAAGGGGCTACCCGACGGGTCGGATATCTTTATTACGCCGACCTAAAGGACACGTTCCTAGCCCAAAAGTATTCCCGCAACAAGAGGAGGGCCGTGGAGACATCGGACCTCCCGACTATCGACAGAGGGAGGCGAGTCTCTCCGTAGTTATGTGAAGAGGTTCGACGCCAAGGTTCAGCAGATTCGTGAGCCGAACAATGAACCGGCGACCTTGACGGCGATGAAAGGCCTCCCGAGAGGAGACCTAAAGAATGAGCTCATCAAGTGCGGCGGCCAGAGACTAGACTCCGCCAGAAAAATGGCCGATCAAGCCATTAAGGTGGAGGACTACCACCAAACCTGGGTAGGTCCCAGCGAGGCCGACCACTCAGAAAGAAAGAGCCGCCGGGAGGACAACCCGGATGAAAGACGCCGCGACGATAATAGGTCACGGTCTGACAGGTCCACCAGGAAACAGAACTCGGCGGACGCCGGGTGGAGTTCGGGAACGAACCGCCAGAGGCGGTACAATGATCACACCCCCCCGGCCGTGTCTCGCGCCGAGGTTTTCGCCCGAGCAAGAGCGAGGGTCGGAAGTGGGAGAGACCTCCCAGGCCGAGGAGTGACGGTGACACGAGCCAGTACTGTGAGTACCACGGCCACACCGGTCACCTTACTGACAACTGTCGGCATCTGAAGAATGCCATTGAAGAACTGATCCGGAAGGGAAGCCTCGGCAAGTATGTTGCCAAAGGCCAAAAGACTGATGCCGACGGTTCAGATAAGAAATCCGTCTTCGAACGGATAGGAGTAATCCATGTCGTCATCGGGGGCAACGAGAACGGCGGGTCCGCTCATGGGCACAAACGGCACCTGAACGAGCTGTATCAGGCCATCAACTTTGTGCCCAACACAGCGACTCCCGCTTCCAACATCCCCGATATAACTATTGGAAATAAGGATTACGAGGGAGTCATCGCCCCTCACAGCGACCCACTCGTAGTCCACTTGGACATAGCCAACCACCTGGTGAAGAGGTGCCTGATTGACACAGTGCCTACACAAACATTATGTACAAATAATGCTTTCTCAACCTCGGTCCGAAAGTTGAAGACTTGAGCCCCGCACCAACCCGTTGTACGACTTTTTCGGAGCCGGCCTGGTACCCCTTGGGTCAATCAGGCTGTCGGTGAGGTTCGGCGAGGGAAGTGCGGCCAAAAACGTTATGTCGAGTTCGTGGTCATTGACCGCTCGTCCGCCTACAACGTTCTCATAGGCCGAGTCACCCCCGAGCGAGGCCGATGCGGTAATGTCCATCCGGCTCGACATTGATGTATGTCTCGGGCCGGGGAAGTGCATAAGCTCGTCTCAAAGAACGAAAAGAACGAAGTGGTCAATGTCCAAGTGTCCGCCAGAGGGTGCAACATGCAATCCCTCAAAGTGGCGAAGAAGTCGGAGAAGGGGAAGAGCCCATCCTTGCAACAGGAGGGCAAGCACAGGAATACCACCGTCGGCATGGTAGAAGGAGCGGAGACCGAAGAGGTGGAGATTGACCCGGGCCGCACCGTAACTATTGGTGTTAACCTGGAGCCAGAGTTCAGAGCCGCCCTCCTAGATCTGCTGAGGAAAAACAAAGACGTCTTCGCCTACTCAGCGGCCGAGATGCCAGGCGTGAGCTGGGAGGTGATCGTTCACAGGCTAAACGTACTCCCTACCGCTCGCCCTGTCAAGCAAAGGATGAGGAACTCCTCAGCCGAGAAAGATGAGGCCATCAAAGCCGAGGTAGATAAATTACTGGCGGCAGGCTTCATCATGCCGTGTACCTATCCTGAATGGTTAGCTAATGTTGTAATGGTGAAGAAGTCGTCGGGGGCATGGAGGATGTGTGTAGATTTTACCAATCTTAATAAAGCATGCCCGAAAGATTGCTATCCCTTGCCTCGGATAGATAGTCTAATCGACGCGACGGCAGGCTACACTATGCTGAGCCTGCTGGACGCTTTCTCAGGGTATCATCAAGTATTCATGGCCGAGGAAGACATGCCCAAATGCGCATTCATCACTGCTAATGGCACATACATGTATAAAATGATGCCGTTTGGTTTAAAAAACGCCGGCGCAACTTACACAAGACTAGTGGACAAGGTGTTCCAAAATCAAAAAGGGCGAAACATTGAGGCTTACGTCGACGATGCTATTGTAAAAAGCAAGTCTGACAGCGAGCACCTGGCCGATTTACACGAGACATTTTGTTCACTAAGAAAATACAAGATGAAGCTCAACCCAATGAAATGCAACTTCGGTGTCCGAGCAGGTAGGTTCCTCGGCGTACTTGTCAGCGCCAGGGGAATTGATGCCAACCCGGACAAAGTCCAAGCAATCCTGGATCTGCCGGAGCCGAGGAATCGAAAAGAGGTTATGATGCTGACCGGGAGGATGGCGGCTCTAGCCCGTTTCATCTCACGGTCAGCCGACAAGAGCACCCCATTCTTCAAAGTGTTGAAGGGGAATAAGGACTTCACTGGGGAGGAACAGAGCAGCACGGCTTTCAAACAAAAAAGCCCATCTTTAGACTCTCCCGACCCTATCCGGACCGATCTTTGGGAGACGCTATATCTGTACATAGCGATTACCTCGGCCACGGTCGATCTTAATCGTCGAGAGAAGAGGACAAGCAAAGAAGACTCAATCTACTTTGTCGACCACACATTGTTGCCCGCCGAGAGAAATTACCCGCCGATTGAAAAAGTCGCTTTTCATTGCCGTCGTCGTCGCCGCAAGGAAATTGAAACCCTACTTCGACGCACATCCCATGACGGTCTTAACCGACCAGGCCGTTGGAGAAAGCATTGGAAAAATTTGAGCAATCGGGCCTCATCAAATGGGCAAGAGAGCTATCCTTTCCGGCATTCAAGACAAGCCGAGGCCCTCGATAAAGGGACAGCACTGCAGATTTCCCGGCCGAATGCACATACCAAGAAGAGCAAAACCCCGGAGTATGGGAGGTATACACCGACGGATCCTCCACGACGAACAACTGACTCGGGGGTCGGCATACTTATCATCAACCCAAACGGGGACGAGTTTGAGTACGCCTTGAAATTTACCTTCTCGGCCTCAAACAACGAGTCCGAATACGAGGCGGTGATAACCGGAGTCGAGCTAGCCGGGTCGCTGCGGGGCGAGCACATCATTTTGAAAACGATTCACTCTTAGTGGCTAACCAAATCGTAGGAGAGTACGAGACTCGGACGACGACGGGATGGTAAGATACCCGGAAAGGGTAAAAGCCGACACTTGAAGTTAAAATCCTTCCAAATACTATGCATTCCCAGTGTCCGAGAACAACCGAGCCGACGCTCTCTCAAAACTTGCCGTTCAACCATCAAGAATATCGATCGAATCGTCTTTGGTGGACATCGGAATGCCAAAAGCATTACGAGACCATCGGCATGGTGGGTGACACAGAGGCGGGACGACTTGGATGACTCCGATAATGAAGTACAAACGATGAATGAGTTACTGGAGGACCGCAGATCTCTCGCGAAGATAAAGAGGATCGCAGCAAGATACTTGGTGTTTGAAGGAGAATTATACAGGAGGTCCGTGACAAGGCCACTCTTGAAGTGTGTCGGTCCAACCGACGCGGAGCTAATATTGACAGAAATTCACGAAGGCATCTGCGGCCATCACATGGGGGCAAGAACACTAGCCCACAAAGCTCTCCGAGCCGGCTACTTCTGGCCCACCATGCTTGCGGATTCCAGAGCCAAGACCAAAAAGTGCAACAACTGCCAAATGCATGCTCCGGTGATACATGCGCCATCCCGAGACCTGCAGCCGGTACTTAATCCCCTTCCTTTCGCACAGTGGGGGATGGATCTACTAGGGCCATTTCCAACGGCATCCGGCGGAAGAAAGTTCTTGATCGTCGCCGTTGACTACTTCACCAAATGGGTTGAAGCCGTGTGCAAGATACAAAGAAAGACGACGGCGGTAAATCCGAAAAGGTAATCTGGGAAAATGTCATAACTCGTTTTGGGTTACCCCAAGTCATGGTATTCGACCACGGCCGAGAGTTTTGGAGCGACACAATAATGAGCTGGCTGGAAGAACTCGGTATCAAATTTGCATACTCCTCCGTCTGTCACCCACAGAGCAACGGACAGGCGGAGGCAGCCAATAAAACAATCCTCAACGGTTTGAAGAAGACAGTTGAAGACCTAAAGGGAAGATGGGCCGATGAACTACCCGGCGTCCTGTGGTCCCTGCGAACCACGGAGAAAGAAGCAACGGGGTACAGTCCATTCCACCTGGTTTATGGGTCCGGCGCCCTACCAATTGAAGCAACGGTGCCAATATACAGAACGGCCACCTTTAGCCCGGTCGAAAATGAGGAAGGCTTGAGAACCTCCCTAGACCTGGTCGAAGAAAGCCGAGATACAGCACGCCTCAACTTGGCAGTATACCAGAACCGAATGAAAAGGGCCTACAACCGAAGAGTCCACAAAAGGGACTTAAAGGTAGGAGACCTAGTCCTAAGAAAGTCAGCCGCCACCAACAAAGGGAACATTCATGGCAAACTGACGGCTAACTGGGAAGGTCCCTACAAAGTGGTTGAAGAAATGAGGCCGGGTAAATACCGGCTGACAGACATGGAGGGTGTGCCTTTGATGAGCCATTGGAACACTGACAATCTCAGGAAATACTTTGTATAGCGGCGGAGGTGCCCAAAGACAACTGTGGGCACCCCGACGCATGTTTATATCTAATGAAGAACCATCCAAGTTTTCCATCAGTGTTCATTTTCCCCATAGTCACCATCAAGAAGTAGACACCACGGAAGTCACCCCAAGAGGTACATACGCTGTCGCGTTGTAACCCCTAGTCGCCTCGGCCAACCGAAGGCCTGGCATGGGACACAACGATCGATACGCCAACTCATGCTGTCGCGTTGTAACCCCTAGTCGCCTCGGCCAACCGAAGGCCTGGCAGGGGACACAACGATCGATACGCCAACTCATGTCGCGCGTCGTAACCCCTAGTCGCCTCGGCCAACCGAAGGCCTGGCAGGGACACAACGATCGATACGCCAACTCATGCTTTGTCGCGTCGAACCCTAGTCGCCTCGGCCAACCGAAGGCCTGGCAGGGGACACAACGATCGATACGCCAACTCATGCTGTCGCGTCGTAACCCTTAGTCGCCTCGACCAACCGAAGGCCTGGCAGGGGACACAACGATCGATACGCCAACCTACGCTGTCGCACCGTAACCCCTAGTCGCCTCGGTCCGCCGAGAGCCAGGCAGGGGACACAACGGTCGATACGCTAACATGTTCAAGAAAAAGACGTTAAACGCAGTTGAGATACGCATTCTAGCTGCCTCGGTTAAGCCGAAGGTAAAAATGAAAAAGCGCTCAATTAATAACGCAAGAAGACAAGAAAAGACCTCGGCCAAGCCGAAGGCAAAACAAGCAAGCTTTCATTAATGATAACAGTTACAAAACGAGAAGAATACGAGACGACGCCGTCCCCATAGGGGTAAGCCAAAACGCAACCTACCACAGTTATACAAAAATAAGGAAAAGAAAAGCAAAAGGTTACGGACATGACATTTGAAGCGCCAAAAGATGGCGGGGAGGAAAGGCTCGAGTTGGCCCCGAACAGATGAAGCTATCCGAGACGCCGGTGAGTCCGGTGACGACCGCCTGTCTCCTACGCTGATGCTGCACACCATCGGCAGCGGCGCGTCAACCTCGATGGCCGGCCCGAGGAAAGCTTGTCATTTCCACGTGCCTTGACCTTTCAAATTTCCTCTTCGGCCTCCTTCACCTTTTCATCATAGGCCGCCTTGGCCTCGGCTATCTGAGCCGCCTTCGCCGCCTCCGCCTTTTCCGCAGCCGCCTTTTCCGCGGCATCGGCCATCTCATCAAGAAGTTGTTCAAATTTTTCCCACGGGAAGGAGTCTTCAGGAACGAGCCTCTTGATAGCCTCCCTGGTCGCTTCCTCGGCCTGGTCCCTGAATTGAGCACACAGGTTAGGGAGGACCTTATCTTGAAGCACCTCAATATCTTTTTCCCTTTGGGCAAGAACAGCCCTAGTGTCCGCCAGTGCCTCCGACTGAGCCTCATACATCCCCCTCCATACTTCCCTTTTGGCAACAACGGCGTCGTAGCCACCCTTATACCTGTCCCGCTCCTCCAAAGAATCGGGCAGGTGGCATCGCGCAGCCACGACTTTGCCCTCTCGGCCGATGAGTCGCTTCTCGGCTTCCTCCGCACGCTTCCGAGCAGCTAGGAGGTCAAGCTTAGCCTTCCCGGCTTCCCCCTTTGCCGCGGAGAGATCAAGCTTAAGCCGTTGCATCAGTGGCCCAGCCTGAGCCATGGCATTTTCTTGCTCCATAATGTAGGAGCCGGCCAGTTGAGTCCACTTCGCCAGCCTCTTGGATATTTTTGTACCCTCCGCCACAAGCTCGGCGGGAGGAACCTTCGGAGTGCGAGTCAACGGTGACATTCCTATCACCCGCCTTCTCGTGTCGCTTCTCTAATCGCCGATCGAAGAAGAACGGCTGCCGACGGCGGATCTACAAAAATTTACACAACGCATCCATGTCAACATTCATCGACACATCGTAGAGTCTCACATCGGGAATGCATAATGAACCAGCTAAGTCTGAACCACGAGTTAGGTCCGTACTCAGTCTGGACCCTCTTAGTTGGAGGACCGGGTGAATCGATCTTTTCCCCGGCCCGCGAGAAGCTTCGTGAATGGCTCTTTTCTCTTCTTGGGAGAAGGAGGGCCCTTCGCAACGGTCACCATCTCCTCGGAGACATCGATGACCTCCACATGCTCCTTCCGGACCGTTGGGGTTGAAGAGGAGCTGGGATCGACAACGTCGCGCACTGACCTTGCCTTTGATGTTCTCTTGGCGACACCCCGAGAACCCGTGCTTGAGCCGCGCGCTGATCCAGCGCCTTCACCGCTTGTCCATAAGTTCGTTGGGAGCCAATCTACGATCACGCGTGTCACCGAGGGTGCTTTGCTCAACGACGTTCCCGTCCTTATCAAGCCCCAACCTCTTCAAGGTCTCCTCAGACAGATCCTGGCCAAACCGGTCTGCAAGAAACCAGACAAGAGTTACATAAAAGAAGTAAAACAAAGCTCTAAAAACAGGAGCGTAATAGGCAAAGATGGGCCTCACACCGACCCTACTCACCCTGGTTGAGGGCCGGTATGAGGCCGACGCGGCAAAGCAGCTCATCCTGAAGAATAATCTGAGTCGGGGGCACCCATCCCTTCTCAGCATCAAACAGCTGCATCGCCCGCTCCTCGTCGGCACTAAGAGCAACCCTGCTGGCATCCATCTTGTGCTTACTCTGGGAGACCCATTTTTCACGCTCCCTTTTACTCTCGCACCGTAAGTTGACTTGGTGCTGGAAGGACCGGGGCAACGGATAGTCATCCGGCACTTTGACATACACCCACCGCCCCTTCCAGTCCTTGCAAGAAGAAAGCTTATCAACGGAGAGGACGCCCGGCTCCATCTGCACGCTGTACCACCCCACCTTACCGGGGGTCGATGCCCCAAAGATGATGAAGCCGGCGGAATAAATTAACTGTAGGTACCTCCCCCTTGAAAAGACAGAGCCACACGAAGCCAACTATCGTCCTAACGGCCAACGGATGCAGCTGAGCCACGGCAACGTTCATAGCTTTGACGATGGCCGTGACGTATTTGTTCAAAGGAAACCGAAGGCCATACTCCAGATGCCTGATATAGACGCCGATATGCCCCGAGGAGGGCAACAGAACCGACCCTTCCCGGGGATAACAATTTTGTACCCCTCACCGAATTAGAAATGACCCTCGAAAAGAGTTCCACCGAACAATCGGCGAATTTATTGGTCCAGTGCACGGTCGGACCACCACGCACGCCTCGCCGTGGCCCAGATAGGCGGCCTCTCCTCACCGGAAGGAATCCCTTCCTCACAAATCATCATCAACATCATCATCCTCCCCACCCTCCGGAGCTTTTGGATCGACTTCAGGAGACGGAGACCTAGGGCCCCCAAACCTTATCGGGATGGCGCTTAGTATCTCCTCCTCATCAAGACGCGACGGAACCCCCAGCCAGCTTACTAGGTCCATCACCAGCAGAAGACATGTTACAACAAAACTTACGAGTTAAAAAGAGAATTTATTTATTTACCTTGAAGAAAACTCGCCACGCCGGAGTAATGATTAAAAGCTAGAGAGAGGTTTCACACAAGGGCTAGGGCTAGAAAGAAGGAAATTTTGAGGAAATGAAATTGGTGGCCAATTTCAGGGACTAAGTACCCTATTTATAGAGGAAAGCCCATGAAGAGGGACCAATCGGGCACGCCCATGAAACGTCGCCCAATCAAAGAATCGGACACGTGTCGGACATGCAACCACGGAATGTCAATCGTTGCAACAATTGAATGTCAATCAATGCAACAGTGACCAAGCGTCTTCAACACGCCCCTTCATGTCTCTCTGCCTGTTCATCTTCCTCAACAAATTCCTAAGTATCCGTTTCTCCGCCGGCCACATGATCAACCAAGCCGAAAGCACTAGCCGGGGGCAATCGAAACAACCTCCGGCACTCTCCACCCTAGTCTCGGCCAAAATCATTGCCTGCTCCACATCGGATGTCCATTACACAACCATGTGGAGGGGGGATATGGTACGGCCTAGCGAGTCACGCCGAGGTAGAAGAAGCGGGGCGTAAAATTTTCACTTGCGCGAGAATATACGTCAAAGATACATCGGAGCCCATACCACGGCATAGACTACGCTAGGGGCAAATTGATGGGGCATATTCTGCACCCGCCGACCAAGTCAACACATTGAGCAAGGTCAAAGATATCCACAAGAAGTCAACGGCTTAGACACCCTAACCGACGAGGCCTCGTCGGCTGTCAGATGGGTCCCGACTGGGCAACCACCAAATGGGCACACATCCGCGAACTCATATCCAAGACCCCTCGGCGGTGGGTCAACAGGCCCGCCGGCCGCCATAGGTCCCTCGGCCGAGGGGTAGATCGCTCTTTCCACCGCTAGCCACTTGGCCACTTGGCTACTACGTGACAAAAGGTGAAAGTCTATAAATACTCCTCAACTATCATTGAGGAAAGGATCCACAATATAACCTAAGAATCACTATTCATCTGGTAATATCTTCCTTATCTCTCTACAATATATACTTCACCAAGTAACAACTACTTATCTTTCTAAGTTTACTGACTTGAGCGTCGGAGTGAGTTCGCTCGGCCCAAAGCCGAGCCCTCAGTTTGTTCATCGTTTCAGGAGACCGCAAGGAGGATTCAACTAAAGACGTCATTCTACAAGCACGGGTGGTAACATATAACTGCTCTGGAATTACACCCGGAACAGTTGTAATTGTAGACTTTGTGAAGCAGTTTTTTGTTTCCTGCAATGAATAGTTTGTGCTGTAATTGGTATTCTTTTTTTTTTTTTAAACAAGAAAGGATAGTGAGCGCGTGGGTTGCAACGGGATGATTGTAAAACGATTTCTGGTCTTATATATTGAAGGTTAAGCTTGTCCTGGTTACGTAATCCGAGAGTGTGTTTTCTCCCTTTCTCATTTTTTTTCTTTCTTTTTTCTGAGTGGGTGGCGCAATGGCAGTTTATTGGTTGTTGGTACGTATATATATATAAATAAGACCATATCATACAATACCCTTCTCGCGGCTACTGCCAATGCTAAGGTGAGCACAACGAGCGTCGAGCGCTGCTAACGGCATCTAATGTGGACACTATTAGAATGACCTAGACGGTGGTAAACCTCGATTAAAATGCAAATATGGTGTCCATATACATTGTTTGCAGATGCTTTGCTATATTGAGACCCTTTTGTGCACGTGCGTAAATCTACGCTGGCCGGCAGCGGTGGGCAAACTATACACCGACTTGTTCAAAAGTAATATGCAAAACTCAATACTGGATTCGATTCCCGCAGATGTGACCCGTTCATATTCATATGACCTTATTGATCTGTTGAAGGCGACACTTCTCCATTTTTATTTTATTTTGAAGGTGCACCTACATAATAGCAGAGCACCAGAAAAAGAAAAGAGAATCACTTCAAAACATAAAAAAGCAAGCCAAAAGTAAATACACGAGAAAAAAAAACATCGCAACAACCATGCATGACCATGCTACCACAGCACACCAACTGTACAAGGCTTAAAAGGGTGGGGTGTTTAACTTGTCACAGAAGCTAAACCTAAACACAAGGTGTACGCATAGTATCACTGGCATTTTCGTGTTTTTTATATCAAATATTTGTGCTTACCAGCAAGGATCGGACATGCATGGGACTGTATGTGCGCAGTTCGGGAGACTTGCTACCACAAATGTGTGCCCGCCAACACCGGGGTGTGTTTCCCTAAGAGCCCCAATAACGTTCCTCAAAGGCAAAGCTGGACGCTACAATGCCTGCAATTTTAGTTTAAGCGTCAGCCGCAGTTTGACATTTTCAGTCAAGCGTGAAAAGCGAGACACATGGTAGAAAGTGGTTGGCACTGCATAACCAAGAGTACGTAGGTCCATCGTGAAGTTAGGCCGCACGAAAGTGACGGTGGGGAATGCATGCGTGGTACTGTTGTTGACATACATGTGGTCAAAAACATTACCACGTGCATGTACTAAGTAGCATTGTTATAAGTACAAGCATAGCAAGCACCCATTATTAAAACGTTTATGAGGCTGATCTCAACAACCTCATCACTGCCTGCGAAGGGTGCAAACCTGAAGAGTTGATAAGGGTCGTCAGAAATGGAACATACTATGTAGTCAGAAAAAAATAGACAAACCGATAGAGGCATGAACAGTATTTTAAGTAGCCAGGTATGCATGAAATACCTTTGAATGCATTCTGGGGGAGGCGCAACCAGTACCGGGCAAATGGTTGGGAGGCTCGCGGTGCTTTGGTGGTCATAGGGAAAAGGTAAACAGCAGGGGAACAACAGGTGTACAGTGGTTGAACAACAACCTAGCTCACTTTCAAAACTGTAAGCTCCCTGCAACATGGGAATGTTAATGTTAATTAGCTGCATATGGGATCTAAGGTAACCGAACATAAGGGCAGCGGACATGAATGATTAGGAAATGGCTTGTACCAATCAGCCGGGTAAATCCGTAGTCCCACCGCAAGGCATTCAGCGGCCACGCGTAAGGGAAGGCAATCACCAAGGTAAATGACATCTGTAAGTGGAACAATGCAAACAGAATATTATACAACATGGCAATTTGTCTAATAAGTTGCAAACAAGTCCCAAATGGAAATTATAATTCAGGCGCGGATAGTTTTGTTTTTTCCCATGCATCAAACGATTCAGCAAACTGTACCCTAGAATGCATATGAAAAAGTGAAAAACATTTGCAACCTAATCAAGACCAGTAATCTGAAAAAACCTGGTACTTGCAAGAGATCTGAAAGGATGTCTATTATTCTGAGCGTTACAGGGCCCATAACCCAGCTCTTTCAGCATAAAGCGCGGTCATAGTTTTTGGACATCCGGCATTCACATTGACGGGCCATGACGGTGGGCTGCAAATTAAAACCAAAGTGAATAAGCATCAGAACAGGAGTCAAAAACAATTTTCATCTTTGCACAGGCAAATATTCATCACTGAATGTGAATATGGTAATCAGAGTCATATAGTGAAAGGTTAAACTGTCATTGCTACTTGAACCACCCTAAGCCAAGTGGTATACCTTCACCATGCCCTATTCAACCAAGATCGTATGTTAAATAAGTGGTCTACGAGCAATAACAATAAAACCCCAGCAGCATCTGTGCCAGTATATAGCCGTGTGTCAATGAGCAATGGCCGTTGCAAAAACATAAGTCACTGTGCCAAACCAGTTTTAAACAATAAATGGTACGACGTAAAAGTGCAGGTTAATTTTGGAGGCCACAATCATTTAGGGGAAGAATTAATACCTCGTCCCATGAGAGAAAGAGCCATGGAAGGATGAAGTAGGGGATAAGTATCGAACAAGTTGAAGTTTTGGTTGACACGCGACGAATGTTGGAGAGTGAGTTGCAAGTTGAAAACGCAGAATGCAACGCAACGAATGACAATAGGTTACGTAAGAATGGTAATATGGGTTTGAAGGCGCAAATTTGACAGTGAGCACCCGCATATAACGCAACCACGAAACAACAACAGGATCAAACGTCCATCCAGCAGAACATACAACAACATCGAGGGAAACACAAGTCAACAAAATAAGTCAGAATCACAAAAAGCAAAAAAAATTGAAAAGAAGTAGCCAAAGGAAGCTGGCATTCTTTAGCAACCGGCCCTAAAACAATCAAAGAACGAGTAGTACGCAATATCAGGGCGCGCAAAACCAAGGTCAGTTACTGTTACACGTAGCAGTCTGATGCGGTGCCACACTCATTGTCAGGAAAACCACATTTACAAATGTCACAATTAAGTATTTAAAGCAATGCAGGGAAAAGAAATGTTAAGGAACTATTGAAGTCCCGCCAAGAAGTGCGGGGTACTTTTAAAGTGTGGCACATCACCGGTTTTCGACCTTATTAATCTTCCTCCAGCCGTCATCCAACACTTCAATTTTCAATCTGACTGATTATAATGGGACAAAGTACCGAGTATTTCTTGGTGGGATCCAAAAGTTCCTCAAAACATATCTAATCATTCCAAAAGGTAAAGCAAGGTCATCATCAAGTTCACAATAAATGGTATACCAGTAATACAATTACCTGTACTGTCAAGAGTTTGGAAATTTCCGGGTCACATACAGACATCCAGAACAGCTAGAAACTTGACCAAAGGAGCCAAACATTTAACCAGCAGATATCCGAATGATGAGAGGACCGCTTCTGCCGCACACAAAGAACACCAAATATTGGAAAGGACAAGTACCTGGAAATGAAAAAAAACCCAATATAACACAGACAAGAGAATGCTTCGAAAGGTATAAAAAGACAGCAGAAATAAACAAATTGGCAGGCGTTAGTCAGCAACCTAATTATCACTCTCACCAACGGTAGTCCCTTGCCCATGTCCATTACACACACTGTGATATTAAAATGACACTTTGAATAAGACCACCCTAGAACCCTACAGTGAATTAGGGTCTGACCCGTATCTCCCAACGATTGTAACGCTTAGGCAAGAGGTAAGCCGAAGCACACGGGACAATTCAGTAGGTAAGCGGGGGTTACTTGTTTTACTGGGAATTTGTTTGGTACACTACGTAAACCTATAGGACTCTAAACACAACTACAATACAATCATAAACAGAACGTACTATTGGCATTCAGGCACACCCAAAGCAACACCCGTACATTTCCAGAGCCAATCCGTAGGCAACACATAATTCATAGACACTAATTCCATGATCCAGCTAAACTAAGGGCACACTAAACTTCAAGTGCTAAATTGTGCCAGCACGGTATAATACAGGAGAGAGTTTTTGGTTACCTGAACTCTAGACCGACCTAATTAACCCCAACAACGGATTAGTTGCCTCTAGCTCTAATAACACTCATCGATGTTTGCCAACTACCTTGAATAAGGCCCGTTGTGCTCGCATTAGCACCTGTTATGAGGAAAAGGTTGAGAAACCAACAGTACAGCTCACAGAAACCGATTGAAGCTGACCTAATCTGTATACAACAACAATCACAGTAATGCCCATAGTCATAGAAAGTCAAGAAGAATATGGAAGCTTCAGGTTAAAGACGCCAATAACCATAAGATTCATGATAGAATACAGTACCATCTAGCTCACCTGCCTAAAGCGTAGGGATTAGATGTAAACAATGTCGAGGTAGTCTTGACCACGGCAAAGTAAAGCAGGCTAATGGATCGAATACACCAGCACCCCAGTACATACAGTGTAACGGTCAGATGCCCCACATATCAATAGGCGGTGAGAACCTGGACACCATGAGCACCTAAACACACAAACACACGAGGACAGTTGTAAGTTTTATTTTCAAGTAAAAAAATTCAAAAGTAATAAGAAAGCAAGTTTAAAGATCGCATGCATTAACGTCCCAACACAGCCGGTTAGGGATACGCACACACCATACCAAAACCCATTGGTACACCACGTAAACCTATAGGACTCTAAACACAACTACAATACAATCATAAACAGAACTATTGGCATTGAAGCACACCCAAATCAACACCCGTACATTTCCAGAGCCAATCCGTAGACAACACATAATTCATAGACACTCAACCCATGATCCAGCTAAACTAAGGGGACACTAAACCTCATGTGCTAAATCGTGACAACACGGTATAATACAGGCGAGATTTTTGGGTTATTTGAACTCTAGACCGACCTAAGTAACCCCTGACACGGTATAATACGGCATCGTCATCTGTTATGACAAAAAGTCTGAAAAACCAACAGTACAGCTCTTAGAAACCGATTAAAGGTGACCTAATCTGTAGACAATAACAATCACAGTAATGCCCAGGGGCGGAGCCGGGACTGAAATGTATCTAGGGCTAATATGATAGACTACGAACACGTTTTGGTTTAAAAAAAAAATTCAACTCATGACATACCTTTCTATTGAGACGTCGACGGATATTTACTATTTTAATTAATCTTATATGATTAATACTTTAAAATCTAGCATGATAAGACAATCTTGTAAAGATTAGCAAAAAAGCATGTTTTACAAAAAAAAGTTTTAATTCGGGAATAAACGATTTTCTCATAAATCAAACACTTTATAATGATGAAAATATAACATAATTAATAATTACGCTATTTAATTTGGATTTTGATAAAGTCAAATACATAATATTGGAGTTTGTGATGATTGGCAATAAAAATTAGGGAAGGCTCATGTATTGGGAATTATACAAAGAGTTTTTCTAACGTGTGTTGACACGCCTAAAATGTCGCACTTAAAGACGGCCAAATTAACAATTTATATACTACTAAACACACTAATTAGCACTAATTATAAACTAGTATAATAGCAAGCTAGGGATCGAACCCAAGAGAAGATGGGTTTTGCCAAAGTGAAATTAAAAGAGTATCTAGAACAATTGTGACAACAATAACAACAAGTAAATAAAAAGGGGGGTTTTGGGTTGAGTTTTCAATTGTAACCAAAGCAAGGGAATTCAAACAAGAGTGTAGAACAAGCAAACAACCAAGAATTTAAGATGGAAATTAATCAATATTGGGGAAGACTTAACCCGACTCAAAGCTAGGCACTTTAGTTGACAAAATCCTTCAATTAATCCTTCAATTATATATTATCACCCTATTGTGAAGATAAATCTTCTAAATCTCCTTAATAGTGGCCAAATGACAAGGAAATCACACTTAATCAAATAACCCAACTTATCAATTCTACCAAGTAGAAATAACATACATTGGACAAATTAATAAGAAGATGTGAGCATAAGAGATTCAATAGGGGTAATTAGACACAATGAAATCACAATTAATGCCCAATTACAAGTTAATCCTTTACTTGCTAATTAAGCCAAGAAGAAATCACATTCATTAACTTAATAACAAGGTGTTGCTAAGATGAGATTACAAGGAAATCACACTTAATAATCTCAACAACAATAAATTAAGGAACTTGATTAATTAAGCAACAAGGAAATCACACTTAATTACTCAACATAAACAAGGATTCCAAAATTCAATCAATAAACACAAAAGGATTAACAATGATAATTAAAATTAAAGAAGGATTAAAGGATCTTACAACCAAAGTTTAAGCCTTGAGCCGGATTAAGATTGGAGATTAGTTCTCCATAATTAAATCTAATACCCAAATTAAAGATGAAATTCCCAAATTACAAACTTGATTAATAAAAGTGACAAGATGATTAACCTAACTGAAAACATTGTATTTATAGTCCTCCGTAACCTAGCAATTAGTGGGCTTAATAAGAGAGAAGGCCCGTAACAAAAACGCTAACAAAACATCAAACCCAGAAAACTCGCACCGTGCGAGTTCTGGGCCTGGAAAACTCGCACGGTGCGAGATTGCTCCTGTAGTCCGCCTTTCTTTCTTGATTCCTTTGCTCCCTTGGAAGGCTTCCTTAGTCATTCCTCTTCTAGCTTGTTCTTGATCTTCCTTGGTCATTCCTCTTCTATCTATTGGCTTCTTGATCTCCACTTTGAACCGTGCTAAATGGCAAAGCACTCGGAATT
Source organism: Silene latifolia (assembly GCF_048544455.1). Lineage (NCBI taxonomy): Eukaryota > Viridiplantae > Streptophyta > Magnoliopsida > Caryophyllales > Caryophyllaceae > Silene > Silene latifolia. The sequence goes on from NC_133538.1 coordinate 371,680,822, forward strand.
GGTCAAACAATGTAAAAATCGTCACAAACCACCCCTAAATGTTACCAAATGAGCTCAAATTAGTGCCAATATGTAGTAGAAATGGGAGCTCATCAAACACCCCACACTTAGCCCTTTGCTCGTCCCGAGCAAACTAGAATAAGACTACTCACCACCTAGGCCAAGTAGTATGGGCATTCCTCATTTACCACTCTTCATCTCACTTCTCCCTTCTCATATCATCCCTCTACTAAGCATATGGTCACTCTTCTTCATAGCTTCCACAAGTGAGTAAGTGACCCAAAAACCACCAACAAGAATTCTCTTCACTCACGCGCCCTCCTTATGACTTCCCTTATCTAAGATGATCCTAATTCCACCAATTTCCCAATACATCATTCCCAAAACTCAACACCTCCTCCTTATTACCCCCCCTTATCACTCCACTTGGTAATACAAGGCTACCATGGTCACTAAAGCTTCTCCTTCCGATCAATTTGGCAACCTCAAACACCCCCATTCTTCAACAATTCACAACAACTCATCAATCAAAACACAACTTTCCAACAAAGATAATACAAGTCACCGCAATCCCATGCTTCAAGTATGCCAAGCACTAGTAACAAAGTAAGCTTCCACATCCCCCTCCTAGCCTTGGCACACTTCTAACCTACCCTTCCAACCTTCTTTGACACCTCCACTTATGTCACCAACGCCATGTAGGAAGTAGTAAAAATATGTGATAAGACTTGAGAGTTTCAATCATTTTTCATTTTGCCTAAATCTCTCATTTTGCCTAAACCGCCCGCCCTTGCGGGTTTTCGGTTTAGCATTTTCCTCACTTCTACTCTCGTGGCTCGCACTCTTTTCTTCATTTTGCCCGGAGCGCCCTTTCGGGTTTTCACTCCGGCCTCGGCCACTTTCCCATTTTTGCCTAGGATGCCCTTTCGGGTTTTCATCCTAGCCGGGTTTTCTTTTCTTTCTTTTTCTTTTTCGTTTTTTTTTTTTTTTTTTTTTTTTTTTTTTTTTTTTTTTTTTTTTTTGAATTGAAATACAATGCATGGAATTGAAATATATTACAAAATTCACATGATATCAACTCATGTCCACCCCACACTTAAATCTTCACTTTGTCCCCAAAGTGTGAGGTAAACACTACACCTAAACTCACTCAAGAGTGTGAGCTTGAGGCACCTCCAAGGTTGGGAGGTCCTCCTCTTCTTCTTGCTTCTCTTCTACTTCTCATCCTAGCCCTTTCGGCGTTTGTTTCCGCAACCTGAGTCGCACTATACCCTTGGTATTGGGTGGGGAATTGTTGCATGAATTGAGCATTCATTGCGGCCACCATATCAAAAGTTGCATTTGAAGTATAACGCAACTCATCCAAATCTTCTTGATAATGGTGGTAGCGGTTTTCGGTGATTCCCCACCGCGCATTCTCCGTGAGTTGTATTTGGGAGAGGGTAGATTCAATGCTTGAAACTCGGTTGGTAATGTTGGTTTGCCATGATTGAAAAGCCGGGTAGTCGAATTGATGGCCCGGAAAAGGATATTGTGGTTGTTGTTGTTGTTGTTGCATATGGGGAGGAGTGAAGTGTGGCTCATCATAGGGGGCATTAGGCATGGGTTCATCAAATGGTGCATCACGATGAGGCATGTCACCAAAAGTTAGAGCCCCCCCCCCCCTTGTGGTTGCTCTCCTCCCTCGTCCTCTTCCGGTTCAACTAATTGGGCTCTATCAACCCAAAGGTACACAAAATCATCATCGGGGGGCATGAAGAAATCTTTCGCACTCCCCCAACCCAAAGGTGGTGAGTCGGAGGGACGGGGTAAATACATGTAGTGCTTGGAATTTAGTCCACCCATGCACCAAATGACTAAGGGAGCGGTCTTGTCAACTACCTCAATCACTTTTGAGTGCTTCAAGTAATGATAGTCTATGAGACCACTACCATCAAGAGGGTAAGCATTGGGTGGAAATGACACACCCGTCTTTTGCACGATTAAGTCGATCATACCACCAATATAAATGGTACCCTTGGGGTTCTTTTGAAGTTCAAGGCACCCACTTATAAACAATTCCACCCAATCCCAAGACTCCCCTCCCTTCCGGGGTCATTGACCAAAGAATTTGTATTTGATTGTATTGCATTTTGGTGGGTTCGGTCATGACCAAGAAATTTGTGTTGATGTGACGGCTAAGGAGGCGTAGGACCGGGTTGGGTATGGTGGTGTTCTTTGAGTTCCCGTGGCGTAAGTCACCCGTCATTTCGTTCCAAAAAGTACTCATTAATGCTTTATCGAGTTTTTCCTTCACGGGGGCCTTGGTGATATGTAAGGCCTCACGAACCTCATCATATGACAATGTATGGGTGAGGCGGCATGCCCGGAATTTGATTCCCGGGACCTTGTCCCTCCCCAATTTTACTTTTTCCAACGATGACAAAAACTCAAAGGTGACACCCCTTCGGGTGGGTGCGGCAACATGAATATAGGCCTCAAGTCCGACCTTTTCTAAAAGCATACGAGTTATGGGAAGCATTCCCAACTCGATAAGAAGGTTCTCATCAAGAAATTTGGTTTGTGCCACGGCAGACACCGCGGCAAACTTTCTCCAATTTGAGAGGGCCTTGTCTCGGAGGCCCTCCTTTCCCGAATACTCACTTTCGTCAAAATCCGCGGCTCCCTTGGATCCTTTCGAGGAGGAAGCCGCAGTTTCTTTTCCTTTTCCCATTATAGAACAAGTAGAATCTCAGAAAAACACAATTTTTGAACAAAATTTTGGGTGAGGCAATTGATCAAACACCTAATATGCACTACAAAATTTGTTGTGCTAATTAGCTATTTGCTAGAAAAGAACACCTCACTAGTTAAAATGGCTGTTTTAAGGACGATAACAACACAAAAACACAACTAAATTTCGAATTGAAAGAGCACAAATTCGAATTTTAGTAGCTAGAATTGACAAGGAGAAGAATAAGGTGTTATACCTCCCTTTGATCCTTGCTTGGGTTATTTGGTGAAGAATGCTAACCCAAATTGCTTAAAATCGTCCCATAAAACCAATTTGCAAACCCAAATCTTCCACTTCTTCAACTTTTCCAAACCCTAGCTCGAAAATGATGGTGATTCCTCGGATTTTTGCAATTTACCTTGCCCAAATCGATGTTGGGAGATGAAAGTTGATGAAACTTGAAGGTAAATTGATTGATTTGGGTGATTTGAGAAGGATTTTGATGGTGGATTTTGGGTGTTTAGGGTTAGTGAGGAAGAGAGAGGTTGAATGTTGAATGAATTGGGGAAGAATGAGTGAAGAACGCGTGCGAAAATTAGATGAAACAAGCAGAATTCCAGAAACTCGCACGGTGCGAGTTTGGGCTTCAAGAAAGTCGCACCGTGCGACTTTGCTGCTGTATGTTGATTTTTTGTTGCTTAATTCTTCACTTTAGCCAATCCTTTTACCCATCATTCTTCCTTCCTTTCTTCACGTATGCCCTTGAGTTGATATCCTAACACTAAAACACACATTAAACCATTCGAATATGCCAAAAACGTTAATGAAAATGCGAATGATTTAATTTAATATGCAAGAAGTAAAGGATGTAAGGAATTTAAACATGCAAAATGCAATATAAACAATGCAATATGACAAATGCAATATAAACAATGCAATGCGGAATTTAAATATGCAAGGGAAAGAAATATTTACAAACTTTTGCCGTTTATTTAACGTCGATGGCTCGACAAAGTTGCACTTTCATCAATTTGAGTAAATTGGATCAACAAGATGGAGTGTTTCCACTTCACCCACTTCAATTCCTTCATAATAATGCTTTAACCTTTGCCCATTCACTTTTAAAACTTTCCCGGTCTTCAAGCATTTGATTTCAATTGCTCCATGTGGAAAGACACGAACCACTTCATATGGTCCCATCCACCTAGACCTCAATTTCCCGGAGAAAAGTCTAAGTCGATTTTGGAAAAGTAAGACTTTCTCTCCCACTTGAAACACTCTTCTTGAAATCATATTGTCATGCCATGCTCTTGTTCTTGCCTTGTAAATGGAAGCATTCTCATAAGCATCATTCCGGATTTCTTCCAACTCTTGTAATTGAAGTTTCCTATGAAGACCCGCTTCATCCAATTGCAAATTGAACGACTTGACCGCCCAATAAGCTCGATTCTCAACCTCCACGGGTAGATGACATGATTTCCCAAAAAGTAAGCGGTAAGGTGACATCCCGATTGGCGTTTTGTAAGCCGTGCGATAGGCCCACAAGGCATCATCTAACCTCAAGCTCCAATCCTTGCGGTCGGGATTCACCGTCTTCTCAAGAATAGCCTTAATCTCCCTATTAGAAACCTCGGCTTGACCGTTGGTTTGAGGGTGATAGGCGGTTGAGACCTTATGAAGTACCCCATACTTTTTGAGAAGAGCACCAATGGCTTTGTTGCAAAAGTGAGTGCCCCGGTCGCTTATCAAAGCTTTTGGAAAACCAAACCGAGAAAAGATGTTGGTTTTGATGAATTCTCCAACCACCTTTGCATCATCGGTCTTGGTGGCCTTAGCCTCCACCCACTTGGAGACATAATCCACCGCCAAAAGTATATAAACATTACCACAAGAGGCGGGAAATGGTCCCATGAAGTCAATACCCCACACATCAAATATTTCACAATAGATCATGGGTGTTTGGGGCATTTCTCCTCTTTTTGAAATATTACCAACTCTTTGGCATCTATCACAAGTCTTCACTATGGCATGAGCATCTCGGAATAGTGTGGGCCAAAAGAAACCGCTATCCAACACCTTTCTAGCCGTTTTCTTGGCTCCAAAATGCCCGCCACAAGCATATTCGTGATTAAACCGGAGAATTGACATGATTTCGGTGTCCGGCACACACCTCCTTATCACTTGATCGGCACAAAATTTCCACAAATAAGGATCATCCCACACATAGTACTTGGAATCACTCTTGATTTTGTCTTTTTGATGTCGAGTCAAACCCGGTGGAAATTTGCCCAAGACCAAGTAATTCACGATATGTGCGTACCAAGGTTCGGTAGACATCAAGGCAAGAAGGGCTTCATCCGGGAAGGTCTCCTTTATTGAGCTTTGTGGTACCAAGGAGTCTTCTTGGATGATTCTACTAAGATGATCCGCCACCGTGTTGGTGGAGCCTTTCTTGTCCTTGAGTTCAACGTCAAACTCACTCAAGAGTAGTACCCATCTCATCAAGCGGGGCTTGGATTCTTTCTTCGAGACAAGATGCCTCAAAGCGGCATGATCCGTGAAGATGATGACCTTGGCTCCAAGAATATAAGATCGGAATTTCTCTAAGGCAAACACCACCGCAAGAAATTCTTTCTCGGTAGTTGTATAGTTCCTTTGAGCTTCATTCATCATTGTCGATGCATATTGAATAACATGAGGTGCTCTTCCCACCCTTTGGCCAAGTACCGCGCCAAGGGCATAATTGCTTGCATCCGACATGATCTCAAACGGTTCATTCCAATTGGGAGGTTGAATTATAGGTGCCGAAATAAGCTTCTCCTTGAGCATATCAAAAGCTCCCTTGTATTCTTCACTCATGACAAATTCACAATCCTTTTGAAGTAGCTTGCATAGAGGAGCGGCGATCTTGGAGAAATCCTTAATGAAACGCCGGTAGAACCCGGCGTGACCTAGGAAAGACCTCACTTCACGCACATTAGTAGGATAAGGCAAGGTGCGAATGGTATCGACCTTTGCCTTATCAACCTCAATTCCCCTAGAGGAAACAACATGTCCCAAGACTATTCCTTCATCAACCATGAAATGACATTTCTCATGGTTGAGAACGAGATTGGTATCAATACACCTCTTTAAGACCCAAGTAAGATGACTCAAACAATCCTCAAAAGATTGACCATGGACGGTGAAATCATCCATGAATACCTCAATAAAGTCCTCAACATGGTCCGAAAAGATACTCATCATACACCTTTGGAACGTCCCCGGGGCATTGCAAAGGCCAAAGGGCATCTTTCTATAGGCGAACGTTCCAAAGGGGCATGTGAAGGTTGTTTTTGTTTGGTCCTCGGGTGCGATTGGGATTTGAAAATACCCCGAGTAGCCATCCAAAAAGCAATAAAAGGCCTTTCCCGCTAACCTCTCCAACATTTGATCCATGAAGGGAAGCGGGAAATGATCTTTTCGGGTCACGGCATTGAGCCTACGGTAGTCGATACATACCCTCCACCCATTTTGAACTCGAGTGGGGGTCAAAACACCTTCATCATTCTCGACTACCGTTAGCCCGGATTTCTTTGGGACAACTTGGGTTGGACTAACCCATTGACTATCGGATATAGGATAGATCATACCTACATGAAGGAGCTTGAGTACCTCCTTCTTCACAACATCCATCATTGGAGGATTCAAACGTCTTTGTGGTTGTCTAACGGGCTTTGCTTCATCTTCAAGAAGAATTCGGTGCATGCATAAGGTGGGACTAATGCCTTTGATGTCGGCCATTGTCCACCCAATTGCTTCCTTGTGTTGCTTAAGAACTCGGATGAGAGCCTCTTCTTGCTCCTTAGTAAGCTTGCTTGAAATAATTACCGATAAAGTTTCTTCATTTCCTAGAAATGCATACTTCAAGTGGCTTGGTAAGGGCTTCAATTCAACAGTAGGAGGCTTGACAATAGAGGGAACAGGTTTCTCCTTTGGTAGCTCTTCTAACAATTTGGAAGAAAGGAAGAAAATTTCTGGACAGGCATAACTCGCACGGTGCGAGTTTCCCGTCCCCGAACTCGCACGGTGCGAGTTCTCTGCTATAGTCCGGTTTCTTCCTTTTCTTCCCATTCTTCCATTGGGGGATTTTCCTCTAAGTCCTTGATTGTTTCCTGCACATCACAAGAAAAAGCATACCCCGTATCTTCTCCAACCAATCCATTAGTCAAAACAACATTTAATGGATCAACTTTGCACAATTCATACACGGTTTGCACAATTGGCTCAAAAATTTCAAGAAAACACAAAGATGAAGTCTCGGATGGGTATTTCATGGCCTCATGTATGCTATACTCAATCTTTTCCCCCTCAAATTCCATTGTGAGGCGGCCACTAGATACATCAATCTTGGTGTTAGAAGTTCTCATGAAAGGCCTTCCCAATAGAATGGGAGTGGAGCCTTTCTCGGGTTCCATTTCAATCACATAGAAGAGGGCGGGGAAAAGCATTCCCCCCACCTTCACCAAGACATCCTCCACAACCCCTTTAGGATAGATATTGGACCTATCGGCCAAAGAAATGACCGTACGAGTCGGTTTCAAAGGTCCTAACTTAAGTGACTCATAAAGGTAGTTGGGCAAGACATTAATGGATGCACCTAAATCAAGCATAGCATGTTGACAATCCAAATCACCAATTTTACAAGGGATGGTGAACATGCCCGGGTCACTACATTTTTGTGGCAACCGTTTTTGAAACATTGCCGACACATGTTCACTAGCCCTTACCTTTTTCATGCTCTTAGCCTTGTTGGTCCTCTTAGTAGTGCACAACTCTTTCAAAAATTTTGCATGCTTGGGTACACTACTAAGAAGATCAAGAAGAGGAATGTTTACCTCCACTTTACGAAAGATATCATAAAGGCTTGAAGTCTTTTTGTCAACTATCCTTGTATCATTCAAAGCACTTGGAAATGGAGCTTGTGGCTCATATTCCGGAAGAGGTTCATGTACCCTTACTTGTTGGGGTGAATATGCTTCCCCTTGTTCCACTACCACTTCAATTTCATCTTCAACCACATCTTCCACTTCATGAACAATAGGAAGTGGTCTTGTCTTCTTAGGAGCTTTGGGTGCCTCTTCCAACTCTCTACCATTCCTCAAAGAGACCGCTTTTGCTTGTTCCTTGTTCGGTGGAAGAATGGTGTGAGAAGGGAGACTCCCTCCTTGGTTGGGTTGGGAATTGAGTGTAGTGAGGATTTGACCAACTTGGGTCTCAAGGTTAACAAACCTAGAGTCGGTGAGTCGGTTTTGTTGAAGCACGGCGGTTTGAAATTCCTTGGTATTTTGTTGCATTGCCATTTGATTCATGGTAAGTGTTTTCATCATTTCTTCCAAGGAATTTTGAGATTGGTTTTGGCTTTGATTTGGCTTTTGAAATGAAGAGTTTGAAGCCCCTTTTTGATTTTGATTTTGGTTTTGATTTTGGTTTCCACCCCACCCCATATTTGGATGAGATTTCCAACCTTCATTGTAAGTGTTATAATAGGGGTCAAACTTCCTAAAACCAATAGCTTTCACCGCTTCAATTGCTTCCTCCGTTTGCAAAGATGGACACCCATCGGTGGGATGAGTTGGGTCATTACAAAGACCACAAAATTTCACATGAGAAGTACTCCCACCACCTTTTGTAAGTTCCTTCACCAAATTAGTGAGAAAGTCAACTTTCTCCTCCATATGGTTTGAACCTTGCCTTGAAGAGAATGTTCCACTTGTCTTCTTAATTCTCCTCCCAAAATTCCTAGAGCTTCCTACCAACCTTTCAATCAACTCATTTGCTTCTTGGACCGACATGTATTCAATTCCACCTTGGGTGGCGGCTTTAATCATTCTAGCATCATCCTCAAGTAAACCACCACAAAAGTTCAAGAGAAGGTCGTGGTCGGTATACCCATGGTATGGGCAACTAGCAAGAAGTTGTTTAAACCTCTCCCAATACTCATACAAGTTCTCTCCATCCAATTGCTCAACATTACTTATTTCTTTCTTCAATTGAGATGAGAGACTAGCGGGAAAATACTTTTCTAAGAAAGCCTTCTTCATTTGATTCCAAGTGGTGATGCTTCCGGTAGGGAGATAATAAAGCCAATCATTTGCCGCGTCCTTGAGTGAGAAAGGGAAGGCCCTTAGTTGAAGTTGCTCATCGGTAACCCCATTAGGCTTCATGCTTGAGCAAACAACATGAAATTTGTTGAGATGCTTGTTGGGATCTTCCGTGCTAAGCCCATGGAATTGGGGCAATTGGTGAATTAGCCCGGACTTCAACTCAAAGGTGGCATTTTCCGCCAAGGCCGGAAAGGAGATACACAAGGGCACTTGTGTGAGATCCGGGGCGGTAAGTTCCTTAATGGTTCTAGGCCTCGGTGGCCTCTCTCCATCACCATTTGGTTGTTCCTCCATGATGATTTGAATGGGTATGGGTTGTTCAAAAGGGATGTTGTTATCTTCTCTTTGGTCTTGTTGAAAACGGGATCAATTTCTTCAATAACCGGGTTGTCTCTTCTAATACCTCCTCCTATCCAAGCAAGTGATCTTTGAATCTCCGGATTGAATGGAAAAAGTGGTTCACTTGAATTCCTAGTATTGACCATAAACAATTCTACACAAGAGCACACAATCAAAAAGTTCACAAAAGTAAAGAACAAGACACTATCAACAAGAAACAAAGACTAACTAACACAACTATCCTAAAAACACAAATAACAAACACTAGCAAAACCGTTACCTTCCCTAAGAACGGCGCCAAAATTTGACACGCCTAAAATGTCGCACTTAAAGACGGCCAAATTAACAATTTATATACCACTAAACACACTAATTAGCACTAATTATAAACTAGTATAATAGCAAGCTAGGGATCGAACCCAAGAGAAGATGGGTTTTGCCAAAGTGAAATTAAAAGAGTATCTAGAACAATTGTGACAACAATAACAACAAGTAAATAAAAAGGGGGGTTTTGGGTTGAGTTTTCAATTGTAACCAAAGCAAGGGAATTCAAACAAGAGTGTAGAACAAGCAAACAACCAAGAATTTAAGATGGAAATTAATCAATATTGGGGAAGACTTAACCCGACTCAAAGCTAGGCACTTTAGTTGACAAAATCCTTCAATTAATCCTTCAATTATATATTATCACCCTATTGTGAAGATAAATCTTCTAAATCTCCTTAATAGTGGCCAAATGACAAGGAAATCACACTTAATCAAATAACCCAACTTATCAATTCTACCAAGTAGAAATCACATACATTGGACAAATTAATAAGAAGATGTGAGCATAAGAGATTCAATAGGGGTAATTAGACACAATGAAATCACAATTAATGCCCAATTACAAGTTAATCCTTTACTTGCTAATTAAGCCAAGAAGAAATCACATTCATTAACTTAATAACAAGGTGTTGCTAAGATGAGATTACAAGGAAATCACACTTAATAATCTCAACAACAATAAATTAAGGAACTTGATTAATTAAGCAACAAGGAAATCACACTTAATTACTCAACATAAACAAGGATTCCAAAATTCAATCAATAAACACAAAAGGATTAACAATGATAATTAAAATTAAAGAAGGATTAAAGGATCTTACAACCAAAGTTTAAGCCTTGAGCCGGATTAAGATTGGAGATTAGTTCTCCATAATTAAATCTAATACCCAAATTAAAGATGAAATTCCCAAATTACAAACTTGATTAATAAAAGTGACAAGATGATTAACCTAACTGAAAACATTGTATTTATAGTCCTCCGTAACCTAGCAATTAGTGGGCTTAATAAGAGAGAAGGCCCGTAACAAAAACGCTAACAAAACATCAAACCCAGAAAACTCGCACCGTGCGAGTTCTGGGCCTGGAAAACTCGCACGGTGCGAGATTGCTCCTGTAGTCCGCCTTTCTTTCTTGATTCCTTTGCTCCCTTGGAAGGCTTCCTTAGTCATTCCTCTTCTAGCTTGTTCTTGATCTTCCTTGGTCATTCCTCTTCTATCTATTGGCTTCTTGATCTCCACTTTGAACCGTGCTAAATGGCAAAGCACTCGGAATTGGTCAAACAATGTAAAAATCGTCACAAACCACCCCTAAATGTTACCAAATGAGCTCAAATTAGTGCCAATATGTAGTAGAAATGGGAGCTCATCATGTGTCCTAAGGACACACATTAATAACTTATATGTAGAAATAATACAAAATAAATAATGTTGGGTATTAATGAATGATGACTAGAAAAATTAAATAAGCAATTAGAAAAAAAATGCTTCCAATAGGGATTGAACCTCAATCATTTGGCTGGTAAACAACACAATAACCAACTGCGCTTACATTGTAACTATGTCAACTTAATTTACTTATTTTTATTTGACATTTTATCTAGGGCTATAGCCCTAGGAAATACGGGCTGCATCCGCCCCTGGTAATGCCCCACAATCATAGAAAGTCAAGAAGAATATGAAAGCTTCGGTTTAAAGACGCCAATAACCATAAGACTCATGATATAATACAGCACCCTCTAGCGCTCGCTTCTTAAAGCGTAGGGATTAGATGTAAACGACGTCGAGGAAGTCTGACTACGGCAAACTAAAGCTGTTAGAAAAATTAATCTCATTATTTAACATATTCATATTGTGACATTTTAATTTAGTCATAAAATTAAAACTAGATCTTATGCATGCAAACTTGAATAAGAATAGAAAAGAAATCGTCTTTCTTACTATGGGAGTTTCGGATTTTGGGCACAAATGAGTTCTCCTTCTCACTTGTTCTTGAGCTTTCCTTATATGGATGAACAAAGGATCCAAAGAAGAATCCCTCCCAAAAGTTTATACCCAAGGTAAACTCTTAAAAGACTAATATTATTTGATCTAGAACAATATTAATCTTACTAAAAATGACCCAAAATATTTATTTTGGTCTCTTGTAATTTCGGTCAAGAGAGGAAGATTTTTGGAGATTTTATTTCTCTAATATTTCATAAGATGTAGAGAGAGTCTTAATAATTTCTTACACTAGGAATTATATTGTGATGTAGTGAATGATTAAGAGAAAAACAATTGGCCTTTTTCACCTTCAAAAACCGGTTGGCATGGCGAGAGTAGAGCCAATGTATGAGCTTGTTATTCTACCCAAGAAGGAATAGGTATGCATGGCTATATTAGGTTGCAATCATCATGTTTTCCACTTAAAAATAATTAACACAATTTAAACCTAATACTCCCTCCATTTTCGGCACTTATATAAAATGGGAGGTCCATTTTATATTTGTCATTTGTCAATTGTCACATGTTACTAGTCATGTGTAATTGTATTGTATTTTTAACATATTAAAAATCAACGTATTAATAAAAATACGTCATGTACAAAATCGACTTAGTAATTCATAATTACTTGTACCAAAACGGTTTATCAATTATAAATCACAACGTCTTGTATTTATAATAAATTATTCATTCAGTTTCAATTGTTTCTTAAACAATAATTTTATCTAAGTAATAAAACAATTTGATTACTTAGACCATATCTTATTTAATCGAATTACAATAAGACACGTCAATAATACTCACAAAATCGTCCGTCAATTTTAAGCAATTTAATTAACCCGTATCGACATACGATTAATTAAATAATCAATTAAGAGTGTCACCCTTTAGGTATGACCTAAGGGGATCAACTGATCACCACCGTCGCACGACAATAATGACAAACTCTAGTCAGCCAATCATTACCGATATGTGTGGACCAGTTGATCAAAATATTACATCCCACATATATTCTTAAAATGAGATTTAAACATGTGATCATCATGATCGACGATTGTGATCGCATTATTGTCGGAGGACACATATTCCAACAATCTCCCACTTGTCCTCGACAAGTGTGCGTCACCAATTCTCTTGTCCTATTACTATCTCCCACTCAATGCAAGGTGTCTTTCAGGTCGTACTTGCAAGTGATCATATCGAGAGTGGTTTCCTCGATCTGGAGAATAACTGATTGACCGGATTTATCTACCATAGATACCTTCCGAGCGTGGCCACGCATTTCCAGTTCATTACTCCTCGAGTGGCCCTGAGATATTGTTATAACCCTGACAAGGGATGGACAATTCCTATCGCACTTATTCCCTTTGACTAGTCACAGCCATCATAACCCAAAATATGCCCATTTGACCCCATTTATGATGGTCGTAGTAACATAAATCAAAGTTAATATGAAACTGTGCCACCTTAGGCGAACATTCTTTAGTCAAAAGAATCGACTCATTAGAATACTATAGTAGCTCTCGCCACGACCAGACTATATAAATTTGCCAGAACTCTATAAGCGGTCATTAGCCCGACAAAGTGTTCCTAACAGTCTGCCTATGTGATCGACTAGTCATCTCACATGACTCCATGGCACTTTAACTTGCCATCAATCGCATCACACTCTAGTCACTTCGAGACGTCACCTCATGTAAGTGACTATGGGCGTATACAATGCTAATCCATGTTCACTTTAACGGGGTTCAATTGTCTCTACAACCCGTTTGGATGTAACAAAGTACAAGTTGAGTTAATAATAACTCAAACGACAAATGTCAACATCACATCCGGGTAGTCAATATCATATTACAACCTTGTGATGTATATCGTAAGTGTGTAAACACTAGTCGTTTGCAACATGAGTTTAACATACCATGTGTTCAAACTCTTGAATTGCATTTTCCTTTATTTTCATGTTTGTCTCACATAGCATGAATCTTACTAAGTACATATCTAGTTTCCCAAACTAGGTATAGGTTCTTTACTTGAGAGAACTTTCTTGTTGTTTATCACATAACAAACGAATTATGGTGGTCGACATAACTCACACTAGTCAAGTGTTCTTCCAACTCATAATGTACCAGATATATGTTTTGTAGGATCTTGCAACAATTGTCAAGATGATTAGTCTAGTACTTCTCATAAGTCCTAGCAAATTTTGAAAATATTAGTTTTGGGTAACTTCTTACTATAACCAAGTATCTTTTCAAACTTCTTATTTCTCCTTTTAGCTTAAATAGCTTAGGATTTTCATGAATCCTTACGCGTTTTCGAACTTCAATATGTGCAACTTCTTGTCACATAACAGAGTGTTCTGTCAAACACTAGAATAGCTCATTAGTTCTTCTTGTGAATTCATGACAATTCTTCTATGGCTTACCAATGACTCATCATGCTCTTAAGCATATGATTCATTATAGTGTGCATGATTATTCTAATGGCGGAAACATTAGTAATTTTTAATCATGTGATCAACCATTCTTAGGTTCAATGAATGACCATGACTGCTTATGGTAATTCCATTTTCATCGATATGAATAACCTACGTTTCTCGTTGATTTGATTTGTATATCTCAATACTTATCCAACATCCCATGATGTGATTGGATTCATCATAGTCCATTTTCATCCAGAATTGAAAACTCAAATACTTCTTTGTGAAGATAGTACTAGCTCGTCATTTTCAATGAGTAATGAGTTATAAATTTTACAAGATGATTGCTCCCACTAAATTTTGCCAAGTTATTAAGATTAAAAGCATATATGTTCCCAACATATCCTTTCAAAATACCTATTTTGAAGAGATTTCAATCTTACACTTATGGAAAGAGATTTTAATCTCTAACTCATTCATTTTTATAATGATGCGTAGTAATGTCATTATTTAAATGTGAAATTCCATTTAATATACGTCCTGAAGGAAAAGTAGATCTATATACTTACATATTCATATATGTTTTAATTTAATTTGTCATAAAATTAACTAATGATCTTATGCATGCAAACATTAAAACAAAATAAGGAAGAAACAATATTCTTACATTGTATTTTCGGTTTATAGGGCACAAGAGAGATCACCTTTCTCTCTTGTTCTTGAGCTTTCCTTTTGGATGAACAAAGACCCAAGTGTAGGATCTCCCCCAAGGATTTATACCTAAAGCTTTCTCTTAATTAAAATTAATATTATAGTTACTAGTATAATATTAATCTTGTATGAAAATTGACCCAAAATAATTTTGGTATTAGTCTCTAAAAACCGGTTTAGAGAGGAGAGAGGAAGAAAGTATTTTATCTTTCTAAAATCCTTATTTTTGGATGAGTAAAGAATAAATGATACATTACAACATTTAGTGTGTTAGTAGGTAAATAAGATGAAAAACCATAATGGTTTTTCCATCTCAAAAACCGGGTGGAAGGGGGGAATTTTGGGGAGCCAATGCATGCTTGTGTTGTTCTTTACAATAAGCAATAGGTTGCAAGGCTAGTCTATAATGCAAATGATTGTGTTTTCCACTAATTTAAACAACACAATATTTTGCCTAATCCCCTCTTAATTTCGGTACACTCATAAAATGGAACCCATTTTATTTTTGTCAAATTTGTCAATATGTCACATGTTACATAAATTTGTTATGTATTTTTAACATATTAAAAATCAACGTATTAATAAAGTACGTCATATACAAAAATCGACTTAGTAATTCATAATTACTTGTACCAAAATATTTCTCCAATTATAAATCACAATAAATTGTATTTATAATAATTCATTCAAATTTAATTGTTTCCTTAAACAATAATTTCATCTGAGTAATGATACAATTCGATTACTCAGACCGTATCTCATTTAATAATATTTCAATGAGATACGTAAATTTTACTTCCAAAATCGTCCGTCAATTTTTCAAGTAATTTAATTAACTCGTAACGTTATACGATTAATTAAATTATCAATTAAGAGTGTTGCCCTATAGGTATGACCTAGGGGATCAACTGATCACCACCGTCGCACGACAGTAATGTCATTCTCTAGTCAGCCAATCATTACCGATATATGTTGATCAGTTGACAGTAAAATATTACTTCCCAATTGTATTCTTTATAATGAGACTTAAACATGTGATCATCATGATCAACAGTTGTGATCGCATTATTGTCGGAGGACACATATTCCAACAATCTCCCACTTGTCCTCGACAAGTGTGCGTCACCAATTCTCTTGTCCTATTACTATCTCCCACTCAATGCAAGGTGTCTTTCAGGTCGTACTTGCAAGTGATCATATCGAGAGTGGTTTCCTCGATCTGAAGAATAACTGATTGACCGGATTTATCCACCATGGATACAATCCGAGCGTGGCCACGCATTTCCAGTTCATTACTCCTCGAGTGGCCCTGAGATATTGTTATAACCCTAACTAGAGGTGGACAATTCCTATCGCACTCA
The DNA here is from genome assembly GCF_048544455.1 of Silene latifolia. Classification (NCBI taxonomy): domain Eukaryota; kingdom Viridiplantae; phylum Streptophyta; class Magnoliopsida; order Caryophyllales; family Caryophyllaceae; genus Silene; species Silene latifolia. The sequence goes on from NC_133538.1 coordinate 371,696,820, forward strand.
TTCCCTTCGACTAGCCACAGCCATCATAACCCAAAATATGCCCATTTGACCCCATTTACGAAGGTCATAGTAACACAAATCAAAGTTAATCTGAAACTGTGCCATCTTAGGCGAATAGTCTTTAGTCCAAAGAATCGACTCATTTGAATACTATAGCAGCTCTCGCCACGACCAGGCTATATAAATTTGCCAGAACTCTATAAGCGGTCATTTGGCCCGACAAAATGTTCCTAACAGTCTGCCTATGTGATCGACTAGTCATCTCACATGACTCTATGGCACTTGAACTTGCCATCCATCACATCACACTCTAGTCACTTCGAGACGTCACCTCATGTAAGTAACTATGGGCAAATACAATGTTAATCCATGTTCACTTTAACGAGGTTCAATTGTCTCCACAACCCGTTTGGATATAACAATGTACAAGGTGAGTTAATAATAACTCAAACGACAAATGTCGACATCACACTCGGGTAGTCAATACCATATTACAACCTTGTGATGTATATCGTAAGTGTAAACACTTATTGATTGCAATAGAAGTTTAACATGCCATGTGTCCATGTGTTCAAACTTCTTATAATCGCATTTTCCTTTACATTCATGTTCTCTCTCATAGCATGAATCTTACCAAGTACACATCAAGGTTCCCGACCTCGGTTTTGGTTCTTTATCTTGAAAGAACTTCCTTATCGATTATCACATAACGAACGAATTTGTGATGAATGATATAACTTGTACTGATCAAGTATTCCATCCACACACAATGCACTAGGTATATGTTTTGTAGAGTCTTACAACAATTTGTCAAGATTATTAGCTTAGCACTTCTAACAAGTCCTAGCATAGTTAGGAAAGATTAGTTTTGAGTAACTTCTTATTCAACTAAGTATCTTTCCAAAACTTCTTGTTTCTCCTTCTAGCTTGAAAGGTTAAGGATTCTCATAAATCTTTACGTGTGTTTGAACTTTCTATAATATGTGCAACCTCTTAACACATAATAGAGTATTCCGTCAAACACCGAAATCGCTCATCGGATTCTACTCGAGAATTCATGACATTTCTATTATGGCTTACCAATCAATCATCATGCTCTTATGCATATGATTCATAATTGGACATGTTCATGATTATTCTAATGGCGGAAACATTAGTTACTAATAATCATGAGATCAACCGTTCATAGGTTCAATGAACGACCATGACTGCTAATGGCAATTCCATTTTCATCTATATGAATAACCTATGTGAATGTTGATACGATGTGTATCTCTTAATACTAATCCAACATCCCTTGATGTAATTGGATTCATCATAGTCCATTTTCATCCAGAATTGAAAACTCAAAACTTCCTCTATGAAGGAAGGTATTAGCTCGTCATTCTTCAATGAGTGGTGAGTTGTAAACATTCAAAGGATGATAGCTCCCACTAAATTCCATGTCTTCACATGATAATTTCTAATGTTCCCACTTAATTCCACATGTTTCGAAATTGATTACTCAATTGAACACATTTCAAAATTTGGAATGTATGTTGCTTTGCAAAGTTATTAAGATGAAACCATATATGTTCCCATCATATCCTTTCAAAATTCCTATTTCGAAGAGGTCTCATTTTAACCTTATGGAAAGAGATTTTAAATCTCTAACACATTCATGTCATAATGATGTGTGGCAATGTCATTTATTAAATATAAGTAATATCTAATACACATCCTTCAAAATATCCCTTTTAGAAGGAGGTTTAACCAATTCATTTTCATAATGAGGTTAAGTAATGACATCTGCGTGGTTTAAAACTTTGGCTATTGAAGATATCGGTATATCAATCCTTGCAACCTCTAGTCATAAATATCGCTTATTACTAGGATGTTACGTTGATTCATTTAGGCTCTTAAGTAAATCTTAAGGTTGAAACTATTGGTCAAAATTTATCATAAACTTAGTCAAAAACTCTTGTTAAGACTTTACATTAGTCATTTTGTTCCAAAACTTTCTTTTGGTCTCCTCGTGTAGTTATCTTAAGAATATACTCTTATGATTACTTCACTTGGTCTCTTTAGTCATATAGACCTTATTTGAGACCATAGATCTCATCTATTCGATATACTATATAAATAGATATACCTTCATTCAAATCATTCTTTCTTGTGTAGATCTTTATTTACACAAGTACACAAATTTATCTAGTCTCGTGTGTTGTGTCCTCATTTTTCTCCCACTCTATCTTTAGAATAAATACACTAGAGATTCAAAGATAGCATATGAGACACAAATAATGATGTTTGAAATTTTAAGGAGAACTTATCTCATAGATTGACTAATAGTTTTAGATTCCATATGTGTACTTGGTGATTGACATTCCTTTAAGAGAGTTCATAGACTCAAAATCGCTTTATAAATGATCATACACAAGCCTTAAGCATGTGGACATATAATGAAACCCGTCATTATATTTGTCTATTAGATCACTTTAAGTTATATGTTTCTAAGAACAAGCATTTAAACATGAATTTTAGAACAAAAGGATAGAATGATAAAACGGGTGACTTGGGTTGCAAACCAAGTCACCATTATCCAAATACAACCCATTATCCAAAATACCTTTCCATGTCGAACACGGAAACTTAAGGTTCTAAAATCCATAACATGAATAAAATAAGACAATAAAAAGCAAAGCTCCATGAAAGCTATTCCTAGCTTCTTGATGGTATCTTATGCTTGCTTTTCCTTTCCCTTGTCTTTGCTTGGTGGAGGCCCTATTTACAATAAAAAGGGAGATACATTATCACAACTTTGTATCATAATACCATAGTTGAATTAGAAACATAAAAGAAAGGATAGTCATTTACCTACTGGAGTAATCTTTCCAGCCTTAATATCACCAAGGTATTTGGAACAATTTCTTTTCCAATGTCCCATACCATTACAATAATGGCATTTATCAAGAGGACCCTTCTTGATTTTTGAAGTGCTAGCTTCACAAGTCTTAGCTTTGGTGAATGTGGGAGCTTGCTTCTTACCCTTCCTCCCATTCTTCTTGAACTTCCCCTTACTCTTAGTGCTTATGTTAAGCACATCCTTGGGTGGGTTCACATTTAACCCCATGTCCCTTTCGGCTTGCACAAGTAACTTGTGCAATTCTTCAAGAGACACATCCTTGTCATGCATGTTAAAATTCACCCGGAATTGAACATACGCTTTGACTTTGGACAAGGAGTGTAGAATCATATCTACAATGAGTTCTTTGGGGATTTCAACCTTTTGAATTTTCAAGGTCTCGAAAAGCTCCATGAGTTTGAGCACATGAGGGCTAACCTTTTGGCCCTCTTTGAAGTCGAGATCAAAGAATGCCGCGGCCGCCTTATATTGGACGATCCGCGGAGTTTGTGAAAACATTGTCACAAGCTTGGAGTAAATCTCATTAGCATTGCCCATTTTAAAGGCTCTCCTTTGGAGGTCCGCCTCCATCACAAATATCAAGACATTTTTCATTGCGGCGGACTCCTTTTGGTAAGCCTCATATGCTTCCCTCATCGGCGGGTCGACCTAGTAGTAGGTTCGGGTGGAGAGGCCTCAGTAAGGTAACGAAGCTTGTCATCACCTTGGGCGGCCAATTTGAGTTGGGCATCCCAATCGGAGAAATTTGACCCATTCTTTTCAAGTTTACATCGATTCATGAAGCATCGGAGCCATGATGAACTAGCGAGAGGCGTTGCAATAGGGGTTGGTGTTGCCATTTGTTATGAGAAAAAAGTGGTCTACAAAACAAAGGAGTAAAACAAATGTCGTTTTAATAATAATACTCGTAAAAATTTTAATTTAAACAAGTTTTATGCATTTTTCTAGTGACCTCTACCCAACTAGATAAATGATTCCAAGACCCAAATTCATATCGACTTATGCACGGTAGGGCCGATTCATCCTTTATCAATATAACTCGGTGGATTAACGTTTAATCGATTCTACTTTTAGAACTCTTGGTCGATAAAATTACTCTAATAATTATCTATAGCCCAAAACACATCCGACAAGGGCACGGTATGGCCGATGAAACCCTTATCGAAAAACTTTTGTTGAGTTCAATCCAAATTTCGAATAAATGTGTCTATGATCCAAATCCACATCAACTCGGGCACGGTAGGGCCGATTCATCTCTTATCAACATGAATTCGGTGGATAGACATTTATCACCCACTTCCCCTATGTAACAAGTTTTGTACCCCGGTAGGACCGAGTGCACTCCCTTATGAAATAGGTTTTCATGGTTTCTACTATTTGGTAAGGCTATGTCTCAATTAATTGTTTTAGCGAGAGGTCATGTCAATTTATTATCTATCACGTTTTAAGTGAACTAAAGCGGTGAACTACGATAATTCTAATTGACACGGTCGATAAACTCGATGAAAGAAGATGATGCATGTTTTAGTTATGGCGATTTAGCGATGCATGTGACATAAAATAAAATGCAAGCATAAAATAAATAAATCCTAGTATGGCCTTTCCTAAAATAGAAAAACTATTTAACTATTACATATTCGGAAACCAACTCCATTGGTCCCTTGAACTTCGGTTGTGGCACACATTTCGAGATAACACCGTCTTTATGTATCGCCATCTTGAAGAAATCCGTCTTTGGGAACTCCGAGATAAATTAAATTACATAACAAATTACATAATTTCCTATTATACATTTGTAACTAAAATAAAATAAAATAAAATAAATCTATTAAATTACAAAACGGTGATACGAGATCATAGTAAAATTACAACCGAATCGATATTCCCATACATTTCGGGAAATACCAATTAAAACTAAGGCCATACTAAGTAAAATTACATAATTCAAAAATTACATAAATTAAAATTATGACAATCATAAAGAAAATGCAGCATTATAATATGTATGAACATGCCCAATTTTATGCTAAATCGCCTTTAATTAGCCAATATCGTATATTACTCGGTGATTTGCGTGATTTCAACATTTTACAATCACAAAAATTTACATAAATTCATATTTATGCATAAGTTAATTACCCTAACCTCTTAGGACTCAAAATTTAGTCTTCACTAATTATTTGACCATAATTAACTCATATTTATAAATTTGTTCATTAATGGACTTAAAATTACAAAAATAAGCTATAAACTTCAAATAAATCACAAAATTTCAAATAAATTCAAAATTTGAAATTTAAACTCATAAACATTATGGAAAAATACCATGACAATCATAATGTTCAAAAACTTAGGTTAAAAATTTCGAAATTTTCCGGAAAAACAATGTTGCGGTTTATCGGTTTTAACTAAAATAATCATAAAAAACATGGAAAAATTATATTCATTAACTTTTCAATTTTAGATCTGAAAAAGATAATAAAATGCAACATATGATGTTTTTATTTAGTCATAGAGTATGTTTTATTAATTTTTCATTTATTAAGTCACTATTCATGCCATTTTTCTTCAAAAATCCATAAATCATGCAAAAAGACTTCACTATAGCCCATTATTTTACACACATCGTGTAAAATTGCATGTGATATCATACTAAATTTCTATGACCATATTCGAAATTTATCTCATATTAACCTATTTTTCACCTAAAATCGATTTTAATAATGAAAAATCCATTTTTTCGAGCATAACATGTCCAAAAATTATGAAAATTTACAGGTTATCTCAAAATAATATATGTGACAACATATCCAAAAATCACTAGAAAATTTGAAGTATAGCTAATTTTAGACCGAAAATGACATTTTTACTCATAAAATCATATTTAAATGCCATTATTGTATAATATGAACAATAAAAATCCGTAAATTTAACCAAAATATCCTAAAACATTTTAGGACCAGAAATTTTATCATTCATGGATTAATTTCGTGATAAATCATAATAACACAAATTATACAAGTTTTATATGTTAATCTTTATAACTCGGAAAAACTTTTAACCGATTTGCATGCAAACAACCATGGCTCTGATACCGATTGAAGGAAAAGTAGATCTATATACTTACATATTCATATATGTTTTAATTTAATTTGTCATAAAATTAACTAATGATCTTATGCATGCAAACATTAAATCAAAATAAGGAAGAAACAATATTCTTACATTGTATTTTCGGTTTATAGGGCACAAGAGAGATCACCTTTCTCTCTTGTTCTTGAACTTTCCTTTTGGATGAACAAAGACCCAAGTGTAGTATCTCTCCCAAGGATTTATACCCAAAGCTTTCTCTTAATTAAAATTAATATTATAGTTACTAGTATAATATTAATCTTGTATGAAAATTGACCCAAAATAATTTTGGTATTAGTCTCTAAAAACCGGTTTAGAGAGGAGAGAGAGGAGGAAAGTATTTTATCTTTCTAAAATCCTTATTTTTGGATGAGTAAAGAATGAATGATACACTACAACATTTAGTGTGTTATTAGGTAAATAAGATGAAAAACCATAATGGTTTTTCCATCTCAAAAACCGGGTGGAAGGGGGGAATTTTGGGGAGCAAATGCATGCTTGTGTTGTTCTTTACAATAAGCAATAGGTTGCAAGGCTAGTCTATAATGCAAATGATTGTGTTTTCCACTAATTTAAACAACACAATATTTTGCCTAATCCCCTCTTAATTTCGGTACACTCATAAAATGGAACCCATTTTATTTTTGTCAAATTTGTCAATATGTCACATGTCATATGTTACATAAATTTGTTATGTATTTTTAACATATTAAAAATCAATGTATTAATAAAGTATGTCATATACAAAAATCGACTTAGTAATTCATAATTACTTGTACCAAAATATTTCTCCAATTATAAATCACAATAAATTGTATTTATAATAATTCATTCAAATTTAATTGTTTCCTTAAACAATAATTTCATCTGAGTAATGATACAATTCGATTACTCAGACCGTATCTCATTTAATCAAATTTCAATGAGATACGTATATTTTACTTCCAAAATCGTCCGTCAATTTTTCAAGTAATTTAATTAACTCGTAACGTTATACGATTAATTAAATGATCAATGAAGAGTGTTGCCCTATAGGTATGACTTAGGGGATCAACTGATCACCACCGTCGCACGACAGTAATGTCAAACTCTAGTCAGCCAATCATTACCGATATACGTTGATCAGTTGATAGTAAAATATTACTTCCCAATTGTATTCTTTATAATGAGACTTAAACATGTGATCATCATGATCAACAATTGTGATCGCATTAATGTTGGAGGACACATATTCCAACACGCCCTTCTCAAAATACCCCTTTTTCGGAAGGAGGTTTAATTATTTCATTTTCATAATGAGGTTAAGTAATGACACTAGCGTGGTTAACAATTAACTTAGCTCTTGTAGATATCGGCATATCTTTCTTTGCAACTTTTAGTCATAAATTTCATTTATTTTCAAGGATGCAACTTTGTTTCATTTAGGCTCTTAAGTAAATATCAACATTAAAACTCTATTTATATCTAGGTCATAAACTAGCAAAATCTCTTGTAGAGACTTTTCTTTAGTCATTTTCTTTCAAAACTTTCTTTTGGTCTCCTCGTGTAGTTATCTTAAGAACATATTCTTTTGATTACTTCACTTGGTCTCTTTTGTCATGTAGATCTCATCTATTCGAGACCATAGATCTCATCCATTCATGTATACTATCTATTTAGGTATACAAATCATTCTTTCTTTCGTAGATCTCATTTACTCAAGCATACAAATTATTCTTTGTATTCTTTGTGTCTTCATTTTTCTCCCACTCTATCTTTAGAATAAATACAGTAGATATTTAAAGATAGCTTATGAGACACAAATGATGATTTTGAAGTAGAAGGAGGAATATCTCATAGATTGACTAATAGTTTTTAGATTTGATGGGTTTACTTGGTAATTGACTTTTCTTTAGGAGAGTTCAACAACTCAACATCACTTTATAATTGATCATACACAAGCCTTAAGCTTGTGGACATATAATGAATCCCATCATTATAGTTGTCTATTGGATCACTTTAAGTAGATGATCATATGTTTTTATGTGCAAGCATATAAAGACGAATTTTTAGAACAAACAAATACGATAAAAGGGGTGACTTGGGTTACAAACTAAGCCACCATAATCCAAAATACAACCATTGTTTAGAAAGGATCAACCATTTCCATGTCGAATACGAAAATAAAAATAGTTCTAAAAATCCGAAACACAACTTAAAATAAGACAATAATAAAAGCCAAGCTGCATTGGTAGCTACTCCTAGCTCCTTGATGATTTCTCAAGCTTGCTTTTCCTTTCCTTTGTCTTTGCTTGGAGGAGGCCCTATTTACAATAAAAAGGGGATACATTATCACAACTTTGTATCAAAATACCATAGTTGAATTAGAAACATAAAAAAAAGGATAGTTATTTACCTACTGGAGTGATCTTTCCAGCTTTGATGTCACCAAGGTACTTGAAACAATACCTCTTCTAATGTCCAACACCATTACAATAATGGCATTTGTCAAGAGGACCCTTCTTGGTTTTGGAAGTGCTAGCTTCAAAAGTCTTAGCCTTGGTGGACATGGAAGCTTGTCTCTTACCTTTTTTTCCATTCTTTTTGAACTTCCCTTTGCTCTTAGTGCTTATATTAGGCACGTCCTTAGGTGGGTTAACATTTAACGCCATGTCTCTTTCGGCTTGCACAAGTAACTTGTGCAACTTTTCAAGAGACACGTCCTTGTCTTGCATGTTAAAATTCACCTGGAATTGAACATACGCTCTGACTTTGGATAAGGAGTGTAGAATCCTATCTACAATGAGCTCTTTGGGGATTTCAACTTTTTGAATCTTCAAAGTCTCGACTAGCTCAAACAATTTGAGCACGTGAGGGCTAACCTTTTAGCCCTCCTTGAAATCGAGATCAAAGAATGCCGAGGTCGCCTCATATTGGACGATCCTCGGTGTTTGTGAAAACATTGTCACAAGTTTGGAATAGATTTGATTAGCGGTGCCCATTTTAAAGGCTCTCCTTTGGAGATCTGCCTCCATAGAAAAAATCAACACATTTTTCATAGCGGCGGACTCTTTGTGGTAAGCCTCATATGCTTCCCTAGTAGCGGCACTCTGTAACACCCCCATACTCCAAGTGCCTTACCAGGACCACTCAGGTATGAAGACATTACCATCTCGGTTACCCGAGGCAATGATAATCAAACAACAATAAAGAACCAACGTTTATTATAATTAGTTTAGTGAATAAATACAATCCTCAAAACCAAACCAAAGTACGATACATCATTCCAACTGACTGTCTAACTGAAATGTAAATAAACTAAAGGCTACAGCGGAAGACTCTTATCATCATGTCGTGGCATCCCAGCTATCCCATTACTCATCTCAATACCTGCTCAATATCTGCTCACCATCCCCGAATGGATCACCGCAGGTTTACAAAACAACACCGGGTCGATCTAATCACACAATCAATATAGATAACAATAATAAGATAAACAGACAATTTGAACCACACACACACACACACACACCACCAACCAACTCCCATCATCTCAATACCGACCGTCCACCGGACCCGCCCGATGGGAGACCGCACCCGTTCCCACCTAAGCCCCGCTCATCATACCGAGCGATAACCCTGTCCATTAATGTGCACATCCCCTTCCGTGGCGGGTTCCACGAAGGGCGAAACTAGGGCGTGAGGTCACTCCCGCAAGTGACCCCACTCAGCCGAGAACGCATCTCGAGAACCATCAACAACAATCACAACCACAAACACAAAGATAATCATCATATCAAACAACCAAATACAAGACATCACCAATATCCCATTATGGGACTAATACGAGTAGGAAATCCTACCTGGAAAGCACAACTTGATTAGACGGTATCAACAGCTGAGTCAAAAAGCCTCTTCTACGAACCCTCCTCCTATCATATAACACATAGAGGCTACACATCACATACTACACACAAAACCCCCAATCTCTAAATTAGGGTTTAACCAAACTTAACAAAACATTATAAAAATTATATTAAAAGCTTACCCTCGACGCAAGGAACTCAACGACACGAATAACGAAAAGAACCGACCGTCTGAACTCCGGGAATTGCTAAGAATGCGATTAGGAAGATGAACTGGTTGCTTTCTCTCTTAAACAGGGTTTTAGGTTTTGTAAAAGTGATTTAAAACAATGACGACTATGTTTAAATACCTTAATCGCATAATTAACAAAACCCGAGAAAACTCCCCGTAAAACCGGACACTCGATCGAGTACCCAAGGTACTCGATCGAGTACCCCCTTACTCGATCGAGTACCCCACTACTCGATCGAGTACCCAACAGTCGAAAACTATTTTATTTCGCAACTTACCCTTACTCGACAGAGTAAGGGCTACTCGATAGAGTACCCCAAGACATATAAATACGGAGTATTACAGTCTTCCCTCCTTAAAAGGAACTTCGTCCCCGAAGTTCAAACCACTATTAAACAAAGGTACTCCCATAAGCTTCCCGACTCGAAGGTCAAACAAAATTCAACGTAAAACATGATACTAACCCAACTCATCCCGACAAACATACCGACACAACATATTAAAGGGGTATAAAACTCGTAAAAACTGCTCGCGATCATCTCCTACCCCCCTAAAAGAAACAAGGTTACGTCCTCGTAACCATACCTACCTGATCAAAGAGGAAAGGGTAACGCTCTTTCATAGCTTCCTCTGGCTCCCATGTAGCTTCCTCGGTCTCGTGGTTAGACCAAAGGATCTTAAGCAAAACTGTCTCACCACTCCTAGTCTTTCTAACCTTTCGGTCTAGAATCTGCTTAGGCACCTCAAGGTATGATAAGGACTCATCTAGCTCTAAGCTCTCTGCCTCCAACACATGTGACGGGTCACTCACATATTTCCGCAGCTGCGATACATGAAACACATTATGCACTCTCTCTAACGCAGCTGGTAAAGCCAGACGATAAGCAACTTCCCCAACTCGCTCTAAGATCTCATAAGGCCCTATAAACTTCTGACTTAACTTGCCTTTCTTCCCAAATCTCATAACCCCACGCATAGGAGACACTTTCAGAAGAACCTTGTCCCCAACTTGAAACTCTATGTCCCGACGATGTAGATCTGCATAACTCTTTTGTCGATCCTGGGCTGCTCTCATCCGTTCCCTAATCATCTTAATCTGTTCCACCATCTCATGCACCATCTACTGTCCTAAAACCACTTTGCCTCGGCCTTTGTCGTCCCCAACAGTTGGACTCCTACATCTCCTCCCATACAAAGCCTCAAACGGTGCCATACCAATACGGGTGTGATAGGCATGTTGTTGTAAGAAAACTCTATCAAGTCCAACCTCTGCTCCCCGCTACCACCAAAATCCATCACACAAGCTCGCAACATATCCTCAAGAGTCTTGATTGTTCTCTCGAGTCTGCCCGTCTGTCGCGGGATGAAATCTTTGTACTCATCTTCAAAGTTGTTCCCAACGATTCCTGCAACTCCTTCCAAAACCTTGATATAAACCTCGCATCTCTGTCGGACACTATGTCCTTAGGGACTCCATGTAACTTAAGCACGTTCTTTCGATAGGCCATAGCCAATTGTGCCTTAGTCCATGTATCTTTCATTGGAACAAAGTGAGATGACTTGGTCGACGATCCACTATCACCCAAATCATGTTGTTACCTTGTTGACTCTTAGGCAAACCCACAATGAAATCCATGGAAATGGATTCCCACTTCCACTCGGGCACCTCTAAAGACTGAATCTTACCTTGTGGTCTTCTCTGTTCCCCTTTAACTCTCGGCATGTCAAACAACGGGACACAAACTCAAATTGTCTCTTTCTTCATCCCAGGCCACCAAAACGTTTTCTTCAAATCCTTGTATAGCTTGTCTCCACCTGGATGAACTGAATATGGTGTGCAATGCGCCTCTGTCATGATTGTCTTTTTCAACTCCCCGTCATTAGGAACACACCACCTGCCATCAAACCTCAAACTACCATCTCGTATGAATAGAAAAGCGGGTCACTTGTCCCTTTCTCTACTCCAACTCTCCACTCCACTATCTTAGGATCCAAAGCCTGCTTATCCCGAATATCATCATAAAACTCCGGATGTCTTGTCATATCACCCATGGCATCTCCTTTACTCGCATCATATGTATCCCAAAGCTCGCTACCTCATCCCTCAGCCTCATCAAAGATAGAGCCGTACACAAGGAATGTACACTCTTCCTACTCAAAGCATCAATGACAACATTGGCCTTCCCTTCATGGTAGATGATTTCCATGTCGTAATCGCCAATCAACTCCATCCACCTCCTCTGTCTCATGTTCAATTCCTTCTGCGTGAAGATGTACTTAAGACTCTTGTGATCAGAAAATACCTTAAAGATTGCTCCATAAAGGTAATGTCTCCAAATCTTGAGAGCAAACACCACCGCACCCAACTCCAGATCATGAGTAGGGTAGTTCTCCTCATAAGGCTTCAACTGCCTAGAAGCATAGGCAATCACTTTACCATTCTGCATTAACACACATCCCAGCCCATTCTTCGAGGCATCTGTATAAACCTCGAAATTCTCGCTCCCTTCAGGCAATGCGAGGACAGGAGCTGTGGTCAAACGCTCCTTTAATGTTTGGAACGCCGTCTCACAACTCTCATCCCAACGAACCTGTTCTCTTTCCTCATCAACGCTATCATCGGTCTAGCTATCTTGGAGAAATCTTTCACGAACCGTCTGTAGTATCCATAAACCCAAGAAACTTCTAACCTCGGAACATTCTTTGGTGCTTCCCACTTTATCCTTTGCTTCAATCTTCGCCGGATCCACAACTACCCCATCTTTAGAGATTACATGCCCCAGAAAAGCAACTTTCTCTAACCAGAACTCACACTTGGACAACTTAGCATACAACTCATGCTCCCTCAACGTCCGCAACACGATCCTCAAATGCTCCTCATGCTCCTCCTTAGTCTTAGAGTAGACTAAGATATCATCGATAAACACCACTACAAACGGGTCCAAGAACCGAAGATTCTATTCATCAAATCCATAAACACTGCCGGCGCATTAGACAACCCAAACGGCATCACCACATACTCATAATGGCCATACCTTGACGTGAAAGTTGTCTTTGGTATGTCCACCTCTCTAATCTTCACCTGGTGGTACCCCGACCTCAAATCAATCTTAGAAAAGACTGTTGCACCGCTCAACTGATCAAACAGGTCATCTATCCTTGGCAAAGGATACTTGTTCTTTATCGTCACACGGTTCGGCTCTCCCGTAATCTATGCATAGTCTCAAACTCCCATCTTTCTTCTTCACGAAAAGAACTGGTGCTCCCCAAGGCGATACACTTGGTCTAATGTATCCCTTCTCTATCAAATCATCCAACTTCTTCCTAAGTTCCTCCATCTCCTTAGGACCCATACGGTACGGTGCCTTAGAGATTGGCCCCGTCCCCGGCTTCAACTCTACGGTGAAATCTATCTCCCTCTTCGGTGGCAACCCGGAATCTCTTACGGAAAAACATCTGCAAACTATCCCACCACTGGTATCTCATCAACCGTCGGGCTCTCTATCCGGTCATCTCTCACATGGCACAAGATCGGAGGACATCCCTTCCTCGAGATAAGACTTCAAGGTAACAAAATGCAATCAACTTAACTTTGGGTTTGACGAAAACCCACGATAAGACACACTAACACCCTTTGGACCTCTTAAGGACACTTTCTTTTGATGACAATCTATCTTAGCTTTATACTTTCCTAACCAATCCATCCCAACTATCATCTCAAAACCGTTAAAAGGAAACTCTAGCAAGTCTACTGGGAAATCAACTTGCCCAACTATCAAAGATACATCTCTAAACAACCTCCCACACGATACGGACTCACCCGAAGGTATGAAAACTTGCTCACTAACAGATTCATATACTCTCAAACCCAACTGTTTAACATGACTCGAAGACACAAACGACTGAGAAGCCCCCGAATCGAACAAAACAAAGGTAGGAACACCATTAACAAGGAATGTACCGGTGATAACGTGCGCATCTTCCTCACCGCCTTCTTTTCCATCATGAATAACTTGCCATTTGGTCTTGTCCACCTCCCCGGACAAGATCTTGGTGATGCGGTCGGCTTAGCACCCGACCCTTGATTATTGTTGTTGTTCGTCGGTGTTTTTCGATAAAATTACCGCCGTTGCGTTGCCTCCACTCTGGTAACTCGACTTCCCCGTTTGGCCATGATCCAGTAGGTCATTTGCTCGCGAAGCTCTGTGCGGTCTCGAAAGATCCGGTGCACTCGTGCACTCATGTCTCTTGTGGCCTACGCCACCACAACCAAAGCAGTCACTCCCCAACTATTACTCACACTTCCACGGCCACGCCCAAAGGAAGTCCCAAAGACTAAACCCAGGACCCAGAAGAAAATCCTTTAGACTGATTGTGGTTGCCTTTCTTGTGATTCGATTGGCCACCACCCTCGCTCTCGGACTTCCTCTTCTCACCACCGACCTCTTCTAAGCCATCTCCACCACCTCTCCGCTCTCCCACCCTCTCATAAGCTTCCTTAACATCAGTAAGGATCCCCACGGGTAACTTATCCATAATCTTGGTGGTCAACCCCCTCTCGAACCTCAATGCCAAATTCTCCTCACTCAAACCCATGTCCTCGGATACCTAAACTTCTCGTTGAACGGCTGTAGTACTCACCACGGACATCTCGGCGATCATCTTAAAACCATCAAACTCCTCTCTCATCTTACTCCTCACATGCTCCGGTACAAACTCCTTCCTCACAACCTTACGAAACTCCTCCCAAGGTATAGCAGGTAAGCCTTGGCTTGCATATATCTCCCTAGCACTCACTTTCACCAATCCCACCACTTGCCTGCTTTCCTCCCTCGGATAGAACGTGGCCCTGTTCCACTCTCATCTCATCGGGACAATGAACCAAGTCTAAGATGTTCTCCATCTCTCTCGGCCAACTATCAAGCGATTAGGCTCCCAACCCCCTTGTATTCCTTCGGGTTAAACCTCGCAATGTAAAGGCTGATTTTTGAATGATCAACCTCCTTCTCCTTTATCCTTATTCTTGTCCTTATTCACTTTCTTTAGGGTCTCAGTAAGAGCATCTTGGTGCTCTAACATCTTAACGATGTCATCCACGGTCATAAGCTCAGCTCTCGCGTACAAAGCAGTTCTCTTGGGCGGCATCTTGAAACTATACATATATAAGAAAAGGGGTAGATATGAACATACGTACTAAACTTCAAAACACGAAGACGCGACCCCAGAACCTACTCGATCGAGTTCCCAAACCCACTCGATCGAGTAACGGGCTACTCGATCGAGTGCCCCACGTACTCGATCGAGTACCCAAACTCCAGACCCAAACAGGACCTTCGATCTTTTACCTACTCGATCGAGTATCTAGGCTACTCGATCGAGTGACCCCCTACTCGATCGAGTACCCCTAGTTACTCGATCGAGTGCCCCAAAACTCGATTCTAGACTCAAAATCGCCAAAAACCCACCCGATCGAGTCAGTCCCACTCGATCGAGTAACACTAATTCGTAAGAGCTACCCGCATGTTACGTCATATGCTAACATGTTAAACTTTATAAATCACATATTATATCATAACAATCATGCTACACATCTTTTCTATATCTACGAGATCATTTCATCATGCTATTAATTGCCACGTTGTAAAACATTCAACATGTTATCATTTCATCAACAATTTCTATATATCATCACTTTTCTTTCACCTTCTCAACTTCCAACTTCGAACATCCAACAATCAACACATTCCATCACATTTGTAAACAAGTTAACCAAACACACATACAACTCGACAAACACTTCCCCATGTGACCGGTTCAAAGTTGTAGGGCGACCCTGCGACTTTAGGACGTCTCCCAAGCCTTTGCACTAGCTCCTACAACTTTTACCCTGGGTTCATTTTAATTGACTCCCTATGTTCATTAAGTTCATTGGTTACGAGTTTCGGATCGTCGCTCGATACCATTTGTAGCACCCCCATACTCCAAGTGCCTTACCAGGACCACTCAGGTATGAAGACATTACCATCTCGGTTACCCGAGGCAATGATAATCAAACAACAATAAAGAACCAACGTTTATTATAATTAGTTTAGTGAATAAATACAATCCTCAAAACCAAACCAAAGTACGATACATCATTCCAACGACCGTCTAACCGAAATGTAAATAAACTAAAGGCTACAACGGGAAGACTCCTATCATCATGTCGTGGCATCCCACTATCCCATATTCATCTCAATACCTGCTCAATATCTGCTCACCATCCCCGAATGGATCACCGCAGTTTACAAAACAACACCGGGGTCAGTACTAATCACACAATCAATATAGATAACAATAATAAGATAAACAGACAGCTGAACTGTCACACACACACACACACACACACACCACCAACCAACTCCCATCATCTCAATATCTTGACCGTCCCTTTGGACTAGCCACGCCGAAAGGGGACCGCATCCGTTCCCACCTAAGCCCCGCTCATCATACCGAGCGATAACCCCGTCCATTAATGTGCACATCCCCTTCCGTGGCGGGTTCCACGAAGGGCGAAACTAGGGCGTGAGGTCACTCCCGCAAGTGACCCCACTCAGTCGAGAACGCATCTCGAGAACCATCAACAACAATCACAACCACAAACACAAAGATAATCATCATATCAAACAACCAAATACAAGACATCACCAATATCCCATTATGGGACTAATACGAGTAGGAAATCCTACCGGAAAGCACAACGATCGACGGTATCAACAGATGAGTCAAAAAGCCTCTTCTACGAACCCTCCTCCTATCATATAACACATAGAGGCTACACATCACATACTACACACAAAACCCCCAATCTCTAAATTAGGGTTTAACCAAACTTAACAAAACATTATAAAAATTATATTAAAAGCTTACCCTCGACGCAAGGAACTCAACGACACGAATAACGACAAGAACCGACCGTCTCGAACTCCGGAATTGCTAAGAATGCGATTAGGAAGATGAACTGGTTGCTTTCTCTCTTAAACCGGGTTTTAGGTTTTGTAAAAGTGATTTAAAACAATGACGACTATGTTTAAATACCTTAATCGCATAATTAACAAAACCCGAGAAAACTCCCCGTAAAAAAAGGACACTCGATCGAGTACCCAAGGTACTCGATCGAGTACCCCTTACTCGATCGAGTACCCCTACTACTCGATCGAGTACCCACAGTCGAAACTATTTTATTTCGCAACTTACCCTTACTCGACAGAGTAAGGGCTACTCGATAGAGTACCCCAAGACTTATAAATACGGAGTATTACACACTCGACCTAGCCTTAGGTTCGGGTGGAGAGGCCTCGATGAGGTAACGAAGTTTGTCGTCACCTTGGGCGGCTAATTTGAGTTGGGCATCCCAATCGGAGAAATTTGACCCATTCTTTTCAAGTTTACAACGATCCATGAAGGATCGGAGCCATGAAACATTAGTGAGAGGTGCGGCTTTGGTGTTTGGTGCGGCCATTTGTTAAGAGAAATAAAAGTGGTCTACAAAACAAAAATAGAAGGAATAAAACATTTCTTGTTTTCAAAATAATAATAATACTCGTAAATTTTAATTTAAACAAGTTTTATAGCATCTATCTAGTGACCACTACCCAACAAATGATTCCAAGATCCAAATTCATATTAACTTGGGCACGGTAGGGCCGATTCATCCCTTATCAATATAACTCGGTGGATTAACGCTTTAATCGATTCTACTTTTAGAACTCTTGGTCGATAAAATTATATTAATATTTATCTTTAGCCCGGAACACATGCGACTACGGTCACGAATACTTCCGTTGAGCTCAATCCAAATTTCGAATAAATGTGTCCATGATCCAAATCCACATCAACTTCGGCACGGTAGGGCCGATTCATCCCTTATCAACATGAATTCGGTGGATAGACATTTATCACCCACTTCCCCTACGTAACAAGGTTTGTACCCCGGTAGGGCCGAGTGCACTCCCTCATGAAATAGGTTTTCATGGTTTCTACTTTTTGGTAAGGCTAAGTCTCAATTGTTTATTTTAGCGAGAGGTCATGTCAATTTATTATCTATCACGTTTTAAGTGAACTAAAGCAGTGAACTACAATAAATGTAATTGACACGGTCGATAAACTCGATTTAAAAATGCATGTTTAGTTATGGCAATTTAGCGATGCATGCAACATATAAATAAAATGCAAAGCATAAATAAAATCCTAGTATGGCCTTCCTAAAATAGTAAATCTAATAAACTATTACAAATTCGGAAACCAACTCTTTTGGTCCCTTGAACTTCGGTCTTGGCACGCATTTTAAGGCAACATTTTCTTTGATGGATCGCCTTCTCGAGTGGCACCGTCTTCAAGGAACTCCGGAATAAATAAATTACATAATAAATTACATAATTTCCTATTATACATTTGTAATTAAAATAAAAATAAATCTATTAAATTACAAAACGGTGATACGAGATCACAATAATTACAACCGAATCGATATTCCCATACATTTCGGGTAATACCAATTAAAACTAAGGCCATACTAAGTAAAATTATATAATTCAAAAATTACATAAAATTAAAATATGACAATCATAAATAAAATGCAGCATTATAATATGTATGAACATGCCCAATTTTATGCTAAATCGCCTTTAAGGAGCCAATATCGTATATTAATCGGTTTTTACGGATTTGCGTGATTTAACCTTTTAAAAATCACAATAATTACATAAATTCATATTTATGTACAAGTTAATTACCCTAACCATCTTAGGACTCAAAATTAGTCTCCACTAACATTTTGACAATAATTAACCTAGATTTCTTAATATTGTTAAAAAATGGACCTAAAATACAAAATTATGCCATAAACTTCAAATTAAATCATAAAAATTTCAAATAATTTCAAAATTTGAAATTTAAACTCATGAACATTCTGGAAAAATACCATGACACTCATAATGTTCAAAACTTAGGTTAAAAATTTCGAAAATTTATCGAGAAAAACAATGTTGCAGTTTATCGGTTTTAACAATTATGACCATAAAAATATGAGAAAAATTATTTTTATCAACTTTTCACTTTTAGATCTGAAATATATGATAAAATGCAACATGTGACATTTTTCCTTTAGTCATGAAGTATGTTATAGCATTATTTCTAATTATACTCACTATTTATGTGATTTTTCATCAAAAATTCATAAATCATGCATAAAGACTTCATTATAGCCAAATATTTTACACGCATCTTGTAAAATTGTATGTGACAACATACTAAATTTCCATGACCATATTCGAAATATAACTCATATTAACCTATTTACCCATTTAAATACGATTTTAACTTGAAAAATCCATATTTCGAGTAAAATAACTCATTTTATTATGAAAATTTACAGGCCATCAGTACATAATATATGTGAAAACATATCCAAAAAACACTAAAATAATCAAATTTTAGCTATTTTTAGTCCAAAAATGACATTTTTATCATAAAAATCACATTTTAATGCCAATATTATATAAAATGAACAATAAAATCCATAAATAAACCAAAATATCCTAAAAATCACTTAGGACCAGAAACTTTTAACATGCAAGGTTATTTTAGGTTTATCTTCATAAAACCAAATTAATTAGTTTTGTATGTTAATCATATAACTCGGAAAAACTATAAACCGATTTGCATGCAAACAACCTAAGGCTCTTGATACCGCTTGTTAGAAAAATTAATCTCATTATTTAACATATTCATATATGTGACATTTTAATTTAGTCATAAAATTAAAACTAGATCTTATGCATGCAAACTTGAATAAGAATAGAAAAGAAATCGTCTTTCTTACTATGGGAGTTTCGGATTTTGGGCACAAATGAGTTCTCCTTCTCACTTGTTCTTGAGCTTTCCTTATACGGATGAACAAAGGATCCAAAGAAGAATCCCTCCCAAAAGTTTATACCCAAGGTAACCTCTTAAAAGACTAATATTATTTGATCTAGAACAATATTAATCTTATTAAAAATGACCCAAAGTATTTATCTTGGTCTCTTGTAATTTCGGTCAAGAGAGGAAGATTTTTGGAGAATTTATTTCTCTAATATTTCATAAGATGTAGAGAGAGTCTTAATAATTTCTTACACTAGAAATTATATTGTGATGTAGTGAATGATTAAGAGAAAAACAATTGGCCTTTTTCACCTTCAAAAACCGGTTGGCATGGGGAGAGTAGAGCCAATGCATGAGCTTGTTATTCTACCCAAGAAAGAATAGGTATGCATGGCAAAATTAGGTTGCAATCATCATGTTTTCCACTTAAAAATAATTAACACAATTTAAACCTAATACTCCCTCCATTTTCGGCACTTATATAAAATGGGAGGTCCATTTTATATTTGTCATTTGTCAATTGTCACATGTTACTAGTCATGTGTAATTGTAATGTATTTTTAACATATTAAAAATCAACGTATTATTAAAAATACGTCATGTACAAAATCGACTTAGTAATTCATAATTACTTGTACCAAAACGGTTTATCAATTATAAATCACAACGTCTTGTATTTATAATAAATTATTCATTCAATTTCAATTGTTTCGTAAACAATAATTTTATCTAAGTAATAAAACAATTTGATTACTTAGACCGTATCTTATTTAATCGAATTGCAATAAGACACGTCAATAATACTCACAAAATCGTCCGTCAATTTTAAGCAATTTAATTAACCCGTATCGACATACGATTAATTAAACAACAACTCTCCTATAGGACCGTCCTATAGCATAGGACTGGCCCAAAAGGAGAGAAGTCCAATTAGAAAATATAATTTTATTTATATTTTTATTTTATTTTAACAACTCGACATTTAATGATAAAAACTAACACATTTAAATATACAAGTTATCAATCTAAAATTTTTGGTTATCAAAATAAAATATTTTTATACAAATTTATCGAGTAATCTATTTGGGCTTTTGATTAATGGGCTAGTCTTATGAGTAAAAGGGTCTTACACAACAATTTGTGTTAATTAAATAATCAATTAAGAGTGTCACCCTTTAGGTATGACCTAAGGGGATCAACTTATCACCACCGTCGCACGACAGTATGTCAAACTCTAGTCAACCAATCATTACCGATATGTGTGGACCAGTTGACTGTAAAATATTACATCCCACATGTATTCCTAAAATGAGATTTAAACATGTGATCATCGTGATCAACAGTTGTGATCGCATTATTGTCGGAGGACACATATTCCAACAAAAGCAGACTAAAGGATCGAATACACCAGCACCCCAGTACAGACAGCGTATCGGTCAGATGTCCCACATATCAATAGGCGACGAGTATCTGGACATCATGAGCACCTGAACACACGAACACACAAGGACAGCTGTAAGTTTGTTTTCCGAGTAAAAGAATTCAAAAGTAAAAAAAGAAAGCGGTTAAAAGATCGCATACATAAACGGCCTTACACAGCCGGTTAGGGATACGCACTCACCATAGGTCCATAGCCACCAAAAGCCTTGACACAGCTAGTTCCTGAGCATACAATAACAGATCAAGACGACCCATTAATACCAACTTAAGATAAAAAGACAAATGCGCCTAGATGCAATGTATATGAGCAGAACAGGTAGACACAGGACCTAAGCACTAAAGCAGCCAGGTACAACAAAAATTCTCCTAGTGATGAACATCTCTAAAATCTGTTTGGCCCGGTGGCATAGCCAAATTTCAGGCCGGCCCAATGGTCATCCCAAAAAGAACCATCACAACAAGTATTGATCACACATGGCTACAGAGCCGAAATTTGACTCTTAACCGATAGTTTTGCTACCGGCAACAATAAGAACAACTGAAGTAATACCAACAAACGCTTCCGTTAACAAAAACGACAATAATAACAACACCACTAATAATAACGATACAAATACTAGTGATATTAATAACATTAATTACAACAGTAATAATCCTAAAAATAATCGAAAACAAACACAATAATAGTACCAGCACTATTCACACCCAAAATAACCACAACAATGATATCAACAAAGGACGCCGCCGGCGTCGCCCGCAGTACAACAACAAAACCCCAAATCCAAGATCGTAACTAACAGTTCCCAATCTATTGTAAAAATTACGGATGCAGAGCTCAAAGAGCACTTCTACCAACATGTTAACCACTTAACAATCAGTTATTAAAACGAGAGAGAAACAGATAAGTCTAAAAAAACAACAAATTATAAGATCTAAGATTAGAAGAAAATACCTAGGTGTTGATCAGAGATCTGGATCGCAGCCGAGAAGCAAGAGACGGATGGGAATGAGGAGAATGGAACAGAAGAAAACAAAGGTAAACTATTGAAACAGGTGTTGAAGATCGAAAAAGATTAAGCTTCGATTGACGCTTGACGAATTGAGATTGAGATTGAGAAGAGGGTTTTGATAGCGATGTTGTGAAGCAGATTGAGAGTGAGCAGCAAGATTAAAAGATAGAATGAAAACAATGAACAAAGATATTAGGTTAAGTTAGAAGGGAAGGATGAGATTGAAAAAGAGAAATCGACGGTTGACAATGGTCAAGCACTATTTATCGCTACAGTAGTGGAAGTTGTCTCTTTTTAAAGAGTAGGGATGCATTGATATTGATACTCCCTCCATACCTGACCAATGGTAACATTTACCTAATACGGTCGTACCACACCATTGGTAACATTACTTATTTGGCCCACAATATTACCAAGTTATCCTTATACCCATTTGATATTTACACAAAATGCCATTATATACCTCACCTACCAACCCACAATTAAATCCATAATCACATACCCACCTATTTTTACCCTCTTTTCTTAAAAATCCTATTTTTAACCATGTTACTAATGGTCTGGTATGGAGGGAGTATTTGATATTGATACTGATTGATTTTCTATCTATTCACCATCCCAAAAAAAAAAAAAAAAAAAAAAAAATTAATCCAAAATTTTCGGCGCCCAAATTCCAATTAATTTTAGGAACACAATTTTAACTCCCAATTTTACACACTCATAAAGTCAAAATCTGGACTTAGTTCTTATTTTCCCCTAATTTGCCCCCTTTTCCCGTCTCTTCATTTCTAGCTACGTTAGGGTTTCTCTCACAATTTGTTCAATTTTTTTGGTGGGATCTGGTGTTTTATGTTTCTACTCTTGATTTAAGTTAATGGGTATTGATTAATCAGCTTAATTAACTTAATCAAGCTGATTGTTCACCATTTTTCTGCTGTATCAAAGTCAAATGTGAAAAATTGTGTTTTTTTTGGGTCAAAATTGGACCTTTTTGTAGTTTATTTAATTTATTATTATGACATTTTTTTGGGTTTGATCTGATTCATAGAAAAGCCAATCACTTTGGTTATAATCCAATATTTTGTGGTCCTATTTGGGTGTTTTTTTGAGTTTTTCTATGATATTCCCCTTTTTTGGAGCTTAGAATCTCTATGATTCTTTGCATGTTGAATACTTTGGTAAAGCAAGGTTTAATTTAACCAAATTTTGATCCTTTTTATGATTTTATTTTGTTGAATTTGAATACAAACTTTCCCCTTTTTTTTGTGGGTTGTTCTTTGTAAGAAGTGATATGGGGATTAATTAGGTTAATTTAGCGTGATTAGTTCTGATGCATATCTCATTATGGAAACCAATTTCACACTGTGTTGCATTGATTATTGACAAAAAAGGAAGGAGAAGAGATGGAGGGTCTGAATTAGGTGAAGAAAGTGGAAAAAACACTTCAAATTTGAGGAAATTACAAGAGACTAAGCTTAGAGAAGCTCTTGAAGAAGCTTCTGAAGATGGGTCTCTTCTGAAATCCACGTTAGATAATGATAATGAGGCTAATCCCAATAAAGATGAGGGTTTGGGCCGATCTCGGTCGCTTGCTAGGCTTCAAGCCCTCAAGGAATTCCTCAGAGCTACTGCTTTAGCTGCTGAGCGCACTTTCGAGTCCGAAGATGCCATCCCTGCTCTTAATGAGTCATTTTATAAGTTTTTGACAATGTATCCAAAGTATCAGTCTTCTGAGAGGATTGATCAGCTAAGGTTGGATGAGTATGGGCACCTTACTGGTCCTGGTGTTAAGGTATGTCTTGATTACTGTGGATTTGGGCTTTTTTCGCATCTTCAGACCTTATATTATTGGGATACTTCCAGTTTTAGTTTGTCTGAAATGTCTGCTAATTTGAGTAATCATGTACTTTATGGTGCTGCTGAAAAAGGGACTGTTGAACATGATATTAAGGCTAGAATTATGGACTATTTGAACATTCCCGAGAATGAGTATGGTATTGTTTTTACTGTAAGTAGAGGGTCTGCCTTTAAGTTGCTAGCTGAAGCATACCCGTTCGAAACCAACAAGAAGTTGTTAACCATGTTTGATCATGAGAGTCAATCTGTGAATTGGATGGCTCAACAAGCTAAAGAGAAAGGGGCTAAAAGTTATAGTGCATGGTTTAAGTGGCCTACTCTTAAACCATGTTCAGCTGACCTTAGGAAGCAAATTTCGAACAAAAAGAAGAGGAAGAAGGATGCTGCAACTGGTCTTTTTGTCTTCCCTGTTCAGTCTCGAGTCACCGGGTCCAAGTACTCGTATCAATGGATGGCTTTGGCACAGCAAAACCATTGGCATGTGTTATTGGATGCCGGTGCTTTAGGTCCCAAGGACATGGATTCTCTTGGGTTGTCGTTATTTCGGCCTGATTTTATAATCACATCATTTTATAGGGTGTTTGGGTTTGATCCTAGTGGGTTTGGGTGCCTTCTTATAAAAAAATCTGTGCTGGCAACCCTTAACAACCAATCTGGGGTCAACGGTACCGGAATGGTCAAGATCACCCCGGTGTTTCCGCAGTATTTGGGGGGCGATTCAATTGATGGTCTCGATGGACTGATTGGGACAGGAGATTTTGATGCTGAAGAAAATGGAGATGTAAAGCCCGACACTCATAAGGGATCGCAGATGCCAGCTTTCTCAGGTGCCTATACTTCTGCTCAGGTGAGGGATGTGTTTGAAACTGAGATGGAACACGATAACAGTTCCGACCGAGATGGTGCTAGCACTGTCTTTGAGGAGACCGAGAGCATCTCTGTGGGGGAGGTGATGAAGAGCCCTATTTTCAGCGAGGATGAATCATCTGACAACTCGTTTTGGATTGACCTTGGCCAAAGCCCCATGAATTCTGAAAATGTAGGCCACTTAGAGAGGCAGAGATCCACACCTTCGCCACCCTTGTGGTTCACTGGGAGGAAAAGCACTAAGAGGGTCTCCTCAAAGACAGCGGTTAACATGTCTAGGAGCCCTGTGTATGATGACCTGCCTATGCTATCATTTGATGCTGCAGTTCAGTCGGTTTCACGTGGTATGGAGAATGTCTATGAGATTGATGAGAACATACGGCCTGTTCATGAGATTGAAGAAGAGTATGAAGATGAGAGGCCAAAGGACGGCGTTTGCTCATCACATGGTATGACCTTGGGAGGTTGTTCGGAGACAAAAGAAAGTGCTATAAGACGTGAAACAGAAGGCGAATTTAGGCTGCTCGGAAGGAGGGACGGGAATAGATTTGGCGGTGGGAGAGTTGTATGCTTTGAAGAAGATGATCATAGTAGCAAAGGAAGAAGAGTCTCTTTTAGCACGGAAGACAATCATAGAGAGCAGGAGAGTCATACAGTGGAGGTAGCAGGAGAAACTTCTGCTAGAAATATTGATGACTATCAGTATAGTGATGATGATTACGGAGATGATCAAGATTCCGATAGGAGAGAACCCGAGATAATTTGCCGGCATCTGGATCATATAAACATGTTGGGTCTCAATAGAACTACTTCTAGATTGCGATTTTTAATCAATTGGCTTGTCACCTCTCTACTTCAACTAAGGTTCCCTGGCCAGGATGAAAAAAGCACATTGCCGCTAGTCCAAATATACGGCCCTAAAATTAAATACGAAAGGGGTGCTTCCGTGGCATTCAATGTAAGAAGCAAAAACCGGGGTTTAATCAATCCAGAAGTAGTCCAAAGGCTAGCGGAAGCACATGGTGTGTGTCTTGGAGTTGGCATACTAAGCCATATAAGAATCATGGATGTGGCCGGGCCTTCAAGTGGGGAAGTGAACATTGCAGACACCACGTTGTGCAAGCCGATGTCAAATGGCTGGTTTGATGGGAAAAGTGGGTTTTTCAGGGTGGAGGTTGTCACGGCTTCTCTTAGCTTCTTGTCAGACTTTGAGGACGTCTACAAGTTGTGGGCATTTGTTGCAAAGTTCCTTAATCCGGCCTTTACGCGAGAGACTGGACTTTCAACTGTTGAAGAGGAAGGTTCAGAGACATGACATCTTACAAGTGAGTCCCTAGCCTTTTTCTTCTTGTTAATGCACAATGAATGGAATATAGTGAATTTGTGGATATATTACTCCACATAAGATGATGGCTTGTGACATCTCTTATTGTTTCATTTTGTAACATCTTTGAACTTTGAGAATCGTTTTGTATTGTTTTGTTCTGTAACATCTCTGAACTCTTAAATTGCCATCGTAAATTTGATTGTCTTTTTGTTTCTCCTTATTGTCGTAGAAATCTCTAGTATTTGTTTGTATTGATGATTTGTTTTTTTGCATATCATAGGAAGTTGGTATTCATTCATTTTGGATTTCGTCCCCTGAAGTATGTTCTATTATGATCTGATAAATTTTGCATTTATGCTGTTCTAAACTTGAAATACATGATACTTGAGCATATTTAATCCTAAGCATCGCTAATAAAGTGACTGTTTTGTTAGTTACTAGTGTGTTGCTGATGAAGGAACTTTGTCAGATCTTGCCCAATCTGTGACCATCAATGTAGATCTGCTATCCTATATTCTGGACCTTGGATGTCTATTTTCATTCGCAAATTCTTGTATGAGTTGGTCTTACAATAATTTATTGTAATTTGTAAGACCACCTTACTGAAATTTTTTAAGTAATTCCTTTAATATTTTTTAGCAAGGCTGAAAGAGAGTGACCCATTTAGTTAATAACCATTTTTTTTCTCAGCGTCCTTGACCATTTTATTGTTGATAGCAATCCTTTTTCTAGTGAACCATATCATATAGTTAGTGACCCTTTCACATGTTTTAGCGACTCTTGAGTTCCAATTCTTAAATGGGATTACCTTATGTTATTAGTATAAATCTGTACTCTTACATTGAACTATAATGGTTAATTTGGTTTTCTCTGCTCTATGTACCACTAGAGATGATGAAGTATGAATGTATGATGCAACCTTCTAGTTAGTAGTTACCGATAAACAAGTATTTCGAGTATCAGTCTTTCCGGATTGATAGTGTAGATGACTGTCATTCTATTGTCTGATATTTTGTTTTATTCATTAACATGGGAATCACACATGGCCACATTGGCAACAATAACATTCCTTGAATTTGATCCAGATATCAGTTTTACCTTACTAGTTATGCAATGTTTCCCTGTCAAATACGGAGTATATCAATTTTTGCTGGGATAAACTTGTTTTGGGCTTATGGTTCGTCTGTCTGACCGGCAGACATGCTAACTCAGGTTTATGGCACTAGCGTCTTCTTTGATAACAGATTAGCAATCTACCAGAACGACATTTATTACTTATGCAAGTCGTGTATACAATGTAATGAAAACTTGTAGACTGAATCTAGATAATGAAGGGCAAGTCGATGTGGCGCAAGTCGTGTGGAGCTTGCCCTTGCCGCTGTTGCTTGGGCATAAAGGAAGCAATATACGTCGCGTTGTCGATGTATGACGCATACTTGTTTGTTAAGCATTCATCTTAGAACCAAAGGGTGCATCTTTGTGTTTAACTTGCCTATAAGTGTACCATAAATACTACTATACAACCAGTTGTATAATAAGCATTGTACAACCATATACCTT
The DNA here is from genome assembly GCF_048544455.1 of Silene latifolia. Lineage (NCBI taxonomy): Eukaryota > Viridiplantae > Streptophyta > Magnoliopsida > Caryophyllales > Caryophyllaceae > Silene > Silene latifolia. The sequence continues at coordinate 371,724,898 of NC_133538.1, forward strand.
AATCCGAGCTTATGTGTAATTTTTCTGAGTTTTATAAGAGTATTTTTTTTATGTTTAAGTGTGTGAGTTCAAAAACTTTACAGCATAACTCAGATTCTTTTAAACAAAACTCGAAAACTTTAATACACAGCTCGAATTCTACACCGTACAACTGCATACAACTGGTTGTATAATCTACTAATTGTGATTGTACCTCAATTTGAGCTCTTGCAGGAACATAGTGTTATGCTTTCCGTCCAGAGCTTCTATGAAAGCCTTCTCATTGAAGTTCCAATTGCCATTTTTCCAGTCTAAGTCATACAGTGGAAGAAACTGATGTCCATAATCCGCCACAAACTTTACCTGCAGCAAACACAAATTCAAATTCCTCTTTTGACATGTAATATGGAAACTGGAAAGTTAATCCTTGTCCATGCGGGCTTCACTCCATAACCCTGTTAATAAATTGATAACAAATTCGAATGTGAGAGTCTCGTGATAAGATTATTGTGGGGGTTTTCATAATATGGGTTATTGGCTGAATTAATGGAGAATTTAATTTGGAATCGTCTCTCTTGATAGTAATTGGTTAATGGATATAGCAAGTAGTTTTAGGTTGATGTTTATGCGTCGGCTAAACCGTAAGTTCCGATCTCAGAATTGGGTTTTGGGGTCTCTCTGTACTCAGCTTTCGTGTTATAAATGCGGCTGATACTTCTTAAAATACACCTTAAAATCTTGATAATTCGATACTCGATACCATGGACTCTAGACATCCAATCGATAAGATTGTTTTTTTTTAGACAAACGTGTACTATTGTAGAAAACCATAAAGAGGAAATTACACTGTTTACGATTACAACCAAAAAAACAAACTATTTACAATACAAACCTAGGAGAATTAGATACCCTTAGACTATTAGAAATCGAACAAACCGAGTGAAAATTACAAGCCAAACTAGTTGAAACTGAAATACAACATTTCTTAAAAGGTGGATGATAGTAGTCCTCGAACTGTAGCAACTCAGGTTCCTTCCTTTTAGACCTTTTAACTGCAACATCATTAACATTAGCATTCTCGTTGTACCTGCAAAAAAAAGGTAAATTGTCAATCGAAACCCGCGATCTCTTCCTCGAAATAGCACCAGACCTAGCCATTCGAGCCCTACGAAGGGAAAGCTGCACCCTGCGACAACACTTCATGCTCGAGTTCTCTTTGACGGCAACAAATTGAAACTGAACCAAGGATATTTTGCTAACCACAGACGAATCAGACGAAAGTCGTTTCTTCTTGGCAATATGCGAAACAGCCTCATGATTCAACTTATCACTCTCATTCTCAGACCCTAAATGCGAATGCGAAAGCTGATGATGTTCTTCTTGTAAAGGATACGGAATGGGAACTGCTGCTTCCCTTGAAATTTCTTCATGGGGAGTTCCCGTCGAAATAAAATTTGTAGAGATAAGGGGACGAACCTTCAAGGGTGACAAAGATCGTTGATGGAAAAAAAGGAGATTCTTCCCAAGCAACAAATTCTCATAATCTTCGGACGACAAATGCAAATTATTATTAGGATGTTTTTTGTTGGAGAAGGAATATTTTCCAAATCTTGAGGTAAATTTATTGGAGGGATTACAGTCATCCTTAGTTGGCAAAGCCGGATAAGCCTCATTAAGGCTTCCAGAGTTGAAAATAAAGTCTGAACCACCAGAATCAGTAGCAACAATCTGGTTTTCACAGCCCATATTAAAGTCAGAACAAGTCGCAAAAGGGATTTCGGAATCAATAACAATAGTGGAAGTTGTAATTGCAGCAAGAGAAGGAGAAACATCATCTGTCACCAAAGGAACTCTACTACAAGACGCTTCATCCAATTTATCAGGGATTGGAAATTTATTAACCACATCATTTGCAAGCAAAGGTTTCTTACCCTTCTTGACTGAACCCAGAGGGTTAAAAGGATAAGCGACCCGTTTTCCATTAGCAATTAAAACTAAAAGGTCAGCCACTAAAAGGAGTTCCCGATTAACATCTTTGTTATGCGGGTCCAATTTCACAGCAAGTTCAAAGTCATCAACAGCTTCGTTGAGAAGATTCAATTGCTTAAAAGACAGGCCTATACGAAATAAGGCCTTAACATTGTTCGGATCAAAAGATAAGACAAAAATGCAGTAACAAACCGCCCGATTATACTGGGATAACTTTAATTCACAAGATGCAAAATTAAGGACAAGGGAGAGGCAGAGTGAAACGACTACTGGCTGATCATGCGTAGGTGGAAGGCCTAGGAAACAAACAAGCTTAAGCGCTTGAGTGTAGAGACGAGCAGCCAAAACGAAATTCCCTTCCCTGAAAAGGGAGTTGCCCCTGTCTTTCACCAGATGAACGTTGGAGATAGAAGGAACCCCAATTCCAAAACCAACTTAGCAAGATCATCATCATCGACACCATTATCCACCACAACAAACAAATCACATAGATTAAGAAGAAGGAATTTATAATCCATCTGAGATAGGAAAAACGGCCAGGATTATAAGAACAACAAAATAAAGGAAACTGAAGATCGTGTTACCCCGGAAAAGCCAGACTTAACTCACAACCAAAGAGGGAAAACACAGAACGGAACCCAGATCAAACCCTAGACCGATCGAACTAAAGATCAAAGAGCATAAAACTCATAAAATTGTTGCCGATGTTAGAACGGGTATATACACCTAAGTTGAGAGTTTACCTCCAGGATTGATGATATGACAGCTAGAGATCTAGCCTTCTCAACATTAAGCAAGTAGTGGCCATACGGACCAGCACAGACACACCCTCCTCTAGCTTGAATTCCGAACAAGTCATTAAGCAGTTTGGCTACAAATCAGCCATGAAGAGGCTTTTGGTTTGTTGTAGGATATACGAGGAAGGATAAAATAGTAAGACGAGGCCCTATGATATGTATATTGCTGTAGTTTCAGAGTGTTTCCAGGGCAGTTGTCATGTAATAAGACTCCTGATTCTTAATCGTTTCATAACCAATGTATTCTTTGATCCAGAATGCTAATGTCGCTCTCACAGTTTAAATTATATGCAGAGTTCCTGAATTTTCCCTCTCTTCTTCGTTGTCCAAGCATAACGTGTCCTGTTGCCAAAAGAACATTGATGAATGTAGATAAACATAGTTTTAGTTTGGTAGTTTTTTTTTTTTGGCAGCCGATAAAACAGATTCCTATTGCGTTCTCATAGCCCTTCGACCAAGGCTATGAGCTCTTCCATTAAGGTTTCTACGCACATAACTGATACATAAACAGTGAAAATATGCAGATAAATTTGAAAGATGATTGAATGCGTGATGATTTCATTAATCAAAGTCAGTTTAAATACAAGATACACATCCTACAACTATGGGTTGTTTCCTAGTTAAAAGAGATTGCATCCTATAAGAAAGGTAACAATATAATCTACAAAAGGTAACAATATAATCTACAAATGATATGAAATAATAAAGATATTATTTACATATCTAATACTCCCCCGCAGTCGAAGCGGGAGGTTGTCGGATGGTGAGACTAGACCGAAAATCATCGAAAAGAACCTTAGGAAGGCAATTCGTAAATATGTCCGCATATTGATATCGAGATGGCACATGACGGACAACAGCTTCACCAAGTGCTACCTTTTCGTGAATGAAATGTATATCCATTTCAATGTGCTTTGTGCGCTGATGATTGACGGGGTTACTGCAAAGATAAATCGCACTTACGTTGTCGCAATAGACCACCGTAGCTCTGACGATAGGACAATGAAGTTCAAGGAGAAGGTTACGGAGCCAACAAGATTCCGCGACAACGTTTGCAACCCCTCTATATTCCGCTTCAGCACTTGAGTGTGAAACGGTCGGTTGGCGCTTAGAAGACCATGAAACCAGATTCTCACCTAGAAAAACGCAGTACCCAGATGTGGACCTGCGTGAGTCCGGACATCCACCCCAATCGGCATCGGTATAGGCGAGAAGGCGTGAGGTGGAAGAAAACCCGGGTGGTAGTGCTTTTGATGTAGCGTAGAATGCGCTTAAGGGCGCTGAAATGTTCTTTACGTCGGTCATGCATGTAGAGGCATATTTGTTGGACCGCATATGAGATATCGGGTCTAGTGAAGGTGAGATACTGGAGTGCACCGGCTAGACTTCTATATAACTATGCATCAGCAACAGGCGATCCGCCGACGCACTTAATTTGCTCTTAGTGTCCACTAGTGTTTGAGCTGGTTTGCAAGAGGACATGTCGGCACGAGATAGGATCTCAGAGGCATACTTGGCTTGGGAGAGGAAGAGGCCACCATTGTGTCGAGTGACAACGATCCCAAGGAAGTAGCTAATAGGGCCGAGGTCGGTCATTGCAAATTCAGACCGAAGGCGGGTTATGATGGACTGACGGAGAGTGTCAGACGAGGTGACCAGGAGGATGTGTCCACATATAAAAGTATGTATGTCGTCTCAGAGTTACGGTGGTATACAAATAGAGAATGATCAGTCAAGCTATGACGGAACCCAATGGTGGCAGCAAAGGTAGCAAAGCGATGGTACCACGCCCAAGAGGCTTGCTTTAGGTCATAAAGAGACTTTTTAAGAAGACATACATAGTCGGGATGCTGACGGTCACGAAAGCCCGGTGGTTGATGCATGTAAACCGTTTCCTGCAAATGACCATGTAAAAAAGCATTTTTCACGTCCAATTGGTGGATAGACCACTTCTTAGACACGGCAAGACTGAGGATTTCACGGATTTTTGTCGGCTTGACCAAGGGACTAAACGTCTCATCGCAATCGATCCCCACTTGTTGTGACCTGCCATTGACAACAAAACGAGCCTTATGGCGCTCCAACACACCGTTAGCATTATATTTATGTTTAAATAACCATATGCACCGTGTAATATTTTAGTTTGACGGTCTAGGGACCAGAACCCAAGTCTTATTTCTAATGAGAGCGTCGTATTCATCGGTCATGGCCGCATTCCAATTTGGGTCTTAAGGGCAGATATGGGGCATTTTGGGAGTGGTGATGGTGTGGGAGTGACGGTAAGATTCATGAGAGAACGAGGTTTGAATATACCGTGTTGGGCTCGAGTTACCTTTTGAGGGGCAGGCTCGTGATGTGGGCCAGAGGAGACGTGAGCAGAGGGTGGACTCGGAGTGTGGGCAGCAGATGAGAGCTATGTGTTGGCGTGACAGGGGTGTTGGCCTGATTGTGGTCAGGCTGTTGGGGTGTAGTAGGCTCAGCAGACCCAAGGTGGGTGTACAAGGGGTGTAACATGTCAGTGTCGAGGAAGGAATAAGAGGACTGGGTGAACGTTGATCGGTTGGGGTAAGGAAAAATTGACTCGTGGAAGGTGACATGTCGGGAAAGCAGTATCTTATTGGACTGGAGGTCGAGACACTTATACCCTTTGTGATTGGATGGGTAGCCTAAAAACATGCAAGGAGTGGAGCGAGCTTGCAATTTGTAGAGGCTCGTCGTTGGGAGATGCAGATAGCAGAGGCAGCCGAATGTTCGAAGGTGAGTGTAAGACGGACGACGGTGATAAAGCGAGGCAGTGGGAGGGACGTAGTCATTAGCCTTACTATGTAGTATGTTGTGGAGAGTGGTGGCCATGGCGAGGGCGTGGTGCCAAAAGTTAGGAGGGAGTTTGGCGTGAAGAAGGAGGGTGCGTACCATATTGTTAATGGTATGTATTTTTCTTTCGTATTTCCCATTTTGAGAGGAAGTGTGAGGACACGAGAAACGGAATTGCATACCATTTTTATCAAATAAGTCAAGAAAGGGACGGTTGTCAAATTCGCGACCATTATCACATTGAAATGTTTTAATCTGATTGTGAAATTGTGTGGATATTAACTAGTTAAAAGATTGAAAAATAGAAAAGACTTGTGATTTATTAGCTAAGGGAAAAGTCCACAAGAAATTGGTATTATCATCTAAAAACAAAAGGTAATATCGGTACCCAAGTGAGCTAGGGTCAGGGAATGTCCATAAGTCGCCATGGATAATATCAGATGGAAAAACAGTATGCGATTGAGATTGATAAAAGGGTAATTTAACATGTTTCCCAAGTTCAAACGACTCACAATGAAAATTAAGACTTAAGCTATGACAAGGAATAACGTTTTTAATTGCGAGAATACTAAAAATAGGAAATCCCAGATGGGCTAGACGGGCATGCCAAATGGATGACGACACGGCAATAAGGGCGTGAGGCGAGGCAGTGGCAGAGGTGTGGTTGCGGATGGGGTAGAGGTCACTCTTGGTATTGCATCTCATAAGACGAGTCCTCGTCTGCAAGTCCTTCACAGAAAAACCATATGGGTTAAATTCGACGGAAACAGAATTGTCAGTAGTAAAACGTTTGACACTGATAAGGTTTTTAACTAGTTTTGGAACATGTAAGACATTTTTTAAGACAAGGGGAGGGCATAGCTGTGGTAAAGTTGTGTGACCATAGCCAGTGATTGGAATGCTATGACAATTCCCAACAATAATACCGCGATTCGTGCTCAATTTAAATAAGACAAGAGTGTACCTGGGTTAGACGTCATATACGATGAGGCGCCCGTGTCTATGTAATAGTTCTCATCTGGTTGTTGAAGAGTCATCGTCTGCATTCTGGGTACGAGATCAGTGGGGGTGTAATTTATTGGAGCAGCGGCAGATATGTAGGGGTAGGCTACCTATGCTTCTCCGGGCCGAGGGCCAAGGATGCCTTGCTGTTGAGGTGGAACACGAGGCTGGACCTATCCCGTAGTTGGGTATGGGTAGGGTGGTGCAACCCATGGAGCCTGAGCCCATGGTCCATAAGGAGTCCAGGCGAGAGAGGCATGAACATGGGTTGGTGTCGAAGACTGGCCTTGTTGTTGCTGCTGGTTGCCTCCACAATTATTGCCTCGGTCGTTGTTGTTGCAATTTCCTCCTCCATTCTATTTTCCATGCTGATTGTTATTGCGGTGCTTGTTGTAATTGTTGTTTCCTTTCCCACGATTCTGGCGATGGTTGTGATTGTCGGTGTTATTGTTGGGAGAGGAAGAGGTGGCGTCATTGGATTCCGTTGCAACAAGAGCAGTGGTGGAGGATTTGTTGATGGTGGTTTCACGAGAGCAAGCATGGGGCGGGCTTTATAGAATGGGGGAAGCGGGTCACTATGCTGAATGATCGTAGCTGTGACACCCCGCGATAACGCGGAAATATAACTAATAAATTAATGCGGAAATTTAGGAGTTTTTAAAAACTTTTAGATTACAAGTTAAGGAATAAAACGCGGGTGCCAAAAACTAAATGAAACAAATACTAAAATAGACAAATATAGGTTATTACAACCCAAGTCTAGAAGGCGGGGAAAAGATATCCCACGAATAAACATATAAGGGGTTTCTAAACTAGAAACTAAGGTCCAAGGGTTTAGTTCTCGCTAGCCCACACGTCTTCCCCACGTAAGCATCTTCACCACCTGTCATTCATGTAAACATGAACGCCACAGTCAGTGGGGAGTAACTCAAGGTTCTCCCAGCCACAATATGTCGAAAAGCAGGTAACAAACAACACTTAAACAAACATATTAATCATGCAACATATGTGAACAATGAAGAATAAGGAGATATAATGAACAATCATAACACTTTCTTAGTAGAATAGGCATGGGGTATGAGGATGAATATGCAATCAAGGAAATAGAATCACCAAGTCAACCCACTTATGTTGACACGACTCAACAAGTGTAAGACATATACTTAGTATGAACTCACAAGAAAAACCATCTAGACTCCAACCTCTTGATAGGACGACGATCATAATACGGTCCTAGTCTAAACCTGGATCCAGACTCTCGGGATGGACGTCACCCGATTCGACAAACGATATACCAATCGTATCCAAGACTCGAAACATGGCACACACTCGTAACCAAAGGTCGAGTAACCTCTAATCGGAAACATGGCACACACCCGTAACCAAAGGTCCGAAGAAAGGCGGAAGGATATCCTAATTCGGAAACATGGCACACACTTGTAACCAAAGGTCCGAAAGAGGAAAGATAACCCAATCCGGAAACATGGCACACACTTGTAACCAAAGGTCCAAAAGGGGTAAATAAGGAATGTCAAGTAGTCACACAATGTAAAACGTCACACTTGGGTCACAATAGGGGTAAGAATGATCATGCAAACATCATATGACACGGGACCATTAATGTCACATTCATACTCATGGCTTGCATCTCACCATGAGTACGGATGGGAACATCAATCCCGACGATCATATCGCAACTAGAGGGCTTATAGCTCACCCCTAGTATCCGATAGGACCAAGACTCTCACAACAGAGCAATACAAGGCATTATCAAGAATATGACCCTTCACAAATAACTATTTAATAATAATAATTCATACTTGTCTTATATTAATAGATATTCCATTTTTCTAATTTAACATGCTGGTTAAATAAAATATAACAAGTGATAATGAACAATTTACGTTATATGAAATATACGGGATAAATTGTGACCAACTTAAGTGACTCAATTATGAGCCCAAAAAAAAACAAATTATAAGGAGTCCAACAATTAAATCACATTAAGCCCAACAAACAAGATATGTTAGACCCAACTTAATACTCATGTAAAATTCACACATATAATCATGTGAGACCCAACAAATTTGTCATGTGAAGTCCAATAAATTTATCATGTGAAGTCCAACAAACTAAATCAAATGAGCCCAACAAATAAATAATGTCAAGCCCAACAAATATAATATGTGAAGCCCAACGAATCAATTATGGCAAGTCCAAATAAATTAACATGTCTAAGAGCGATATTTAGCGAATCATGTAATATAAAACACGAGTCGGAAATTAAGTAATTTCAAAAGACCAACATTATTGCGCCAAGAGCAAACTAATACCACGACTCAAGAGGCCGTTGAACAACCCATATCCGTTTCCCTACAACCAGCCCTTGCCCCACCCGACTGACCACCTAACACAGCCACCACAATCGTGTGATATCACCACCAATCCTGCCCATAATTAGAGCCACAAAGCACGCCATTAGACCTGCCATCAACACGACTCGAAAGTTCCGTTATGGGTTCTCATAAACCCGTCACAGCCAATCATTTGGAAACGGGAATTTAGACGAAAAGGGTTATCGTCAATACGACTCTATTCAACTAAGTTACGCACCCTACCATAACCACCATTCACACCCGTCCCAAAATAGGGGTGACGTGCTAACTTTCGCAGCATAAACCCGGTCCTAGGAGTCCGTTCTAGACCCGACTCAAGACTGCCCACAACCACCCTTTCGACCATCCCAAAACCGAGCATAAAAACCGAGTATAAAACAGTCCAATACGGGCACCAAATCAGTCTCACTTTCAGTACAAAGCCGTCTTTCACAGCTCCAAAGACGATATTCATTAGTCCATTTCAACCCATTTTTAGACGACATTTAAGGCGAGGTTAAGGCGTAAATTAAACACCAACAAGAGGCGACATTTATCATACAAATGAGAAAAACAGTAAAGGACCAAACTTTATCAAGTAAGCACATATAAAACGATACAAAAGACGGGAATTCGACATTTGTCGAGTAACCTATCACCGTTACCTGTTTATGATCTCTTAAACGTCCAAGGAATCGCCCAAGGATGATCTTAACCCAAAAATAGCACAGAATAGCTCGAAAACCGCATCCTTTGAAAGACGGACGAAATGAAACATGACGAAAGTCTGGCTCTTTCTTACATACAGAGAAGGAGGGCGAGATAAGGAAGCTATTAGTGTAAAATTTATCGAATTTGGTTGAGAATGGAGGCGGGATCTGAGGTTTTTATGTCACGAAAATGGAGTTGTTGGTCTGGGTTTGTTGTTGTTGTTGCAGGGAAATGTTGTTGATGCTGGTGATTCACGAAAGAGAAAGGGAAAGCAGGGGGTGGGGACGGGTATTAATAATAATAATAATAATAATAATAATAATAGTATATGAAGTTAGAGATAAGGTGAGTGAGTAGGTGTAGTAGGGATCGGATTGGTCCGAATAAATTAGCCTCATATATGAAAATGTGACGGTCTTATGCTACACGGATTAAGGTTTCGAGTCTATATTAACTTAAGACGGAAACTAATATTATTACTGTCACTATTATTATTGTCCGACCAAAAATACGTATACATTCATTCTTATATAAATTATCCCTCAAGAATATATTTTAATAATACGTCATTTTTAGCTTTTATGTAATACGTTCATGAAAATCGTGTTTGACATAAAATTAATTAAATTGAATAATTCAAAAATATAAAATAAAGTAATTAAATGGTTTAATAACTTTTAAATGTCAAAATGGGAAATTCGCGGGTGTTACAGTAGCCACTCCATGGTATAGGTGTTGTTGAGACCAGCAACCAATTGAAGGACCAAACAATCATTGGAGACTTTAGAACCAACATTAGAGAGTTTGTCAGCGAGCATTTTAATGGCCTCGCAGTAGGCAGAGATATTGGGGAAGTCATCGAGTTGGGTGTTGGAGAACCGACGTTCAAGGAACACGACGCGGGTGTGTTTGTTTTCTTGAAAGATGTCAGCGATGCGATCCCACAAGTCCTTGGCTTTGGCTCCGGGTTGGATGATGGTATGAAAGAGTTCATCAGAAATGGTGCTGAAAATCCATTGTTTGACAATGGCGTCGAGCCGTGCCCAGAGAGAAGCACCAACCGCGGGGGGATTAGCGGCAGCGGAAGAGATGGGATGGTCAGCCACCCCTTAAGCATGCGCCGTATTGAGAAATAACTCAGCCCAGGATGCGTAGTGCACGTTTTCGAGTTCGAAAGTGATGGATATGTGGTTTTTGATATTGACAGCAAAAACCGAGTGATATGGCTTTGTGGTAGAGGAAAAGGATTGAACCGTCTCAGGCATTTTTTTGAGAAAGGAAAAAAAAAAGGAAGAGAGTAGGATGAAGAAACGAAAACTGAGCAAAGACGGCGCCGATCAATCAAGGCTCGATACCATGAAAAATGATTGAATGCGTGATGATTTCATTAATCAAAGTCAGTTTAAATACAAGATACACATCCTACAATTATGGGTTGTTTTCTAGTTACAAGAGATTGATTCCTATAAGAAAGGTAACAATATAATCTACAAAAGGTAACAAGATAATCTACAAATGATATGAAATAATAAAGACATTATTTACATATCTAATAAAATTAAAGTTAGGTCCTATAGTCCTAGTCCTGTCGCCTCCTTTCAACACCTACGATAATTTTACTAGCGCGATAATCCGACATGAATTAACCCTCACCTAATCCAATACGTGCATTATAATATGAAAACGACGAACCAAATATAAACATATCCAGAATTACCCGACCCATACCCGACACACGAAAGATCTGTCTGTCTGCCAGGTGTTAAACCAAATATAGAGGACACTACCTTGGGACAAAATTTCAAAGGAATTGAACTATTGAAGCAAGACATGAAGGAGAAGTACCTCTTCACTGAAGCAATTAACATAGAAGACAGTTCCACCACCACAAGTAGAGGAAGTTGTGACACCCTCATACTCCAAGTGCCTTACCAGGACCACTTAGGTATAAGAACGTCACTATCTCGGTTTCCCGAGGCAATGATAATCAAAAGACAATAACGAAACATAATTTAAATAGTAATAAAGTTTAAGTGATTACAATTCCAAATCCAAACTGATAAAAATACGATACATGTCCTCTTAAACCAAATGTCTCAAAACTACCAAAGAATGACAGCGGAAGACTCTAATCAGCTTGTGGTGACACATCCCAGCTAGCCCATATGCCTCTAATCAAACCTGCTCAACAACTGCTCACCATCCCCGAATGGATCACCACAGTTTTACAAAATAAAGACGGGGTCAGTACTAATCACACAATACAATCGCAATAAGACAGGTAACAAAACAGCTCAACCGTCATATCAACCCAAACTCCATAATCAACTCCTCATCACTTACTACACACTAAAGTGTGTAGCCCTGCCAGAGTACCCATCGAAACAGGTACTCCACACCACCAGTGGGGGACCGCAGCCGTTCCCACCTAAGCCCCGCTCATCTCCATCGAGTGATAAACTGTAATACTCCGTATTTATGAGTCTCTGGGTACTCTATCGAGTAGGCCTTACTCTGACGAGTAAGGGTGAGTTGCATTTTAAAATAGTTTCTGACCTGTTGGGTAATCGATCGAGTAACTGGGATACTCGATCGAGTAAGGGGGCACTCGATCGAGTACCTTAGCTACTCGATCGAGTAGCCGTTTTACGGGGAGTTATTTCTCGGGTTTTGTTAATTATGCGATTAAGGTATATAATCTTTTCCGTCATTGTTCTAAACACTTTTCAAAACCTAAATTACCGTCAAGAGAGAAAGCAAAGTACGTTCTTCACTTTAATCGCATTGTTAGCAAATCCCGGAGTTTGGAAGGTCGGTTTTCATAGTTCGTTATACCGTTGAGATCCTTGCGTCGAGGGTAAGACCTAGGTACCGTTTTTATGGTATTTCCTTTAAGTTGTTTAAACCCTAATATGGGAATTTGGGGGTTTTGTGTAGATTGTGATTTGGTAGTGTTTATGTGTTTGTATGATAATAGGAGGTTTTGTAGAAGAGGCTTTTTGATACAGCTGTTGAGACCGTCTGATAGTTGTGCTTTCCAGGTAGGATTTCCTACTCAGTATTAGTCCCATAATGGGATGTTGATGTGTTGTGGTTGATTGAATAATATAGAGTAATTCTATTGTGACGGTTTGTTGATTGTGATTGTTTGTCTCTGGTTCTCGAGGCGTGTCCTCGGCTGAGTGGGGTCACTTGCGGGAGTGGCTTCACGCCCTAGTTTCGCCCTTCGTAGAACCCGCCACGGAAGGGGATGTGCAGATTAATGGACAGGGTTATCGCTCATTATGAGGAGCGGGGATTTGGTGGGTACGGCTGCGGTCCCCCACTGGAAGGGCTGGTCCAGTGGACAGTCGGTGATTGAGATTGATGGGACTGATGTGATTGTGTGTGTGACGGTGTGAGATATCTGTTTATCGTATTGTTGATATATATATAGATTGTGTGATTAGTATTGACCCCGTGTTGTTGTTTGTAAAACCTGCGGTGATCCATTCGGGGAGGGTGAGCAGTAATTGAGCAGGTTTGAGTTGAGTCACATGGGATTGCTGGGGTGTGCCACTGTCAGATGATAGAAGTCTTCCGTTGTAGCTTAGTCGTTTAGTAAACTTTACATTTAGTTGATTAGACAGTTGGTTTGAGAACTTGTACCCGTATTTTGGGATTTGGCTTGATTTTTACTTTTCACTAAAGTTATACTATTAAATGTTGTTTCGTTATTGTCTTATGATTATCATGCCTCGGGTAACCGAGATGGTAGTATCCTTATACCTGAGTGGTCCTGGTAAGGCACTTGGAGTATAAGGGTGTTACAAATGGTATCAGAGCGACGATCCTGAAACCTATAACCAATGAATCTAATGAATATAGGGAGTCAATTAAAATGAACCCGGGGTAAGGGTTCTAGGAGCTAATGCAAAGGCTTAGGAGACGTCCTGAAGTCGCGAACTTGCCCTTCAATTTTGAACCGGTCACATGGGGGGTGTATGTTGAGGTCGTATGCGTTGTTTGTCAACTTGTGTGTGGATGTGATGAAGTATGTGTAATTGTTGGATGTTGGGAGTAGAAAGTTGAGAATGTGAAAGAAATATTGATGAGATCTATAGAATTGTTGTTGGAATGAGAAGCATGATGCATGTTTACTATGTGGCGTTTAATAACATGATAGAGTTATTTCGTTGATTGTATGAAAAGTTGTGTAACATTATATGCTTAGTTATGATATAATGTTGGAATTTATAAAGTTGTTTATAATGTTGGAGTATGATATAACATGCGGGTAGCGTTTTTGAGTTAGCATGACTCGATCGAGTGGGACTGACTTGATCGGGTGGGTATTTGACGAATTTGAATCTAGAATCGTGTTTTTGGGCACTTGATCGAGTACCTCGGGTACTCGATCGAGTAAGGGGTCACTCGATCGAGTAGCCGGTCTACTCGGTCGAGTATGTTAGAGGTCAGAAGGTCTGTTTTGGGTCTGGAGTCGGGGCACTCGATCGAGTATGATGGGTACTCGATCGAGTAGCCTGCTACTCGATCGAGTAGGTTAGGGAACTCGATCGAGTATGTCCTGGGCAGTTTGCTTTCGTGTTTTGAGGTCTTGGTACGTATGTTTATATCCACCCCTTTTCTAATATAGTTTCAAGATACCGCCCAAGAAGAATGCTTTGTATGCAAGAGTTGAGCTTATGAACATAGATGATATCGTTAAGATGTTAGAGCATCAGGATGCTCTTACGGAGGCTTTAAAGACTGTGGGAAAGGATAAGGATAAGGATAAAGAGAAAGAGGTTGATCACTCTAAAATCAACCTCTATATAGCGAGGTTTAACCCGAAAGAGTACAAGGGGGTTGGGGAGCCTAACCTTCTTGATAACTGGCATAGAGAGATGGAGAACATACTAGATTTGGTTCACTGTCCTGATGAGATGAGAGTAGAACAAGCTGCGTTCTACCCGAGGGAGGCAAAGGCGGCAAGTGGTGGGATACGGTGAAGGTGAGTGCTAAGGAGTTGTATGCGAACCAAGGTTTACCTGTTATACCTTGGGAAGAGTTTCGTAAGGCTATGAGAAAATAGTTCGTACCGGAGCATGTGAGGAGTAAGTTGAGAGAGGAGTTCGATGGGTTTAAGATGACATCCGACATGTCGTGGCCGAGTACTACAGCGCTTTAATGAGAAGTCTAGGTATGCTTGAGGATATGAGTTTGAGTGAGGAGAATCAAGGCGCTGAGGTTTGAGAGGGGGTTGACCCCTAAGATCATGGACAAGTTACCCGTGGGAGTCCTTACTGATGTTAAGGAAGCTTATGAGAGGGCTGGGAGAGCTGAGAGGTTGGTGGAGATGGCTCAGGAGAGAGTGAGTGAGAAAAGAAAGGCTGAGAGTGAGGGTGGAGGCCAATCTAGTCACAAGAAAGGCAACCACAATCAAGCTAAGGGGTTTTCTTCCGGGTCGGGATTCGATCTTTGGGGCTTCCTTTGGGCGTGGCCGTGGAAGTGTTAGTGGTAGTTGGGGAGTGACATGCTATAGTTGTGGTGGTGTAGGCCACAAGAGGCATGAGTGCACAAGTGCACCTGGAACTTTCCAGAGACCTGCGCAGAGCTATGCGAGCAATAGACCGACTAGATCATGGGCAAACCGGGGAAGTCAGAGCTATCAGAGTGGAGGTAACTGCAACGGCGGTAATTCTTATCAGAAACCACCGACGAACAACAACAACAATCAAGGGTCGGGTGCTAAGCCGACCACATCAACCAAAGACCGGTCCCAGGAGATGGACAAGACCGATTGAAAGTCGTTCATGATGGAGAAGAAAGCACCAAGATGATGCACACGTTATCACCAGTACTTTTCTTGTTAACGGTATTCATACCTTTGTTTTGTTTGATTCGGGGGCGTCTCAGTCGTTTGTATCTTCGAGTCATGTTAAACGGTTGGGTTTGAGGGTATATGAGTCTATTAGTGAGTAAGTTTTTATACCTTCGGGTGAGTCTGTAACATGTGGGAGGTTATATAGGGATGTACCTATGATAGTTGGGCAAGTTGATCTACCTGTAGACTTGCTAGAGTTTCCTTTTAGCGGTTTTGAGATGATAGTTGGGATGGATTGGTTGGGAAAGTATAAAGCTAAGATAGATTGTCATCAAAAGAAAGTGTCTTTAAGAGGTCCTAAGGGTGTTAGTGTGTCTTATCGTGGGTTTCTGGTCAAACCCAAAGTTAAGTTTATTGCAACTGTTACTTTGAAGTCTTATCTGAGGAAGGGATGTCCTTTGATCTTGTGCTATGTGAGAGATGACCGGATAGAGAGTCCGACGGTTGATCAGATACCAGTGGTGGGAGAGTTTGAGGATGTGTTTCCGGAGGAGATTTCGGGGTTGCCACCGAAGAGAGAGATAGATTTCACAGTTGAGTTGAAACCGGGGACGGGGCCAATCTCTAAGGCACCGTACCGGATGGGTCCTAAGGAGATGGAGGAGCTTAGGAAGCAGTTAGATGATCTGATAGAGAAGGGATACATTAGACCAAGTGTATCGCCGTGGGGAGCACCAGTCCTTTTTGTAAAGAAGAAAGATGGGAGTTTGAGGTTGTGCATAGACTATAGAGAGCTGAACCGAGTGACAGTGAAGAACAAGTATCCTTTGCCAAGGATAGATGACTTGTTTGATCAGTTGAGTGACGCATCAGTCTTTTCCAAGATTGATTTGAGGTCGGGGTACCATAAGGTGAAGATTAGAGAGGTGGACATACCAAAGACAGCTTTCACGTCGAGGTATGGCCATTATGAGTATGTGGTGATGCCGTTTGGGTTATCTAATGCACCAACAGTGTTTATGGATTTGATGAATAGGATCTTCAGACAGTTTTTGGATAAGTTTGTGGTGGTGTTTATCGATGACATCTTAGTGTACTCCAAGACTAAGGAGGAGCATGAGGAGCATCTGAGGATTGTGTTGCAGACTTTGAGGGAGCATGAGTCATATACTAAACTGTCCAAGTGCGAGTTCTGGTTAGAGAAAGTTGCTTTTCTGGGGCATGTGATCTCTAAGGAGGGAGTAGCTGTGGATCCGGCGAAGATTGAGGCAGTGACAAAGTGGGAAGCACCAAAGAATGTTGCTGAGATCAGGAGTTTTCTGGGTTTAGCTGGGTACTACAGACGGTTTGTGAAAGATTTCTCCAAGATAGCTACACCTATGACATCGTTGATGAGAAAAGAGAACAGGTTTCGTTGGGATGAGAGTTGTGAGACGGCGTTCCAAACATTAAAGGAGCGTTTGACCACAGCTCCTATCTTAGCATTGCCTGAAGGGATCGAGAACTTTGAGGTTTATACAGATGCCTCAAAGAATGGGTTGGGATGTGTGTTGATGCAGAACGGTAAAGTGATTGCCTATGCTTCTAGGCAATTGAAGCCTTATGAAGAGAACTACCCTACTCATGATCTGGAGTTGGGTGCAGTGGTGTTTGCTCTCAAGATATAGAGACATTACCTTTATGGAGCAATCTTTAAGGTATGTTCTGATCACAATTGTCTCAAGTATATTTTCACTCAAAAGGAGTTGAACATGAGACAGAGGAGGTGGATAGAGCTGATTGGCGACTATGACATGGAAATTATCTACCATGAAGGGAAGGCCAATGTTGTTGCGGATGCTTTGAGTAGGAAGAGTGTACATTCTTTGTGTACAGCTCTATCTTTGATGAGGTTGAGAGATGAGGTAGCGAAGTTTGGTATACATATGATGCAGAGAGGAGATGCTGTGGGAGATTTGACAGTACAGCCTGATCTTTACGAGGATATTCGTGGTAAACATGCTTTGGATCCTAAGATGGTTGAGTGGAGAGCTGGAGTAGAGAAAGGGACAGTGTCTCGATTCTCCATTCACACAGATGGTAGTTTGAGGTTCGATGGTAGGTGGTGTGTCCCTAATGATGAGGAGCTGAAAAAGACAATCATGACAGAGGCACATTGTACACCATATTCAGTACATCCAGGTGGTGACAAGCTATACAAGGATTTGAAGAACACGTTTTGGTGGCCTGGGATGAAGAAAGAAACAGCAGAGTTTGTGGCCCGTTGTTTGACATGCCAGAGAGTTAAAGGGGAATAGCGACGACCACAAGGTATGATTCAGTCTTTAGAGGTACCTGAGTGGAAGTGGGAGTCCATTTCTATGGATTTTATCGTGGGTTTGCCAAAGAGTCAACAGGGTAACAACATGATTTGGGTAATAGTGGATCGACTGACAAAGTCAGCTCACTTTGTTCCAATGAAAGATACATGGACTAAAGCACAATTGGCTATGGCCTATCGAAAGAACGTGCTTAAGTTACATGGAGTCCCTAAGGACATAGTGTCTGACAGAGATGCGAGATTTATATCAAGGTTTTGGAAAGAGTTGCAGGAATCGTTGGGAACAACTTTGAAGATAAGTACAACATTTCATCCTGCGACAGACGGTCAGACTGAGAGAACGATCAAAACTCTTGAGGATATGTTACGAGCTTGTGTGATGGACTTTGGTGGTAGCTGGGAACAGAGGTGGGATTTGATAAAGTTTTCTTACAACAACAGCTACCACACTAGTATTGGTATGACACCGTTTGAGGCTTTGTATGGGAGGAGATGTAGGCAGTGGTTTTAGGACCAGAGATGGTACATGAGATGGTTGAACAGATTAAGATGATCAGAGAACAGATGAGAGCAGATCAGGATAGGCAAAAGAGCTATGCAGATCTACATCGCCGAGATATAGAGTTTCAGGTTGGGGACAAGGTTCTTCTGAAAGTGTCTCCTATGCGTGGGGTAATGAGATTTGGGAAGAAAGGCAAGCTGAGTCAGAAGTTTATCGGGCCTTATGAGATCTTAGAGCGAGTTGGGGAAGTTGCATATCGTCTGGCTTTACTAGCTGCGTTAGAGAGAGTGCATAATGTGTTTCATGTATCGCAGCTGCGGAAGTATGTGAGTGATCCGTCACATGTGTTAGAGGCAGAGAGCTTAGAGCTAGATGAGTCCTTATCATATCTTGAGGTGCCTAAGCAGATTTTTGACCGAAAGGTTAGGAAGACTAGGAGTGGTGAGACAGTGTTGCTTATGATCCTTTGGTCTAACCACGAGACCGAGGAAGCTACATGGGAACCAGAGGAAGCTATGAAAGAGCGTTACCCTTTCATTTTTGATCAGGTATGTATGGTTACGGGGACGTAACCTTGTTTCTTTTAGGGGGGTAGGAGATGATCGAGAAGAGTTTTTAAGAGTTTTTGTACCCTTTTGTATGTTGTGTCGGTATGGTTATCGGGATGAGTTTGGGTTAGTAACATGTTTTATGTTGAGTTTTGTTTTGGTTGTTGAGTTGGGAGTGTTATGGGTGTATCTTTGTTTTGTGGTGGTTTGAACTTCGGGGACGAAGTCCCTTTTAAGGAGGGAAGACTGTAATACTCCGTATTTATGAGTCTCTGGGTACTCTATCGAGTAGGCCTTACTCTGTCGAGTAAGGGTGAGTTGCGTTTTAAAATAGTTTCTGACCTGTTGGGTACTCGATCGAGTAACTGGGATACTCGATCGAGTAAGGGGGCACTCGATCGAGTACCTTAGCTACTCGATCGAGTAGCCGGTTTACGGGGAGTTATTTCTCGGGTTTTGTTAATTATGCGATTAAGGTATATAATCTTTTCCGTCATTGTTCTAAACACTTTTCAAAACCTAAATTACTGTCAAGAGAGAAAGCAAAGTACGTTCTTCACTTTAATCGCATTGTTGGCAAATCCCGGAGTTTGGAAGGTCGGTTTTCATCGTTCGTTATACCGTTGAGATCCTTGCGTCGAGGGTAAGACCTATGTACCGTTTTTATGGTATTTCCTTTAAGTTGTTTAAACCCTAATATGGGAATTTGGGGGTTTTGTGTAGATTGTGATTTGGTAGTGTTTATATGTTTGTATGATAGGAGGAGGTTTTGTAGAAGAGGCTTTTTGATACAGCTGTTGAGACCGTCTGATAGTTGTGCTTTCCAGGTAGGATTTCCTACTCAGTATTAGTCCCATAATGTGATGTTGATGTGTTGTGGTTGATTGAATAATATAGAATAATTGTATTTTGACGGTTTGTTGATTGTGATTGTTTGTCTCTGGTTCTCGAGGCGTGTCCTCGGCTGAGTGGGGTCACTTGCGGGAGTGGCTTCACGCCCTAGTTTTGCCCTTCGTGGAACCCGCCACGGAAGGGGATGTGCACATTAATGGACAGGGTTATCGCTCATTATGAGGAGCGGGGATTTGGTGGGTACGGCTGCGGTCCCCCACTGGCAGGGCTGGTCCAGTGGACAGTCGGTGATTGAGATTGATGGGACTGATGTGATTGTGTGTGTGACGGTGTGAGATATCTGTTTATCGTATTGTTGATATATATAGATTGTGTGATTAGTACTGACCCCGTGTTGTTGTTTGTAAAACCTGCGGTGATCCATTCGGGGATGGTGAGCAATAATTGAGCAGGTTTGAGTTGAGTTACATGGGATTGCTGGGGTGTGCCACTGTCAGATGATAGAAGTCTTCCGCTGTAGCTTAGTCGTTTAGTAAACTTTATATTTAGTTGATTAGACAGTTGGTTTGAGAAATTGTACCCGTATTTTGGGATTTGGCTTGATTTGTAATTTTCACTAAAGTTATCCTATTAAATGTTATTTCGTTATTGTCTTATGATTATCATCCCTAGGGTAACCGAGATGGTAGTATCCTTATACCTGAATGGTCCTGGTAAGGCACTTGGAGTATGGGGGTGTTACATAAACCCAAGTCCATTAATGTGCACATCCCTTCTGTGGCGGGTTCCATAGAAGGCGAATAATGGGCGTGAAGCCACTCCCGCAAGTGACTCCACTCAGCCAGGGACGCACCCCGAAGATCACAGACAGATACAATCAACAACAATCAATAATGATAAAATCCAACAACCGTCACAATACCAACATTATACTTATCAACAATCATAATCAAATCACCAATCCACATCATGTGACTAATACTGAGTAGGGAAACCCTACTTGAAATGCAAACACACACAGCAGACGATCTTAGCAGGTGTCTCAAAACCTCTCCTCTACGAATCCTCCTCCTATCACATAATCATAAAATTACTACATACACAACTAATCATAAAACCCCCAATCCCATAAATTAGGGTTTAAACAATCTTAAGCAAATGCGATAAAATTGGTATGTAGGACTTACCCTTGATGCAAGGATCACAAAGACACAAAGAACAATGAAATCCGACCTCTCAAGCTCCGGGATTTGTCAATAATGCGGATGAAGAGAACAACGTAGTTTGAAATCTCCTTTGAGTGAATTAGGTTTATAAAAAGTGTTTAGGGAAGAAGACGACGTAATATAAGTACTAATCCGTATTATTAACAAAACCCGTCAAAATATTACCCGTTAACCGACCTACTTGATCGAGTAACTAACGTACTCGATCAAGTGCCACTTACTCGATCGAGTACCAAGGCTACTCGATCGAGTACCCTACAGGCAAAATACTGTTTCGTAAATCAAAACACCCTTACTCGATAGAGAGAGACCCACTCGTTAGAGTACCCAGAGACTCATAAAACCGTAGTATTACAGTCCTCCCTCCTTAAAAACAACTTCGTCTCCGAAGTTCAAACCACAACAAAATAAAACATACTACCACACTCCCGACACAAAAACCAAAACAAAACACAACATAAAAACTCCGACACAAACTACCAACCAAACTCAACCCGACTCAACCACTACTAACAACCCGACTCAAACCACTACTAACTATACCAAAAACAACATAAGAAGGATGCAAAAACTCTTTGCGATCATCTCCTACCCCCCTAAAAGAAACAAGGTTACGTCCCCGTAACCATACATACCTGATCAAAAAGAAACGGATAGCGCTCTCTCATGGCCTCCTCAGCCTCCCATGTAGGTTCCTCGACTTAATGATTAGACCAAATAATCTTAAGCAAGACCGTCTCACCATGTCTAGTCTTCCTAACCTTCCGGTCAAGAATCTGCTTAGGCACCTCAAGATAAGACAATGACTCATCTAGCTCTATGTTCTCCGCTTCTAACACATGTGACGGATCACTCACATACTTCTGCAGTTGAGATACATGAAACACATTGTGTACCCTATCAAAAGCAGATGGTAAAGCCAAACGATAAGCAACCTCTCCAACCCGGTCTAAGATCTCATATGGTCCTATGAACTTCTGACTCAGCTTGCCTTTCTTCCCAAATCTCATGACCCCACGCATAGGAGACACTTTCAGAAGAACCTTGTCCCTAACCTGAAATACTATATCCCGGCGATGTAGATCTGCTTAACTCTTTTGTCTATCCTAAGCCGCTCTCATCCTTTCCCTGATCAGCTTAATCTGCTCAACCATCTCATGTACCATCTATGGTCCTAAAACTACTGTCTCCGCACTGTCGTCCCAACAAATCGGACTTCTACATCTCCTCCCATATAAGGCCTCAAATGGCGCCATGCCAATACTGGTGTGATAGTTATTATTGTAAGAAAACTCAATCAAATCTAACCTCTGTTCCCAGCTACCACCAAAATCCATCACACAAGCTCGTAACATATCCTCAAGAGTCTTGATTGTCCTCCCAGTCTGACCATCTGTCGCAGGATGAAATGCTGTACTCATCTTCGATGTAGTTCCCAAGGACTCCTGCAACTCTTTCAAAAACCTTGAGATAAATCTCAAATCTCTGTCGGATACTATGTCTTTAGGCACTCCATGCAATCTCAACACATTCTTCCGATAAGCCATAGCTAATTGTGCCTTAGTCCATGTATCTATCATTGGCACAAAATGAGCTGACTTGGTCAGTCGATCCACTATAACCCATATCATGTTGTTACCCTGCTGACTCTTTGGCAAACCCACGATAAAATCCATAGAAATAGACTCCCACTTCCACTCAGGTACCTCTAAAGACTGAATCTTACCTTGTGGTCATCGCTGCTTCCCTTTAACTCTCTGACATGTCAAATAACGGGCCACAAACTCAGCTGTTTCTTTCTTCATCCCAGGCCACCAGAAAGTCTTCTTTAAATCCTTGTACAACTTGTCACCCCCTGGATGTACCTAATATTGTGACACCCCTCGTTGAGGTAACTAAAAGTAACAAGTAAATCGTGGCGGAAACACGAGGTTTTTAAAACTTTTAAGGCTTCCATTGAAGTCCAACGTGAGGTATCACTAACACGATAAATAAGTTTAGACAGTTAAGTTTAAGTTTACAAAACAAGTCTATTTATTGGGGAAAAGATATCCCACGAATTAACATAGATTCGAAAAGTAGGTGAGTCTATTATGTGATAACTAAATAAGGTCCGAGGTAAGAACTCGCTAGCTCACACGGTCTTCCCCACTTAAGCTTCATCACCAACCTGTCATTCATAATAGATATGAAAGCCACAGTCAGTGGGGAGTAACTCAGGGTTCTCCCAGCCACAATATGTCAAAATACAAGTAATTAAGAATTTAATCAAATAAACAAGCATGAGAGTAAGATACTTACGGTGACGAGAGGATTATGATTAGTATACAAAATGCAATAAGAGTAGTTACGCATAAATGAGAGAAGAATTATTAGGTCAAACGGTCAAATATTGACTCAACTCAAATGTAAGACAAATTACAAAGTATAGACTCAAACAAGACAACCCTCAAGACTCCAACCTCTTGGTAGGACGACGATCATAATACGGTCCTAGTCTAAACCTGGCCAGACTCTCGGGATGGACGACACCCGATTCGACAAACGATACCAAATCGTATCCAAGACTCGAAATATGGTACACCTAACCGTGCCCGAAACTCGAGTAACCTCAAGCGGAACCTTGTCACCTAACCGTGACCCCCGGTCCGAAAAAGGCGGAAGGAAAAATAGCCCAACTCGGAAACAATGGCACCTAACCGTGACCCAATGTCCGAGGGCAAATAAATAGGGAATGTCGAGTAGTCTCACAATGTAAAACGTCACACTCGGGTCCGAACAAGAACCATAACCATTATGCATGATCATAACATTAATGAGTCATAAAGTAACCAATTATCGATAGGAAAGAAGATGCATGCATAGCTCAATCATTATTAGAAGTCGCAAGTGAAATAGAACAAACAGGGGGACTCCCGGTAGGGTGGTGTCACTGCAGCCACGCCACCTACGGGACAACACACTAATATTGAAAATCAAAAGAAACTTACAGTGCACTCCCGGCCGGTCGAGAGACCGGCTGCGATCCACCTACCGGGAATACGGCCAAATTTCAAAAACACATAAAACCTTCAGTGTACTCCCAGCCGGTCAGTAGACCGGCCGCCGGTCACCCGGCTGGGACTACAGACTTACTAAAATTTGTCCAAAACTTACAGGAAACTCCCAGCCGGTCAGTAGACCGGCCGCCGGTCACCCGGCTGGGACTACAGCCTTTCTAAAATGCGCTTAAAATTTACAGGGATCTCCCAGCCGGTCAAGAGACCGCCGCCACACCCTACTGGGACTACAAACACGCGGATTCCATGCAAAACACTCCCAAACCATTTGAAACCAACAAAAATCGTTTCCCATCAATTGTTTACGTATCCTAGCATGATTCTAACTCGGAAAAACAACATATTTGAGCATGTGAATGGGAAATTTCGGATTCAAGTGATGTAGCATGGGATTTTCATCCAAACATGTGAGAATTGCAAACAAGCATGATATTCAACATCCAAATTAGCACCAATCATGAAAGATACAACTTTTAACATTCATATGAGATTATAACTACATAAAACCACACAATTCTAACATAAAAGTCGAGTAACCCATCACCGTTACCTTTTTCCACTTCAATCTTCTAAAGACTCGTCAATGATGTAGCTATCCTCCTCCGGGTTGTCTAAGTTCTCCCCTAAACACAAAAATAAAGATATTAAGTCAAGAATCCACATCCTTGAAAGATGAGAATTTCGAAAAAGAGGAAAAGATGGCAACTTTCTTACTTAGAAACAAGGGAAATGAGAAAAGGAAGAGAATGGCGCGAAAAGGAACGAGATTGGTGAAGAATTGAGTGAATTATGGTGATTTTAGGGTTGAGAGCAAGGGTTTAACAATGGTGGAGTGGTTGTTGGGGAAATTTCAGAAATTAGAATGAGGGAGATGAAGTTGTGAGGGTTTAGTTGGGGGTTAGTGTAGAGGAAAGAGGAGAGAAATGACCCATGAGTCAAGTTAAGCCCAATAACTCAAAATGAGTCGGTATCCACTAGAATTTTCGTCCCAAGTCTACTATAACTCGAGACGGAGAATAATATTATTAAAAATCTACACTATTATTACCGTTACGATATTTTATGAAAATAAGCTTTAAATAATAATTATTTAATAAAAATTACTTAAAAGTTTATTTAAAAATATTAAGAAAGTGCGGGGTGTTACAATCATCCCACCTTTTAAAAAGTTTCGCCCTCGAAACTTGAAACGAAAAGGTATTACCTTAAGAAAACAAACTAGGGTACTTGACACGCATGGAAGCTTCCGGCTCCCAAGTCTCTTCTTCTACATCACCACACTTCCACAAAACCTTCACCAAGGGCACCACTTTGCTCCTTAGCTTCTTCTCCTTCTTATCCAAGATACGAATCGGTCTCTCCTCGAAAGAAAGACTAGGCTCAAGCTCGGGAATCTCATTTTGCAACACATGACTAGGGTCGCTAATGTATTTCCTAAGTTGAGAGACATGAAAGACATCATGAACTTTACCAAAACTCGGGGGCAAATCCAACTTATAAGCCACGGCACCAATCCTCTTTATCACTTCATAAGGTCCAATGTACTTTGGACTCAATTTCCCTTTGACTCCAAATCTCTTTACTCCTTTCATCGGGGACACTTTCAAGAATACTTTATCTCCAACTTCAAACTCCAAGGGTCGACGGCGAACATCGGCATAAGACTTCTGTCGATCTTGGGCGGCTTTCATTCTTTCACGGATGAGCTTCACTTGATCAATCGTCTCGGCTAACTTGTCGGGTCCTAGGTCACGAACATCACTTGCTTGATCCCAACAAATCGGACTTCGGCATTTCCTTCCATAAAGGGCTTCATAAGGGGCCATCTTGATAGAAGCATGATAACTATTGTTGTAAGAAAATTCCACCAAAGGTAAGCTCTTCTCCCAACTAGAATGAAAATCAAGGGCACAAGCACGCAACAAGTCTTCTAGAGTTTGAATTGTCCTCTCGGATTGTCCATCGGTAGCGGCATGAAAAGCGGTACTCATCAACAACTTACTACCCATAGCATCTTGCAAAGCTTTCCAAAATCTTGAACAAAACCTCGGGTCACGATCCGAAACGATCTCCTTAGGAACACCGTGGTAACGAACGATCTCATCAACATAAGCACTAGCAAGACGGTCTAAACTCCAAGTCTCTTTGATAGGGATGAACCTAGCACACTTGGTCAACCTATCCACAACAACCCATACGGCATCTTTTCCACCAACGGTCTTAGGCAAAGCCATCACAAAATCCATGGAAATGGACTCCCACTTCCATAAAGGAACATCCAATGGTTGTAGCAAACCACCGGGTCTCTTATGCTCAATCTTTACTTGTTGGCAAGTAAGACATCTTCCCACATATGACACAATGTCATTCTTCATGTTAGGCCACCAAAACTGAAGCTTCAAATCCTTATACATCTTGTCTCCTCCGGGGTGAATCGAATAAGGTGATAGATGAGCTTCATCTAGAACTCTCTTCCTCAAGTCAACGACATCGGGCACATACATGCGTCCTCGGTAACGGAGGTAACCTCTAGCATCAATCTCACAATCCTTTGCTTTCCCTTCAAGAAGCTTAACTTGAAAACTTTTAAATGTAGCGTCGTCCACAAGGCTATCTAGAATCTCACGGTGGAGAACGGGCTCGGCAACCATAGCACCAAGATAATCAAAACCACTCTCTACAAGTTGCAAACTCAACTTACGAAACTCGGCACAAAGGTCATCGGGGAGTACACGGATAGCACTCAAGGGATGAGTAGACTTCCTACTAAGGGCATCGGCAACCACATTTGCCTTACCTTCATGATACAACAACTCCATGGCGTAATCATTCACCAATTCCAACCATCGTCGTTGTCTCATATTCAAATCCTTTTGGGTGAAGATATACTTCAAACTCTTATGATCGGTGTAGATACGGCAATGGACTCCAATGAGGTAGTGTCTCCACATCTTCAAAGCATGAACGATGGCGGCTAATTCCAAATCATGAGTGGGATAGTTCACCTCATGAACTCTCAATTGTCGCGAAGCATAGGCAACAACTCTTCTATTTTGCATAAGAACACAACCCAAACCCATCTTAGAGGCGTCACAAAACACATCAAAGTCAACTCCATCCTCGGGCAAGGTCAACACGGGAGCGGTAGTCAACCTCTTCTTCAACTCTTGGAATGCACTTTCACAAGCTTCGGTCCACACAAACTTGGTCTCTTTCTTCAAAAGTTGAGTCATCGGTCTAGCAAGCTTGGAAAAATCTTTCACAAAGCGATGGTAGTAACCCGCCAAACCCAAAAAACTACGGATCTCACCAACATCGGTTGGACTCTTCCACTCAATCACGGCTTCAATCTTCGAAGGGTCTACCATGACACCATCCTTAGATATCACATGGCCTAGAAAAGACACCTTAGACAACCAAAATTCACATTTGGAGAATTTGGCAAACCACTTTTGACGACGGAGGATCCCCAAAATGATACGGAGGTGATCGGCATGCTCTTCTTCGGACTTGGAAAAGATGAGGATATCGTCAATGAAAACCACAACACACTTGTCTAAGAACTCACTAAAGGTCCGGTTCATTTGGTCCATGAAGATAGAAGGGGCATTGGTTAAACCAAAGGGCATCACCTTAAACTCGAAATGTCCATATCTCGTGCTAAAGGCGGTCTTAGGGATATCGGACTCACGAACGGGAATTTTGTGATAACCGGATCTCAAATCAATCTTGGAGAAAGTAGAAGCACCTTTGAGTTGATCAAACAAATCTTCAATCCTTGG
Organism: Silene latifolia; assembly: GCF_048544455.1. NCBI lineage: Eukaryota > Viridiplantae > Streptophyta > Magnoliopsida > Caryophyllales > Caryophyllaceae > Silene > Silene latifolia. The sequence goes on from NC_133538.1 coordinate 371,752,660, forward strand.
TAGAGGATACTTGTTCTTGATGGTAACACGGTTAAGCTCACGGTAGTCAATGCAAAGTCTCATAGATCCATCTTTCTTCTTCACAAAGAGAACGGGAGCACCCCAAGGCGAGGCACTAGGTCTAATGAATCCTTTCTCAATCATCTCATCAAGTTGCTTTCTCAACTCCTTCAACTCGGTTGGCGCCATACGGTACGGGGCTTTAGCAATCGGACCGGTTCCGGGTACAAGGTCGATAGAGAACTCAACATCACGCTCGGGAGGAATTCCGGGCAATTCTTCGGGAAAGACATCGGCGAACTCACAAACCACGGGCACTTCTTCGATCTTTGGTAAGGAAGGGGAGGTAGAAGTCACCACGCATAGAAAGATTTGGTAACCTTTCCTCCTCATACTCATCAACTTCAAAGCGGAAATCAATTTCACACCTTCTTGGGAACGGACTCCTCTATAGGACACACGAGTGCCTAGCGGACTCTTGAGGCGAATCTTTTGGTCTCTACACTCGAATCTTGCATCATACTTTGACAACCAATCCATACCCAAAATTACATCGAATTCCTCAAGGGGAAAACGAAGTAGGTTAGCGGGGAACAAGGTTCCCGAAATAGAGATAGGAATGTCGGAGAAAGAAAGGGAACAAGAGAACATTTCTCCTAAGGTAAAGATATAGAGGTTTCCTCACTAGGAATAGGTTCAAGGGCTAATTTTTCCGAAAACTTGGAAGATATAAAGGATAAAGATGCGCCGGTATCGAATAGAATAAGGCAAGGTTGATCAAAAATTGAGAACATACCCGTAATGATATCGGGATGAGCGGCGGCTTCGGCTCGACTCATGACAAAGATAGTTCCTCTTGGCCTAGCATTTGGAGTAGGGGCATTCTTCTTCTCGGGGCAATCGGCGACACGATGTCCGGGCTTCTTACAATGAAAGCAAGTCAAGGGCTTGCCATAACATCCAACTCCGGGGTGTAGAGCTTGTCTACAATGGTAGCACTTACGGTCCTTCTCAAGTTCATTGGTTGGTGTGGGAACTTGTCCTCTAGATTCTTGAACTCTTGGTCCTTGTCCTCCATGGTCTTGCATCCTTGGCACAAACCTCCTCTTGTTGGCATAGTTGGAAGTAGAAGGCACAAATGGTCTCTTGCCATGAAAGTTAGAACGATAAGAATGAGAAGAGGAGTGGATTTTGGAATCTTCTTCAATGGCCTTCAAAGAGCTTTCGGCCCAAATAGCATCATCATAAACTTTCACAAAGGTAGTTGAGCTTCTTCTCACCATGCTTTCCACCTTAGGGTTCAACTTGTTCTTGTAGAATTAGACACGATCTTCTTCATCTTTCACGAACTTGGAGGCATAATGAGCAAGTTCATTAAACTTGTCGGTGTAGGCTTGAATTGAAAGCTTCCCTTGCTTGAAATCCATGAATTCCTTCAATCTTTGTTGATTGAGCTCCTTAGGGTAGAAGCGAGTCTCCACGAGTGACTTGAAGCGGTTCCAATCAAAGTTGGGGTCTTGAGTAGCGGTAGGACCGGTCAAAGTCCACCACCTATCGGCTTCCTTCACAAGAAAGTGAGAGGCTAATCTCACCTTGTCCTCCTCTCGGGCATCAAAGAGAGAGAAGTTCTTCTCCATATCACGAAACCATTCCGAGAGAGCAACGGGATCCACTTCACCACCATAGGTCCTAGCCTTGTTCCTTGCTAGTTGACTTGCAATCCAAGCATAACTTCCTTGACGGTTAGCTTCATGAAGAGGGGGAGCGGGTTGAACATTTTGTTGGTTAGCAAGCACTTGAGTGAGGGCTTGCATGATAGCATTATCCACATTGGTCGCTCGTACCATCTTTTTTGCACAAGGGTAAACAAGTTAGAACCTATCACAAAGCATACACAAAAAGGCTACCAACTTAGGTCCTTAATTCTACCCATCTCTCATTCATTATTCAAGGTCAAGTAAGAATTTTAAGTTGGGGTACACGTGTGTGCGTCGGGAGCAATACATGCTCTGATACCAACTGTGACACCCCTCGTTGAGGTAACTAAAAGTAACAAGTAAATCGTGGCGGAAACACGAGGTTTTTAAAACTTTTAAGGCTTCCATTGAAGTCCAACGCGAGGTATCACTAACACGATAAATAAGTTTAGACAGTTAAGTTTAAGTTTACAAAACAAGTCTATTTATTGGGGAAAAGATATCCCACGAATTAACATAGATTCGAAAAGTAGGTGAGTCTATTATGTGATAACTAAATAAGGTCCGAGGTAAGAACTCGCTAGCTCACACGGTCTTCCCCACTTAAGCTTCATCACCAACCCGTCATTCATAATAGATATGAAAGCCACGGTCGGTGGGGAGTAACTCGGGGTTCTCCCGGCCCACAATATGTCAAAATACAAGTAATTAAGAATTTAATCAAATAAACAAGCATGAGAGTAAGATACTTACGGTGACGAGAGGATCATGATTAGTATACAAAATGCAATAAGAGTAGTTACGCATAAATGAGAGAAGAATTATTAGGTCAAACGGTCAAATATTGACTCAACTCAAATGTAAGACAAATTACAAAGTATAGACTCAAACAAGACAACCCTCAAGACTCCAACCTCTTGGTAGGACGACGATCATAATACGGTCCTAGTCTAAACCTGGATCCGGACTCTCGGGATGGACGACACCCGATTCGACAAACGATACCAAATCGTATCCAAGACTCGAAATATGGTACACCTAACCGTGCCCGAAACTCGAGTAACCTCAAGCGGAACCTTGTCACCTAACCGTGACCCCCGGTCCGAAAAGGCGGAAGGAAAAATAGCCCAACTCGGAAACAATGGCACCTAACCGTGACCCAATGTCCGAGGGCAAATAAATAGGGAATGTCGAGTAGTCTCACAATGTAAAACGTCACACTCGGGTCCGAACAAGAACCATAACCATTATGCATGATCATAACATTAATGAGTCATAAAGTAACCAATTATCGATAGGAAAGAAGATGCATGCATAGCTCAATCATTATTAGAAGTCGCAAGTGAAATAGAACAAACAGGGGACTCCCAAATAGGGTGGTGTCTGCCGCCGGACCACCGGCTGGGACAACACACTAATATTGAAAATCAAAAGAAACTTACAGTGCACTCCCAGCCGGTCAGTAGACCGGCTGCCGGTCCACCGGCTGGGAATACGGCCAAATTTCAAAAACACATAAAACCTTCAGTGTACTCCCAGCCGGTCAAGAGACCGCGCCGCACACCTACTGGGACTACAGACTTACTAAAATTTGTCCAAAACTTACAGAAACTCCCACCGGTCAAGAGACCGCCGCCCACCCTACTGGGACTACTGACCTTTCTAAAATGCGCTTAAAATTTACAGGATCTCCCAGCCGGTCAAGATGGAGCCGTGCCGTCACCCTACTGGGACTACAAACACGCGGATTCCATGCAAAACACTCCCAAACCATTTGAAACCAACAAAAATCGTTTCCCATCAATTGTTTACGTATCCTAGCATGATTCTAACTCGGAAAAACAACATATTTGAGCATGTGAATGGGAAATTTCGGATTCAAGTGATGTAGCATGGGATTTTCATCCAAACATGTGAGAATTGCAAACAAGCATGATATTCAACATCCAAATTAGCACCAATCATGAAAGATACAACTTTTAACATTCATATGAGATTATAACTACATAAAACCACACAATTCTAACATAAAAGTCGAGTAACCCATCACCGTTACCTTTTTCCACTTCAATCTTCTAAAGACTCGTCAATGATGTAGCTATCCTCCTCCGGGTTGTCTAAGTTCTCCCCTAAACACAAAAATAAAGATATTAAGTCAAGAATCCACATCCTTGAAAGATGAGAATTTCGAAAAAGAGGAAAAGATGGCAACTTTCTTACTTAGAAACAAGGGAAATGAGAAAAGGAAGAGAATGGCGCGAAAAGGAACGAGATTGGTGAAGAATTGAGTGAATTATGGTGATTTTAGGGTTGAGAGCAAGGGTTTAACAATGGTGGAGTGGTTGTTGGGGAAATTTCAGAAATTAGAATGAGGGAGATGAAGTTGTGAGGGTTTAGTTGGGGGTTAGTGTAGAGGAAAGAGGAGAGAAATGACCCATGAGTCAAGTTAAGCCCAATAACTCAAAATGAGTCGGTATCCACTAGAATTTTCGTCCCAAGTCTACTATAACTCGAGACGGAGAATAATATTATTAAAAATCTACACTATTATTACCGTTACGATATTTTATGAAAATAAGCTTTAAATAATAATTATTTAATAAAAATTACTTAAAAGTTTATTTAAAAATATTAAGAAAGTGCGGGGTGTTACAAATATGGTGTACAATGTGCCTCTGTCATGATTGTCTTTTTCAGCTCCTCATCATTAGGGACACATCACCTCCCATCAAACCTCAAACTACCATCTGTATGAATAGAGAATCTAGACACTGTCCCTTTCTTTACTCCAGCTCTCCACTCCACCATCTTGGGATCCAACTCCTGTTTACCGCGAATATCATCATAAAGATCAGGCTGCACTGTCAAATCTCCCATGGCATCCCCTTTCTGGATCATATGTATCCCAAACCTCCCAACCTCATCTCTCAATCTCATCAACGATATAGCTGTGCACAAAGAATGTACACTCTTCCTGCTCAAAGCATCTCCAACTACATTGGCCTTCCCTTCATGGTAGATAATATCCATGTCATAATCTCCAATCAACTCTATCTAGCTCCTCTGTCTCATGTTCAACTCCTTTTGAGTGAAGATGTACTTGAGACTCTTGTGATCTGAAAATACCTTAAAGGTCGTCCCATATAGGTAATGTCTCCAAATCTTGAGAGCAAACACAACTGCACCCAACTCCAGATCGTGTGTAGGATAATTCTCCTCATAAGGCTTCAATTGCCTAGAAGCATATGCAATGAATTTACCGTTTTGCATCAACACACATCCCAAACCATTCTTTGAAGCATTTATATACACTTCAAAGTTCTCACTCCCTTCAGGCAGTGCTAAGATTGAAGCTGTGGTCAAACGCTCCTTTAATGTTTGAAACGCCGTCTCACAACTCTCATCGAAACAAAACCTGTTCTCTTTCCTCATCAAAGCCGTCATAGGTCTAGCAATCTTGGAGAAAGCTTTCACGAACTGTCTGTAATAACCAGCTAAACTCAAGAAATTCCTGATCTCAGCTACATTCTTTGGTGCTTCCCACTTGGTAACTGCCTCAATCTTTGCAGGATCCATAGCTACCCCTTCCTTAGAAATCACATGCCCCAGAAAGGCAACTTTCTCCAACCAGAACTCACACTTGGACAACTTGGCATACAACTCATGCTCCCTGAAGGTCTGCAACACTATCCTGAGATGCTCCTCATGTTCCTCCTTAGTCTTAGAAAAGACTAAGATGTCATCTATGAAAACCACCACAAACTTGTCCAAAAACTGACTGAAGACTCTGTTCATCAAATCCATAAACACGCTGTTGCATTAGATAACCCAAACGGCATCACCACATACTCATAATGGCCATACCTCGACGTGAAAGCTGTCTTTGGTATGTCCTCCTCCCTAATCTTCACCTGATGGTACCCCGACCTCAAATCAATCTTAGAAAAGACTGATGCTTCACTCAACTGATCAAACAGGTCATCTATCCTTGTTAAAGGATACTTGTTCTTCACCGTCACTCTGTTCAGCTCCCTGTAATCTATACACAACCTCAAGCTCCCATCCTTCTTTTTCCCAAACAGAACTGGTGCTCCCCAAGGTATTACACTAGGTCTAATGTATCCCCTCTCAATCAGATCATCTAACTGCTTCCTGAGCTCCTCCAACTCCTTAGGACCCATCCGGTACAGTGCCTTAGAGATTGGCCCCGTCCCCGGTTTCTGCTGAACACTGAAATCTATCTCCCTCTTCAGTGGCAACTCCGGAATCTCCTCTGGAAAGACATCTGGAAATTCCCCCACAACTGGTATTTGCTCAACTGTCGGACTCTCCATCCTATCATCTCTCACATGGCACAAGATCATCGGGCACCCCTTCCTCAGATAAGACTTCAAGGTCACAGCTGCAATCAACTTAACTTTGGGTTTGGTAACAAACCCACGATAAGACACACTAATGCCCTTAGGACCTCTCAGAGACACTTTCGTTTGATGACAGTCTATCTTAGCTTTGTACTTTCCTAACCAATCCATCCCGACTATCATCTCAAAACCGTCTAAAGGAAACTCTAGCAAGTCTACAGGTAGATCAACTTGCCCAACCATCATGGATACATCTCTATGCAGCCTCCCACATGATACAGACTCACCCGAAGGTATAAAGACTTCCTCTCTTACAGACTCATATTCTCTCAAACCGAACTGCTTAACATGACTCGAATATACAAACAGCTGAGATGCCCCCGAATCAAACAAAACAAAGGTATAAACACTATTAACAAGAAAAGTACCAGTGATAACATGAGCGTCGTCCTCAGCTGCTTTCTTCTCCATCATAAACAGCTTTCCACTGGTCTTCTGCCCACCTCCTTGGACAGTAGTGGCTGAGGTAGTCGGCTTAGCACCCGACCCCTAGTTGTTGTTGGTGTTCATAGTTGGCTTCTGATAAGAATTACCTCCATTGCGGTTACCTCCACCGTTGTTGCTCTGGCCTCCCCTATTGTTCCATGACCCACCCGGTTTGTTGCTCGCATAACTCTGTGCCGACCCCTGAGAAAAACTTCCCTGTCCCGGCCTCTGGAAACCCCCACTCACCGCACTGGTGCACTCATGTCTCCTGTGGCCTACACTGCCAAAGTTAAAACAGGTCATCCGCCAGCTACTGCTACTATTCCCACGACCACGCCCATAGGAAGCCCCAGCACTAAACCCCGAGCCAGATGAATATGCTCTAGCCTGAGTGTGGTTGCCCTTCTTGTAGTTAGATTGGCGTCCACCCTCGCTCTCAGCCTTTCTTTTCTCACCACCTCTCTCTCGGGTCATCTCCACCAACCTCTCAGCTCTCCCCGCTCTCTCATAAGCTTCCTTAACATCTGTAAGGACTCCCACAGGTAGCTTCTCCATTATCTTGGGGGTCAACCCCTTCTCAAACTTCAATGCCAGGTTTTCCTCACTCAATCCCATATCCTCAGCGTACCTAGCCTTCTCATTAAACTGTCAGTAGTACTCAGCCACCGTCATATCAGATACCATCTTAAACCCATCAAACTTCTCTCTCAGCTTACTCCTCACATGCTCCGGCACGAACTCTCGCCTCATAGCCTTTCTAAACCCTTCCCAAGGAATAGCAGGTAACCCCTGCTTCGCATACATATCTCTAGCATTCACCTTTACCTTATCCCACCACTCTCCTGCTGCCTCCCTCAAGTAGAACGCAGTTTGTTCCACTTTCATCTCATCCGAGCAGTGCACCAAATCCTGGATGTTCTCCATCTCTCTGTGCCAATTATCTAGAAGAATTGGCTCCCCGATCCCCTTGTACTCTTTCGGGTTAAACCTCGCTATGTAGAGACTAATCTTTGAATGATCAACCTCCTTATCCTTGCCCACTCTCTTCAACGCATCTGTGAGAGCATCTTGGTGCTCCAACATCTTTACTATGTCATCGACTGACATACTCTCAGCTCTAGCATAAAGGGCGTTTCTCTTTGGCGGCATCTTGTAACTATATAAGAAAAGGTAGATATAAACACACATACTATAACCCAAAACACGTATATAGCCTGCACAGACCCCACTCGATCGAGTACCAGAACCCACTCGATCGAGTGCCCACCCTACTCGATCGAGTGCCTTGACTTCAGAACCTAATCAGACCTCCTGATCATAAACATACTCGACCGAGCTGACCAGCCACTCGATCGAGCGTCCCCTACTCGATCGAGTGCCCCTATGTACTCGATCGAGTACCCAAAAACACGATTCTGATCAGAAAAAAATAAAACTACCTACTCGACCGAGTTACACCCACTCGATCGAGCACCTCACCTACTCGATCGAGTGCCCCCCACGCGATCGAGTCATGCAGACTCGCATACACTACCCGCATGTTTATCTCACTTTCCCAACATAATATACAAGTTTTATAATTTCAACAAAATAACCATAACTACGCATGTATTTCTACACAACTCCCTATAAAATCAACAAATCAATCTACTTCATATTATCAAAATGCTATATTATAACTTACATCATGCTTTTCATCCATTTCAACATACGAATCACACATCTTTCATCTTCTACTCCATATCTCCAATTTTCCACATTCAACATCCAACGATTCATTACACATGCCACTATGTACACATATAAACCAAAAGACAACACATAAGACCCTGACACATACCCCACGTGACCGGTTTAAAATTGCAGGGCGATTTCGCGACTTTAGGACGTCTCCCAAGCCTTTGCATTAGCTCCTACAACTTCTACCCCGGGTTCATTTTAGTTGACGCCCTATGTTCATTAGATTCATTACTTACAGGTTTCAGGATTGTCTCTCTGATACCACTTTGTGACACCCCCATACTTTAAGTGCCTTACCATGACCACTCAGGTATAAGAACGTCACTATCTCGGTTTCCCGAGGCAATGATAATCAAAAGATAATAACGAAACATAATTTAAATAGTAATAAAGTTTAAGTGATTACAATTCCAAATCCAAACTGATAAAAATACGATGTATGTTCTCTTAAACCAAATGTCTCAAAACTACTAAAGAATGACAGCGGAAGACTCTAATCAGCTCGTGGTGACACATCCCAGCTAGCCCATATGCCTCTAATCAAACCTGCTCAACAACTGCTCACCATCCCGAATGGATCACCACAGTTTTACAAAACAAAGACGGGGTCAGTAGTAATCACACAATACAATCACAATAAGACAAGTAACAAAACAGCTCAACCGTCACATCAACCCAAACTCCATAATCAACTCCTCATCACTGACTACACACTAAAGTGTGTAGCCCTGCCAGAGTACCCATCGAAACAGGTACTCCACACCACCAGTGGGGGACCGCAGCCGTTCCCACCTAAGCCCCGCTCATCTCCATCGAGCGATAAACCCAAGTCCATTAATGTGCACATCCCTTCTGTGGCGGGTTCCACAGAAGGCGAATCATGGGCGTGAAGCCACTCCCGTAAGTGAATCCACTCAGCCATGGACCTACCCCGAAGATCACAGACAGATACAATCAACAACAATCAATAATGATAAAATCCAAAAACCGTCACAATACCAACATTATACTTATCAACAATCATAATCAAATCACCAATCCACATCATGTGACTAATACTGAGTAGGGAAACCCTACCTGGAATGCAAACACACACAGCAGACGATCTTAGCAGCTGTCTCAAAACCTCTCCTCTACGAATCTTCCTCCTATCACATAATCATACAATTACTACATACACAACTAATCATAAAACCCCCAATCCCATTAATTAGGGTTTAAACAATCTTAACCAAATGCGATAAAATTGGTATGTAGGACTTACCCTTGACGCAAGGATCACAAAGACACAAAGAACAATGAAATCCGACCTCTCAAGCTCCGGGATTTGTCAATAATGCGGATGAAGAGAACAACGTAGTTTGAAATCTCCTTTGAGTGAATTAGGTTTATAAAAAGTGTTTAGGGAAGAATGTTGGAGTAAGTGTCCCAGACAATAATGCAATCACAATTGTCGATCATGATGATCACATATTTAGATCTCATATTTAAGGATACCTGAGGGAAAGTAATATTTTACAGTCAAGTGGTCCACACATATCGGTAATGATTGGCTGACTAGAGTTTGAAATTACTGTCGTGCGACGGTGGTGATCAGTTGATATCCTGAGGTCATACCTATAGGGTAATACTCTTAATTGATCATTTAATTAATCGTATGCCGATACGAGTTAATTAAATTGCTTAAAATTGACGGATGATTTTGTGAGTATAATTAACGTGACTCATTGTAATTCGATTAAATGAGATACGGTCTAAATAATCGAATTGTTTTATTACTTAGATTGAATTATTGTTACGAAACAATTGAAACAAAATGAATAATTTATTATAAATACAAGTTGTAAATTTATAATTTGATAAACCATTTTGGTACAAGTAATTAAGAATTACTAGTTAATTTTGTATGTGCCATATTTTATTAATATGTTGATTTTTAATATGTTAAAAATACATTGCATTGTGACATGTCATGTAACATGTGACAAAATTGACAAATGACAAAATAAAATGGACTAACTATTTTATACATATGTACCGAAATTATGGAGGGGATTATGGTTGATATTGTGTTTTATTTTAAATAAAAACATAATGATTAAACCTAATATATAGCCTTGATATCTAGCCTATTCTTGAGAAGAACAAGACCATGCATTGGCCTAAAAATTCCCACTGCCACCCGGTTTTTAAGAGAGAAAACAAGAGGGTTTTCTCTTAAAAAAATTTTACACTACATACATTGATATTCTTGTTAGAGGTGGCAAACGGGTCAATCGAATCAGTTTTGGTTCGGGTTCTTTCGGATCGGGTTATTTCGGTTTATCTTTTTTTTCGATTTCAGTTCGGTTCAACTCAGGTTGAATTCAGTTTTCACTTTTAATCGGTTGTAGATATTTCGGACCAGTTCAGGTTCGAGTTGGGTCAATATCGATGCAAATAAAGTTCGAGTCGGGTTAATATCAGAGCAGATGAGATTCGAGTCAGGTCATAATCGGATCGGATGTCAAGGGATTAGGTCTTTATTCAAAACATTCAATATAATACGAATAATTTTTTTTTTTAAAAAGTAATAAATAATGTTTTTTTTTTTTGTATAGCTACGATATAATATTAATTCATTGGCGTCAAATGGGTGACACTCATGTACAAAAAGACACCCTAGATGTGACGCCTACACTACTACAAATCTAGGCAACTACAACGCCCCTTTAACAACGATTATTCACGAAAATCACAATAGACGTTGTAGAATGTATGGCGCGAATTTTACTAAAATGAATTACAACGGGTATGTTATAAAAACCGTTGTTAATAATTTGGCGCAAAATTGACGCAAAGTTAGTGAAAAGTAATCACAACGGTTACTTTTGGAACCCGTTGTTAAAACTTATTTGACAACGGTTGTTGTTTAATAACCGTTGTCAATACCTTCCATACTATAAACCACACAAACACAAGTCTGCTACAGCCACAAAACACAAACCTTAATACACAAACACAAACCCAACAGACAAACACAAACACAAACACAAACAAAACACACACTTTCTCATCGTCTCTTTCTCTCTTTCTCATCGTCTCTTTATCTTCTCGCCGTCACTGTTGATTTCATCGTCTAATTATCAGGTAAATCTCGCCGTCACTGTTGGTTTCATCGTCTTTCATCGTCATTATTTTCTTTTTCTAATTATTTCATTTGCATGTGTATGTGTTAGTTTTTATCGACCATTATGTTATTTCTTTAAGTATTATTCGCTTAATTAGCTAGTAAAACAAATTAAATAAACTAAAACAAAGAAGACGCAAGATGATAGAGAGGAATGCATGATAAACATAATTAATATATATATATATATATATATATATATATATATATAATAAATACATAAATTAAAAACAAAATTTACATTAATAAAAATGCAATTCTTATATTTTCATAGAGGGTCTTATTCTCCTCTATGATATCCGTCCTCTCCTCCTTGGCTATTTGGAGGTTCCGTTCAGCAGTTGCTATATCGTCATATAGCTGCAACTGCTGCTGCTCCGTCAAGCCATCTTCTTTGGCGTCCTTCAGAATGGATCGAGCATCCGCAAGGTAGCTCCTGAAACTTTCCTCAATGTGGAGCAACCGGCGGATGAAACTATTGTTGTTCTCGATCATAGTAAGATTCTTAAAGATGATATCATTCATTTTGTTGGAGTTTGGAGTTTGTTTTGAAAGATTAAGTAGGGTTAATTTATTTGGAGTTTGTTTTAGCAGTTAGGGTTTGGAGATGTATATAGTGAGATAATGGAATGTTAGTTGAGATAATGCATGTATTTATACTAACCAATGTGTGGTTTGAGTTGTTTTTTAATTAATATATATGTTAGGAAGTTGTGCCATAATCATCATCATATCTCTCAATGCTGCTTCAAATCTTATTACTAACCCTTCTTATTCCATATTGTCCATTCATATGCACAGGGATGGCAGTAATAATGCATGCATCGGAATTATAACGGGCCGTAATTATGCATGCATCTAGTAATATTTAATTTTTTTTTTAAGAACAAACAACAACGGTTATTTATAAAAAGACCGTTGTCTGTAGTTATAACAACGGTTTTGTATATTACAACCCGTTGTTATAACTTTCCCCCCAAAATTGAGTCACACTTTCCTCAACGGGTTTTTATACTTAAAACCGTTGTTAATAGTTTTAACAACGGGTTCCTTAAGAAAACCAACCGTTGTTAAAACCTTTTACAACGGACGCTTTAACAACGTCCGCTTTTTTAAATAACAACGGTTTTTAACCGTTGTTATAGCCTGTATCTGTAGTAGTGCTAGGTACAATCGGGTCATTTCGGGTTTCAATGTTAGGTTTCTGTCATCAATGTACTGCTTGAAAACGGTTCCGGTATATATCGGTTCGAATTAAAACAATTCAGGTTGAAACAGTTCAGGTTCATTCGATTTTGGGTCTATTTCGGATATTACAAATTCGGTTCGATTTCGAATCAATTCAGGTCGATTTAAGTTTCGGGGTGAAGTTCAGTTATACCTTTCGGGTGTATGGTCAGGTGTCGATTCAGGTATTTTCGATCGGTTTTTCGGATTCGGTATACTTTTCCCAGGTCTAATTCTTGTAGTGTAGTATCATTCAACCACTCTCTAAAAATTGTGAAACATTTTAGAGAAAGAAAAGTCATAAAAATCCTCTCATCTTAGCCGAAATAAGAGAGAACAAAATCACCATTTTTGTGTCAACTTTAAGCTTGTTTTAATTAGTACTAGTCATATATTAATTAAAATCATTAAGGGTATTCCTTGGGTATAATTCCTTAGGAGAGATTCTAAACTTGAATCTTATTCTTCCATTTTGGAAAGCTCAAGATCTAGTAAGAAGGTTAACTTACTAGTGCCCATTTATCCGAAATCATCAATGTATGAATTGATTTTTCTTCTTATACTTTGTAATAGTTTTGTATGCATAAGATCCGTTAGATCCGTTTTAATTTTATGACTAAATTAAATCATCATACTATGAATATGTAAACATATGAGATTAATGAATCCCAACAAGTGGTATCAGAGCTCATGGTTGTTGCATGCAAAATCGGGTTTGTTTTTCCGAGTTAATTAATTAACAAATAAAACTTGTTATTTAGGATTTATGAAGATAAATCATGAAATAATTTTGCATGTTATAAGTTTCTGGTCCTAAATGAATTTTAGGACATATGGGACGATTTATGGATTTTATTGTTCATTTTATATATTATTGGCATTAAAATGTGATTTTTATGAGGAAAATGTCATTTTTGGACGAAAAATAGTTAAACTTCGAATTTTTCAGTGATTGTTGGATATGTTATCACATATATTATCTACTGGTTGCATGTTAAATTTCATGAAAAACTAAGTTATTTTGCATGAAATATGGATTTTATGAGTTTAAATTGAATTTTAAGGGTTTATTAGGTTATTATGAGTTATATTTTGAACTGGTCATGAACATTTTATATGTTGTCACATGCAATTTTAATCAGTGTGTGTAAACATCTTAGACGAGTTGAACTTCTTATGCATGATTTATGAATTTTTGAGTAAAAATTCGATAAATAGTGACATAAATTAGCCTATAATGCTAAAACATATTTCATGACTAAAGAAAAACATCATATGTTGCATTTTATCCCACTTTTCAGATCTAAAAGTGAAAATTTGGTTAAAATTATTTTTCTCATATTTTAATGGTCATATTTGATAAAACCGATAAGCCGCAACGATGTTTTTCTCGAAAATTTTTCAAAATAGTTAAGCTAAATTTTGAATATTATGAGTGTCATGGTATTTTTGCAGAATGTTCATGAGTTTAAATTTCAAATTTTGAAATTATTTGGAATTTTTATAATTTAATTTGTAGTTTATAGTATAATATTGTATTTTTGGTCCATAATGAACAACATTAAGAAATCAAGTTGAGTTATTGTCAAAATATTAGTGAAGACTAAGTTTTGAGTCCTTAGATGGTTAGGGTAATTAACTTGAACATAAATATGAATTTATGAGGCATTTTGTGATTTTAACAAGTTTATAATCACGCAAATCCATAAAAACCGATAAAATATACGATATTGGCTCTTAAAAGGCGATTTAGCATAAAATTAAGCATGTTCATACATATCATAATGCTGCATTTTATTTATGACTGTCATATTTTTCATTTTATATAGTTTTTGAATTATGTAATTTTACTTAGTATGGCCTTAGTTTTTAATTGATATTACCCGAAATGCATGGAAATATCGATTCGGTTGTAATTATTGTGATCTCGTATCACCGTTTTGTAATTTAATAGATTTATTTTTATTAATGTATAATAGGAAATTATGTAATTTTTATTTATTACTTTGTAATTTCCCGGAGTTTCCATGAAGACGGTGTTACCTCGAGATGCGTGCCAAGACCGAAGTTCAAGGGACCTAAGGAGTTGGTTTCCGAATTTATAATAGTTTATTAGATTTACTATTTTAGGAAGGCCATACTAGGACTTTATATTTATGCTTTGCATTTTATTTATATGTTTGCATGCATTGCTAAATCGCCATAACTAAACATGCATTTTATTTAATCGAGTCATCGACCGTGTCAATTATAATTATCGTAGTTCACCGCTTTAGTTCACTTAAAACGTGATAGATAATAAATTGACATGACCTCTAACTAAATTAATAATTGAGAAATAGCCTTACCAAATAGTAGAACCCATGAAGTACCAATTTCATAAGGGAGTTGAGTCGGCTTCACCGTAATACAAACCTTGTTACGTTGGCGAAGTGGGGTAGTAAAATGTTATTACATCGAAATTTGGATTGAGCTCAACAGAAGTTTTCGTGACCGTAGTCGCATGTGTTCCGAGCTAAAGATAAATATTAGAGTAATTTTATCGACCGAGAGTTCTAAAAGTAGAATCGATTAAAGAGTTAATCCACCGAATTATATTGATAAGGGATGAATCGGCTCACCGTGCCCGAGTTAATAAGAATTTGGATCTCGGGATCATTTATAATAGTTGGGTAGAGGTCACTATATAAATGTTTAAAATTTGTTTAAAAATGTTTGCAAATTTTATTAAAATGACAAATGTTAATATTTCCTTTACCTCCAAATTTGTAGTTGATATATATCACAATGGATCCACCACAAGCAACCACACCAATTACCATTGAGTCATGTCACAAATTATTTGACGAAATTTGCTCCAACCACCAACTCGATACTACTAGAGAGCTTCATTTTGGGATCGGTTCTGATGGAAACCTCAATTTCATCACTTCCTCCTTACCTCCTACTATAACTAGGCCTTGTGTGAATGCGTCTCGGGTAGACCATGTCAGTAAGTCTATGAAATCCCTATCTTAGGAAGAAAGGGATGCCGAAGTAAGTGGGAGTTCTAGCAAGCAAGTTCTTGCTACAAAAGGGAAATGGTTCAAGAGGAAGGGAAAGAAAGGGACAAAATTCAACGATGGTAACAAAAGGACTAGTGGGACTAGTATAGGAGCCAAAGTTGATGATGAATGCCATTATTGTCATGGCATGGGACATTGGATGAGAAATTGCCCCATATATTTGGGAAATATTAGGGATGGACTTGTCATTCCACTTGGTTAAATTCCTTGTGAGATTTATGTTATTGATGTAAATTTCACTTCCACCACAACATGGGTACTAGATACTGGCTATGGTTCTCACCTTTGTAATCATTTATAGGGGCTAAGAAACGTGGAAAGGCTGAGCAAAGGCGATGTTGATCTCCGACTTGGGAATGAAGCTAGGGTAGCGGCCGCGTCCAAGGGTACTTATGTACTTGTTCTACCGAATGGATTTGAATTGTATTTACATAATTGTTTTTATGTACCTACTCTATCTACGAACATCATTTCAGTTGCTATGTTAGACATAGAAGGTTTTAATTTTGCCATTAAAAACAATTGTTGTACTATTTCTATAAATGACTTGGTCATAGGCCGAGGTTCATCTATTAATGCCATTTATATTCTAGAGACATCAAATCCAAGTAAAGACATCTATAATATACAATCAGAGAAACTCAAATCAAGTGATCCAAGCGAATCGTACATTTGGCATTATCGATTGGGTCATATCATTGAGAATCGCATTAAAAGATTAGTTTCCACTAATGTTATTAAACCATTCGATTTTCAATAATATTGTGTATACGAATCTTGTCTCCTAGGAAAAATGACTCGTAATTATTTTAGTGGTAAAGGGACTCGAGCTAGTGAACTATTGGGACTTATACACACCGATGTATATGGACCAATGACCATCACCGCTAGGGGAAACTATGACTACTTCATAACCTTCACCGATGATTTAAGTAGATATGGGTATATCTACTTAATGAAGTATAAGAGTCAAACATTTGAGAAATTTAAAGAATTTCAAAATGAAGTAGAAAACCAATTGAACAAAAGGATAAAAGCACTACGATCCGATCGTGGTGGAGAGTATCTTAGTAATGAATTTGATTCACACTTGAAAGGTTGTGGCATTGTGTCACAACTCACTCCACCCGATACGCCACAACTCAATGGTGTTGCCGAAAGGAGAAATCGAACCCTACTAGATATGGTTCGATCTATGATGAGTCAAACCGAGTTACCCGACTTGTTTTGGGGATTTGCAACCAAACCGCAATCAAATCTTTGAATAATAGTCCAACAAAGGCAACCAAAAAGACTCCATATGAGATGTGGACAGGAAGGGTTCCTAATATGTCCTATATGAAGATTTGGGGATGTAATGCTTACGTCAAGGCAAAGACCGACAACAAGCTTGCCCCACGATCCGAAAAATGCATCTTTGTAGGTTACCCCATTACCCCCAGAGGATATTACTTCTACAAACCTCAAGAAAACAAAGTGTTTGTGTCTAATGAGGCTGTCTTCTTAGAAAGAGAGTTTATTTCTAAGAGACAGAGTGGGAGAAATTTTGAACTTGATGAAATTCAAGAGCCACAAACCGAAGTAGAGACGCAAGAAGACGTTCATTCGTCGTCTAAGTCTGTTGTTATTCCTCAACCGAGGAGGTCGGGTCGAGTTTCTCGCCATCCTGATAGATATGTTGGATTTATCGAAGAGGATGGGACCCTCGATGTGCTAGTTTTAGAAAGTGACAAACCCGCCACCTACAAAGCTGCAATCTCTAGTACCAATTCAACTTTATGGCTTGAGGCCATGTAATCCGAAATAAGTTCTATGCATGAAAATCAAGTCTAGAACTTGGTGAACTTGCCTGAAGGGGCAATGTGACACCCCTCGTTGAGGCAACTAAATATAACTAGTAAATCGTGGCGGAAACACGAGATTTTTAAAACTTTTAAAAACTTCTAGTGGAGTCCAACGCGAGGTATCACCAACACGATAGATAAGTTTAGATAATTAAGTTTTAAGTTTACCACACAAGTCTATTTATTGGGGAAAAGATATCCCACGAATTAACATCAATTCGA
The DNA here is from genome assembly GCF_048544455.1 of Silene latifolia. Classification (NCBI taxonomy): domain Eukaryota; kingdom Viridiplantae; phylum Streptophyta; class Magnoliopsida; order Caryophyllales; family Caryophyllaceae; genus Silene; species Silene latifolia. Next base: position 371,770,471 of record NC_133538.1, read on the forward strand.
AAAGTAGGTGAGTCTATTATGAAATAACTAATAAGGTCCGAGGTAAGAACTCGCTAGCTCACACGGTCTTCCCCACTTAAGCTTCATCACCAACCTGTCATTCATAATAAATATGAAAGCCACAGTCAGTGGGGAGTAACTCAGGGTTCTCCCAGCCACAATATGTCAAAATACAAGTAATTAGGAATGTAATTAAACAAACAAGCATCTTACGGTAACAAGAGAATCATGATTAGTATACAAAATGCAATAAGAGTAGTTATGCATAAATGAGAGAAGAATTATTAGGTCAAACGGTCACAAATTGACTCGACTCAAATGTAAGACAAATTACAAAGTATAGACTCAAACAAGACAACCCTCTAGACTCCAACCTCTTGGTAGGACGACGATCATAATACGGTCCTAGTCTAAACCTGGCCAGACTCTCGGGATGGACGACACCCGATTCGAAAAACGATACCAAATCGTATCCAAGACTCGAAATATGGTACACCTAACCGTGCCCGAAAGTCGAGTAACCTCAAATCGGAACCTTGTCACCTAACCGTGACCCCCGGTCCGAAGAGGCGGAAGGAAAAATAGCCCAACTCGGAAACAATGGCACCTAACCGTGACCCAATGTCCGAGGGCAAATAAATAAGGAATGTCGCGTAGTCTCACAATGTAAAACGTCACACTCGGGTCACAAATACGAGTGGAAAAGATTGCACAAACATAACGTAAACAATTCATGTGAAGCATGCATAAGTATAAAGGTATGAGAAACATCAGGTACTCTCTGCCGGTGTGGGCACCGGCTGCCGGCCCACCGGCAGAGGATTCATGCTATGGTGAACAATGTCAAATTAGGTGAAGGTGTATTCTCTGCCGGGTGGCCGGCTGCCGGCCCACCGGCAGAGGATTCAAGCTAAAGGAAACAAGGTCAAAAACATTCAATGTGTATCCTCTGCCGGGTGACCGGCTGCCGGCCCACCGGCAGGGAATACCCACTATAGTCAATTAACTTCAACATTTCACATTGTGTATTCTCTGCCGGTTGACCGGCTGCCGGCCCACCGGCAGAGGATTCACCCTTTTATAAAAGACACCAAAATTTCATGTACGCGCTGCCGGTTGGGTAGGCCGGCTGCCGGCCCACCGGCAGAGGATCACTGTACACGAAACTCATCAAACATCCATCTAAAGTCTTCCAATTTCGACTATCTTTCATTTAATCATTTCATACTTCTTTAACATGATGAATACTCAGAAAATTACCACTTTCAAGATGTCATTAACATATGGGGTTGTTTAGTAATCATTAAAATGAGGTTTAATCATGTAATTATGAGAGAATTCCCTTAAGACAATCTCATATTTCACCATATTGCAACAAGGCATGAAATTACTCCTTAGACATGTGAGAATTATCATACAAGTATTCCACTCAACACCAAATCACCACAAAGCATGAAAGACACCAAATTTAACATTCATATGAGTCTAATACTACATAATTCACACAATTTTAACATAAAAGTCGAGTAACCCATCACCGTTACCTTTTTGCACTTCAATCTTCTAAAGACTCGTCAATGATGTAGCTATCCTCCTCCGGGTTGTCCAAGTTCTCCCCTAAACACAAAAACAAAGGTATTAAGTCAAGAATCCACATCCTTGTAAGATGAGAATTTCGAAATAGAGGAAAAGATGGCAACTTTCTTACTTAGAAAGAAGGGAAATGAGAAAAGGAAGAGAATGGCGCGAAAAGGAACGAGATTGGTGAAGAATTGAGTGAGATATGGTGATTTTAGGGTTAGTAAGGAAAGGTTCAACAATGGTGATGTGGTTGTTGGGAAATTTCAGAAATTAGAAGTGAGGGAGATGAAGTTGTGAGGGTTTAGTTGAGGTTTTGTGTAGAGAAAAGAGGGGGAAAAAGGCCCATGAGTCAAGTTAAGCCCAATAACTCAAAATGAGTCGGTGTCTACTAGAATTTTCGTCCCAAGTCTACTATAACTCGAGTCGGAGAATAATATTATTAAAATCTACACTATTATCACCGTTACACGGCTAAGACAATATTTTATGAAAATAAGTTTTTAAATAATAATTATTTAATAAAAATTACTTAAAAGTTCATTTAAAATATAAGAAAGGCGCGGGGTGTTACAGGCAAGGCCTCTTCACTGCAAATGGATCTTCAAAATAAAGAATGGCATAGAAGGACATGATGATGTCTACAAGGCTAGGCTAGTGGAAAAAGGTTTTACTCAAGTTCATGGTCTTCACTATGACGAAACCTTTGCCCCCGTGGCTATGCTAAGATCAATTCGGATATTGTTAACGATCGCCGCATTTCATGATTATGAAATTTGGCAAATGGATGTCAAGACCGCTTTTCTAAATGGGCATTTAGAAGAAGAGGTGTACATGATACAACCCGAAGGCTTTGTGGATCCTAAAAATCCTAACAAAGTATGCAAGCTTAAGAGATCCATTTATGGTCTTAAGCAAGCATCGAGAAGTTGGAACCATCGATTTAATCATGTTATAAAAGAAAATGGTTTTACTCGAAGCATTGAGGAACCATGCTTATACATGAAGTTCAGTGGGAGCAATGTTGTGTTCCTAATATTGTATGTGGATGACATACTACTCATTGGAAATGATATTCCAATGATGTCTTCCGTTAAGAAGTGGTTGGGTAACCACTTCCAAATGAAGGATTTAGGAGAAGCACAACGCATATTAGGTATCTGGATCTATAGAGACAGACCCAAAAGGATATTGGCATTAAGTCAAGAATCTTATGTTGATAAGATTCTTCGTCGCTTCAGCATGGACCAATCCAAAAGAGGCTTGGTTTCTATGGTTAGTGGGACCATATTGAGCAAGTCTCAATCACCCACCGAACCCCAAGTTGTTAAACGCATGAAGTTGATCCCTTATGCTTCCGCCATTGGATCAATCATGTATGCCATGATAGGCACTCGTCCAGATGTCTCATATGCTTTGAGCATGATGAGTAGATATCAAGGAAATCCTAGTGAGAGTCACTGGATTGTCGTCAAAAACATCCTTAAATACTTGCGAAGGACTAAGGATTCTGTCTTAATGTTTGGAGGTGACTCCGAGCTCTGTGTTAAGGGTTACACGGATTCCAGTTTTCAAACAGACAGAGATGACATGAAATCACAAGCTGGTTTTGTTTTCATGCTCAATGGTGGTGCCGCTAGCTGGAGAAGCTTCAAGGAAGCTGTGACTGTGGATTCTACAATGGAGGCTGAGTACATAGCAGCATCAGAAGCTGCCAAGGAAGCTGTATGGATCAAGCAATTCTTGGAAGGGCTAAAAGTAGTACCTACCGCCAATGATCCCATTACTCTTTATTGTGATAACAATGGGACTATCTTCCAAGCTAAAGAGCCCAAGTCTAGTAATAAGTCTAGACATGTACTTAGAAAATTCCATGTAATTAGAGATTTTATTGAAAGAAAGGAAATTGCGATTGTTAAGGTTGGGACGGATGATAACATTGCTGATCCGCTCACAAAGCCTTTATCGCAGGCTAAGCATGATGGACATGTTGCGTCCATGGGACTTAAACGCATGCCAGTTTTATGTTAGACTTTGATATAAAATAAAAGAGTTGTTTTATTTGTTCACATGCATAATCACATTTGTCTTTTAATTTTTCCATTACTTTACTCATATTCAAATGGGTTGTGGAGACAATATTGAACCCCATTAAAGTGAACTAAATTGACATAGTAATCGCCCATAATCACTTGTATGAGGTGACATCTCGAAGTGACTAGAGTGTGATGCAATTGATGGCAAGTTCAAGTGCCATAGAGTCATATGAGATGACTATTCGATCACATAGGCAGACTGTTAGGAACACTTTGTCGGGCCTAATGACCGCTTATAGAGTTCTGGCAAATTTATATAGCCTGGTCGTGGCAACAGCTACTATAGTATTCTAATGAGTCGATTATTTTGACTAAAGACTATTCGCACAAGGTGGCACAATTTCAGAGTAAATTTGATTTATGTTCCTACGACCTTCGTAAATGGGGTTAAAGGGCTTATTTTGGGTTATGATTAGCTGTGGCTAGTCGAAGGGAATAATGCGATAGGAATTATCCACCCCTTTGTCAAGGTTAAAACAATATCTCAGGGCCACTCGAGGAGTAATGAACTGGAAATGTGTGGCCACGCTCGGAAGGTATCTATGGTAGATAATTCCGGTCAATCAGTTATTCTTCAGATTGAGGAAACCACTCTCGATATGATCACTTGCAAGTACGACCCGAAAGACACCTTGCATTGAGTGGGAGATAGTAATAGGACAAGAGAATTGGTGACGCACACTTGTCGAGGACAAGTGGGAGATTTTTGGAGTAAGTGTCCCCGACAATAATGCGATCACAATTGTCGATCATGATGATCACATATTAAAGTCTCATATTTAAGGATACATGAAGGAAATTAATATTTTACAGTCAACTGGTCCACACATATCGGTAATGATTGGCTGACTAGAGTTTGACATTACTGTCGTGCGACGGTGGTGATCAGTTGATACCCTGAGGTCATACCTATAGGGTAATACTCTTAATTGATCATTTAATTAATCGTGTGCCGATACGAGTTAATTAAATTACTTAAAATTGACAGATGATTTTGTGAGTATAATTAACGTGACTCATTGTAATTCGATTAAATGAGATACGGTCTAAGTAATCGAATTGTTTTATTACTTAGATTGAATTATTGTTACGAAACAATTGAAACAGAATGAATAATTTATTATAAATACAAGTTGTTGTAAATTTATAATTTGATAAACCATTTTGGTACAAGTAATTAAGAATTACTAGTTAATTTTGTATGTGTGTAGATACCCAGTATCTGCTGAGACTCCAATAAACACTCGATGATTATCAGACTATAACATGTTTTGGAATCACAGCGTTTGATCGACAGTTTGTGTACAACTTTACGTCGGAAAACTTAAAACGATTTTGAAAATAAAACATTTCAAAACTTTTCAAAAGTACCTGGAGTGTTTAATGCACGACGACGGGGTTGCAATAACACTAACTAGAGTCAAAACCGACACCGGACCAAAAACCGACTCAAAAATTCAAAATCCCGACTCCAACAATGAGTCAAACCGAGTCAACCACAAAAAACAAAACATTAAAAGCCTTCTATACTAAGATTTCCCGGATTCATGAATGGTCAAGTACCAAACATGTGACTACAAATCCTAGGATAGAACAAATCATGATTGCACTTGTGTGAAAGTGACAGGACAACTCGAAGACCCGCGACATGGCTCGCGCCTCTTTGAGCAGCCCAGGTGGCCACGTCGCTCAAAACTCACACAACCACTCATTTTACTATAAATACGCCTCAAATGTCTCCATTTGAGAACTTACGCGAGTGTCCGCCCCCTCTCTTCTCCCTTAAAATTCTCGACTCGACTTCTTAGGTCACAATCCGACGCGTATTTACGACCTACCGATCATAAATACAAGCCTTAAACATTGTTTGGTACCGTCATCGTGCATTAAATCACTTGACCGACCACTTCGACCACTACACCGTCACTAATCTTAATAAAACACTCTTTTTACTTACCAAAACGGTTTTAAACTGAGTCTTTTCCGACCAAATGAGTTGTTACACTTACGTCGGTTTCTCGCCGTAATCAAACATGTAAGTATGAGGGTGTAAAAATCCTTCTTTTATCATGTCTTCATTTGTTTTATGACTATAACATGCTAAAACATGCATAATACGATCCAAAACGTGGGATAAATGAGTCAAAACTGACTTTTGGCCTGAGGTAGAAGCCCCTTATTGTGCACAAAGACTCGCGCCTCAATGGGGTGCCCAGGTCAGAACTCAACCGTGTTTGTTCTCGTCTTTCCCCTTTAATCCATTTTCATATTTGTAATCGGTTTTTACCATTTCAAATATTTTCAAACCTTTTTTATTTTAGTTTATTTGTTTTTAACCATAAAACATTTTTCGCCCTTGGTTCCTCATTCCATGACGGTTAAATCCGTGTTTCGGTGATAATATTTGATTAATTACATTTAAAAGGTATTTTAAATCCTTTTATTTCATTTTGGGAGGTATTTTACAGCCTTTCATCATTTCTTTACATTTTCAAAACAAGCATATTAGTCACCAACACAAAGTCATCATTGGTTCGACATACCATGCCGGATTTTAAACCGGGTACGATGATGAGCATCAACTAATTATATTCAAATGAACTTAAAACAATTAGTTCATAATTATTTTCAAAACTATTCATGTCAAGCTTGTCAAGTCAAACTCGACACCGAATATCATCAAAATAATGATGGTTATTCGAGTCTCATTCCTCAAATCAACAAATACGGTCTAAACGACCCTTTCAAACCAAAACGGGTTCAAATACCCATTTTTCAACACGTTTTATAAACGTTTTTCAAATGGTCAGAACGCGTCTTAAACCGTTGACTGACCCGCGCCTAAACATGCCCCTTTTCTCTTATTTTCAAAACCAGGGGAGACGCCCTTGCATCGCCAATAGGCTCGCGCCTCATATGGCCGCCTGACATAGGGCCTGTTCCCTTTTCCAACATTAGTCTAGGACGATCCCGACTCCGGTTAGCCCGGATATAGGATGGATCAGATGACTATTTGCTCATTCGAAAATCATATTTGCAAAATGCTTTACTAAGACAAATGGATCACGTTATGCACCACAAACCTAATACGGTAAATGGATGTTTAATTTCCGTCTTGCATGCAAATCAACCATTAATCCAACTCGACATCTTATACTTGATACTTGGATTAAATCAACCGACTTAGAAAGCTCTCACATGTTAGGTTTAAATTATTGGATGCACATTCATGCATTTAAACCGTTTTATCAACTTTTGCATTCAACCAACCAAGATCGATCAGTAGAGTCTGCTACCGCGGGCGGGATTGGGTGTCTGATTAAAGGGCTTCCCAATACGTACCTTCACCTCTTACTCAGAAACTTTGGATCGTGGACGAACTTATCCAGGGCGTACGAGAGTCATTCTAGAGATAGGATGCTAAAGAGGGACGATTCCTTATCTTTAGTACCTATGTCAAACACTGCTTTGTGCTTCGTTTGACCGAGGTATAAAGTGGATTCGAACTGGTTCCAAGCATCCCACAAATGCTTGGTGGCGACTCCGAACATCTCTAATCGTTTCGAGACCCTTACCGAGACGAAACCGACCGATCTAAAACGATCCGGTCGAAAGCATTTTTACGCCGCCGAGCGTGGCTTTCAAAAGATCGTTGTATGTCCACAGATCGGCTGGGCTTGCAGGTGGGCCATGTCCACAGATTGGTGACTCCACTGGGGAAAACTAGGACACTTACATCTTTGTGATCCCTAGATGGTGAGACTCGAACGAGGTCTTGGTTGGAATGTTTTAATTGATATTACGGTCACGGTCGAGTTCCTTGTTCGGGCCCACAACCTAACCTTCATCGACCAATTGGCTCGTCTCGTCGGCGTGAGTTTCCTCATCCCCGCGTTTCGAATTCCGATTGAAACAAGCATACCATTGACGTCACACATTTCTGTTTCGTCAAAGAGCTTTCATCACTTTCGAGCACGAGGCTAGGGCACCGTCCTTACACATTTTGTTTGGATTGATATCCCTCTCGCAAATCGGGATTTGATTGCTTGGTGTGTAACCCACCCTTCTAAGCCAAAACCCGTGTCAGCATAATGCATAATATAATGAACTGTGAGTGCTTATGTGCTACTTGATCATAAGTCCTTCCGCGTCATTTTCAACTTTCGAAAAACACCCTTTTGCGCCGTTATAATGGCCATTTCAAACCTCGGTCTTCTGCCGACCGTTGCACGCCTTTTCTAGGCCGTCGTAATGACGATTTTCAAACCCGGTTTTTATAACCATTTTAACACGCCTTTATAGGCCGTCGTAATGACGATTTTCAAACCCGGTTTTTATAACCATTTCAACACGGCTTTCTAGGCCGTCGTAATGACGATTATCAAACCCGGTTTTTATAACCATTTTAACACGCCTTTTTAGGCCGTCGTAATGACGATTTTGAAACTCGGTTTTCTACAACCATTTCAAATCACTTTTTTACGCTGTTATAATCGCCGCGTCTAGACACGGACTTTAACCTGTCTCGCGCCGACAATGGCTCTTTCAAAACCCGAGAAAAGCACACACCCATTTCTCGAGACACTTTCGAGATCCCGAGGACCATGCACCGTCCCCGAGACCTCTTCAAACATTTCAAACTCGATTTTCAAAACATACAATTTTGAATTTCAAAAACCGTCTTGGGAGGCAATACCTTGTTTTCCGAGCCGATTCAAACTCAAACCGTCTTTTCCAAATAAACTTAAGACAACCCCTTCAACTGACCGACTTGCGGAGATCTCTATCTTCGGAAGCCGTCCACAAAGCGACAAATGAATCTTTTTGAAAATTTCTATTTTCGAAAACTTCAGTCCACCATTCCAATTCCGCCTCGTGTCTATCGAGTCGAAGCAAACGTACTTATGGGTCTTTACTTATGAGTCGTCTCACCACGAGACTCGTTCAATGGCGCCACGCCGCTACGTTGGACACGTGTCTAAGGTTCGGTCAACACCGTCACGTCATAAATCGAGTCAGCACCGAGGTACCACACACGGTCATCCTCGTCTTGTTGAGTCTGATCTTTGTCTTGTCCTTTGCGTTGTCTGCGTTCAGTCTTTGAACCGTGTCGGATTGAGTTGTAATGTGAGCCGTTTTTCTGCCTCAGAGTCATGGCCCCGTCTTCAACTTCGTCTTTCAACAGCAACAACAATGATAATAACAGAGATGTCACGACTGCTCAGCTAGCCAGCCTTCTCACCGCTCTTAAGGTCACCCTGGATCGTGTGGAGACCGGTATCGACACCGTGGAAAACAAAGAAGCTGGAGAACTGATGTGACCATAATTGGCGCATATTTAGCCCCCGAATTAGCCTTGTTCTCATGCTTTTTAGTGCCTATTTGGGTCATTTCTTATCTTTAGTTCTCTGTTTTGCATATTCTTTGAGATTTTGATCCCTTGGTAGGAAAGGAGTAAGAATCTTGCATTTTCATGGCAAAACGAGACTAAATTGATCGAATTCAATGACCAAGCATCAAGGAGAGACAAGATTAGAAGGCCTTTGTACATATTATAGTAGAAGAGCAAAGTTGAGAAAGGATCCTTGAGTCCCCAAGGAATTTATGAAGAAAAGGGAAGAAAAGAAGAAGATTTGTTGCTGACTGACAATCCGAGCGGATTGTCACCAATCCGTCCGTCCCGCAGCAGCACAATCCGAGCGACTTTGCCTTAATCCGCTCGGATTCCCCCTCCACAATCCGTTCGGATTCCCTTGAATCCGCTCAGATTCCAACGCCAGAATCCGCCCCTCCCGACCCTATTCCGCCCGGATTCCAGCACAGCACAGATTGTCTTCTCCAAGCTACGAAGAAAGAAGCCCTTCTCTCGGAAAATACCGGCTCCTCCTTGCTCAATCTAAAAAGTGTAATTACTAGTTTAGCTCTTAGTTAACCCTAATGCATCCTCCCTAATTTCCACTATAAATACCCCATTAGTCTAATTAGAGGAGCATGTTCTTCTTATCAATAATTAGTGTAGTTAATATCAATCAAATCTCTCTTTAATATTGTAATCAAGTATTAATCAAGTTTTAATCTAAGTTTTAGTTCTTTAATCTCTCTTTTGTTCATCCTTTATTTTGGGTAATTGAAGATTATTTGGGTTATTGTTGGGAGATTGACAACCTCTCAATCAAGCATTCAAGTACTTCTTTTATCTTTGCTTTATTATTGGAATCATTAGTAGGTATAATATCTTAATCCCTTTTTAATTATTGTTAATTACTTTCATTTATTCATCATGTTTCATATTGTTGGTATGATTGACAACCTTGCTAGCATGATCAACATGATAATGAGTGAATAGTCTCTTAGCTAGGGTTAATGGGCGATTAGGGGAAACCAACATGGGGAATGATTCATGCTTAAATTAATATGCTTTCATGTTTTATTTGCTTGCTTGTTTTGATCTCAACTCATGCACATGTTATATTTAATGAAATGCTAAGCCTATGAATCCTTGCATTTACTATCATCTCCTATCTTTTCAATGAGACTTGTAAGACATAACCCAACTCGAGTCTCATTAGACCATGCATGTTGTTGAGTAGGGAAGATTAAGTCGACTTGTAGGTGTTGTACAATCTAATCGATTCGGCTCCGGGACCCAAACTTTCCTAGGATTGTAAGATATAACCCAACTCAATCCATCACAACAATAATTGCTTGCTTATAATTTGAGAACATGTTTGTATGATCATATCCCATGATTCCCCTATGATCCCATGACACCCTAGTGCCTTTAATCAATTGTTTACACCCCTTTAATTCATCTTGCTTGTTTATTTTCATTGCTATTTTAGTTTAGTGACCTTCTACATCAACCCAATTTGTGACACCCCTTAGACACCACTAGTTGCAATAGAAATCTCATTTCAATACCCGTCCCTTGGGATCCGACCTTTACTTGCCTCTTTACTAATTGTAGAGTTGTTTGTGAAGCTATAAATTGTGTTTTGATTCGACCGTGACCCAACGACCACATCTTAATTTGTGAACACTTAGCGGGATCGCATCAAAAATGATAATACTCCACCTTTGACTGAAACTGAGAAAAGGCTTAAGCTCTTAGAAGAACAGCTCCTAGCCCGGGGTAACAATATCCATCTTGAGAACAACCGAAGGTTTGAACCTGTTGGGGATCAACTACCTGACAACTTTACCCTGACTGATGTGCCCAAGTTCAAGGGAGTGGAGGACCCGCTCAATCATATCCGTGCCTTTGATGCGACCATAATTGGCGCATATTTAGCCCCCGAATTACCAATGTTTCTATGCTTTTTAGTGCCTATTTGGGTCATTTCTTATCTTTAGATCTTTGTTTTGCATATTCTTTGAGATTTTGATCCCTTGGTAGGAAAGGAGTAAGAATCTTGCATTTTCATGGCAAAACGAGGCTAAATGGATCGTATTCAATGACCAAGCATCAAGGAGAGACAAGACTAGAAGGCCTTTGTACATAGCTAAGTAGAAGATCAATGTTGAGAAAGGATCCTTGAGTCCCCAAGGAAATCCCCAAGGATTCTATGAAGAAAAGGAAAGAAAAGAAGAAGGAATGACGCTGTAGAAGAATCCGAACGGATCATCCATGATCCGTCCGTCCGCCCAGCTCAATCCGAGCGTCCTTACCCAGGATCCGCTCGGATCCCCAGCCCAATCCGAGCGTCTTACGCCTTGATCCGCTCGGATCGTCCATGCCCCATCCGTCCGTCTCGACCTCCATCCGCTCGGATCACGATGCTGACATGGTTTTCGTCCTTCAAGTTACAAAATGGAGACGCCCTTCTCTCATTGAATACCGGAGTCTCCTTGCTCAACTTAAAAAGTGTAATTACTAGTTTAACCCTTAGTTAACCCTAATGCATCCTCCCTAATTTTCACTATAAATACCCCATTAGTCTAATTAGAGGAGCATGTTCTTCTAATCAATAATTAGTGTAGTTAATATCAATCAAATCTCTCTTCAATATTGTAATCAAATATTAATCAAGTTTTAATCCAAGTTTTAGTTCCTTAATCTCTCTCTTGTTCTTACTTTATTTTGGGTAATTGAAGATCATTTGGGTTATTATTGGGAGATTGACAACCTCTCAATCTAGGATTCAAGTACTTCTATTATTCTTGCTTTATTATTGGAATCATTAGTAGGTATAATCTCTTAATCCCTTTTTAATTATTGCTAATTACTTTCATTTATTCATCATGTTTCATTATGTTAGTATGATTGACAACCTTTCTAGCATGATCAATATGATAATGAGTGAGTAGTCTCTTAGCTAGGGTTTAATGGGTGATTAAGGGAAACCAACATGGGGATGATTCATGCTTAAATCAATATGCTTTCATATCTTATTTGCTTGCTTGTTTTGATCTTAATACATGCACATGTTATGTTTGATGAAATGCTAAGCCTATGAATCCTTGCATTTATTATCATCTACTATCTCTTCAACTTGACTTGTAAGACATAACCCAACTCGAGTCTTGTTAGATCATGCATGTGTTAAGTAGGAAAGATTAAGTCGACTTGTAGGTGTTGTACAATCTATGTGATTCGACTCCGGGACCCAAACTTTCCTAGGATTGTAAGATATAACCCAACTCAATCCATCACAACAATAATTGCTTGCTTATAAATTGAGAACATGTTTGTATGATCATATCCCATGAATCCCCTATGAACCCATGACACCCTAGTGCTTTTAATCAATTGTTTACACCCTTATTCCATTTACCTTGTTAGTTTATTTTCATTGCTATTTTAGTTTAGTAACCTTCTACATCAACCCAACTTGTGACACCCCTAGACACCACTAGTAGCAATAGAAATCTTCGTTTTCAATACCCGTCCCTTGGGATCCGACCTTTACTTGCCTCTTTACTAATTTGTAGAGTTGTTTGTGAAGTATAAATTGTGTTTTGTATCGACCATTGACCAACGACCACAATTGCTTAATTTGTGAACTAAATGGCTCCGATCAAAAATGGCGCCGTTGCCGGGGACGGTGTTTAATTGATTTTAGATTTCTTTTGTTATTTTTAGTTGTGTCTTTTTCACCTTGGGAAGTAAAACTCCTCAAGGTTTGTTCTAATTGTTTTCTAGTTGTTTGATATTTTGCATGTCTAGAAGGTTACAAAGAGATTTGTTACCTTTTGACCGTGAAATCGAAAGAACCTTGACGAATAATAGGAGACTTGTTAGGAGGAATTTGGGAGGTGTTGGTGAAGTTGTTCAACCCACTAGTGAGTTTGTCAATCCTTTTGCAATAGAAGGAGAAGAGAACCCATTAAACAATACCACACAAAATCCACCTACAATGCCTAAATTTTCGTCCCACTCTACACCCACCGAGGAGAATCTACCAAACGGTACTCCTACCCCACAACATCTTACCGGAAATTTTATTGCCAAGTCCGCCTTCATCCAACTAGTTGAGAGGAGCCAATTCGGGGGCATGCCAAGTGAGGACCCTCATTCTCATATGGAAACCTTTTGCGATTATTGTGATGCTATCTCTCAAACGGGCGTGACTCAAGACCAAATTAGATGGGTCTTATTTCCTTTTTCGTTAATCGGAACCGCAAAGCAATGGTTGAAGGGCCTTGATAAGGCCACCCTTGGAATAGATTCTTGGAAGAAGTTAGCTCTCGCTTTCTACAAAAAATTCTACCCACCGGAAAAGACCAATATGCTAAGAGCTCAAATCACGAGTTTTAAACAAAGGGATGAAGAATCTTTGTATGAAGCTTGGGAGCGGTTCAAAGGTGTTTGTCGCTCATGTCCTCACCATGGACTTAGCGAATGGTTTTTAGTGCAACAATTTTGGAATGGTTTATATGAAGATTCAAGGAACATTCTCAATATGGGATCAAATGGAATGTTCACCGAAGTTGATGACAATCAAACATGGAACAAGATTGAGGAAATGGCGGTCCATAATTCGCAATATAGTAGGCCTCGCAAGGCTACTAGAGGAAAGTATGAAGTGGACACCGTTACTCAATTGGGTGCTCAACTTAGTGCTCACATTGACACTATCAACTTGAAGTTTGAACAAGCTATGGCTAGACTTGAGGAAAACTCAAAATCAAAACATCATGTCAATGCCATGACGGCATCCTCATCAATCCCAAGTGGGATATGTGAGAATTGTGGAACTTTGGGTCATGATCAAAGTGAATGTAGGGGAACAACCGAGCAAGTCAATGCTTTCCAAGCTTACAAAAGCGGTACCCCTTATTCAAATTTTTACAATGAAAACACCAAATTCCATCCAAATCTCTCATACAAAAGCCAAAATGTCCAAAACCCTCAAACAACATACACTCCACCACCCATGAGAAATCAAAACCAAAGACCCTTTTTCAATCAAAACCAAAGTTACCAAAATCAAAATCCATACAATCACCACAATGACCAAAGTTTTGATGTCCAAAAAGCGGTCCTTCAAATGCAAAAGAATCAACAAGAATTTTTCACCCAAATGCAAAAAGATAGCCAAGCAAAGGATACCACCATCAACAACATTCTAGCTCACACCAAGATGTTGGAAACACAATTGACCCAACTAGCATCTTCGAACTCACAAAGACAAAAAGGGCAATTACCACCTCAAGGTAATCCCCCTAGACATGAAACGGTTAGTGCCATTCACTTGAGAAGTGGTACAAGGTATGAAGCACCGAAGGAGCAAGTTGAGGATGAAGTTGTGAGAGCTAGTAAGAATGAAGTTGTGGTGCAAAGTCCCAAAGAAGGGGAATCATCAAAAGAAGAAAGTTCAAAGAAAAATGAAGACAAAGCCAAAGAAAAGGAGCCCATTGTGATTAGACTTCCTTTTCCAAGTCGTCAAGCCAAGCCTAAATTTGATGATCAACTTGGAAAGTTCATGGAAATTGTGAAGAACTTAGAAGTCTCAATTCCTTTTACGGAATTAATCAATCACGTTCCGGCCTATGCGAAATACATGAAGGATATTCTCACAAAGAAGAAGTCGATCCGGAAACTTGAGACTATCGCCTTCACTAAGGTGAGTAGTGCAATACTTCAAGGGAGTTCACCTCCAAAGTTAAAGGATCCGGAAGCTTCTCAATACCGTGTACCATTGGCGACACAACAATCAACAAAGCCTTATGTGATCTAGGGGCTAGTGTGAGTGTCATGCCGTACTCGGTGAGTAAAAGGTTGGGAATGGGAGAGCTTAAGTGCACCAATATCACACTTCAAATGGCCGATAGATCGACGAAGACACCGCTAGGGATATGGGAAGATGTCCCCGTGCGAATTGGGAAGTTTTTCATCCCGGTGGACTTTGTCATTGTTGATATGGAGGAAGATTCCAACATTCCAATCATCTTAGGAAGACCTTTCCTACACACCGCGGGTGCGGTGATTGATGTGAAGCATGGAGAGCTCACTCTAGAAGTGGGAGATGAAAGCATAACTTTTAATCTTGACAAGACCATGAGAGCTCCTCGTTTGCATGAGCCATGTTTCATGATTGATCATTATAGCCGGAAAGATGAGAAGAAGAGATCGGAACTCCAATGGAGGAAGAAAGTTGAAGATGCTCCATTCAAAGAGCAAGTGAATTGTGACAAGGAGAGCTTGCATAGCTCATCAAAATCAACCAAGGAAGAAGAAGATGGCCTCATTAGCCAAAAGAAGAATTTGGGAGAGTTGTCTCCATCCAAGCAAGAGATTTTCAATGATCAACTCAATGAAGTTTGTGGTCTTTGGGACGACGAATTTAAAGGGATCTTTAATCCCTACATTGGGCATGCCATCGATCATAATCAACAACAAGAACCACGGTCTATTGAGAACCTCTACCATAACAACGAACAAGCTTTTAATTACTTCTTCGAGGTGTTGAGCAACATCAACAACACCTTGAACATGCCTCCTTGACATCTCATCAAGAATGAGAGTTTGGTGGAGTCCTCCCTAAACCACCACTTGTAAATATTTCTAACTCCCTAACTTACATTTAATTTTTGCATTGCATTTTTTGTCATTTTTGGATTTTATTTACCTTGATCAAAATAATTGTCATGAAAAGAGAGAAGTGAGGGAGGGACTAATGATTTTAATTGATGTGTAGTGATTTACCTTAGTGTGGGGATGGCAATTGCCTAGGCTATTCACGCCTTAGTAGTGCCCCCACAATGAAGAACACAAGAAAAGAAAGAAAGAAAGAAAGAATGTTAAGGAATGGGTTTGCGCAAGGATCCGTGTAATCAAGGAAGAATCCGAGCGGATTACGGAGAATCCGCCCGTCTGCAGAGGATCCGAGCGTCCAGAGAAGACGCCCGTCTTGGGCGTGCAAAAATTGAAGAATTCCTGTCATTTAAGGAATCCGAGCGGATTTCGGAAAGACGCCCGTCTCCCGGATCCGTCCGTCTCTCGGTAAAATCCGCCCGTCTTGAAGTCAAGAGAAACAAGAAAAATCTCTGGATGAGAATCCGTCCGGATTTCCCAAGAGACGCCCGTCCCTCAATAAAAATCCGAGCGGATTTTCCCAGGAGACGCCCGTCTTTAGGCGGGATTTTTAAAATTTGAAGCTTGAAAATCCGAGCGGATTGCGCCTAATCCGCACGGATCGTGCCTGCATCTTCGAGATTTTCGTTTCTTTAAATACCCCCCCACCTTCATTCATTCATTCATTCATTCATAAACACTACCCATAACACCAAAACCCTCATCCTCTCCATCTCAAACACAAAAACCCTCAACAAAATCACCAAAACAAAATCAAACCATCCTTCAAACATCAAATTAATCACTCCATCTTCAAGAAAAATCAAAACCAAGCACAAAATCTTCACCCTTTGAGTCGATTTTTGCTCTCATAAAGGCAAAGCCTTTCACTTTCAAAATCGATTTGGGCATTCTACAAATTGAAGATTTTTGATTCTCTACTTGGTTTGTTCATCAAATAGCAAGTACAAGGCTAAGGATGGTGGCCATCTCATTGATATGTCCACCTTGATTAACAAGTTTAAGTGGGTTGTTCACAATTCCCTTGATACCAAGTATGGGTGGCTTACTAGTGAGGCTCGTTCATTCACTTTACCCGCAAAGATTTGCCGTCTTAGTGTCCACCGGACCAACTATTTACTTCCCCTAACCAAAGAAGCCGAGTACATCATTCAACAACAAAAGGGTGACCATGAGGCCCCCTCCTCTTCCATTATCATACCACCTTACCCCTATGACTATGAAGAGTTTACGCCGGAAGGAATTGAAATTGGGAAAGACTATGTAACTCTTCTTATGAGAGCCATGCACAAGCAAGCTTATGAAGACCGGAAGAATGCATATCTAGCTCAATATCCTCCCCTCCTACATTTAGCTAGGCAAGGACTCCTTGATCCATCTTGTCCTTTGCCTAGTTGGGCGGATAGAGAAGCCTTGTTTCCGGGTGCATCTAGGGACGTGGTGGAAGACAATGAGGTTGTTGGAAATGATGAGGAGATTGATGATAATATTGAGGAAGAAGCAAGTGGAGATGAAGAAAGGGATGGTGAAGATGGTGAAGATGATGATGAGGAAAGCAATGAAGAAAGTGCCAAGGAAAGTGGCAATGAGACCACTTCTCATGAGGGAAGTGGTGATAATGATAGTATGATGGAAGACTAGCCTTGGAGACTCCTACTCTCCCACGGTTTGTCTATATCTCTTTGTACTTTACTTCATTTTGATCATTGGTTAGTTGAGTCCTAGCAACATCAAAGGACTCACACCTCGGTTCCTTTGAGGTGTTCTTTATTGTTCCCATTTTTGAAAATCCAAAATGACAATCTAGTCTCATGCATAGCATAGCATGTGCATGAACTCCCCCATGTCTCGACATTAGCAATAGTGTCTTACTTGGTTTGGGGAAGTTGATGCATACGCAACGGGAGGTAATCTAAATTATCCTCTCCGTCATAACAAAACAACATGCATCATGTAGAATAGCTTAGTGTAGAATTGCATTTAGCATAGAAATCATGCATCACTCTTGCTTAATTTCCATCATTTTGGCCATTGAGGACAATGCCCATATTAGTGTGGGGATGGGAATTCTAACACTTAACTTCTATTCAAAAACCCATAAAAATTGAAAAATTTCAAAAATCATAAAAATTTGAAAATTGAAAAATCCAAAAACAAGTTCATTTTCCTTTGTATATATTGTTTTGTATATATTGTGTTTGTTCATCCTTTTTCACATTGATTGACTACGCCACATCCGAGACATGAGGATATTGAAGACCGCATGGTATGATCTTTCCAATCTCCTTTTTCCTCTTTATGTTAATGACTATGTGGCTTTATTTTGATTGATGCGGTAAAACAATGTGAACTTAGGACTTGCATTTAGTTTATATGTCATATTAGTTGGTAGAATCATTTGCATTAGGATGTTTATATGTTAGTTGCATCATGGCATGTAGTTTGCATGGTTAGAAAAATTTTGCGAAACCGTCTACTTTGGAAGCTTGACAAGTGTATATAGGCCCTAGTAGATGCTTTTTATTCTTAAGACTTTGCTTGTTAGAATGCTTGTAAAACACCCTAGGATGTGTCATGCTAGTATCCTTTGACCCATGGTTTAAGGCCGAGTCAAGAGTACCTTGTGGTGTGATAACTCCTTGGCTACCGTTTATTCCAAGGTGACCCTTAAAACCATGCATACTTCTATCCATCATCCATGTTCTACCACATTTTTGTCATCAAAGGGAATGGGCACAAAAAGAAATTGATTTGAGTTCAAAGAAATGAAAAGTGAAAGAAAGTTTGCAAAAATGCATCAAATGAAAAGAGGAGCAAAAATAGAACTCCTAAAGCTTCAAATACAAGGCACCCTCGTTACTAATTGGGGTGACTTTGAAAATGTTCAAAAAGAAATGCAAAAAATTTGTCAAGTATTGAAATGTCAAAAATCAAAAAGAAATGGCAAAGAAAGTGTTCTCAAATGTCAAATGCCAAAGAAATTGGGGGGAAAACAAAAATGAAAGCAAACTCTCAAAGTGAAACTCAAATATCTATCGATCCCTTTATCCATCATATCCATTTTTGTGCATGGTAGAGAGGGGACGACCCTTCTTCTTGTCTAGGCAAGAGGGGGAATTCCGCGATCCTCCAGTGTTTCTAACACCATAGGGAGTCTACTCTTGACAAAAGCATTTAACGATTGAGGACAAAGGTACCCTAGCTTGACACCTTTTGGAGGTGATTTATTGGTATCCTTCTAGGCTTAGTAGTTTGAACAAATTGCATCTATGAAGGATTGTGTACCCTTGAATTGCTTCCCTTGTAGATAATTTCCGCCACTTAGATGAGGAAAGTGGCTATTCTTTTGTAGATGCATCCATTACTTGATTTTGTGTGCTTAATGTTTGGATGTGTCGCCATTTTGGCAAGACCCACCTTGCCTTGCAAGAAGGCATCCTACCTCATGGTTGTCTTGTTGTGAGTTGAAGGGGCGGAGTGAGACCCGCTAATTGTCTCATATCGGCTATTATTATTAGGTTAGTTTAGTATTGGTCCTAGTCTTTGTCACCTCTTTACTCGGGACGAGCAAAGGTTCGGTTTGGGGATATTTGATGCGACCATAATTGGCGCATATTTAGCCCCCGAATTACCATTGTTTCTATGCTTTTTAGTGCCTATTTGGGTCATTTCTTATCTTTAGATCTTTGTTTTGCATATTCTTTGAGATTTTGATCCCTTGGTAGGAAAGGAGTAAGAATCTTGCATTTTCATGGCAAAACGAGGCTAAATGGAT
This sequence comes from Silene latifolia, assembly GCF_048544455.1. NCBI lineage: Eukaryota > Viridiplantae > Streptophyta > Magnoliopsida > Caryophyllales > Caryophyllaceae > Silene > Silene latifolia. The sequence continues at coordinate 371,789,957 of NC_133538.1, forward strand.
CGTATTCAATGACCAAGCATCAAGGAGAGACAAGACTAGAAGGCCTTTGTACATAGCTAAGTAGAAGATCAATGTTGAGAAAGGATCCTTGAGTCCCCAAGGAAATCCCCAAGGATTCTATGAAGAAAAGGAAAGAAAAGAAGAAGGAATGACGCTGTAGAAGAATCCGAACGGATCATCCATGATCCGTCCGTCCGCCCACTCAATCCGAGCGTCCTTACCCAGATCCGCTCGGATCCCCAGGCCCAATCCGAGCGTCTTCTGCCTTGATCCGCTCGGATCGTCCATGCCCCATCCGTCCGTCTCGACCTCCATCCGCTCGGATCACGATGACAAAGATGGTTTCGTCCTTCAAGTTACAAAATGGAGACGCCCTTCTCTCATTGAATACCGGAGTCTCCTTGCTCAACTTAAAAGTGTAATTACTAGTTTAACCCTTAGTTAACCCTAATGCATCCTTCCTAATTTTCACTATAAATACCCCATTAGTCTAATTAGAGGAGCATGTTCTTCTAATCAATAATTAGTGTAGTTAATATCAATCAAATCTCTCTTCAATATTGTAATCAAATATTAATCAAGTTTTAATCCAAGTTTTAGTTCCTTAATCTCTCTCTTGTTCTTACTTTATTTTGGGTAATTGAAGATCATTTGGGTTATTATTGGGAGATTGACAACCTCTCAATCTAGGATTCAAGTACTTCTATTATTCTTGCTTTATTATTGGAATCATTAGTAGGTATAATCTCTTAATCCCTTTTTAATTATTGCTAATTACTTTCATTTATTCATCATGTTTCATTATGTTAGTATGATTGACAACCTTTCTAGCATGATCAATATGATAATGAGTGAGTAGTCTCTTAGCTAGGGTTTAATGGGTGATTAGGGGAAACCAACATGGGGATGATTCATGCTTAAATCAATATGCTTTCATATCTTATTTGCTTGCTTGTTTTGATCTTAATACATGCACATGTTATGTTTGATGAAATGCTAAGCCTATGAATCCTTGCATTTATTATCATCTACTATCTCTTCAACTTGACTTGTAAGACATAACCCAACTCGAGTCTTGTTAGATCATGCATGTGTTAAGTAGGAAAGATTAAGTCGACTTGTAGGTGTTGTACAATCTATGTGATTCGGCTCCGGGACCCAAACTTTCCTAGGATTGTAAGATATAACCCAACTCAATCCATCACAACAATAATTGCTTGCTTATAAATTGAGAACATGTTTGTATGATCATATCCCATGAATCCCCTATGAACCCATGACACCCTAGTGCTTTTAATCAATTGTTTACACCCTTATTCCATTTACCTTGTTAGTTTATTTTCATTGCTATTTTAGTTTAGTAACCTTCTACATCAACCCAACTTGTGACACCCCTAGACACCACTAGTAGCAATAGAAATCTTCGTTTTCAATACCCGTCCCTTGGGATCCGACCTTTACTTGCCTCTTTACTAATTTGTAGAGTTGTTTGTGAAGTATAAATTGTGTTTTGTATCGACCATTGACCAACGACCACAATTGCTTAATTTGTGAACTAAATGGCTCCGATCAGCCTTCAAAGACTACATGGCCATAAAAGGGGTCAAATAGGAGCTCTTCACGCAGATCTTCCCATCATCCTTGGAACCGATCCCTCGCCAATGGTACTACTCCCTTGACCCGAAGAACCTTACTACCTGGGATGAGGTCGCGGTTGAATTTGCTAAGCAATACGCTAACAATGTTGAAATCTAAGCCAATACCTGTACCCTTGAGGTCCTAACCCAGAACGACAAGGAAGGATTCACCGAGTTCTTAACCCGTTGGAGGAGGGTAAGTACTCAGCTGGTCAGCAAGCCGAGCGAATCAACTTTGGTGGAAAAGTTCGTCAACAATCTCCACCCAGTGTATGCCAACTTACCGAGGTATTAAAATATTAAGACCTTCCAGGATCTGTAAATTCTAGGGACACGCATTGAAGATGACCTCCGAAAGGGTGTCCTAGCCAAGACCACTAGAAGAGGATACCAGGGATCCACCTCAACCGGATCTCGCCCTTATGGTCAAACGAACCAGATCGATGAGGTCAACCTCGTTGAACCATCTGCTAAGAGAGCTGAGCGCCCCCAGAGAGTGTTCACTAATATAGGGTCAACTTATGCAAGTGCCCTGAAGAGGCTCATGGACCAGGGAAAGTTACAACCAATCGGACCCACCCCGGATCCGACCGATGCTAAGAAATCCTGCTTCTGGAACCCCAATGCCTATTGTTAGTACCATCAAGGGAAAGGGCAAGATACAGAAACCTGCTTCAAACTCAAACACATCATCCAAGACATGATTGAGAAAGGGGATTTGCCTTTACCCCTGCCGTCTAAGCCAAACAACAAAACAAATCCTCTCGAAATCCACGCTATCTCCGAAGATGAACCAACTCTGGACTGCTCTCACCTCATCCTGCCAATTGATGATGAGGTGAACACCTTGGAGAAAGATACCTCGGACGGGGTATTTGTGTCCAGTGCCGCAACTATGCTCACTTTCCAACAGGTTGAGGAAGCCATAGCCAGCCTCTTCGAGAGGATTACCCGACTTGACGATGCCTACCGCCGGCTTATCTTCAATCCTCCACCACCACGCCCGAGGGAGAGTCCCCCGAGTGCCCAAAACTACCCTCACGAGGACGGATGTCTCCCGCGACCATTATGGCATGCACCTCACAATAATCATCCTCACAATAATCACCCTCAAAATAATCAACCCCACAAAAACTACCCTCACAGAAATATCCCTCACAAAAATTACCCACCAAAGAATACCCCTCCAAGGTGCCTTCGAGATCCTGAAATCAATGGCATCTGGAGAGATGATGTTGAAGATGTCTATATTATCCCAGGGAAAGAGAAACCGACGAAAGAGATCGATCACCTTACCCGGTCCGAACGCGCCTATCAGAACCTAAAAAATTCAGCGGTCGCTCCAACAACAAACGACCAAGTCGTCCCGGAAGTAGACACTCAACCAAGAGCTTCTGAGAATTCGATCCTCAAGCAGCTTCAGAAGGCAAAAGCCGAGATCTCGATTTGGCAATTGATCGCGACATCCTTTGAGCATCGACATGCTTTGCTACAGGCCTTGGGAAAATTAACTGTGCCCTCCACCTCTTCCCCTGAAGAAATAGTGGCACATATGACGAGGGACGCCCCTGACTTGAACAACCCAGTCGTCTTCTCTGACGAAGATATCCCTCCCTACGGAGGCAATCATAACCTTGCCCTATACATTACCGTACAATGTCTCAAGAAGAATGTACCCATAGTCCTTGTAGATGACGGATCTACGGTAAATGTCATTCCCCTCAAGATTGCTCACAAGCTGGGTATTAAGGAAGCTGATTTGGTCCCAACAAATCAAGGAGTACGCGCCTACGATGTCACTCATCGCAAGGTCGCGGGGCTCATCACTCTGACTATCACAACCGGACCACTGGAAAGGCAAACCAGTTTTCAGGTGGTTGACATCGACACCTCCTTCAATATGCTCATGGGACATCCCTGGATTCACGCCCTCAAGGCAGTTACCTCAACTCTTCACCAGAAGATCAGGGTCCCCTTCAACGGGAAAACAATCACAATTCCTGCTTCCCCGATCAAAGCTGTCATGAGAAAGGGAATAGCCTCCCAGACCATTGAGGAAGATGACAATGAAATGTGGGGATTCCAAGCTGTGAATGCCATAACCGATGAATCAACACCCTTTGATTGTGACCCATTTGCCAACCTCACAGTCAACCGCATCATGATGCGCCAGGGTTACTTCCCGGGTTTTCCCCTCAATCCACTGAAGAGCACCTTACCTCCCTTAAAACAGGCTAAGGTCCCCAACATCCCCTTTGGACTGGGATATGAACCTACCGATGAATATATCCAGAAGATGAACCTCCTAGTTCGAAAACGCAAGAAGCGCGGTGTTATCCTCCGTCCCTATCATCTAACCCTCAATGGATACTTTGCTCCAGAGGGAGAGTCCGAGCTCTACCATGGCTTTCCAGAGCCAATCTATTTCTCTGTAGCCAAGGCCAGGTACCCGGGTGTGGAAGTCTTCCAGGACTGCTACTTCATCACCGACAACGCCGAAGCTGCGTCAACTGAGTCTAAGCCGTCGTCATGCCTCGATGGATAAGTTGTCACCCTCCTCTTTGGAGAGGATAACATTAAGCACTTGGACTATGAGGACATCATCAACATCGTCCTGAAGGACAACTCATTTGACCCAACTTCCTTGATCTCCGACACTAACCCGGAGAAAGCTACACAAGGCTAGAGGAAAACCTTCAAGTGGACCGATCGCCTAGGCCGCATTCTCAAGATCACAACTGGAGAAGGCCCTATGTTCAAATAAGGAAGTGGAGAAGAATCTGAATCAGAGTCTGAGACGGAGTCAGAGTCTGTCATAGCTCCTAAGACTCCTGATGTCCAAGTCAAGGTCCCCTTCCCACTATTTTATCACAAGGTCATGGCTGATTCAGAGGCTGAGTCTACTAGGGTCACCCCCACTCCCACGAAAGGTAACAACCTGGATCCTGTTCCAGGGGCCACCTCCTCTGCTGTGTCACCTCTGATTGACCATGAGATGTCTGTCCTCTCTGAGCTTTTTGCTCGTGTCAACTTAATGAACGCTAAGTTTGCTTATGACTCGTCTTAATTTAACTGTAATGCAATTCTGAATGACTATAAGAAATTTGACTTGAGTGACTACCCACCTCACCTAGCCAAAGAACTTGAAAAACGGGAAACCAGAACCCCCATTATTGAGGAGACCGAACCTATTAACGTAGGAACCGACAACACACCTCAAGAACTTAGGATAGGGACAACCCTGGACCCCTCGGAAAGATAACAGTTCATTGACCTCCTCCACGACTACAAGGACGTATTCGCCTAGTCCTACAGAGACATGCCTGGGATTGACATGGAAATTGTAGAGCACCAGATACCCATTAAGCCCGGGGCTAAACCTGTGAAGCAGAAGCTGCGTCAAATGCATCCTAAATGGGCCCTAAAAATCAAGGAAGAACTGGATAAACAATTCAAGGCTGGGTTCATCAAAGTGTCTGAATACTCTAACTAGGTGGCCAACATTGTTCCTGTACCGAAGAAAGACGGGAGAATTCGGGTTTGCATCGACTTCAGGGATCTAAATAAGGCGAGTCCAAAGGACGATTTCCCTTTGCCACATGTTGACATTCTGGTAGACAACACTGCCGAACATGCTCTACTATCATTCATTGACGGGTATCCTGGGTACAACCAGATTAAAATGGCCGAGGAAGACATGCACAAGACTACATTCACTACACAGTGGGGGTACATATTGCTACACGATCATGCCTTTCGGTCTCATCAATGCCGGAGCTACCTATCAAAGAACCGCTACCACTCTCCTACATTATATGATGCACAAGGACGTAGAGGTATATGTCGATGACATGATTGTCAAGTCAAGAGAACGGGACGGCCACATCAACGCCCTTCAAAACTTCTTCGCTCGTCTGCGGAAATATAACATGAGACTAAATCCTCAGAAGTGTGCATTCGGGGTCACCTACGGAAAACTCTTGGGACATGACGTCAGCAAAAGAGGCATTGAGATTGATCCAACCAAAATCAAAGCCCTTCAGCAAATGCCTCGGCCTAGGAACGAGAAGGAGATTCGGGGATTTCTCGGTCAGGTCCAATACATCAGCCGCTTCATTGCCAAGCTCACTATGATTTGTGAACCGATATTGAAGAAATTCCGCGCCTCCGATCACACCGATTGGGACGACGACTGTCAAAAGGCCTTCGACCGGTTAAAGGAAATCTTATCCAAACCTCTTGTCCTAATGCCACCTCAACCAGGGATTCCTTTATCCCTATACCTGACTGTTACAGACACAGCCATGGGAGCAATGCTAGCACAAACAGTTGACGGCGAAGAACGAGCCATCCACTACATCAGCAAAAAGTTCATTGAGTACGAGACAAGGTACACCCAACTGGAAAAGACATGCGTTGCCCTAGTATGGTCAACAAAGAAGCTGCGGGATTACATGCTCGGCTACACGGTCCACATCTAATCCAAGATGGACCCGGTCAAATATATCTTCGAAAAACCCGTACTAAACGGAAGGCTGTCTAGGTGGACACTCATGCTGTCCGAGTTCGATCTCAAGTTTGTACCCCTCAAAGTTATTAAGGGAAGAGCAGTCACCGATTTCCTGGCAGAAAATCCCGTCAACGAGGACCTAACGACCGACACATGGTCACTTCCTGACGAAGACATCCTTTGTGCCGATTCCGACGCATGGTACCTATACTTCGATGGTTCATCTAATTCGAGAGGCTTCGGGGTAGGAATCCTCCTAATATCGCCAGAGGGAGAACATGGTCCGATCTCGGTCAAACTAGATTTCGCCGTCACCAACAATGCCGCTGAATATGAAGCATGTCTCATCAGCCTGCAAGCAGCCATCACACTTGGCATCAAAAGACTGAGGGTCCACGATGATCCCTCGCTCATCATCAATCAGGTGTCCGGATCATGGAAAATCCGAAGTGACAGTTTATCTCCCTACCTAGCGAGAATCAATCAAGAGGCTGAGTTCTTCGACCAAATCGACTACTTCCACTTGCCACGAGAGGAAAATCAATTTGCTGATGCCCTGGTAAAACTTGCCGCACTCGTCAACATACCTGACGACATGACGTCGATGCCCCTATGTGTCGAGAGAAGGAGCGAGCCAACTCACATTTTTGCCATCAACGACGATGAGGAAAGCCATGATGAACCTTGGTACTAAGCCATCCTCAACTACAAAACAAAAAACGAATTCCCTCCTAACTCTGACCAAAGAGGACAAAGAGCCATCCGTTTACTTGCATCATAATTCGTGATAAACCAAGACCAATTATACAAAAGAACACCCCAAGGGATTCTCCTCCATTGTATTGACCATCACAAAGCCAAAAAAGTCATGGGAGAGGTCCACGACGGAGAATGTAGCCCTCACATGAGCGCAATGATGCTTACCCGAAAAATCATGCGGCTAGGTTACTACTGAACCACCATGGAAGCCGATTGCCGTAACTACGTCAAACATTGCCACAATTTCCAAATCTTTGCCAACATACAACATATACCACCATCCCTTTTATACACCATGACGTCACCCTAGCCTTTCTCGACCTGAGGCATCGACATCATCAGGAAAGTTAACCCGGTGGGCACCAAGGGACATTGTTTCGTCCTTGTCGCCATCGAATACTTCACCAAATGGAAGGAAGTGCAGTCATATGCAGTTTTGACCGCCAAACAAGTGGCCAAGTTCATCCAGAACAACATCATCTGTCGATATGGGGTACCCCATGAAATCATCAGCGATCAAGGCTCTCACTTCCGGGCGGAAACTCAGACCTTGCTGGACAAATACAAGATCAAACGACATCGATCATCCCCCTACCGTCCCCAAACCAACGGAGCGGTGGAGGCAGCTAACAAAACTCTTGTCTCCATTATCAAGAAAATGCAAGACAACTACCGCGATTGGCCGAGCAAACTCCCATTCCCACTCTGGGGATACCGAACCTCCATTCGAACACCGACAGGCGCCACACCCTTATACCTAGCATACGGTATGGAGGCAGTTCAACCGGTATAGTTAGAGGTCCTGTCTCTGCGCATCCTACTGAAGAGCCAAGTCCCTGAGGCGGAATGGACCCGCCGAAGGTACGAACAACTCACTCTTCTAGACTAACGGCGACTCAACGCCTTGCACAACATCCAGCTATACCAACGACGTATACAACGGGCATTCAACAAGAGGGTCAAACCGAGGAACATTAAGGAGGGCGACTTGGTCCTCAAGTCGGTCCGAGCACCGTTACCCGTCGATCCGAGGGGAAAATTCAAACCTAACTGGGCCGGGCCATACCTGGTCAAGAAAATACTCTCGGGGGGAGCAGTGAGACTGAGTGACCTAGATGGGGAGGATTTTACAAACCCGAACAACCTAGACCAACTCAAGAAATACCACCCTTGAACCATAGCAACCACCGATCCAAGCCTAGTTTTACAACTAGCGTCCACCTTAACCCTTTTCAAGTCAAGTTCCTCAGACGCGTTCTGATTTGAAATTGCATGTTTTATCGAGTCTAATTTGCGGCACCTTGCCCGTTTCGAATGTCCTTTGATCTGTCAAAGGCAACGTCCATTTGAACTAAAACAAACAAAACCCCTGAACTACGAGCATGGTTTGAGTTCACCTCTTCAGGTGGATACGTAGGCAGTCCCTCTTATACATGAGGGATACAACCACAAAACCCAATCAAAATTTACAAAACATTTCGAACTACAATTATGGTTTGATTTCACCTCTTCAGGTGGATACGTAGGCAGTCCTTTCTTACACAAGAAGGATACAACCATCCCCATAATAAAAAAACATCACCCACATACAAAAAACATCACCCACATCAACTTTCAAAAAAATGAAAGGGGAAACCCATTCCCTTTCCCACAAAAATACAAAAAGAAGCCTTTCTCTCTTCCTACAAAAATCCTACTTTCCCAAGTGCAAACGTTTAGGATGATTCAAATCGAATTGCCTTTACAAAATGGATGGAAGAAACAAGCGTTCACAATTTTTGACACAAGCAATCCTCTTATTTAATTAATAATGGGAGGGATTACAATTTCAACAACAAATAAAGCTCGACGAGTCTACAACTTGTCAAAACTAAGGTGTCGACTAAAACACCTCACATAATAAAACTAGCACAAAACACACAACAACTAGTGAGTACAACATAATAAAAACTCACAACACTAATACAAGATAATAATATAATGGGTAATGGAGGGCTTCACTCTTCCATTCTACCCTTGCCTTTTCCCTCGGGGTACATCTTCCCCTTGTTCTTCTTGTTGGCCCGCCTAGCATGGATTTTCTCCTCGGAACGGATCCTCAACGGATCTACAACGGCAACGGCCTCCTGTCTAGTGCAAGACCCCATGTTCGGCCCAAAACGAGCCCATGCACGGCCCAGCATGTTCTTGGGACCCGAGCTTCTCCTCTTTGGTGGTCTCATCACATCGGGACTGGCTCCATCAACATAATCCTCGAAGAAGGCACGGTTGGACTTGCCAACCTCTCGATACTTCAAGTCGACAACCTTGTCCTTACGGAATTTGGACCTCTCCTCCAAGAACGAAGCTCTTGACCACTTGACATAAGCAGGAGTCACCCATGTCGTGGCAATGGGGTCCGGTACATCCCAAAGCGGCCGAGTGGCCCACCATCTTTCGAAGACCTCCACAAGCTCGGAGTTCCGTAAAACATTCTCTTGAACAAGGGTATCTTGAGCGGGCACCTTTTGTTGACGCCCCATTTGTCTCATGAGCCTTTCGAGATAAATGAAGGACGCAACCTTCAAACCCACCACCATCAAAGAATGAGGACTATCACCCAAAGCGGGCAAACCCGTGAAGGACGTCAAATGCAACCATGGCACCACCCAACAGATGTGAGGACCACCCTCCTCCGCCATTCTTGCGGCCCAATAAGCCTCGGTAGAAGCAAAACTATCCGAGTACAATTTCTTCCTCATGGTGAGGTGACGGAAGGAATAAGAAAAAGAATCGACCGGAGGCTCTACATACCTTAGCCTCTCCAATAGCCACACTTGGAGGATCCTTGGGGATCCAAATGAAGGAACTTCTCCGAAAGAGCCTTCCTTGTCCAAAGCTTGGATGATCTCTCCAAGCACTAACCATGATGGATCTCTACCATGCTCCATTTGCTCAACCACATGAACAAGGGTCATGCTACCATAGCATTTCGGCCCCTCCTTCTTCAAAGCATCAACATAGAGGTACACATGGATAAGGTAAAAGGCAAGAGCCCTTCTCCTAGCCACCTCCGAAACATTGGCATCTAACCGGTTGGAAAATATGTTGATGAGAGCTAACATGTCCATACCATGTGGAGCAAGAAGGAAGTTGACTTGACTTGTCGACAAACCCAACATGGAACGAAATTTATCCTTGTAGCACAACCGAGTCGGAGGAAGCACCGGAACACAACCCGGCCACCCACCAATGGCTCCAACTTCTTCGGCAAGAGGACAAATTTCACCTTTCGGGAAAACGAAAACATGGTGTTTCGAATCCCAAAACCGAGAACATGCTTCGAGGAACGAGGGTTGCACCTTGACTTGACGGAGCACCAACAATTGACCAACTCCCATGCAAATGAGTTAATACTTTTTGGGAGGCGAAAAATCCCGACACCATTGTCGCAACGCATTCTCAAAGGCATCCATGAAATATTTTTGTGGAAGAAGAAGAAGAGGTTTTATAGAGATGTTTTTGTGTTTCGGATGATGAAATAATGAAGCGCAAACATCACTATTTATACAAAACGATCAGTGCATTTTTCAGAAAAAGGGGAGAGCTGGCTCCCATCGCCAGGCTGCTCGCGCCTCTTTAGGCCCTCTCCCATGATTCCCGCTTTGACTTGTCTCTTTCAACTTGTGTTTTCTCCTGACACCTCAAACCTCCCGCCAGAACGCTCACGCCTCTTCGGGATGATCCAGGACATTTTGTGTTTCCTCACACTCACATTTCCTTACTTTCGCGTTTTACGAAATCCGACACGATTTACATAACGCAGCTTTAAACATATATATTTTTTTTCTTTCTTTTTTTTAAGAGGGGAAGGGCTAGTCGCCCCGATCCGCGACGGATCGTTTCCATGCCAATCAAAATTCCGAATTTTTTTTCGCTTTTTCGCAATTTTGCAGCAAAAATAAAAATCGAAAATTACGAACACGACATCAGTTTTCCTCAAATCTTCAAGCACTCACAAATTTGGGTCTTGACCTAAAAAAAATCAAATCAAATACACTCATAAAAATCTTTTCTAAAATTCTTCCCTGACGGATTGAGTTTGAAATTTTTCGAGTCACAAATCAATTTCAACAATTTCAACACAATTTAATTCACGACACGAGTTAATTGCTCAATTTCCAAATTAATTCCTTTTGAATTCCAAGCGTGACGACTTGTCGCGGAATTTTTCAAAATTTATTTCAATTTTCAAAATTCAATTTTAACTTCAAGTCACCTTGGTTAATTTTGTTTTCAATCAAATGCTTTTACGTGTTTACGTTTAAGCGTATGTGCTACCTGTTGCCTGTTTTCTACACTAACGATGCAGGAACTCGTGCAAAGCAAAAGGAGAAGTGACAGCCAACAACGCTCCTCCGAAACACAACACAAAAAAGCCAAAAATCACAAAATGAACCACAATCTAAAAACACATATATACAAACCGCCTCACGCAAAATACATCAACACATGTTTGATACGGACAATTGACCGTACAAACAGGATCCAATACAGATATCTATCATACAGACACTAACCTAAAACAACCATCTATCATACAGACACTGGCCTAAGACAACGAACTGGGGGCTATCCGCCACCTACCGGACTAGGCACTCCCTATCCTCCCAAACGGAAAAGAAAGGGAGCAACAAAGGAAACAGAGGAGCAACAACGGAAGCAGAGGTGGTTACCATAACGGTAACACCACGTTCCTTCTCCATAACAAAAAGAAAAATGATGCCTGGCAGACTTCGGACGATACGACAACCGAGGATCGTAACTCAGCGCGTTACTCCGACGTTGACCTCCAATCAGCAGAATTCAAGAGTGAAAGAGGACCATGACAATGGACACTACCCCGATGTTGACCCCCAATCACCGGGATTCGACAACGATCAAAAGAGGCAACATGGGATAACACGACCGTATCGAACCCCACTCATCGGACATCCGAACCTCTGCAGACAACGACCAACGATCGATACCCGATCATTGGCCGGGCAAAGGCCGCCAGGAAGAAACACAACCAAGCCTGTAACAAAAAACAGTCCCCTCTCCTCCTCCTGGATCCTCCTCCTCCTCCAAAGCCTCCACGACGGACCCCATAGTCCCCAAATGGTACCCTGCAACCAAAGGTAAACAAAGAACGTCAGCCAAAATTTCGGCATTATGACGACATAAATTGGACAAATCCAAAAAAAAAAAAACAACCTACAAAGCAAAACAAGGGCAATCCCGCCCAAACCCAAACCAAACAACAAAAACAATTCACAAAAAAAACGCACAAAGAAAAAATGACTCACCCTTCTTTTCAAGCAAAAGACGAGTCAAAACAACCACAACAAAAAACGGCACCGCAAGACCCAAACAAGGTCCGCCAACAAACCAAACTACATTACCAATGCAATGAGGAATTTTATACGGCTCAAAAAGACAATTTATACGCCAATTTGAGCACAAACCGGTCAAAAATTCAAACACGACCGCAAAGAGGCAAACGTGATTTTATCACGCCTCAAGGCGACCTAAACTACCAATAAGGTCCATTTCAAGGCAAACTGACTCAATTCAAGCTCAAACAGGCGCTTATTTTGTCAGACATAAGACCGTCACAAAAGGCAAAAATTCCAATTTTTCCCACAAATACACAACAAAGGTCCACAATGGCAAATACGGTCATTCCCGACTACAATGCAACCTAATGGGACCTATTACCCAAGCAAATAAACTTTGTATTTTGAGATGAGACGATTTGTCCACCTCACTCGCGTTTTTCGAACATAAGGAGCGGGAACGGGGGACCAAAATGCAAACTAAAAGCACCCCTATACTCCTAAACGGTTTTCTAACCTAATGCAATCATCAATTTCACTCGAAATGGGCTCAATCAAAAACGCCCAAATCGATTTTCTAGGGTAAAATTTTCGCCCTAATTCAATTTACCAAAAAACCAACAAATTCAAATGGATTCAAGAGGAAATACATACCTTGAGATGACATTGTTGGTGATGGCACGAACGGAAGCAAGCTAGAGACCAACAATGGCGATTTTTTTCGCGGGTTTTCGAATTTATGTGAAGAAGACGAAGAATGAATGGCATGCGGACCAACCTCGCGTCTTCTACAGAAAAATAGGGAAGCTCCCTTCGTTCGCCAGGTAGCTCGCGCCTCAATCAGGTGTTCCCTGCTCTTTCAGCAAAAAATTTGGCTTTGGCCCAACTTCCCGTAACAAACTTCTAGTTTTCAACGACGATATTAAGGACCGTCATTTTGCAAATACAAAAACAAATAGTGAAATCAAAACTCACTATTTTTCCTTCAAAAATTTCAAACAAACGGCGATCAAAACTGCCATTTTCCCTTCAAAATAATAGTGAAAATTCAAATTCTCTATTTCGTCAAATTTCAAACGACGGCAATTAAAACCGTCAAATTTCAAAATAATAGTGAAAATTAAGATTCACTATTTTCCCTTCAAATTTCAACGACGGCAATTAAAACCGTCAATTTTCAAAATAATAGTGAAAATTCAAATTCACTATTTCGTCAAATTTCAAACGACGGCAATTAAAACCGTCATTTTCAAAATAATAGTGGAAATTCAAATTTCACTATTTTCACCACACGTGTCAACGGCGGCACATAAACCGTCAATTCAAAAATAATAGTGAAGATTCCAAATTCACTATTTCTATCACATGTCAACGGCGGCACATAAACCGTCACCTCAGTCGTAATAGCGAAATTTAATAATTGCTATTTCCTTCAAAAAATTCAAAAAACGAGTAGTGGAAGTTCAAAATTCGCTATTCCTTCAAACGTAAACAGGGGGCTTCCTCGCGGGACCCGCTTATTTCAACAACATGGATAGTGAAATTCAAAATTCACTATTTTTACGGCGGCATCATGAGTCCGTTACCTTCAAAACAAGCCCATCCAACGCGACTATTCTCACGGTCAATTAACCGACCGCACCATGGCTGGAGAGCCTTACAACGCATCGCGGCTGGCGAGCCCTCCTCAGGTACGCACCATGGCTGACGATCCTTACAACGCGTCTGATACCCGTCGTTGTGAGTACCAAAAATAATATTTATAATACCTATTAAAACTAACAGAAGCTAGTGGTAACAGGGTTGAACCACAGAGAGGCAGATGTAATTATTAGTTGTCTAATTTCAGTCTAAGGTAACGAAAGTGGGGGTTGATTGATTTGAGTGGTCTATAGCTAAACTAAATAAACGGATAAAACAATTATTAAAAGGGTGCAAGGATGGTCGGTTTACTATAGTTTCGGCGGCAACAAACTAGGTAGGTCTAAAACAAACACGTGAGACGGGAAAATAAGAGGTCCTCTCGGTCCACTCTCACAGGTAGCATCTTTCGATCTCGCTACAAGTCCCTAATATCACTAATACTAACTTACGTTCTGAAAGGTGACTAAAGGTCTAAACTAACTTATCTTTCGATCTCGTTAATCTAGTCGTCTAAATTAGGTAGGCTATCTCCCTTCCCTATCTTTCGATCTTTATTGGGTCGGTCAAATCCTAGACATTTAACTAGTCGCGTGCACTCGATTTGTCAAACATAGAAATTAAATTAATTAAAACGAAGCATATCTCACGAGGCCAGTCGATCGACCAAGGTAGGCGGTCGATCGACCGTGGCGCAATTCAGGGTTCCCTATTCTAATGCCGCCTAACCTACAATTCTCCTACATCCTAGCACGAATAATTTAGCTACTCATGATATTAATAAAAACAACAACAATATTAACGAAATAGACTACTGAATTCATGCTTAAATTAACGGAACAAAAGATTAGCATAAAACGATAATTATGGCTTCGGGAAACTAATCTATCAATTCTAGCTACAAACGAATTAAGCAATAAAACTGAAATAGTGAATAAAGGAATACCAGTAGAAGAATTGCAGGAAAAAAGATCGGAAAACCGAATGCCAATGTAACTTTTAGTGAAAGAAATATTTGTAAACTAAAGAACCCTAACAAATTTCGTGATCTAACACTGATGAAAAAAACTGAATGAATGTTCTCAAAACCTAGCATACGTTATATAGAATACAACGTAGTTCTTATTGCCAAAACCTAACTACTATGGGCTTGCTTATTCTCGATCTTTTAATTCACGCAGATTAGCGGCTTGGTCGATCGACTACTGAGGCTGGTCGATCAACTGGTAAGCTCTGAACAGTGGCTCCTGGAAGTCGTGGTATGGTCGATCGACCATAGGTAGCGGTCGATCGACTGCTTTAGCTGATACTTGACTTCTAAATTCTCGTAAATTTGTCTTTCGGACCTCGAAATGCGCACCAAGCTCGTTCCTTGAGTAAATACTTTACGTCAAATGCAGTGCAAGGTACTCGGGGACGGATTTGTCTCAAAATCTACTCATTTCCGCATAAATCTGCAATATTACATAAAAATACGAAAGTAGACGAAATGGGGCAAATAGTAGCCTTAAACTACATAAATGAGCTCTGAAATGCGTGTAAAATAGGGTGTAAAACATCATATAATTGACACGCATCAAACTTCCTCAAATCAAACCCTTGCTTGTCCCCAAGCAAGAACTAGAATCGATCCTAAAAACCTAATGGAACGAGTTCAATCTCAGAGCGAAATGCACATGTAAAGCCTAAACCAATTTAATGCAAAAACCAACAATCAATTAGAAATGTGAATCATGCAAACGAGTTATGTAGTCGTCAAAAACTGCTGAACCGTCAACTATAGAGACTTATCAAATTGGACTCTCACGGGTCGCTCAAATCACTCAATAAATACAGGTGAATATATGTGAAAGATAGAAAGAATTCATTTTGTTAGTGACACTCACCTAACTACGACCTATAAGAACATGCCTGCAATATAATATAAAAGTAATCTCTACAACCGTACATATGCATTCCAACCGAACAAATGACCATGACACATGCCGAGGTAAATATGGATATGTGAGGTAATGGGCAAGAAGGGCAAAACATTTATGGGAATGTGGGGGTGCAGGTGATCAAGCTAGTACCGTAACAAAACCATATGACAATATCCAATTCTTGCTCAAACTTTAATTGACACGGTGCTATAGCAAACACAAAACTCGCAATCTCCGTAGCAATCAATCAACTAACTCCCCATAAGATACAAATAAAACATGGGAGCAAAAATTGCCATTTGAATAAAGACTTGAATCATGCGAATTGATTACTTTTCTTCTCGGGCATCGGTCGATCGACCAAGTAGAGCAGTCGATCGACTGCATTAAACAGTACAACACTTTTTTTTTTCTTTTTCGAATCATTTTTCTTCTTTTTTTTCTTTTTTTTTTGTTTCTTTCCTTCTTCCAACTTCCCAACTTCATCTCAAAATGAGCATATGCCACCAAAAACGTAGTAACAATCCCAAAAACTAAACTACTAGCTTGACAAGGGCAGGCTAAATGTAGGATGTAGTAAACAGGACAAAAAGGCTATTTTTGGCAGTGTGGAGTTTATGGGTAAGACGGGAAAAAGGGGACCTCTACCACATGTGTCAACAAACCACAAACCGAATGCACACAAGTATTAAGCAGATTAAGTTCATATTTATGCAAATTAATGAAACATGTCTCATAAGGAGTAACTACTCACATCCTAGATAAACTGGTCATAGATGACACCAGTTATAGGCTCTAAATCTCAGAATATGATGTAGTTTGCCAAAAATCGAAGTCAAGTTTCAAGTCCAGCAAGTAATTTAACAAAAACTCGTAGACTATGCAATTTATTCTACTAATAACATGTCAATTAGCAAGGCTTAGGCGATAAAACAGATGCAAATGCAATGTCATCATTGAAATACTACCGTTCCGACTCGACCTATATGCTAAAACAAACGTGCATTTTTTTAAATTTTGATGAAATTTTTCAATTTTTTTTGAATTTTCTGTAAATATGGAGAAATTAAACAACAATGCAAGACGACAAAATGTAAACGTGAATGTAAAAACATATGAAATGGAACGCAAAACCCTTCCCCAAACCAAATCGCACAATGTCCCCATTGTGCAAAATCATGTAATGAAAGAAAAGAGAAACGGGAAATTGCGAGAAAATTAAGTAAATAAGATATGAAGTAAGGACAGAAACTCACAAGACTTTAAGCGCAGCAAAAGGAAACCTCCCCAAACCAGCGTGAGCTAGTAGGTTTCAGTAGCCAGCAGTGCTACTAAAAGGTACCTGAAAAGACAACAATACCATGCATAAAACCGAGAAAGCAATGTGGAAGCGGTAATTACGTGCACAAGATGAAGAAATTGAAGAAAACAAAATTATGTCGGAAAATAAAGAGGAGGAAAGACTCCCTCAATTCCGCAAAACGACCAAACACAGCAGGGGAAAGGTCGTGAACAGTCTGATAGCAACAACGGTCGATCGACCATAGCAGGCAGTCGATCGACTGGAATGAACAGGAACAGAAGCTCCTAGAAGTCGCACCTCAGTCGATCGACCAGGGTAGGCGGTCGATCGACTGGAAAACTCGCTGTAACTTTCTGGTTTCATCGAATTAGCTCGAGAACTTGAGCTAGTATGGTCTATAAACCTGCATACACACATAATACCGCGCCAAAAGTTGCGCAAAACCCAAAGTAACGGTATAAAGTACTAAAAATCCTAAGCAAACTTAAAATGCGAAGTCTCGCGCACACAAAACAATAAAAAGTTCAACGAAAGCAATAAAGTGAATTGTTTTTGAAAAAGTCTTAATCAACTAATATTTGATCAAGAATGGCCACAGAATGGCCCACTTGGTCGGCTTCTGGCTATAAGAGGTAGCCTCAATAGTGCTCATCTTCTCAGCTGCACTCCTCTCAGCTCCAGCATCCGCAGAACTCAACGGATCAACATGTCGGACATCTTCCCATTCAATGACCTCTTCGGACTCGTCGGAATCCAGATCAGACTCCGTTGCTTTGACTGGCTCATCTTCGGGCTCCTCATCCATGCCATAGCTAAGGCATCCTAGACCGCCTCTTTGAACTATTGGCTCCTTCACAGCTGGAGCGACATGTGGCTTTTCCTTCCCCAAACCAGCTCCTGCAATATCTAAAACAGAAGGATCTTCCTCCACTTTGCTCCCATTCTGGGGCGGAGGTGTCACAACAGGAGTAGGGGTAGAGATAGGCATATCAGGAAGTATAAAATAAGATTTCTTTTCAGAAACCGTATTGCAAGTGACGGGCAAAGACAATGGAGTGCTTGCCTACCTTAAAGGTCAAAGTACCCGAACCAACATCAATAACTGCACCAGCAGTGTGCAGGAATGGTCTACCTAGAATAATAGGAATGTGGGCATCTTCGGGCATATCAAGTACTACGAAGTCAACAGGGAAGAAGAACTTCCCTATTTGCACGGGAATGTCCTCTAAGACTCCTATTAGCTGGACCGCAGAGCGATCAGCCATCTGTACTGTCATGTTCGTGACTGCAAACCTATTCAACTTTAACTTCCTAGCAAGACTCAAGGGCATTACACTAATACTGGCTCCTATGTCACATAAGGCTTTCTCAATAGGAAAGGTGCCAATATTACATGGGACTGAAAAACTACCCGGGTCTTCTAGCTTAAGGGGTGCAGTATGGGTCAAATAAGAACATGACTCCGCAGTTAGTGCGACAGTGTGCACAGTTTCAAGTGACTTCTTTTTTTATAAGAGTTGCTTCATGAATTTCATATAAGCAGGCACTTGATTTACTAACTCAAGAAAAGGAACTTGTACATTTAAACTACGAACAACATTTTCAAACTTATTAAATGATACCTGTTCCTTCGTCGGCACTAATCTCTCCGGATAGGGGGCTGAAAGTAGCAACTTAGCCCTCTCCTCTAAATCTCTCATGCCGGCATCGGTGGATTTAGGCTGAAAATCCACCACCTTCTCCTTGTTGTAGCTTGACCCTTCTTCAGACCGTCTCAAATGTGAACCATTAATCGACAAAGGGTCGTACTTAAGAACCGGAACGGACCCATCAGCAGTCGGGTCTGGCCTCAATATTTTCGAGGCAGTAGTACCCCAAAACAAGTGATCCCTCAAGTTATTAGGCATCGGAGGACGAAAAGAATCACTATCAGCAGCACTGCCAGTCGATCGACCAGGTTGGTCAGTCGATCGACTGACTTCTACGAGAACGATAGCTTCCGTTGTCGCGAGCAGTCGATCGACTGGGTATGTCAGTCGATCGACTGACATACCTGTTGATCGTCTTTTTCTTGCTTTTGTTCGTCACTGCCTTCTTCTTGCTGGTTTCCGCCTCATCTTTTTCAGTGACGTCCTAATCGGTCCGTTTCGTGTTCACAATTAAAGGTGTGGTCGTTGGGTCACGTCCGACTCAAAACACAATTTATAGCATCACAAACAACTATACAATTAGTAAAGAGGCAAGTAAAGGTCGGATCCCAAGGGACGGGTATTGAAATGAGATTTCTATTGAAACTAGTGGTGTCTTGGGGATGTCACAAATTGGGTTGATGTAGAAGGTCACTAACTAGAATAGCAATGAAAATAAACTAACAAGATGAATTAAAAGGGGTGTAAACAATTTATTAAAAAGCACTAGGTTGTCATGGGATCATATGGGAATCATGGGAATTGATCATACAAACATGTTCTCAAATTATAAGCAAGCAATTATTGTTGTGATGGATTGAGTTGGGTTATATCTTACAATCCTAGGAAATTTTGGGTCCCGGAGCCGAATCGATTAGATTGTACAACACCTACAAGTCGACTTAATCTTCCCTACTCAACAACATGCATGGTCTAATGAGACTCGAGTTGGGTTATGTCTTACAAGTCTCATTGAAAAGATAGGAGATGGTGGTAAATGGAAGGATTCATAGGCTTAGCATTTCATCAAATATAACATGTGCATGAGTTGAGATCAAAACAAGCAAGCAAATAAAACATGAAACCATATTAATTTAAGCATGAATCATTCCCCATGTTGGTTTCCCCTAATCACCCATTAACCCTAGCTAATAGACTACTCACTCATTATCATGTTGATCATGCTAGCAAGGTTGTCAATCATACCAACAAAATGAAACATGATGAATAAATGAAAGTAATTAACAATAATTAAAAAGGGATTAAGAGAATTATACCTACTAATGATTCCAATAATAAAGCAAAGATAAAAGAAGTACTTGAATGCTTGATTGAGAGGTTGTCAATCTCCCAATAATAACCCAAATAATCTTCAATTACCCAAAAATAAAGGATGAACAAGAGAGAGATTAAGGAAATAAAACTTGTATTAGAACTTGATTAATTGTTGATTACAAAACTAAAGAGAGATTTGATTGATATTAACTACTCTAATTGTTGATAAGAAGAACATGCTCTTCTAATTAGACTAATGGGGTATTTAGAGTGGAAATTAGGGGGATGCATTAGGGTTAACTAAGGGCTAAACTAGTAATTACACTTTTTAGATTGAGCAGGGAGGAGCCGGTATTTTTCGAAGGAAGGGCTTCTTTCTTCGTAGCTTGGAGAAGAGGAAATCGCGCTGTAGAGGAATCCGGGCGGATTAGGGTCGGGATGGGCGGATTCTGGCAATGTAACCCGAGCGGATTCAAGAGAATCCGGGCGGATTGTGGTGATGGAATCCGAGCATCTTGGTGGAAAACTGCACGGATTGTGCAGGTGGAGGACGGCCGGATTGTAGACAATCCGCACGGATTGTGCCTCAGCAAGACTTCTTCTTCTTTTCTTCCCTTTTCTTCATAAATTCCTTGGGGATTTCCTTGGGGACTCAAGGATCCTTTCTCAACATTGCTCATCTACTATCATATGTACAAAGGCCTTCTAATCTTGTCTCTCCTTTATGCTTGGTCATTGAATTCGATCAATTTAGTCTCGTTTTGCCATGAAAATGCAAGATTCTTACTCCTTTCCTACCAAGGGATCAAAATCTCATAGAATATGCAAATCAAAGAACTAAAGATAATAAATGACCCAAATATACACTAAAAAGCATGGGAACAAGGCTAATTCGGGGGTTAAATATGCGCTAATTATGGTCACATCAAATATCCCCAAAACGAACCTTTGCTCGTCCCGAGTAAAGAGGTGACAAATACTAGGACCATTATTTAAACTAACCTAATAACATATCCGATATGAGACAATTAGCGGGTCTCACTCCGCCCCTTCAACTTCTAACAAGACAACCATGAGGTAGGATGCCTTCTTGCAAGGCAAGGTGGGTCTTGCCAAAATGGCGACACATCCAAACATTAAGCACACAAAATCACGTAATGGATGCATCTACAAAAGAATAGCCACTTCCTCATCAAGTGGCGGAGGCACTAAAGAGGAACAAATTTAAGAGCATGTAATCCTTCACAAATACTAGTTCAACAAATTACTAAGGCTAAGAGGATGGCACTAAATCACCTCCAAATGGTGTTAAACTAGACTACTTTCGTCCTCAATTTCCAAATGCTTTCGTCAAGAGCGATCGGATGGTGGTGGAATGATGATCCCTATGATGCTAGTAGCATATGACATGACAAGTCTCGAATTCTGTACAAAAGTAAAGGTCATGGATCGTCCCAAGCTCGACAAAGTGGCTTGACAAAAAGGCTTTTTGGGAATGAAATGCTCAAATCTTTATACACAACGGTGGATATGACTAGTATTCAAAATTGTCCTCATTTCAACTTTCACATTTCAAAAAAAATTTTAGATGGGGTTTGTCCCTTCCGGGCTAGTGTCCTTTGCTTTCGCCAATCGCTTATTAGGCAACCGGTTAACCTCTAGACAATAGCTTTTCGGGGTGATAGTCACTCTGTCTCTGGGCGGCCGAATTCACAACCGTATGGGGGCCCAATTCAATGGATCCCGCACCAAAGCACATCGAAGTGGTACGCCTCCATCAAAACAATTTAAATTTCTCAACATTCAACAATTCATAACATTTGAGGTTTCCTTGGCATTAAATTACTTCCACATGACAAAATTCCTTGAAATGAGCACTTCAAGCTTATTGATAGAAAATATTTTTGGGTTGCCTTACCACAAGGTCAATCAAGGTCACCTAGACAAGTTAACCAAGTCCACATCGCATCACGGGGTTGGATAGGTGACTCACATGCAAACCCTTGACTAGGCCTTGGGTCATGGGTCAAAAGACACTAGTATTACACTATCTAGGGTGTTTTACAACCATTCTAGTAGGCAAAGTCTTAAGTTGAACAAGTATTTGTAATGGCTTAGTTGCTCTTGTCAAAGTTCCTAATTAGGCATTTTTCGAAACATTTCTAACATGCAACTACATGCCATGATGCAACTAATATAAACATCCTAATGCAAGTGATTCTATCAACTAATATGACATATAAACTACATGCAAGTCCTAAGTTCACATTGTTTATACCGCATCAATCAAAATAAAGCCACATAGTCATTAACATAAAGAGGAAAAAGGATATTGGAAAGATCATACCATGCGGTCTTCATTATCCTCATGTCTCGGATGTGGCGTAGTCAATCAATGTGAACAAGGATAGAACAAACACAATATATACAAAACAATATATACACAAGACTACAAAAGGAAATAAACATGTTTTTGGGTTTTTCAATTTTCAAATTTTTATGATTTTTGAACTTCTTAAATTTTTTGGATTTTTTGAATAAGAGTTAAATGTTAGAATTCCCATCCCCACACTAATATGGGCATTGTCCTCAATGGCCAAAATGATGAAAATTATGCAAAGATGATGCATGATTTCTATACTAAATGCAATCTACACTAAGCTACACTACATGATGCATGGTTTTTGTTATGACGGAGAGGATAATTTAGATTACCTCCCGTTGTGTATGCATTAACTTCCCCAAACCGAGTTAGACACTATTGCTAATGTCCAAGGATGGGTGTATTTCATGCACACACTATGCAATGCATGAAACTAATTTGTCATTTTGGATTTTGAAAATGGGAACAATAAAATGAGAACACCTCAATGGTACCGAGGTGTGAGTCCTCTATGGTGCTAGGACTACTCAAATCAATGATCAAGAAAAAAATTAAAACAAAGAGAGAAATAGACAAACCATGAGAGGGTAGGAGCCTCCAAGGCTTGCTAATCTTCCATCATATCATCACCATCATCACTTTCCTCATTAGAAGTGGTCTCAATGCCACTTCCCTCTTCATTTGCCTCTTCACCTTGCTCATCATCTTGCTCACCATACTTTTCTCCTTCTTCACTTGCTTCCTCATCAATGTTATCATCAACTTCTTCATTACCAACAACCTCATTGTCACCCGAAACGACCCTAGATGCACCCGGAAATAAGACTTCTCTATCCGTCCAACTAGGCAAAGGACATGATGGATCAAGTAGTCCTTGCCTAGCTAAGTGTAGGAGGGGTGGATATTGAGCCAAGTAAGCATTTTTCCGATCCTCAAAGGCTTGCTTATGCATTGCTTGCATGAGAAGAGTCAAATAATCATTTCTAGCTTCAACTCCTTCCGACTTGAACTCTTGATACTCAAAGGGGTAAGGTGGTTTGACAATGGAAGAGGAGGGCATTTCAAGTTCACCCTTTTGTTGTTGAATAATATACTCGGCCTCTTTAGAAAGGGGAAGTAGATAATTGGTCCGGTGGACGCTTAGACGACAAATATTTGAAGGCAAGGTGAACGATCTAGCTTCACTAGTGAGCCATCCATACTTGGTATCAAGAGGGTTATGGGCAACCCACTTGTACTTATGTATCATAGTATGCACATCAACAAGATGCCCACCCTCCTTTGCTTTATACGTGTTATCCTTGTTGAAGTTAGGATCAAAGTACTTAGCTAGGATAGTGACTAGGCCGCCATTGACAATAACGGTAGTGCCCTTCTTCCCACAATCAATGTTGAGCCATCTATCTACCAAAAGCCTCAAAGAGTTGAAAGGCTTGGTGTGTACTCTTCCAATGTTCAAAGCCGATTAAAGAAGAATAAAATCAAGTTTGGTGAAATGGTTGGTATCTTTCCTTGCAATAATGGTGTTTCCTATGACCTTGTGCCATACTCTTATGCCCGGATGGTGGACTAAAAGAGCACGACTCGCATGAAAGTCCTCAAATTTCCTCCCGGAAATTGCCTCCCAAAGAGGGTCGGGGTCATACTTTCCATAATTCTTAAAGTAACTCGGTTCATCACTAAGACCCAAGACTTCACCCAATTCCCTAAAGGAAATGCGTCTACTAACATTAGCTAGACGAAACTCGAGATTCTCCCTACTCTCAACTTTGGTGACTTTCAAAGAACTCAAAAACTCCAAGGTAAGGGAGGGGTATGTCAATTCTTTTGATTCAAACAATTTCTCTAACCCCATGGCTTTGAAAAAGGCTCTAGTTTGCTCAAGGACACCCAACTTTTCCAAGGTGTCTTCATAAATAAATTTGGTGGATTGAAGTGATTTCCTAGCAAACTTGGCAAAAGTATCTCTATGGGTTTTGGAAATAAAAGTTACCTCCGGATAATGCAAAAGTTGATCGATTTCCGGAGTAGAAGATGTTGTTGCTCCCATAGAAGGTTGTTGTTGTTGTTGCACTTCAAAGTTTGGTGTTGCTACCACCATAGCCAATGCTTTCTTTGCTTGAAGAGCCTTTTGCCTTTGTGAAAGTGTCTTTGGTGCCTTTGTTGCCTTTGTTGCCTTTGTTGCCTTTGTTGCTCCCTTAGTCCTTGCCATTGATGAACTAACCAAGAAAAGAATGAAAAATCTTCAATTTGTAGTGTACCCAAATCGATTTAAAGGTGAAAGGCTTTGCCTTTATGAATTCAAAAATCGACTCAAAGGTTGAAGATTTTGTGCTTGGTTTTGATTTTTATTGAAAAAGGAGTGATTGATTTGTTGTTAGAAGGATGATTTGATTTGATTTTGGTGAATGTAGTTGAGGGATTTTGTTTTTGTGATGGAGAGGATGAGGGTTTTGATGTTTTGAAGTAGTGTTAGTAATGAATGACTGAATGAATGAATGAAGGTGGGAGGGATTTTATAAAGACCAAAAAAATTCGAACTGCAGGGACAATCCGTGCGGTTTCTGCCCAATACGGGCGGATTCTGCACTTTATGGGTTTGATAAAACTCGCCTAAAGACGGGCGTATTCAAGAGAAGACGCTCGGATTTGCTTGATATGGGACGGGTGGATTCTTCAGAAGACGGACGGATTTCAGTCCAGGAATATTTCTTGTTTTCCTCAGCAGAGAAGACGGGCGTCTCAAATTTCCTCCCGGAAATTGCCTTCCAAAGAGGGTCGGGGTCATACTTTCCATAATTCTTAAAGTAACTCGGTTCATCACTAAGACCCAAGACTTCACCCAATTCCCTAAAGGAAATGCGTCTACTAACATTAGCTAGACGAAACTCGAGATTCTCCCTACTCTCAACTTTGGTGACTTTCAAAGAACTCAAAAACTCCAAGGTAAGGGAGGGGTATGTCAATTCTTTTGATTCAAACAATTTCTCTAACCCCATGGCTTTGGAAAAGGCTCTAGTTTGCTCAAGGACACCCAACTTTCCCAAGGTGTCTTCATAAATAAATTTGGTGGATTGAAGTGATTTCTTAGCAAACTTGGCAAAAGTATCTCTATGGGTTTTGGAAATAAAAGTTACCTCCGGATAATGCAAAAGTTGATCGATTTCCGGAGTAGAAGATGTTGTTGCTCCCATAGAAGGTTGTTGTTGTTGTTTCACTTCCAAGTTTGGTGTTGCTACCACCATAGCCAATGCTTTCTTTGCTTGAAGAGCCTTTTGCCTTTGTGAAAGTGTCTTTGGTGTGTTTGTTGCCTTTGTTGCCTTTGTTGCCTTTGTTGCTCCCTTAGTCCTTGCCATTGATGAACTAACCAAGAAAAGAATGAAAAATCTTCAATTTGTAGTGTACCCAAATCTATTTAAAGGTGAAAGGCTTTGCCTTTATGAATTCAAAAATCGACTCAAAGGTTGAAGATTTTGTGCTTGGTTTTGATTTTTATTGAAAAAGGAGTGATTGATTTGTTGTTAGAAGGATGATTTGATTTGATTTTGGTGAATGTAGTTGAGGGATTTTGTTTTTGTGATGGAGAGGATGAGGGTTTTGATGTTTTGAAGTAGTGTTAGTAATGAATGACTGAATGAATGAATGAAGGTGGGAGGGATTTTATAAAGACCGAAAAAATTCGAACTGCAGGGACAATCCGTGCGGTTTCTGCCCAATACGGGCGGATTCTGCACTTTATGGGTTTGATAAAACTCGCCTAAAGACGTGCGTATTCAAGAGAAGACGCTCGGATTTGCTTGATACGGGACGGGCGGATTCTTCAGAAGACGGACGGATTTTAGTCCAGGAATATTTCTTGTTTTCCTCAGCAGAGAAGACGGGCGTCTTCTTTCCAAGACGGACGGATTTCCAGAGACGGGCGGTTTGCTGTTCAGGACGCCCGGATTCTCTTACAGTCAAAAATCTTTCAAAATTTCAGCTTATAGGGACGTGCGTCTTCAACCCAGTACGCTCGGATTGCATGAAGACGGGCGGATTCTCTTGAATCCGCTCGGATTCTACCCCTTTGTACCCGGATTCAGTTCCACCCGTGTACAATGCATATCCCTTATCAACCTTCTATTCTTCTTCATATCTCGTGTTCTTCATTGTGGAGGCACTACTAAGGCATGGATAGCCTAGGCAATTGCCATCCCCACACTAAGCTAGAGCACTACACATCAATTGAAATTATTAGCCCCTCCCTCACTTCTCTCAAACATGACAAATATCTTGATCAAAGTAAATAAAAATCCAAAGATGACAAAAATGAAATACAAGAATTGAAATGCGAGTTAGGGAGTTAGAAATATTTACAAATGGTGATTTAGGGAGGACTCCACCAAACTCTCATTCTTGATGAGATGTCAAGGGGGCATGTTCAAGGTGTTGTTGATGTTGCTCAACACCTTGAAAAAGTAATCAAAAGCTTGTTCATTATCATGGTAGAGGTCTTCAATAGACCTTTGCCCTTGTTGTCGGTCTTGATCGATGGCATTACCAATATAGGGATTAAAAATCCCTTCAAATTCGTCGTCCCAAAGACCACAAACTTCATCAAGTTGATCATTGAAAATCTCTTAATTTGATGGAGACAATTCTCCCAAATTCTTCTCTTGGCCAATGAGGCCATTCTCTTCTTCTTTGGTTGATTTTGATGAGCTTTGCAAGCTCTCCTTGTCATAATTCACTTGCTCTTTGAATGGAGCATCTTCAATTTTCTTCTTCCATTGGAGTTCCGATTTCTTCCTTTCATCCTTTCGGCTATAATGATCAATCATGAAACACGGTTCATGCAAACGAGGAGCTCTCATAGTCTTGTCAAGATTAAAGGTTATGCTTTCATCTCCCACTTCTAGAGTGAGCTCACCATGTTTCACATCAATCACCGCACCCGCGGTGTGTAGGAAAGGTCTTCCTAGAATGATTGGAATGTTGGAATCTTCCTCCATATCAACAATGACAAAGTCCACCGGGATGAAAACTTCCCAATTAAATGTGGGGGACATCTTCCCATATCCCTAATGGTGTCTTCGTCGATCTATCGGCCATTTGGAGTGTGATGTTGGTGCATTTAAGCTCTCCCATCCCCAACCTTTTACTCACCGAGTACGGCATGACACTCACACTAGCCCCTAGATCACATAAGGCTTTGTTGATCATTGTGTCGCCAATGGTACACGGTATTGAGAAGCTTCCCGGATCCTTTAGTTTTGGAGGTGAACTCCCTTGAAGTATTACACTACGCACCTTAGTGAAGGCGATAGTCTCAAGTTTCCGGATCGACTTCTTCTTTGTGAGGATATCTTTCATGTATTTCGCATAGGCCGGCACGTGATTGATTAATTCCGTGAAAGGAATTGAGACTTCCAAATTCTTCACAATTTCCATGAACTTTCCAAGTTGATCATCAAATTCGGGCTTGGCTTGACGACTTGGAAAAGGAAGTCTAATCACAATGGGCTCCTTCTCCTTGACCTTGTCTTCATTTTTCTTTGAACTTTCTTCTTTTGATGGTTCTCCATCTTTGGAGTTTTGCACCATTTCTTCCTTATCACTAGCTTCCACAACTTCATCCTCAACTTGCTTCCTCGGTGCTTCATACCTTGTACCACTTCTCAAGTGAATGGCACTAACCGTTTCATGTCTAGGGGGATTACTTTGAGGTGGTAATTGCCCCTTTTGTCTTTGTGAGCTTGAAGATGCTAGTTGAGTCAATTGTGTTTCCAATATCTTGGTGTGAGCTAGGATGTTGTTGATGGTGGTTTCCTTTGCTTGGCTATCTTTTTGCATTTGAGTGAAAAATTCTTGTTGATTCTTTTGCATTTGGAGGACCGCTTTTTGGACATCAAAACCTTGGTCATTTTGGTGATTGTATGGATTTTGATTTTGGTAACCTTGGTTTTGATTGTAAAAGGGTCTTTGATTTTGGTTTCTCATGGGTGGTGGAGTGTATGTTGTTTGAGGGTTTTGGACATTTTGGCTTTTGTATGAGAGATTTGGATGGAATTTGGTGTTTTCATTGTAATAGTTGGAATAAGGGGTACCACTCTTGTATGCTTGGAAAGCATTCACTTGTTCATTTGTTCCCCTACATTCACTTTGGTCATGTCCCAAAGTTTTACAATTCTCACATATCCCACTTGGGATTGATGAGGATGCCGTCATGGCATTAACATGATGCTTTGGTGATTTTGAGACTTCTTCAAGTCTAGCCATAGCTTTTTCAAACTTCAAATTGATTGTGTCGATATGAGCACTAAGTTGAGCACCCAATTGAGTAACGGAGTCCACGTCATGCTTTCCTCCTCTAGTAGCCTTGCGAGGTCTACTATATTGTGAGTTATGGACCGCCATTTCCTCAATCTTGTTCCATGTTTGATTGTCATCAACTTCGGTGAACATTCCATTTGATCCCATGTTGAGAATGTTCCTTGAATCTTCATATAAACCATTCCAAAATTGTTGTACCAAAAACCATTCGCTAAGTCCATGGTGAGGACATGAGCGACAAATTCCCTTGAACCGCTCCCAAGCTTCATACGAAGATTCTTCATCCCTTTGCTTAAAACCCGTAATTTGAGCTCTTAGCATGTTAGTCTTTTCCGGTGGGTAGAATTTTTTGTATAAAGTTAGAGCCAACTTCTTCCAAGAATCTATTCCGAGAGTGGCCTTGTCAAGGCCCTTCAACCATTGTTTCGCGGTGCCGATTAGAGAAAAAGGAAATAAGACCCATCTAATTTGGTCTTGAGTCACACCGGTTTGAGAGATTGCATCACAATAGTCGCAAAAGGTTTCCATATGAGAATGAGGGTCTTCACTAGGCATCCCCCCAAATTGGCTCCTTTCGACTAATTGTATAAAGGCGGATTTGGCAATAAAATTTCCGGTTAGATGTTGTGGTGTAGGAGTACCATTGGGTAAATTCTCCTCGGTGGGTACAGAGTGTGACGAGAATTTAGGCATTGTAGGTTGATTTTTTGGGGTATTGTTTAATGGGTTCTCCTCTCCTTCTATTTCAAAAGGGTTGACGAACTCAATAGTTGGTTGAACAACTTCACTAATACCTCTTAAATTCCTCCTAACAAGTCTCCTATTGTTCGTCAAGGTTCTTTCGATTTCACGGTCAAAAGGTAACAAATCACCTTGTGACCTTCTAGACATGCAAAATATCAAACAACTCGAAAACAATTAGAACAAACCTTGAGGAGTTTTACTTCCCCAAGGCGAAGAAAGACACAACTAATAACAATAAAAAGGAAATCTAAATCAAACAAACACCGTCCCCGGCAAGGCGCCATTTTTGATCGGTCCGTTTCGTGTTCACAATTAAAGGTGTGGTCGTTGGGTCACGTCCGAATCAAAACACAATTTATAGCTTCACAAACAACTCTACAATTAGTAAAGAGGCAAGTAAAGGTCGGATCCCAAGGGACGGGTATTGAAATGAGATTTCTATTGAAACTAGTGGTGTCTTGGGGGTGTCACAAATTAGGTTGATGTAGAAGGTCACTAACTAGAATAACAATGAAAATAAACTAACAAGATGAATTAAAAGGGGTGTAAACAATTGATTAAAAAGCACTAGGGTGTCATGGGATCATAGGGGAATTATGGGAATTGATCATACAAACATGTTCTCAAATTATAAGCAAGCAATTATTGTTGTGATGGATTGAGTTGGGTTATATCTTACAATCCTAGGAAAGTTTGGGTCCTGGAGCCGAATCGATTAGATTGTACAACACCTACAAGTCGACTTAATCTTCCCTACTCAACAACATGCATGGTCTAATGAGACTCGAGTTGGGTTATGTCTTACAAGTCTCATTGAAAATATAGGAGATGGTGGTAAATGCAAGGATTCATAGGCTTAGCATTTCATCAAATATAACATGTGCATGAGTTGAGATCAAAACAAGCAAGCAAATAAAACATGAAAGCATATTAATTTAAGCATGAATCATTCCCCATGTTGGTTTCTCCTAATCACCCATTAACCCTAGCTAATAGACTACTCACTCATTATCATGTTGATCATGCTAGCAAGGTTGTCAATCATACCAACAAAATGAAACATGATGAATAAATGAAAGTAATTAACAATAATTAAAAAGGGATTAAGAGAATTATACCTACTAATGATTCCAATAATAAAGCAAAGATAAAAGAAGTACTTGAATGCTTGATTGAGTGGTTGTCAATCTCCCAATAATAACCCAAATAATCTTCAATTACCCAAAAATAAAGGATGAACAAGAGAGAGATTAAGGAAATAAAACTTGTATTAGAACTTGATTAATTGTTGATTACAAAACTAAAGAGAGATTTGATTGATATTAACTACTCTAATTGTTGATAAGAAGAACATGCTCTTCTAATTAGACTAATGGGGTATTTATAGTGGAAATTAGGGGGATGCATTAGGGTTAACTAAGGGCTAAACTAGTAATTACACTTTTTAGATTGAGCAGGGAGGAGCCGGTATTTTTCGAAGGAAGGGCTTCTTTCT
Organism: Silene latifolia; assembly: GCF_048544455.1. Lineage (NCBI taxonomy): Eukaryota > Viridiplantae > Streptophyta > Magnoliopsida > Caryophyllales > Caryophyllaceae > Silene > Silene latifolia. The sequence continues at coordinate 371,820,983 of NC_133538.1, forward strand.
TCGTAGCTTGGAGAAGAGGAAATCGCGCTGTAGAGGAATCCGGGTGGATTAGGGTCGGGACGGGCGGATTCTGGCGATGTAACCCGAGCGGATTCAAGAGAATCCGGGCGGATTGTGGTGATGGAATCCGAGCATCTTGGTGGAAAACCGCACGGATTGTGCAGGTGGAGGACGGCCGGATTGTAGACAATCCGCACGGATTGTGCCTCAGCAAGACTTCTTCTTCTTTTCTTCCCTTTTCTTCATAAATTCCTTGGGGATTTCCTTGGGGACTCAAGGATCGTTTCTCAACATTGCTCATCTACTATCATATGTACAAAGGCCTTCTAATCTTGTCGCTCCTTGATGCTTGGTCATTGAATTCGATCAATTTAGTCTCGTTTAGCCATGAAAATGCAAGATTCTTACTCCTTTCCTACCAAGGGATCAAAATCTCAAAGAATATGCAAAACAAAGAACTAAAGATAATAAATGACCCAAATATGCACTAAAAAGCATGGGAACAAGGCTAATTCGGGGGCTAAATATGCGCTAATTATGGTCAGATCACGTCCTCAACCATAATGGGCCCATCAAGGGTAGACCCAGTCCTCAAGGTGATAGCATTAAGGGTCTCTTTCTGCTCCGTCTGCGTCGGTAAATGTCCCGGAGCTCGGGTTGTATTCTTGCTTGCCAATTGAGCAATTTGGCTCTCCAACATCTTCATCCCGGCCTCTCTAGCTTGGGATTCTTTCAACAACAAATTCTTCAACTCGGCAAATTCAGAATTTTGGGATTGCTGCTACTGCCGAGGAACATAGAAGGCTTTTGGAATTGATGTTGCTTATGAGGGGGCACATAATTCTGTTGCTGCTGCTGCTGCTGTGGAGGTTGAGTTGGATTTAAGACACTTTGGCTACTCCACCTCAAGTTTGGATGGACATTCGGCTCATAGTAAGTGTTTGTCTGCCTATAATGTTGAAAGGCAGCGCAGGACTCAAAGGGATTAGGACAGTTGTCTGAAACATGTCCCTCAGCTCCACATCTTTTGCAGACGAAAGGACCGTCTGAAACAACATTCACATGGTAGATCCCTCCTTTTGAAGCTCCTCCCAACTCGTACTTATCAAATCTCGCTGTGAGAGCCTCTAATGCTACTACAGAAGGAGATTCAGCAGCTCTCCTTTGATTTCCCCTGGAATTTCCATACTCAGCTTTGTGGGTGGCCAAGTCATCAATGATCTTCCACCCCTTTGTTTCTCCCATATTCTCCTGGAATCGGCCACTGGCTGCCGCATCCAGGATAGCCCTCTAATCGTCATAGAGCCCATTGTAGAACTGATATCATAGGCTCCACTTCTCAAACCCATGATGCGGAATGGTTCGCACCAGCTTCCTAAAACGGACCCACGCCTCATGAAAGTTCTCATCCGGACCCTGTTTAAAGCTCGTGATCTGAGCTCTAATAGCATTTGTCTTTGAGGCAGAGAAATATTTCTTGTAGAATGCCAAGGCCAAAGAATTCCAATCGGTGATCCCATTAGCAGCTCGATCCATGTCTCTATACCACTCCCTTGTAGCATCGCGGAGTGAGAATATAAACATTGTCTCCTTTACCTGGTCCTGGGTCACACCGGTCGGCGGGGGTATAGAGCAGCAATAATCGATAAATATCTCCATATGCTTGGCTGCATCTTCATTTGCAGCTCCCCCGAATTGGTTTCTCTCAACCAAGTTGATATAAGAAGGCTTCGGTTCGAATTTCCTATCAGCTCCCGGTAATTCAAAACCCTTGTATAGATTTGCAGCTGTCGGCTCAGAATGGCTTGCTATAGTTGCTTCTTCAGCCATCTCTAGAAAATATGGAGAAGTGACGGTCTCAGCTGATGAAGTAGAAATAGGAGATGAAGGCGGATTCTCCTCGAACAGCTCGTTCTCGTAGTAACTAGACAGAGTACTCAGCTCTTCCTCTGTCGGCAATATCCTAGATGATCGTCTCAACTCGCGCAAAGTCTTCTCAATCTCAGGATTGAACGGTACTAATTCACCACCCTGTGACATGCGCATAAGAGGAAACTAAAAAAAGAATATGAGAATAGTTTAAGAAACAAAAGTCCCTTAAACTAAGAAGCAGACTAAAATAAAACAACTAAAAATTAGAACAATTGCCTCCCTGGCAACGGCGCCAAAATTTGATACCCGTCATTGTGAGTACCAAAAATAATATTTATAATACCTATTAAAACTAACAGAAGCTAGTGGTAACAGGGTCAAACCACAGAGAGGCAGATATAATTATTAGTTGTCTAATTTCAGTCTAAGGTAACGAAAGTGGGGGTTGATTGATTTGAGTGGTCTATAGCTAAACTAAATAAACGGATAAAACAATTATTAAAAGGGTGCAAGGATGGTCGGTTTACAATAGTTTCGGCGGCAGCAAACTAGGTAGGTCTAAAACAAACACGTGAGACGGGAAAATACGAGGTCCTCTCGGTCTACTCTCACAGGTAGCATCTTTCGATCTCGCTACAAGTCCCTAATATCACTATTACTAACTTTCGTTCTGAAAAGTGACTAAAGGTCTAAACTAACTTATCTTTCGATCTCGTTAATCTAGTCGTCTAAATTAGGTAGGCTATCTCCCTTCCCTATCTTTCGATCTTTATTGGGTCGGTCAAATCCTAGACATTTAACTAGTCGCGTGCACTCGATTCGTCAAACATAGAAATTAAATTAATTAAAACAAATCATATCTCACGAGGCCAGTCGATCGACCAAGGTAGGCGGTCGATCGACCGTGGCGCGATTCAGGGTTCCCTATTCTAATGCCGCCTAACCTACAGTTCCCCTACATCCTAGCACGAATAATTTAGCTACTCATGATATTAATAAAAACAACAACAATATTAACGAAATAGACTAATGAATTCATGCTTAAATTAACGGAACAAAAGATTAGCATAAAACGATAATTATGGCTTCGGGAAACTATTCTATCAATTCTAGCTACAAACGAATTAAGCAATAAAATTGAAATAGTGAATAAAGGAATACCAGTAGAAGAATTGCAGGAAAAAAGATCGGAAAACCGAATGCCAATGTAACTTTTAGTGAAAGAAATATTTGTAAACTAAAGAACCCTAACAAATTTCGTGATCTAACACTGATGAAAAAAACTGAATGAATGTTCTCAAAACCTAGCATACGTTATATAGAATACAACGTAGTTCTTATTGCCAAAACCTAACTACTATGGGCTTGCTTATTCTCGATCTTTTAATTCACGCAGATTAGCGGCTTGGTCGATCGACTACTGAGGATGGTCGATCAACTGGTAAGCTCTGAACAGTGGCTCCTGGAAGTCGTGGTATGGTCGATCGACCATAGGTAGCGGTCGATCGACTGCTTTAGCTGATACTCGACTTCTAAATTCTCGTAGATTTGTCTTTCGGACCTCGAAATGCGCACCAAGCTCGTTCCTTGAGTAAATACTTTACGTCAAATGCAGTGCAAGGTACTCGGGGACGGATTTGGCTCAAAATCTACTCATTTCCGCATAAATCTGCAATATTACATAAAAATACGAAAGTAGACGAAATGGGGCAAATAGTAGCCTTAAACTACATAAATGAGCTCTGAAATGCGTGTAAAATAGGATGTAAAACATCATATAATAGAACAAATCATGATTGAACTTGTGTGAAAGTGACATGACAACTCGAAGTCCCGCGACTTGGCTCGCGCCTCTTTGAGCAGCCCAGGTGGCCACGTCGCTCAAAACTCACACAACCACTAATTTTCCTATAAATACCCCTCAAATGCCCCCATTTGAGAACTTACGCGAGTGTCCGCCCCCTCTTTTCTCTCTTAAAATTCTCGACTCGACTTCTTAAGTCACAATCCGACGCGTATTTACGACCTACAGATCGTAAATACAAGCCTTACACATTGTTTGGTAGCGTCATCGTGCATTAAATCACTTGACCGACCACTTCGACTACTACACTGTCACTAATCTTAATAAAACACTCTTTTTACTTACCAAAACGGTTTTAAACCCAGTCTTTTCCTACCAAACGAGTTGTTACACTTACGTCGGTTTCTCGCCGTAATCAAACATGTAAGTATGAGGTTGTAAAAATCCTTCTTTTATCACGTCTTCATTTGTTTTATGACTATAACATGCTAAAACATGCATAACACGATCCTAAACATGGGATAAACGAGTCAAAACTGAGTTTTGGCCCGAGGTAGAAGCCCCTTATTGTGCACAAAGACTCGCGCCTCAATGGGGTGCCCTGGTCAGAACTCAACCGTGCAACTTTTGCATTCAACCAACCAAGATCGATCAGTAGAGGCCGCTACCGTGGACGGGATTGGGTGTCTGATTAAAGGGCTTCCCAATGCGTACCTTCACCTCTTACTCAGAAACTTTGGATAGTGGACGACCTTATCCAGGGCGTACGAGAGTCATTCTAGAGATAGGATGCTAAAGAGGGATGATTCCTTATCTTTAGTACCTATTTCAAACACTGCTTTGTGCTTCGTTTGACCGAGGTATAAAGTGGATTCGAACGGGTTCCAAGCATCCCACAAATGCTTGGTGGCAACTCCGAACATATCTAATCGTTTCGAGACCCTTACCGAGACGAAACCGACCGATCTAAAATGATCCGGTCGAAAGCATTTTTACGCCGCCGAGCGTGGCTTTCAAAAGACCGCTGTATGTCCACAGATCGGTTGGGCTTGCAAGTGGGCCATGTCCACAATGTGAAATATTTTATTAATATGTTGATTTTTAATATGTTAAAAATAAATTGCATTGTGACATGTCATGTAACATGTAACATGTGACAAAATTGACAAATGACAAAATAAAATGGACTAACCATTTTATACACATGTACCGAAATTATGGAGGGGATTATGGTTGATATTGTGTTTTATTTTAAATAAAAACATAATGATTAAATCTAATATATAGCCTTGCATATCTAGCCTATTCTTGAGAAGAACAAGACCATGCATTGGCCAAAAAATCCCCCTTACCACCCGATTTTTAAGAGAGAAAACAAGAGGGTTTTCTCTTAAAAAAATTTTACACTACATACATTGATATTCTTGTAGTGTAGTATCATTCAACCACTCTCTAAAAATTGTGAAACATTTTAGAGAAAGAAAACTCATAAAAATCCTCTCCTCTTAGCCGAAATAAGAGAGAACAAAATCACCATTTTTGTGTCAACTTTAAGCTTGTTTTAATCAGTACTAGTCATATATTAATTAAAATCATTAAGGGTATTCCTTGGGTATAATTCCTTAGGAGAGATTCTAAACTTGAATCTTATTCTTCCATTTTGGAAAGCTCAAGATCTAGTAAGAAGGTGAACTTACTAGTGCCCATTTATCCGACATCATCAATGTAAGAATTGATTTTTCTTCTTATACTTTGTAATAGTTTTGCATGCATAAGATCCATTTTAATTTTATGACTAAATTAAATCATCATACTATGAATATGTAAACATATGAGATTAATGAATCCCAACAAAGAAGACGACTTAATATAAGTACTAATCCGCATTATTAACAAAACCCGTCAAAATATTACCCGTTAACCGACCTACTCGATCGAGTAACTAACGTACTCGATCGAGTGCCACTTACTCGATCGAGTACCAAGGCTACTCGATCGAGTGCCCTACAGAAAGAATACTGTTTCGTAAATCAAAACACCCTTACTCAACAGAGTAAGGCCCACTCGATAGAGTACCCAGAGACTCATAAAACCGTAGTATTACAGAAGTGGTCGAATGTCGTAATTTTTAGTTTAAACTCCAAAAAAAAAAATTAGAATTTATCTTATGACATTTCTTGTTTGCCCTCGTTGGAATTTTTCGCCCCCTTTTCACCGTAAATCCTGACTACGCTACTGTGTAGAGGGAGAGTTCCCTGGATTGCCTGATCCTCCGATAAATTTGTGTGGACTAATGAACACTGCATCGAATCCATCTAATTCTCCGGATTTCATATCGATCTTCACGTATGCTCCACTTTAAAGCACAACCAGTTCAATAAGTCATTTTAATCATCTCATTTTGTTCTACTCAAGCTTTGTTAGAAGAAACAATAAATGTAGATAGACTTACCATGCTGCAAAATCAAAGCAAGCGAAAGCACCATGTTGATGAAGCAACCTTGCCAGGGCTCGGGTAGCCGTTACAATGAGTTTGTAATACTATGGTTTTCTATGTCTATGGGTACTCTATAGAGTGGGGCTCACTCTGTCGAGTAAGTATGTTTTTACGCAAAACAATAGTCTGCCTGATGGGTACTCGATCGAGTACGTGTGGCACTCGATCGAGTAAGGGGCACTCGATCGAGTATGTCACTTACTCGATCGAGTAAGTGTGTTTTACGGGTGATTTTAGCCAGGTTTTGTTAATAACGCGTGAATAGTATAAAAGGATTCCGTCATACTTCTTAATCAGTTTTCACTTTTCTAAAAACCTTTCAAGAGAGGAAAAGAGTTACGTCGTTCTCATTCTTCGCGTTATTGGCAAATCCTAAGGGCTAGTATAGTTTTTTTTATCGTTTCATTGATTTTAGTTGAAACCCTAATTGGGTAATTTTTGGGTTTTGGGGAGTATTGTTGATATTAGATTGTGATTGTATGATTGTATGTTTGATAGGAAGTAATTTCAGTGAAGGACGATGTTGATTAGTCGATTGTGACGATGTTGGTGATTCCTGTTCCAGGTAGGGTTTCCCTACTCAGTATTAGTTACATGATGTGTGTCGTGGTTGTATTGTGGTTATTGATTAATTATATTGCTGGTGATTGTGACGGTTGTTGGTTTATATTGTTGATTGTTGTTGTATAACTGTCTGTGATATTCGGGGCGCGTCGCTGGCTGAGTGGAGTCACTTGCGGGAGTGGCTTCACGCCGTTGGTTCGCCCTCTGTGGAACCCGCCACAGGAGGGGATGTGCACATTAAGGAAACTTGGGTTTATCGCTCGATGGAGATGAGCGGGGATTTTGTCGGTACGGCTACGGTCCCCCACTGGCGACGTGGAGTATTTGTTGCGATGGGTACTCTGGCAGGGCTACACACTTTAGTGTGTAGTCGGTTGTGCTGAGATTGGAGATGGAGACTGGAGATTGGTTTGAGCTGTTTGAGTTGTTTTTGTTCCTGTTTCATTGTGGCTATTGTTTTTGTGTAATCAGTACTGACCCATTTAAATGTTTTAAAAACTGTGGTGATCTATTCGGGGGTGGTGAGCAGTTATAGAGCAGGTATAAGACGATGCGCATGGGATAACTGGGATGAGTCATCACGTTGTAGTTTTAGAAGTCTTCCGCTGTGTCGAACATTTTGTAGTTGTTTGGTAGTTGTCAGTTTTGAGAACCTTGTATTTCCTTTTAACTGTTTTTGGAGTTTGGCTTGTATCACTTAAACTTTATTATCATTTAAATACGTTTCGTTATTGTCTATTTAAGTATCATTGCCTCGGGTAACCGAAATGGTGACAATTTCATACCTTAAGTGGTCCTGGTAAGGCACTTGGAGTATGGGGTGTCACAGAGTTAAACACACAATAAGGACTTAAACTATCAATAAATGTAGCATCAAGGACCCAAACTTCTACCGTGAAGCATCAAGGACCCCAATGACCTCTTCCGTCAAAATTAACAGAGAGGCGGCATGATTGGTGGGACATGTTTGTTTCTTATGTTATGTGCCTTGAAAATGCCGTCATATATTCTATACACAAATTCTTGTTTGTGACGGCACATATCCGTCACTCTTGAGTGACGGATACCATTTTACCTCACAAAGTACCAACTTTTTCTCTCTCTTCAACACTATTCATGTGGTCCCCTTTCTCCACTAACCCATTTTGTTACCATTTTATCTCACAAAATATCCGCCACAAATGGTAACCCGTCACAAGGGAGACCAATTGTATTCTATATTTTCAACCCATTTTTTACGTATTTTTCCATGTATTAACTCTTTTTGTAGTGTTATATTTTCAAAATTAAACTAATTCTTTATAAGGATAAATAATTGTGCAAGACGTTTATTCAAATTTATAATAAAATGAGATTTTTTTAGTAACCATTTTTACCCACTAGTAGATTTATATTTATATTCATTTAAAATTATATTAGTGTAAAACCGCCTTACACAAGACTAATTCAAAATGAATGTTCAACATTTGGAGCAAGTTACCCCTTAAAAAGAGGATATTCGTAAAGTTCTTACATAATTTATCTGTAATCTCTTTGGTGAAAAGTAAAATCATAAGATAAATTAAAAAAAAATTGGAATTAATAGCGATTAAACCAACTTTAAAAAAAAAACATATCAAATAAAATTTTGGTTTAGTGGGTTAATGGGGCGAGTACCGTTTTATATTTCCACCCGACCACCCGTTGGGGCAAGTATGGTTTTGGAAACTTCTACCCGCCATGGTGGTGGGACGGGTATCAGTGGTGGAGCTAGAGGCCCTCGCGCTCCCCGAGGGATAAGATTATCGGAAATTTTAGTTAAATTTTCCGAATTTTTTCCACGTGTACCTTATATCCGTTCGCTCCCCTTAAAAAATTTCACGCTCTAAGTTCAATTTCTGGCTCCGCCCTAAGTTTATCGGAAATTTTAGCTAAATTCGTGGCGCAAGGGTTAAATTTCCGTGGCTAAATCATTTGGCCACTGGAATACTTTCCGTGACGCAAGTGGCAGTGGCAAAGAGATAGCCACGGGAAAAACAAGAACGTGGCTATTATTAAATTTTTGGCCACAGATTCTCTCGTGGCTAATAACTCCTATGGCCAAAAATTTCCCGTGGCCAAAAAATAATTCCCGTGGCAAAAAATATATATGAAAATTAAATAAATAAAATGTTAAATAATTTTTTTTCACGATCGATATTTTATCATATATGGAATCGTGACAATTTCGGTACTGGTTTCGCTAGTTAACTCGATTCATTTGAACGTTCTTTGGTTTCACCGGTTATGCATTCGCGCGCATCAAAGAGGCTTCCCAAGAGGTCACCCATCCCAACACTACTCTCACCTGAGCACGCTTAACTGTAGAGTTCTTTTGATGTGCTACTGGAACTGAAAGTTAACTTTGTTGATATAATTAGTACTTTGAATCCTTTTAAGTTTATTTTTTTTCTTTCAAAATTTATCTTTAGTACTATTTAATTACAAAAATGTTACATGATTTACGAATTTTTGCGGGAATAACATTATTTTGGCCAAAACAATCAAATTTTCGATGATACCCTCCCGACTAATGATTTTGACGTCATTTTTTTGCCCAAGTTAGCAAAACCATTTTCTCTAAAAAGTAAATTTAATCGTGTTTTCCTAACATTTTTTTTATTTCTTTAGTTTATCGACATTCTTATTTTCATTTCTCTTCTACTCATTTTTTCGTATATTTTTTTACGCAAATGCTATTGTATGACCGCGGTACCTACGATATAAAAAATTAAGCATTTTTTGGTAAAATAATGACCACTTTTTTATAACTTAAGGTCTCCCCCCCACCCTCCCCCCAAATTGGTCACTATTATCCAAAAAGTAGTCACTTTTTACTCAAAAAACACGAAAAAAACACTATCATACAACAGAATCTCTTATTTTCCTAAACTGATTTCTCTTTGTGATGATTTATCGTTTTTATCTCAAATTTTTCACATTATTTGCACATGTGACTTTAAATTATTATAATTTCTATATTTTCCCGGTGATGTACTCATTTTCAAAGAAAAAAATTTCTCCACATTGAATTTTGGGTGAATTGATAAAATTACCAACTTTAGTCATCTTTTTCATAATCAATAGCAACATAATCAAAAATTAGTAATCACTACCAAAATATTAAATTTTTTCTACGATAGGTACCAAATCGCCTTCTTACTCTAATTTTTTTTTCTACTTTAAAGGTGTTTTCATCTAAGAGAGGGATTTTGGAAGTGGCCGAGTGGAGATTTGTACTTGAATGATGGCTTTTTGGACTTTTTCAAGTAGGTTGAGATTAGATTTTCAGGCGACTTAGTACCGATCGTAGAAAAAAGTTAATATTTTGGTAGTGATTACTTATTATTGATTATGTTGGTACTGATTATGAAAAAGGGTCCTTATATTGTTACTGTTTATCAATTAACCCTTGAATTTTTTATATTGATAATTTTTCCGATATGTTTTTTCCTTAATTTATTTGTGGAAGATCATTTTTTTCTTTTATTTCTCAGCGCACTTATTTTATTTAATCAATTTTGTAATCTAATTGTCGTTTTTTTTTCACTCCTAAAAAAAATTTTCCCAAACTTTTTTCTCACCAAGTTAAATTTTATATCAAATTCAAATTTTTCTATTAATATCTTACAAATAAAGTTGTAAATCAAATTTTGAATGAACCAATTGGACAATATGTTTATTTTAGATTTATCAAAGATAGATGATAAATAACTTATTTATTTAATTTTATATGCTATGTCCTTAAATGTGATACGATCATTTAAGATTGTTATTCAAGATTATAATGTTTTAATTAAAAAATTAAAAGAAACTCACGACTCTAATAAACAGAATTATATATTAAAATAAATTTATTAAATTAGAAATGTTTTGAAAAACCTGCAAAACGTAATTGTGATTTCTAAAACAATATAAAAATTTAGACGATAAACTTTTCTTTGCTTGCATATAAGTTTGAAAAATTTTAAAATCTTATTAAAGTAAATAAAACAATAAAAAAATATTAATTAAATTAATCAAAGTGTTTGCAAAGTTTTAAATTTAAATGCATTTTCATATTATTTATATTTGATTAAATTTCTTTTAGATTTTAGGTTTGCCTTAACATGAAAATATCTTAATTTAAGTCGGAAAAGATACTCGCCACGGAAGTTTGTTAGTTCGTGGCTAAATTTTTTTTTTTTGCCACGGAACAATTCATGGGTAATTAAAATTTCGTCATGGGTTTGACATAGTTCGTGGCTAAAATGATTATTTGCCACGGGTGTAGCCTATTTCGCGGCGCAAGTGACTTTTTTGCAACGGGAAAAGTCATCCCGTGGCATAAAATTTTTTCCAAAATAATGAATAAATTTTTCCCATGGCTAAGCAGATTTTAGCCACGAATTATAAATTCCCGTGGCGCAAGTGACAATTTGTTGTAGTGTGTGAAGAGTGGTATATAGCGAACTTCATGGAGACATGTCGCTACGTGGATTTGCAGATAGTGAGTGAGTTTGGGAATTTGCATTATCAAGAGGTGAAACTAATGTGTGATTTCCTTGGGCAAGTAAAGTTATGAAATGAGTTTTGGGGATTCTAAAAAAAAAAAGGGTGATTGGAGATCAGTGTGAGTGATAGCATGAGGTGGTCTGGACTGATTATTGATAAGTGTGAGTGATAACATGATAAGAAAAGATCTATAGTAAGAAAGAGTGAGATGATACTGATATGAAATAATGAGATTTGAGTTTTGGACCAATGAGAAAGTAACCGGAGTACTAAAGAGTTAGGTAGATGAAATAAGGAGTTGAATCATTAATTGGTATTGTTGAATGTAAAGAGATAAGAAGGATAAAAGCAAGCCGAGAAGGATGTTGATCGGAGTTATGTAATATAGAAGTCAGGAATCGTCCAGATGTATGATACTATCATGAGGATGTTAGTTAATGGTTATACAGGAGTTTCAGGACAATATGATTAGTCATGAGTTTTGGTGAATTAAGGAAAGTAAGAAGCCGGGTAAAGAACTTACATGATATGAGATCTTGGTGGTGAGTTGGGTGACGATGCAATTAAGGATGGAATTGGGAATAGTGTTGAGGTAAATTTTGTTGATGGATTTGATATTCGTTATTTGGGATGTTAACCAAAGATAGGAAAGAAACCGTGATGTTTAGAGATGCGTGTAAAAGGTTTGTTATACGAGCTGTGGGGGTATTGTGGTGTTGTCACTAGTGGTTAAGGGTGATGATAGATAAGAAGGATAACAATTCTGAAGAGGTTGATTTTGTAGAGGCCGGAGTGATATCTACGTTTGGGAGGAAGTATAAGATGTGGTGATATGAGGCGGGTGCTACTAGTTGAATATTAATGGTATGGTTATACTTGGCAGGAGGTGATGGTATGCTAATGGCAGAATATGTTATGAAGGGCATGCGAGTTAAGCTCGGGCGAGAGGTAACCTTTATCAAGTGGTAACTTACGTGATCAGGATTGACTAGTTGGATGTGATTATGGGTCTATGATGTGTATAAACATTGGTGTAAGGTTCTGACCTCACGATAAGTGGTATGATGTCATGATAGTTATAAAGTTGTTATGTGAATGTTTTGTGATATATGTTGGGTACGGTAAACTAATGGAATGATGTTCAAAAGTGATAGTTTGGGTGATCTGGCATGGCTAGTTATACTTGTATGTGTATTTGTGATATATGTTTATTCCGTAAAAAGGTATGGATGATATTCATGAGATCCTTGTCTGTTTATTCAGTATAATATGTTGTGTTGTGATCTAGTAAAACAGTTTTGACTAAGTTTTCTTGTCCGTAAAGTTATACTGAGTCAGTGTTTATGGGAATTGTATGTGGCTGTGATGTCTATCGATGTGGTTGTTGTGCCTCGGGTGGTGATCCGGGCACGGTACTTCGTGTTGTGATGCGGGTATTTTCGCGCTGCGGTGCGGCTGTTGGTGGCTGTGTTGCGATGCCGTCACTGGTTGTGGTGGAGTAGGCGGGATGATTACGATTCGAGTTTCGAAAGTACATACCAGTTATACATAGATTGTTGTTTTGTTTCCTGCTGTTTCCTGTGAGTTTCCGTTTGGACAGATAGACGGTTGTTTTGTTTATTGATGTTTCTTACCAGTTTCAGTTTGGGAGTAAGGGTAGAGTATGATATGGAAGAGAGTTGTGTATATTTTCTTTCTTGTCATGGTATAGTGATATCCTATTAATGGGACACAGTTGTGAGAAGTTGTTGGAGTACTTGTGATGTTCTTTTAGAGGAAGCATTGGTTGACTTAGTAATGGCAAGTGATTCGTGGAACATGTGTTGTACAGATCTGAAAGCTGCAGGTGGTCCATAATCTTTTGTTGAGACAGTGAGTATAGGGTGTTGGACATTAGTATCATGGTAAGTTGTGGATGAGTTTGTGGTAATAAAAGGGAGAACTTGAGGACCTCGTGTGAGTGTGTGTAATAATTGTGGATCGTGAGTTCTGAGTATGGAGATAGGTGCATGTATAAAGGACTATGTCGTTTTGGCGGTAATAGGGAACAATTGAAGTTTTGGTTAAGCTAAAGATTTTGTGGTATAGGTTAGGTGGTGTGCCGAGTGAATTGAGGTATGAGAACTGTTTATGTAAGAGAGCCTTTGATATAGGAATGGTGAGTGTTTAGATTATAGGCGGTTATCTATGACATGTGATGTTGATGAGGATAATGAGAAGATATAGCTAAGGATTGAGTATTAGTGAGTTACGAGGACGTAACATTTGTCTTAAGAGGAGCAGGATGCGATATAAGAGAGTTTCATGGTTGTGCATGTTGTAGTATATTTGGAAGTAGAGTGTTAGTGTAGCATAAAGGATGAATATTTGTTATGATTGATTTTATTAAAGGTCATGACCGTGCTTGTAGTAGTGTGATGTTTAGGAGTGTGAGAATACTTCGATAGTGTTGACAGTTGGATGATGATGTTTAGGAGTTCGAGAGTGTTGACAGTGAGATGACGATGTTTATGAGTGTGAGTAAACTCCGAGGACGAAGTTCCTTTTAAGGGTGGTAGAATGTAACATTCCGTTTGATGTTATGAGTGTCTTGATATCGCATTTTCTAGTGGATGATATGTTACGGAGCTAGCAGCGTTTGTGGATAGTAGTTGGTAGTGTTTGAAGTTGGTGTCGAGAGAGACTATGATGTAGTTGATATAATATCGTGAGCCGTGTTGTGGAGGTAAGCATAGTTGGTGGAGTTGGTTTTAAGAGTTCATGTTTTATAGGTTAGGGCTTTGTTTTGAGTCCGTAGTTGCGTTGTTGTGTCTTAGTCGAGTTAGTATGTTTGTTTTTATGTATGGGTTGAACTCGCGGACGAAGTTCCTTTTAAGGAGGGAAGACTGTAATACTACGGTTTTCTATGTGTATGGGTACTATATCGAGTGGGGCTCACTCTATCGAGTAAGTATGTTTTTACGCAAAACAGTAGTCTGCCCGATGGATACTCGATCGAGTATATGTGCCACTCGATCGAGTAAGGGGCACTCGATCGAGTATGTCACTTACTCGATCGAGTAAGTGTGTTTTACGGGTGATTTTAGCCGGGTTTTGTTAATAATGCGTTAATAGTATAAAAGGATTCTGTCATCCTTCTTAATCAGTTTTCACTTTTCTAAAACCTTTTAAGAGAGAAAAAGAGTTACGTCGTTCTCATTCTTTTCGTTATTGGCAAATCCTAAGGGCTAGAGTCGTCAGATCGCTGAGTTCTTTACGCCGTTGAGACCGTCGCATTGTGGGTAATATTCTAGTATAGTTTTTATATCGTTTCATTGATTTTAGTTGAAACCCTAATTGGGTAATTTGAGGGTTTTGGGGAGTATTGTTGATGTTAGATTATGATTGTATGATTGTATGTTTGATAGGAAGTAATTTCAGTGAAGGACGATGTTGATTAGCTGATTGTGACGATCTTGGTGATTGTTGTTCCAGGTAGAGTTTCCCTACTCAGTATTAGTTACATGATGTGTGTGGTGGTTGTAATGTGGTTATTGATTAATTATATTGCTGGTGATTGTGACGGTTATTGGTTTATATTGTTGATTGTTGTTGTATAACTGTCTGTGATATTCGGGGCGCGTACCTGGCTGAGTGGAGTCACTTGCGGGAGTGGCTTCACGCCCTTGGTTCGCCCTTTGTGGAACCCGCCACAGGAGGAGATGTGCGCATTAAGGAAACTTGGGTTTATCGTTCGATGGAGATGAGCGAGGATTTGGTGGGTACGGCTGCGGTCCTTCACTGGCGGCGTCGAGTACTTGTTGCGATGGGTACTCTGGCAGGGCTACACACTTTAGTGTGTAGTCAGTTGTGTGGAGATTGGAGATGGAGACTGGAGATTGGTTTGAGCTGTTTGAGCTGTTTGTGTTCCTGTTTCATTGCGGCTATTGTTTTTGTGTAATCAGTACTGACCCCGTTTAAATGTTTTAAAAACTGTGGTGATCCATTCGGGGGTGGTGAGCAGTTATTGAGCAGGTATGAGACGATGCGCATGGGATAACTGGGATGAGTCATCACGTTGCAGTTTTAGAAGTCTTCTGTTGTGTCGAACATTTTGTAGTTGTTTGGTAGTTCTTAGTTTTGAGAACCTTGTATTTCCTTTTAACAGCTTTTAGAGTTAGGCTTGTATCACTTAAACTTTATTATCATTTAAATACGTTTCGTTATTGTCTATTTGAGTATCATTGCCTCGGGTAACCGAGATGGTAACGTTCTCATACCTTTAGTGGTCCTGGTAAGGCACTTGGAGTATGAGGGTGTCACAAAGTTAAACACACAATAAGGACTTAAACTATGAATAAATGTAGCATCAAAGACCCAAACTTCTACCATGAAGCATCAAGGACCCCAATAACCTCTTCCGTCAAAATTAATAGAGAGGCGGCATGATTGGTGGGACATGTTTGTTTCTTATGTTATGTGCCTTGAAAATGCCGTCATATATTCTATATTTTCTACCCATTTTTTACGTATTTTTCCATGAATTAACTCTTTTTGTAGTGTTATATTTTCAATTATACTAATTCTTTATAAGGATAAATAATTGTGCAAGACGTTTATTCAAATTTATAATAAATTGAGATTTTTTTAGTAACCATTTTTACCCACTAGTAGATTTATATTTATATTAATTTAAAATTATATTAGTGTAAAACCGCCTTACACAAGACTAATTCAAAATAAATGTTCAACATTTGGAGCAAGTTACCCCTTAAAAAGGAGGATATTCGTAAAGTTCTTACACAATTTATCCGTATTCTCTTTGGTGAAAAGTAAAATCATAAGATAAATTAAAAAATTTGAATTAATAGCGATTAAACCAACTTAAAAAAAAACATATCAAATAAAATTTTGGTTTAGTGGGTTAATAGGGCGAGTACAGTTTTATATTTCCACCCGACCACCCGTTGGGGCAAGTATGGTTTTGGAAACTTCTACCCACCATGATGGTGGGACGGGTATTAGTGGTGGAGCTAGAGACCCTTGCCCTCCCTGAGGGATATGATTATCGGAAATTTTAGTTCAATTTTCCGAATTTTTTCCACGTGTACCTTATATCCGTTCGCTCCCCTTAAATAAATTCACTCCCTGAGTTCAATTTCTTGCTCCGCCATCGACGGGTATAGGTACAAATTTTTCTTAGTGGATAAAGATACGGGGGAGCCTATATCCACAACCGTCTCGCCTCAATGACATCCTTACATACGAACCACGCTTTTAAAAATAATTTAAATCACGTAAAACTATGTTAATTTGACATTCACTAAAAAATGTTCATTAACTAAGAAAAAATCATTTTTCTTTTTTATTATTATGTTTTGATATAAAAAATAAATGTCTATTTTTAACTTATGTACTCCATCCTATTCTACATAATTATCACATTGTCCATTTTCGTCTATTCACAATAATGTCCCATTGTCTATTTTGATAAACTTTTATACTTATTTTATTCACTTCAACTCACAACAATACCCCACCTCACCCCACAAAAATACTTATTTTATTCACTCCACTCAAAAGAATACCCCACAATACTTTCCCTCTCTCTAACTATCTTACCCGACCACAATACTTTATATTATTTAACTCCTCTCCTTAATTCTTGTGTCATCCATACAATGGGACACTTATCTAGAATAGAAGGGAGTAATTTTTTTTTTAAAAAAAAAGTAATCCACATTCCACATGCACTTAGTTAAATTCTAATTTTATTTTGTCACATGTAGGATTATCAAGACACATAGAAAGCAAACATGGCCCCATCATATTATCCTAGTTAAATTTGACGGAAAAGTTAATCACGGGTCCTTGATGCTTCCCTTTAGAAGTTTAGGTCCTTGATGCTATATTTTCTTATAGTTTAGGTCCTTGTTATGGGTTTAACTCCACAAATAAGATCATACATCCTGTTGTACAGGAAGCATGGTACATCAGGCCCATATATTACATATTAAACTATTTAAGCCCAAAAAAAAAAAATTCTACCCATCTTCATTTTTCCCTAATTCTAATTTCTCCCCAGTCGACAAACTCTACCCCCTCTTTCTCTTCTCTAAATTTCTCTTAAACGATCCGTAATTCTGATTTTAATATGGTGAAAAGAAATCAATTGACATCATAATCAAGGAGGAAAAACGCATCTAATAATATTTTGGTGAACGAGAAGCAATTTACATCATCAAGAAGAAAAATGGATCGAATAATACTTTGAGGTAAATTTCTACACTAATCATACGAACTATTATTAGAAGAATACAAGTTCAAAAATTTGAGTACATAAGAATACGAGCTATTAAGATAAGAATATGAGCTAATGTAAAAAGATTACGAGCTTAAAAGAATCACGAACTTAAAAATACAAGCACATGAGAATACGAGCTATTAAGATAATAATACGAGCTAATGTAAAAAAAATACGAGTTTAAAGGATTACGAGCTTAAAAATACTAGCGCATAAGAATATGAGCTATTAATATAAGAATACGAGCTAATTTAAAAAGAATACGAGCTTAAAAGGATCAAAAGCTTTAAAATACGAGCACATAAGAATATGAACTATAAAGATAAAAATATGAGCTAATGTAAAAAGAATACGAGATTCAACTATTTTTATGTATTAAAAATTTTGGATAAATTTTTTTTTCCTCGCGAGTAACGTCATATGATTTGTTCCATTATAATAATTTAAAGGAGAATATGATTTATTAAGTGGATGATGGATGAATATGGAGAGGAGTTAGAAAAATATGGAAGCAGTCAGAGAAAGTAGGAGGATTAAATTCAAAATTGGATTACGTTATTTTATTTTATTTGTAAAAGTATTTGGAATAAGACTAAAATAACCTTGGATGTACAATGCTCATTGTACATCCAGTTGTATAGTCTTGAAACTGGTTTAACTCTACTAAGACGTCCTTTTTTATTTAGGATCCTCAAATTGATTAACAACAACATTCTCCAAATATTTATCACAAATTCTCATTGGTGACGGACATATTCGTCGTTATTATAGAAATAATTGACATCATCAATTATCTTCTCTATCAAGACTAAAGAGATAGCAGGAATAAGCAACTGTAACCATGCAAATTAAACATCAATATGTAGTTTTTATAATCGCGGAACCACATATATTAAACACTAACACACACCATTCACAAATAATAATATATTAGACAAATATATTAAAAAAATCCTTTACATATTGAAAATCGAAAGTCGCAATGTTAAAAAATTTAAAAAATTCCGAGTACGTCACAAACTACACGCTAGCAATGGAGCTCTAAAATTAAAGAGCTCATAAAGTCTTACTTATCATTTATCAAGTGCTACCAATATTTTGACGAATACCTTCGGCCTTCGCGGAGAGGTGAAGTTGCACAAGTATAACTCGTGAAGACGAAATTATTGTTGATATTATGCATTACTGCTTGACCGCTTCATTCCTGTAAAGAAACATACGTATGTATTAATCAGATCAGAAAGGTCAATGGCGACATATAATTTGATGTATACATTCAAAACCATCAATCAAACTAAATACGGAGGTTAGTTACTGACTTCCATTAATATCATTATTATCATAGTAAAATACTACCGAGTCCATAGTAATTTACCGTTGATGTTGCAATGAATCAATTCATCGTCTTCAAATGACTTTCCTTACCTTTCCCAAAAAAATTGACTTCTCGTTATTGTTTCCTATAAAATAAAAATAAAAAACACGAAATTAGATCTCATAGGATAAAAGTGTATCGGGTTCACAAAATTAATGCAAAATAAATTTATGAGGATGGGGCATCCAAAGGTTAATGGGAAGTGATTCTTTGCAGGGTTTATATACACCAAATATTTTGCATTCTTGGACGATAAGTTATTAGAAGTGTTTGGATGTGATTTTAATCTTACATGGTGATGGGGCATATTCTGCACCCGCTGACCAGTCAACATATTGAGCAAGGTCAAAGATATACACAACAAGTCAACGGCTTAGACAGTCTAACCGACGAGGCCTGTCGGCCTGTCAGATGGGTCCCGGCCGGGGCAACCAGCCAGCCGGGGCACACATCCGCGAACTCATATCCAAGACCCCTCGGCGGTGAGTCAACAGGGCCCGCCGGCCTGCCATGGGTCCCTCGGCCGAGGGGTAGATCAGTCTTTCCACCTGCTAGCCACTTGGCCACTTGGCCACTACGTGACAAAAGGTGAAAGTCTATAAATACTCCTCTACTCTCATTGAGTAAGGGATCCACAATTTAACCTAAGAATCACTATTCATCTGGTAATATCTTCCTTATCTCTCTACAATACGTACTTTGCCAAGTAACAACAACTTACCTCTCTAAGTTACTGACTTGAGCGTCGGAGTGAGTTCGCTCGGTCCAAAGCCGAGCCCTCAGTTTGTTCATCGTTTCAGGAGACCACAAGGAGGATTCAACTAAAGACGTCATTCTACAAGCACGGGTGGTAACATATAACTGCTCTGGAATTACTCCCGGAACAATTGGCGCCGTCTGTGGGGACGGATACTAGAAGCTAGTCACATTCATTCCCAAACAAAAAAAAAAACCAAAACAAAAACCCACCCAAAAAGCTAAGAAGATGTCAAAACAACAAGAGGTATTCGTAACTGACGAAACCGAGTTCTGCCAAGATGATACCGTCCACGATTCCGGAATTGCGCAGGCCCTCCACCGGCCGGGTAACTCAACCGGAGTACGGATGCCAATAATACCGAGATACGCCGCGCCGCCAACCAGGTCACCATCATGGGACATGTGGTTGATGTAGCAAAATCCGAAGCTACTCCCGGACCTCATTAGTAGTACGTCGGCTCACACTTTGTCACACCGACAAGAGCGGCGGAACCCGTCCAGAAACCAGGGGCCTTAATGTGACTCCAAGAGACTTAAATGGAGCACCGGAAGAGGCTGGCCTGTCAAGACGCCGGAGGAGCCCGGAATGCTAGTGGTAGACCTGAGTCCTTCCCGCACTCGCGGGAGGACGGCGTCGCCGCAAAGATCGACGAGGCACCCCCGCAGGAGTGAAAGAAGTCCGACTCGCCAGAGTCGAAGAAGAAGCCCGACTCACCAGAGTCGGAGAAGAAGCCCGACTCACCAGAGTCGGAGAAGAAGCCCTTCCCGCCACGGGGAGAGGAGCCGGACTAGGAATGCGAGGAGCCGATCGCCGCGTGTCGTTCGACACGTGGTCAGACAGCCCCTCAATGCCTACGTCCTTGAAACCGCCGTGCCAACCAAGCTAAAGTTGCCGGCGTTCACATACAAGGGGGATAGCGACCCCACCGATCATGCCGAGGCCTTTGAGTCGTACATGTCGGTGTGGGAGCAACCCGACGAAGTCTGGTGCCGAGTCTTCCCAACAACCTTGCATGGGATGGCTCAAAGTTGGTACAAGGGGCTGCTCGACGGCTCGGTATACTGTTACGCCGACCTAAGGGACGCTTTCTTAGCCCAGTACTCTTGCAATAAAAGGAGGGCCGTGGAGACATCGGACCTCCCGACTATCAAGCGAGAGGGAGGCGAGTCTCTCCGAAGCTATGTAAAGAGGTTCGACTCCAAGGTTCAAGAGATTCGTGAGCCGAACAATGAGCCGGGCCTTCGGCGATGAAAGGCCTCCCAAGGGGAGACTTAAAAAACGAGCTCATCAAGTGCGGCGGCTTGGGCTTAGACGCCGCTAGGAAGATGGCCGACCAGGCCATCAAGGTGGAAGACTATCACAAGACTGGGTAGGCCACGGCGAGGCCGGGCACTCGAGAGAAGAAGAGCCACCGGAGGGACAACCGGATGAAAGACGCCGTGACAATAATAGGTCACGGTCGATAGATCCGCCGAGCGAGCTCGGCGGCGCCGGGGAGTTGGGAACATACCACCAAAGGCGGATAGTGATCACACCCCCCTGGTTGTATCTCGCCGCCGAGGTCTTCGCCCGAGCAAAGGCGAGGGCCGAAAATGGGAAAGGCCCCCAAGCCGAAGGGAGACGGTGACACGAGCCGATCGTGAGTACCACGGCCACACCGGTCACCTTATCGACAACCTGCCGCATCTAAAGAATGCCATTGAAGAGCTAATCCGGAAGGGGAGCCTCGGCAAGTATGTCGCCAAAGGCCAAAAGACCGAGGCCGGCGGTTCAAATAAGAAATCCGTCTTTGAACGGATAGGAGTGATCCATGTTGTCATCGGGGCAACGAGAATGGTGGGTCCGCTCATGGGCACAAACGGCACCTGAACGAGCCGTATCGGGCCATCAACTTTGTGCCCAAAACAATGTCCCCGCTTCCAAAATCCCCGACATGACTATTGGGAAGAAGGACTACGAGGGAGTCATCGCCCCTCACAACGACCCACTTGTAGTCCACTTGGACATATCCAACCACCTGGTCAAGAGGTGCCCGATTGACACAGCGCCTACACGAACATCATGTTCAGGGAGTGCTTTCTCAACCTCGGTCTCAAGGTTGAAGACTTGAGCCCCCGCACCAATCCGTTGTACAGACTTTTAGGGGCCGGCTGGTACCCCGGGTCGATCGGGATCGCCGGTGATGTTCGGCGAGGGGAATGCGGCGAAGAATGTCCTATCTGAGTTCGTAGTCATTGACGGCTCGTCCGCCTACAACGTCCTCATAGGCCGCGTCACTCTAAGCGAGGCTGATGCAGTAATGTCAATCCGGGCCCTGACACTGATGTATGTCTCGGACCGGGGGGA
This sequence comes from Silene latifolia, assembly GCF_048544455.1. Taxonomy (NCBI): domain Eukaryota; kingdom Viridiplantae; phylum Streptophyta; class Magnoliopsida; order Caryophyllales; family Caryophyllaceae; genus Silene; species Silene latifolia. The sequence goes on from NC_133538.1 coordinate 371,842,996, forward strand.
AGCGCATAAGCTCGTCTCCAAGGACGAGAAGGACGAGGTGGTCAACACCCAGATATCCGCCAGAGGGTGCAACATGCAGTCCCTCAAAGTGGCAAAGAAGTCAGGGAAGGGGAAGAGCCCATCCTTGCAGCAGGAGGGTGACCCGATGAATACCGACGTCGGCATGGTTGAAGGAACCCCGACCGACCAAGAAGAGCCGCATCCCGGCGTATGGGAAATAACCACTGACGGGTCCCCCACGGCGAACAGCTCAGAGGCTACCATTCTTAATGCCAGCCCAAACGGGGACGTGTTTGATCACGCCTTGAAACTTACCCTCTCGACCTCAAACAACGAATCCGAATACGAGGCGGTGATAAATGGAGTCGAGTTAGCTAGGGCTGCCGGGGCGGAGCACGTCGTGGTGAAGACATGCTCACTGTTGGTGGCCAGCCAAATCAGAGGAGAGTGTGAGGCTCGAGACGACGGGATAGTAAGATACCTGGAAAGGGTAAAAGCCGACACCGCCAAATTGGAGTCCTTCCAGATACAGTACATTCTCAGGTCCGACGATCCCTTGAGGCACACCGGCTGACAGACATGGAGGGTGCACCTTTGATGAGCCGTTAGGGCACTGACAATCTCGGGAAAAATTTTGTATAGCGGCGGAGGTGTCCAAGACAGCTGTGGGCACCCCAACGCATGTTTATATCTAATGAAGAATCGTCCAAGTTTTCCATGAAAGTGTTCATTTCCCCCCATAGTCACTATCAGAAACAGACACCGGCTCACACTGTCACACCGACAAGAGCGGCAGCCATCATCAAGAAGCAGGTACCGTCGCAGTCACCCCAAGTAGTAGACGCTACGGCAGTCACCCCAAGAGGTGGACGTCGCAGCAGTCACTCCAAGTGGTAGACGCCACGTCAGTCATCATCAAGAAGCAGGCACCGTCGCAGTCACCCCAAGTAGTAGACGCTACGGCAGTCACCCCAAGAGGTGGACGTCGCAGCAGTCACTCCAAGTGGTAGACGCCACGGCAGTCATCATCAAGAAGCAGGCACCGTCGCAGTCACCCCAAGTAGTAGACGCTACGGCAGTCACCCCAAGAGGTAGACGTCGCAGCAGTCACTCCAAGTGGTAGACGCCACGGTAGTCATCATCAAGAAGCGTGTACCGTCGCAGTCACCCCAAGTAGTAGACGCTACGGCGGTCACCCCAAGAGGTAGACGCCGCAGCGGTCACTCCAAGTGGTAGACGCCACTAGCGATCACAAATGATACTGATACTCGCAAAGCGGTCAAAGTACCTTGGGAACGTTAAACACGATTGAGATACGCACTCTAGACGCTCGGCCCGGCCGAGGCGAAAACAAAAGAGGCGCTCAATTAATAACGTAAGAAGACAACTCGGCGAAGACGAGAAAAGACCTCGGCCAAGCCGAGGCAAAGTGAAAACGTTTACGATTAAGATGCTCAACTACTAGCGCAAGAAGACAACTCGGAAAAATGGGGTAAAGACCTCGGCCAAGCCGGAGGCAAAAGAAACGAGCTCTTATTAAAAATGTTCAACAGATTACAAGAAATGCGGACACGGTAGTCCCCATAAGGGTAAGCCACAACACAACCTACCAAAGTTGTACAAAATACAAGGAAAAGAAAGGCAAAAGGTTACGAGACATATCATTCAAGCGCCAAAAGATGGCGGGGAGGAAAGGCTTAATAATTGGCCCCCGAGCGCTAAAGCTATCCGAGACGCCGGTGAGCCCGGTGACGACCGCCCGTCTCCCTATGCCCGTTGCGCTTGCCATCGGCGACGTTAGCGATCGTCCTTAATGGGCGACCCGAGCGCCTCTCGCGATCTCGGCTTCCTCGGCGGCCTCTCACCTTTCATCCTCTCGGCCTCCTCCCTGGCCGCCTTAGCCTCCTCAGCAAGGGCCGCCTTCTCCGCGGCCGCCTCTTCCTCCTTCTTCACCCTTACCTCCTCCTTGGCCTTTTTCTTCGCGGCTTCCTCCTTAGCTTCGAGCTTGTCGTCAAACAGCTCGTCAAATTTGTCCCATGGAAAGGAGCCATCAAGAGGGAAGAGCTCCTCAATCACTTCCCTGGCAGCTTCTTCGGCCAGGTCCCGATATTGGGCGCACATGTTAGGGAGAAGAACGGTTTGGAGTCTCTCAATGTCCTCCTCCCTTTGGGCGATGATAGCATCCTTGTTCCGGACCACCTTCCCCTGGCACTGAAACAAGTCCCTAAATTCGTTCCTCTGCATAAGGTAAAGGTCGGCGTGCTTCTGAACGAGGTCACGCATCTCCCCAACTTAGCGACTTCACGCGACCCTCGCCTTGGCTCTCTCAGCAAGGACCTCCTTTTCAGCGTCCTCCCTGAGTTTTCTCTCAGCACGGACTGCCTCTTCAGCCTCAGCCTTGGCCCTCTTAGCCTCCTTGTTCGCCGCGTCGAGTTCCAGCCTTAACCGCTCGAGCTGTGGGGCAGCCTCAGCCATGGTCCTCTCTTGCTCCATAATGTGGGAGCCGGCTAGCTGAGTCCATTTCGCCAGCCTCTTGCCTATTCTCATCCCCTCTGCCACAAGCTCGGTGGGGGAAACCTTCTGAGGTAGGGGATTGACGGCGACATTTCTATCACCCACCTTCTCAGGCTGCTTCTCCAATTGCCGCACAGTGAGAACGGCGGCTGCCGACGGTTGATCTACAAAAGACAATTAAATATCCGTGTCAGTATACATGGACGTATCGGAAAGCCTGTCATCAGGAACGCCTAATTAATCGGCTAAGCCTGAGCCACAGGATGTATCTGTACCATGCTTGGCCTTCTTGCTCGGAGGACGCATCTCCTCGCCGGCAGCCAGTTGCGGCAGTAGCAGCAGAAGTATCAGCAGCAGGGGTGGGCTCTTTCCTTTTACGGATAAGGGGAGATCCCTCCGCATCAGAGTCCCCCCCATCGGTAATATCAACAATCTCCACCGTCTCCTTCTGGGCTGAAGGGATGGAAGGTGGATCGGATGTCGATGCCGTCTCCGCCGAAGATTTTGTTTTCCGCGTTCGGCGCGGCATGTTGCTAGCAACCCTCGCCTGGGCCGCCTCCACATTCAGGCCTTTCAGCTGCTGATCCATCAGATCATTCGGCGACGTCCTGCGATCACAGGCCAGAGCCTTAGGGTACAAATCAGCAACGGTCTTATCCTTGTGCAGCCCCATCCTCCGAAGGATATCCTCAGACAGGTCCGGTCCAAAGTGGTCTGCGAAGAAAACAAAGCAAGGTTTGAGTAGAAGAAATAAGTCAGAATTCAAGAAACAGAAACATTGAGAGCAGAGATGGGCCTCATGCCGACCCCACTCACCCTGCGCCAGGGCCGGTATGAGGCCGACATGGCAGAGCAGCTCATCCCGAAGGATGATCTCGCGTCGGGGGATCCATCTTTTCGACACCCCACTCTTGTCCGTCTCAAAGAGCCTCATCGCCAGCCTCTCATCCTCATTAAGAGGGACCTTGTCGGCGTCCATCTTAAGCTTTTTCCGTTTAACCCATCTGTCATGCTCCGCCTTAGTCTCGCACCGCAAATTAACTTGGTCTTTGGAAGGACCAAGGCGGCGGATAGTCATCCGGCACCTCAATGTACACCCACCGATATTTCCGTCTTTGCAAGAAGACAGAATTATCAACGGAGACGTAACCCGCTCCATTTGCACGCTGTACCATCCGACGCGACCCAGAAAATGACGGCCAAGGTGGTGAAGCCGACGAATAAATTAACCGTTGGGACCTCCCCTTAAAGAGACAGAGCGACAAAGCCGACTATGGTCCTAATGGCCAACGGGTGCGGTGGTCCACAATGACGTTCATGGCCCTAATGATGGCCATAACGTAATCATTCACGAAACCGAGCCCGTACTCCGTGTCCGGATATATACGCCAGTGCGGCCGGTGGAGGACAACAGATGGCCTGACCCTCCTCAGGGATAACAATTTTGTACCCCCTGCCAAAGTGAAAGTGGCCCTCGAAAAATGTCTCGCCGGAACAACTGGCGAACTTATGGGTCCAGACACGGTCAAGGTGGACCTTACAGGCCTCGCCGTGATCCATAACGTACTGCCTCCCCTCATTAGGATGAGCCCTTTTAGCATCATCACCGAAATCGTCTCCGTCGTCATCAACATCATCATCATCCTCCCATTCCTCCAAAATTTGAGGATCAACTTCAGGAGAAGGAGACCTAGGGCCCCCAGACCTTAGCGGGATGGCGTCTAGCATCTCCTCCTCATCAAGACGCGATGGGAACCCCGGCGTCGGTTTACTAGTTCCGGCATCAGCGAAGACATGTTTACAAAGAAAACTCACAAGTTAAAAAGAGAAATTTGTTGGTTTACCTTGAAGAAAAGTACTAGCCGGAGTAGTGACACTGAAAAATAGAAGAGAAAAGCCCTTGAAAGTCTAAAGAAAATTTTGGAGAAAATGAAATTGGTGCCCAATTTCAGGGATTAACTGCCCTATTTATAGGGGAAAGCCCATGAAGAAGGACCAATCGGGGCTCACCCATGAAACGTCGACCAATCAACAAACGGACACGTGTCGGACATGCAACCACGGAATGTCAATCGTTGCAACAGTTGAATGTCAATCAATGCAACACTGACCAAGCGTCTTCAACACGCCCCTTCATATCTCTCTGCCTGTTCATCTTCCTCAACAAATTCCTAAGTATCCGTTTCTCCGCCGGCCATATGATCAACCAAGCCAGAAAGCACCGGCCAGGGGGCAATTAGAAACAACCGGCACTCTTCACCCTGGTCTCAGCCAGCGCCATTGCCTTTTCCACATCGGATGTCCATTACACAACCATGTGGAGGGGGGATATGGTACGGCCTAAGTAGAGCCACGCCGAGGTAAAAGAAGCCGGGGCAGAAAATTTTGTCTTACACAGAATATACGCTCAACATACATCGGAGCCCATACCACGGCATAGACTACGCTGGGGGCAAATTGATGGGGCATATTCGCACCCGTGACCGATCAACATATTGAGCAAGGTCAAAGATATCCACAAAGAAGTCAACGGCTTAGACAGTCTAACCGACGAGGCTGTCGGCTGTCGATGGGTCCCGGCCGGGGCAACCAGCCAGCCGGGGCACACATCCACGAACTCATATCCAAGACCCCTCGGCGGTGAGTCAACAGGGCCCGCCGGCCTGCCATGGGTCCCTCGGCCGAGGGGTTGATCAGTCTTTCCACCTGCTAGCCACTTGGCCACTACGTGACAAAAGGTGAAAGTCTATAAATACTCCTCTACTCTCATTGAGTAAGGGATCCACAATTTAACCTAAGAATCACTATTCATCTGGTAATATCTTCCTTATCTCTCTACAATACGTACTTTGCCAAGTAACAACAACTTACCTCTCTAAGTTACTGACTTGAGCGTCGGAGTGAGTTCGCTCGGTCCAAAGCCGAGCCCTCAGTTTGTTCATCGTTTCAGGAGACCACAAGGAGGATTCAACTAAAGACGTCATTCTACAAGCACGGGTGGTAACATATAACTGCTCTGGAATTACTCCCGGAACACATGGTAATAGTAATGTTAATAGAAGTTCATTGCCTCTACACTTATCCTACGATTGGTTTATCACAATGAAGTGGTACATTATCTCTTCAAATATATTAATCAATAAATCTTTTGTAATTCTCGTGGGACATATTTTTAAAAAAAATTAGTTTAGGTAGTTTCAAATAGCTGGGGTCTCTATAATCGCTCAAAAAACCTTCCTTTAATAATATAGATAGATAGATATTGATTGATTGTCTTTGAGATAGAAAACTGTGACCTACGCAAACGTAACAGACTAAATGGCAGGGCATACCTTTAAATAATCACTTGACTTAATAATAGCATGTTCTCATGGTCAAAGAATTTGATAATCATATATATATATATTCTTTGATAAATAACCACTATCAATAATGAAATTATTTTGAAATGTGATAACCTATCTAAAGTAAAGAACAAAATAAGCGGGCAAACAATTGATCATATACATTGAATTGCATATGAGAATATACCTTTGCCTTAAATAATGGTTAGGAAGAATTAATGGTTGACCAGGGTCTTAATTCTTTTTACTCAATTGGTTTTAAAGATTGTTTGCTCAATTGGATTTTTGAGTATATTATCCAAATACAATAGTAAATTATTTATATCTTCGTATATCTTCATAAAAAAAATTATGAAGTATAACGGAAACGTACCTTGATTAGCGGAATAAAATAATAAGATCTTAATAATAAAAATCGATGAATGATATTGGTAGAAATCATAAGCGTCAAACAATAAGAATTACCCTAGGTATGTCTGATCTACCAATACTAGTAGAGTAGTAGATGAAATAGTCCACGTGGTCTTACTTGTGATTGCAAAACCATGCCTTTTTTCATGAAAACCTTATAAATCGTTGGTTAATTAGTTTCGCAGAGTTTCGTGCTGATAACGTGTTATGAAATGTAAAGAAGTATGTGTAAGATAATAGAGAAGTATGTGTATCTTATTAGCACATATATAAGGGGTATATATATATATATATATATATATATATATATATATATATATATATATATATATATATATATATATATACAAATATATAAGGAGGAGTTATACAATGGAAATGTAAAGAGATATTCTAGAATAATCAATAATACATATATACGGAGTATAAAGCAGAAACATTTCGAGCGATATTAGAGAGTCCAACTTTTTTAGAAATCCTAATAAGTGTAGATCTAACTTTTTCCTCTTAATAATTTATGAGAAAATTATCTTATTCAAAGTAGATCTAATATTTTGTGAGAAAGTAATCCTAATAGAAGTAAATCTAATAATTTATGAGAAAAATAATACTACTAGAAGTGGATCTAATAAATTATCGCTTATTCTTTACTAAAATAATAATAGAAAAATAACTTTATAAAGTAATTATTTTAGAAATATTCATAACACAAAAAAAAAATTCTTATAATAAACGTATAAAAGTGTTAAAATTGTATTTTTATAAACATACAATTAATCTTTGTGAGAAAAAAAAAAAGAGATCCTAATTTCTTACAAATATAAAATATTGTCAAAAATCTAAGTTGTTTGATTTTAACTACTTAGTGAAACTCGTGTAGTAACAAAGATAATTTTATTTATAAACCCTTTTGAATATTTAAAAGATTTACAAAAGATTCGAGTTGTTAATTATAACCAAACCAGTAATTGTCTTACAAAAACCTTAAGAAAAAACTGATTTTTATTTTTTTAAAAAAATAATTCAGGAAAAAGTAACATGTCATAATAGGAAAAAGAAGTAAAAATTAACATTTACTTAGAATTTGGGAGAGAAAAATTTCTACAATGACAATATTAGAAATAAACAATTTCAACGATGACATGAAATAGTTTAAACTCTGACTTTCTATAACGTAACAAATTTGTATGCTTAGATTACCGCTAATATTCACATAAAATGAGAAAATTCGAGCTACCATTTAAAAATATTAAATAAGTCTCATATCGATTTTGTCAAACGAGCCAAAAAATTAAATAGAAATGAACAAAGACAAGAATTAGAATTTTATGCGGGACTAATAATCCAAGAACCAACTAACTATGAATAAATCAGTGTACCATAAATATACAGAAAAATTGTGAGAAGTATTTATAATCTACTATTATATCATCGAATTTTTTCTTCAAAATGGTTTCAAATTCATATCAAATCCATAATAGACGTTAAAAATGTATTGAACTGCCAAATATACAAAATTATGCGGTTACATCAATTTTTACTTTCTAAATTCCAATTCATCTATGTGTTTATATTCACTTAATTATTTACCACAGTTTGCGTATGGCTGGTTATTAGACTTATTACTTTATCATGTATTGATTGTATATTTAAAAGTGCAATAGTTTTTACAATAGCTTTTCATAGTTTTTTTTTTTAGGAAAATTTCCATTTAGGTCCCTGAGATTTGGGTTAATTACACTTTAGTGCCCTGAGAGTTGCATAATTCCACTTTGGTGTCCTGAGGTTTCGTTTACTTCCCACTTCGGTAAATTCAGTTTTGAATAAAATTTCATTTTAGTGACCTAAAACATTTAGTAGTTAACTTTTATCTGAATTACATTTTCAATAAAATAAGTGCAAAATTGGATATTAAACTGCATACAAAATAGTATAATCAACATAATATTGCAAAAATGCCTTTATGTTCAAAATATTTTTTTAGTACTCCCTTCATTCATCTTTTATCTTCCCATTTCAATAAAATACTCCTCACATATATTAGAGAAGTGGGAAGATAAAAGAAGAATGAAGGTATAAAATACTAAGAATATTATGTATATGACACTAAAGTGGGAAGTAGTCAAAACCTCAAGGCACCAAAGTTGAATTATGCTAACCTCGGGGCACTAAAGTGAAATTAGGCTACACCTCAGGGCAGCAAAGTGGAAATAGTCATTTTTTTTTTGTTAATGGTTAACTATGAGGTATCCCATGGGTTTAGTTGAATTTAAAGAACTCCTTAGTGTAATAAATTAGGTCAAACTCATATATATTGGTTAAGAAATTAAATGATTGTACATATATATTTAGTAATTTGAAGCCATTTTCTTAAAATTGAAACTCTTTTCTGAAAATTTATTCATTTTGTAATTATAAATAAAGAGTAGCATAAAAATGTAAGATAATGAGACTTGATTTTGTTAATAGATAACATTTCAAATAAACAAAAATGAGTTATAAATTTAATAAAATTGATTTAAAACTAGTCGAGTTTAAGAGTAGTATCCTAATATCCTACTCAATCCACACAAAACTCCTGATTTATTTTTTGGATGTCAAACTTTGAAAAGTTTGACCGTTAATTCACTCAAAAATATATCTCACATTAAAAAAAATTAGATTTCGTATTATGTATTTCACGTGAAGTTCATAGGGAACATTCAACATTTACACTCTTGTATGCTTACAAAATGGAATATCGGTAGATGTTGTAAGTTAATCTAATTTGTGAATCTTATAAAAGCAGTTTCAGTTATCACGTGTTGATTTTATGGAATTAAACCACATTTTGGGAATGACGTTTTAAATTAACTAAAATCGGTGGTGCGTACAACAATAAAAATAGGTAATTACATAATACAACTGTATTTTCGGATGTTATACAAATGATATAATTAATATAAAAAAAGTAGCTTTTATATTAAAGGGACTGATGATCCATCAACAATCAACTAAATCAACCCAAGAGTTTTCTCTGTTCCGATTTTCAACATAGTTGGACTTTTTTTATCAACTTAGTTGACTTCTACTATCAAACCATGACAATGTAAACCAACGTTTGAATTTTTAGAACATTCAACATGCATATTGTTAAAGATGATCCTAATGGGAGTCTCATGCATTCTATATAATAAAATCACTTATATTTTTGTACTGTTGATTAGAGACTATTAATTTTAGGGAAATGATAAATACATCCCTCTAAAAAAGGAAATTAATACTTAATATTGTTATTAATTGCATAATTTTTGTGCAATTTTGTCATAATTTCCTCTATAAATACCAAATTTGGAAGGATTTAACTCTTTAAATACAGCCCTAAAGGTTGTATTTAACATTACCCTTAATTTTATTAGAATTCAGTATGGATTTGATTTTACGAGAAGTAAATAAAGAGCAAAACACTCTCTTAATTTTAGATAGTCAAGGTAAACTTATGTTATAGCAGATCTAACATTTTCTGTAATCATACTAAATATAGATAATTATGATACATGTTGTTTTACGTAACACCGTTTAGTTTTACGTAGTTGTTATAGGTTAAAATAATTTGCAAAACTCATAAAGGTCTGTCTCAGTTATTAAGGACGGTTCATTCGGTGAGATGCACTATATTTGTGGAGATAATTATTGTATTTAATTAAAACCAGTGATACATATAACAACAATGGAAAAACTAATTACATACTTTTACTATGTTACTTGATGTTTCACAACTGAAATGATAACTACTAAATGACAAAACTTCTATGCTAAAAGCACTAATAGTTCATTGGTGATCAACTACACCAACCACGAACTTTTTTTTATCAATGATTTAAACATAATTGAACTTCTTTCATCAACTATAGAATATATTTATACAGATGAAACTAATGGGACCCCCGTGCATCGCACAGGCTTTTCAACTAGTCCTATACTAATTGACATTCATTAGCACATGACTTATGGACATCCACCATAATTTCTCACAATAATTTTACTATATTTACACTTAAGATAATGAAAATATTTATGTTTATGTACTCCAAAAAAAAAAAAGTAATTTCACGTCGTTATATGTGACGACTGACCACCAACTTTGATGAGTTACCCCTAGGTACTTTCAATTCCTGGTTCCGCTCTTGATATTCATAACACACTCCCATCAAAAGAAGATCGAAACAAGTTTGATCAAACTCTATTGTCAGTTAATGATGCATACTAGAAAGTGCATTGAAATAAAGAGAGGAAGGAAGAAGCAAATGGAAGTGCCTAAGATAGACGAGTTGTCCCCGGAAAAGAAATTGAGTTGGGTGAGATCAAATATCATCGATGGTTGGGCCGAATTCGACTCACCGTTTGGAAGACGGAGAATCACGTATGAGAATGCTACTGCCACCGGTTCGCTCTCTTCGTTTCATTGAAGATGACATACTTACTACTCTCCTTCCGTTCTATGGTATTTCATGTCAAGCATGGAGTTTCCATTTGTTATGAATTGGCAAAAGTGTGTATTAGAATTATATAAATAAATTACTCGTAGTATATTTTTTGTTTAATGCACATGTATTAGGGAATATTAGTATCTAATGTCAAGAATTCATCTCAACCAAAAGTTTAAGCTGATTATTTGGAGTCCCAATATCGTTTTTATACTCTAACACGCTCCTCACACTTTGGGCTTAAAGTGTGGGTACAACAACGACAGACCTCCTCATACCTGGTGTTAATATTTCACTTCTGTGACCTTTTGGTCACACAGACTCTGATACCATCTCCACCACAAGCTTAGCTTAAGCGGATGGTTGAAGACCTGAGATGGGTTTTATACTCTAACCTCTAATAAATTTGCATTAAACAAAATGTACTCTATAGTACTTTATTTATATACCGTATTAGTGTGGTTAAACACTGCAAGTTTAATTTTATTATTAGAATATGTCAATATTTGTTGCTATATATATGTTGATATGCATATATCGTTTTCCTGTATTAAAGCCTTATCTTAGGCAACCACTAATTCTAGAAGATTGTATCACAACTGTATATATGTATGTACATACCCAGTATCTGCACCTTCCGAAAACCACCCGATGATGATCGGACTGTAACGTATTTTTCATATGCGTGCGTGGATTGAATATACATGAGACGGTTTAATTCACTACTCTAATATGAAAAAAATGATTTCAAAAGTTTTCTAACTTCATTTGCATTAAAATAACACTAGTTAGAGTTAAAACCGTCTTTGGACCCAAAACCGACTCAGAAACCCGCAACTCGAGTCAACCTGAGTAAACCCGAGTCAACCCAAATCAAAATTAATGCCATAAATGTCTTTATCATGTCATTTCCATTAAAATGACCCTAATTAGAGTCAAAACCGCCTTTGAACCCAAAACCGACTCAGAAACCCGCAACTCGAGTCAACCTGAGCCAACCCGAGTCAACCCAAATCAGGAATATCAAAAATAATGCCAGGAATGTCTTTATCATGTCATTTCCATTAAAATGACCTTAATAGAGTCAAAACCGACGCTGAGCCAAAAACCGACTCGAAATTCAAATCCCGACTCACACGGGTCAAACCCGAGTCAAGCACACAAAACACCTACCTCAAGTAACACCCAAAATCATCTTATTAGGTGCCCATATTGTTACATGACATCTCATTTCAATACCACAAATCAATCCAACCAAATAATAGATAGAGCAAAGGCCACGTTCAAATTAAAAGGGACAATACACCTCTTTCAATCACAACGTAGCTCGCGCCTCAATGGGGTGTCTGCTTAGCCTCTAAGAAAACTCAAGCGACCTACCATCCCACATTTCTCAATAAATACCCACCTTCACACACCACAATACTCACGTGAGAGTCCGCCCCTCACATCTCCCTTAAACTTCTATACTCGACTTCCTAAGTCACAAAATCGACACGTGTTTACGACCTACCGATCGTAAACACAAGCCTTACACATTTTTTTTGGTACCGTCGCCGTGCATTCGACCGACCCATTCGACCAACTCAACATTAATCAACATATTTTTCAACAACATATTTTCAACATATTTTCAAAACTAAATCCTTTTTTAAGGCACCTTTTTAAACTTCTTTGATCGCGATTAGTCACAACGAGAAAACCATCTCTAAAGTCTCTACGTCGCAAACATCAATACACGTAAGTTTGAGGGTGTAAACAACTCATTTATTTCATATCTTTACTGTTTTAATGAGTTTATATGCATGACAATGCATAACACGATTCAAATATAGGTTAGACGAGCCAAAACAGAGTTTTGGCCCGAGACAGAAGCCCTTTGCTATGCAAAGAGGCTCGCGCCTCTTGTGGATTCTCGGGTAAGACTCAAACGTGTTTGTTCTGGTCCTTTCTCATTATTTCATTTCTTATTTTCAATCGGTTTTTACCATTTCAAATGTTTCAAATTGTATTTATGACAAACTTTTTAACCATAAATTATAATCACCCTTGGTTCCATATACCATGACGGTTTAATCCGTGGCTCGGTGATGTTAATTGGTTAATTACATTTTAAATGAATTCCTTTTCTTTTATTTACCATTTTAGTTCATTTTATGATAAACATATTTTGACCATTACAAAAATCATCCTTGCTCTTTATACCATGACGGTTTATTCCGTGACTCGATGATATTATTGGTTAATTACAAATTAAAGGGTATTTAACCCCCTTTTATTTTATTTACCATTTTTCTCATTTGTTTACATTTGTAAATATATTAGTCATAATTCATAATCATCCTTGGTTCTCTATACCATGTCGGTTTAATCCAAGTACGATGACAAACTGGACTAATTACAAAGAAATGAACTTAACATAACTAGTTCAAATCAAACGTTTTACATTTTTATTTGTAAACTATGCTTTTCAATCTTGCAAATCCGACAACGAATATTACTAACTTAATAGTAATTATTCCGAGTCATGCAAACAAAACTTGCAAATCATTTAATTACAAATACGGTTTTAAACAACCAGGAGACGACCCATTGGGTCGTCATCTGACTCGCGCCCCAAGAGGCCGTCTGTTTTCATATTTTAAAACCTGGGCAGAGCCCCTTCCCTCGCCAATAGGTTCACGCCCCAATGGGGCTGGCTGGCACTGTTCGATCTCGTTTTAGCACCTATCTAGGACGATCCCGATTACGGTTACGAATATGTGACGGATCAGATTGACAAATTTATGTTTTTACACTTTGTCATTAAACACACTTTTTCAAATAAATGGATCATGTTAAGCATAATAACCCGAATTTCGTAAATGGATGTTTAATTTCCGTTTTCACATGCAAATCAATCTAAATCCAACCCGACATCAATTACTTGATATTTGGATTAACAAACCGACTTAGGAAATTCTCACATGTTAGGTTAAAACTTTTGGATGTGCATTCATGCATTTACACCGTTTTATCAACTTTTGCACTTAAACAACCACGATAGATCAGTAGAGGCCGCTAACGCGGGCGGGATTGGGTGTTCGATTAAAGGGCTTCCCAATATGTACCCTCACCCCTTACTCAGAAGCTTTGGATAGTGGATGGCCTTATCCAGGGCGGTACGAGAGTCATTTTAGGCATAGAATGCTAAAAGGGGGACGAGTCCTTATCTTTAGTACCTATGTCAAGCACCACTTTTTGCCTTGATTGACCAGGTATAAAGTGGATTCGAACGGGTTCCAGGTATCCCATAAATGCTTGGTGGTGACTCCGAACATCTCTAATCGTTTCGAGACCTTTGCCGAGACGAAACCGACCGATCTAAAGCGATCCGGTCGAAAGCATTTCAACGCCACCGAACGTGGCTTTCAGACCGCTCCAAGTCCACAGATTGGCTTGGCGTGAAGGTGGCCCGTGACTACGGACCGACAGGTGGCATAGCGCCCGCAGACCGGCCTGTGGCCCACGTCCACAATGTACCTCTGATTTTATCAATGGAAATTAAGCAATTCATTATCTTATATGGTATCAGTAACTTTCGATCCTCTCTTCTCCTTTCTCTGATTTTTCATCTTTTTTCTTTCCTCCTTTCCCTCACAATGACAGGCCCCAACGACGTAACCAAAAACGACCCTTCCACCCCGCGTTTTCCATCTCATACATCAAAAACCACATCACCATTACCCTCAAAATGGAAAACGTGCATTATGCATCATGGGCTGAATTGTTTCTCAATGCTTCCCAAGCCTATGTTGTTTCTCGAACGACACTTCCCAAGGATGTCACCATTGCCAAAGACGCGTAATGGACTGGCCTTGACGCAATCGTAAAACAATGGATCTATAGCACTATATCCGTTGATCTTCTTCACATGATTCTCAAGCCTGGGTCCACTGCTCAAGAAGCATAGGATCGTCTCAAAGACATTTTCAATGACAATAAAAACTCTTCAACGGTATTTCTCGAACAACAATTTTCTTAAATTTACATGGATAATTATATAAATGCGTACGCCTATTGTTAGGCACTGAAAATGTTGGCAGATCAATTTGCTAACGTCGGTGGTCCTGTTACTGAGGAACGCCTTGTCCTCCATATTGTCGCCGGTCTCCCTAGTGGTTACAATAGCGTTGCAACTGTTATTCAACAACATGATCTGCTGCCTCCATTTTATAAAGCACGCTCGATGTTAACCATTGAAGAAACCCACCAAAACAAGGCCACTCCAGCCGACTCTGCCCTTCTAAGCACCCACCACGACGGCCGTACTGATCAATCCACGCGACCCACGGATCACAGCTCCAAACACAACAACTCTCAACATCATAATAATCGTAACAAAGGGGGTCATGGCAAGAATGGTGGTGGTGGGGGCTCGTCTTCCAATCGCTCCTCGAAGACAAGTTCTGGTTCGCAGCAAACACAAGGTAATCGGTCCACTTCTTGGACCTGGGTTCCTTTCTCACCGCCACCATGGCAGCAGCAGCAGGAGTGGGTTGGTACTCCATGTCCGTACCCCACCACCGGCTTGGCCCCTCTTGCTTCGAATCGAGGTCAGGGTATTCTCGGCCCTCGACCTCCTCAAGCTTTCTTCGCTCAGTCGCCTACGGTTAATCCGAATATGTGACGGATCAGATTGACAAATTTATGTTTTTACACTTTGTCATTAAAAACACTTTTTCAAATAAATGGATCGTGTTAAGCATCATAACCCGAATTTGGTAAATGGATGTTTAATTTCCGTTTTCACATGCAAATCAATCTAAATCCAACTCGACATCAATTACTTGATATTTGGATCAACAAACCGACTTAGGAAATTTTCACATGTTAGGTTAAAACTTTTGGATGTGCATTCATGCATTTACACCGTTTTATCAACTTTTGCACTTAAACAACCACGATCGATCTGTAGAGGCCTCTAACGCGGGCGGGTTTGGGTGTCCGATTAAAGGGCTTCCCAATACGTAGCCTCACCCCTTACTCAGATCCTTTGGATAGTGGATGGCCTTATCCAGGGCGTACGAAAGTCATTTTAGGCATAGAATGCTAAAAGGGGGACGAGTCCTTATCTTTAGTACCTATGTCCAGCACCGCTTTTTGCCTTGATTGACCTAGGTATAAAGTGGATTCGAACGGGTTCCAGGCATCCCACAAATGCTTGGTGGAGACTCCGAACATCTCTAATCGTTTCGAGACCTTTGCCGAGACGAAACCGACCGATCTAAAACGATCCAGTCGAAAGCATTTCAACGCCACCGAGTGTGGTTTTCAGACCGCTACATGTCCACTGATTGGCTTGGCGTGTAGGTGGCCCGTGACTACGGATCGGCAGGCGGCATCGCGCCCGCAGACCGGCCTGTGGCCCACGTCCACAGATTGGCGACTCCGCTGAGGAATAACTAGGACACTTGTGTCTTTGTGATCCTTAGAGGTGAAACTCGAACGAGGTCGTCGTTAAAGTGCATTAATTGATATTACGGTCATAAGTCGGGTTCCTTGTCCGGGCCCACAACCTAACCTTTATCGACCAATTGGCTCGTCTCGTCGGCGTGAGTTTTCTCATCCCCGCGTTTTGAATCCTGATTGAGTCAAGCATACCATTGACGTTACACATTTCTGTTTCGTCAAATAACTTTCATAACCTTCAAACAAGAGGCTAGGGCACCCTCCTTACACATTTTGTTTGGATTGGTATCCCTCTCGAAAATCGTGGTTTGATCGCTTGGTGTGTAACCCACCCTTTTAAGCCAAAATTCGTGTAAGCATTATGCATAATATAATGAAACTGCGAGTGCTTATGTGTCATTTCAAACTTTCAAAAACACATTTTCGCGCCGTTATACTGGCCATTTCAAACCTCGGTCTTTCACCGACCATTGCACGCCTTTCTAGGCCGTCGTAATGACAATTTTCAAACCCGGTTTTCTACAACCATTTCAACACGCTTTTCATGCCGGTCGAAATGACGATTTTCAAATCCGGTTTTCTACAACCATTTCAACACGCCTTTCTAGGCCGTCGTTACGACGATTTTCCAACCCGATCTTTTACCACCATTTCAAAGCACCTTTCTATGCCGTTATAATGGCCATTTAAAACCTGGTTTTTATAAGCATTTCAAATGCACCTTTTTTTGCCGTTGTAATGATAATTTCAAACCTCGGTTTTTCACAAACCATTTCGAAATACCCTTTTACATCGTCATAATGGTCGTTTTCAAACCTCGGTGACTCGCCGACCGTTACATTCTCAAAGCGCCCTTTTATGCCGTCATAATGATGAATTCTACCCTCGAATTTTTAAAATTTGAAATCAGTTTTCAAATAAAAACGTTTTTCAAACCGTCGTAATGACGATTTCAACCCGTACAACTTTCCAAATTTCAAATCTCGTTTTCGAAATCAAATTTGGTTTTTCTAAGCCGTCGTAATGACGATTTAAATTCTCACAGTTTTCAATTTGCATACCGCCTTTCAAAGGTTAAAACGGTTTTCTAACCCGTCGTAGTGACGAATTCAATCCTCACAATTTCCAATTTCAAATCATTTGAAAACAAATTTAACCATTTCAATTCCCCCAATTTCAAAATCAAATCATTTGAAAACAAATTAAACGGTTTTCAAATTTCAAATCCAATTTCAAATCATTGAAAACAATTTAAACCGTTTTCAAATTTCAATTCAAAATCAAACCTTTGAAAACAAATTTAACCTTTTTCAAATTTTCAATCCAATTTTAAATCCTTTGAAAACAAATTTAACCGTTTTCATGGCCATTGTGATGACGATTCCAAATACGATTTTCGAATCCGTGATTCGGAATTTCAAAAACCGTCTTCGGAAACAACACATTGTTTTCACAGCCGCCGCAATCTCCACTTAAACCGTCTTTTGAAAACAAACCTAAGACAAACCCTTTCAACTGGCCGACCTTATGAAGATCCCTACTCTTCGGAAGTCATTCACAAAATGACAAATGAATCTTTTGAAAATTTCAATTTTCGAAAATTTCAGTCCACCATTCCGATTCAGCCTCGAGTCGATTAGAGTCCAGTCGATTTCAAGTCGAGTCGTCTAGATAACGTCGAATCTCCGCCGAAGTTAGTACCTACCTTTTGGTCTAGGTCGTGTCGCCTAGTTGTCGAGACATCTTTAATGGCGTTAGCAGAATCAAAACCTGTCGGGTTTTAAACCCGCATTTCCCCTACATTACGGTCAAAGGTCAAGTTTGTGTACATGTCTCGTCCAACGGCGTCAAGCCATCAATGCACATCCAAACTGAGTCAGAAGTCATTTGTCTAGGCATCACTATGCAAAAGTTGACACTCGAGTCTAAGTTGAACATCATGCACCAAGAGTTCAAACACAAGAGGTAATTCACGATATTTAATGAACTCATAACCTAGTCACACCGTCGCGACTTCACGACATAACTTCCTTTTATACATATGTGTCGTACTTGCCTTTGTTTGTGCAATCCCTTGCCAAGACAAGTTATAACGCCTATCATTATGTTAAATATAAATCCCTTGGGTGCCATCAATCGCCAACCAGGAACTCAAGAAGCCAATCAATCTGCATCCGCCATGACTTCTGCTGAAATCAACAACATGGTCCTTCGACTCTTGGCTACCATGGAAAACTTGAGCACTTGTCTCTCCCAATTTGAGGACAAACTGGCAACCGAGAATTTTCCTCTTTTGATATTGAGCAAAGGGTTAAGCTCCTTGAAAGCCGACTACTGGACAACGCAAAACCAACCCTAGTTGGAGGACTACCAAAACCATTGAAGCCAATCCCTTAGGTGCTCCACCAACCAAAACCAGACGACCTCATAGGTCCTTCCCTGATTTGGGTATGCCTTATGCCACAGCCTTGGAAAGGGTAATCTCCAAAGGAAAGCTCAAACCGATTTGTCCAACTCCAGACCCCTTTACCAAGCAAGCGAGGTCGAAGATGGGACGGAAAACTGTTTTGTCAATATCACCAAGGTCGCGAACACGATACTGAAATGTGTCTCCCTCTGAAAGGTGCCATCCTTGATATGATTGAAAAGGGTGAATTACCATTACCCCCCTCAACAAACAATAAAAAAAACCCTCCTGAAAACCCTACTGGACACAGTCAGAAACTTTCCTTGGATTTCTCTCATCTCATCCTTCCCGACGATGAAAAAAATTCGTGCAATTAGTGAAGATGGACTACAAAGCGATATACCCATGATCTCCGTCTCCATCAACACCATATACTCAAAGCTGCGAGTGGCTATCGATGATTTGAACACTCAGGTAGCTAATTTGGGAAAAAAGATCGGTAATGCCGAAAATGGACCTTGCCACCAAGGAGAAGACCAACACCTAATTCTCCAACAAACAAATGCTGAAAGTGAGGAACCGTTTGAGGGTTCCCACACCCAGAAAACCACCAACAAAGAACATGAAATTGCCTTGCCAAAATACCCTTCAAAATATCAAAAAACATCCCAAAAACTTCCCATTGACAACAACCCAATCCTGCTTCCGCCCAGGATTGACAGAAATAAAAACAAAACTCACAAAAACATCCCTAAAAACACCAATGTTGGAACCATGGGAAAACATCAAAGGGTACTCACGGATCTGGGAATAACATATGGCACCGCTCTAGAGATACTTGCTTCAGAAGGAATGCTCCAACCCATTGGTCCGACTCCGTACAAACCCGAACACAAAAGAGCCCGATCCTGGGATGGTAATACCTATTGCCAATACCATCAAGGCAACGGCCATGACACCGAAACCTATTTCAAACTCAAGTATGCCATTCAAGATATGATTGAAGCTGGCAAAATCATAATTGCACCTCTCAGTCAAGACAATCCTTCTAGATGTCTCAAGTCAAACAACAAGGTTGAACGTTCTCAAAGGACATTCACCAATCTCAACACAACCTATGCCGCACCTCTTCAAAAGCTTGTGACTGAAGGGAAGCTACAACCAATCGGGCCCACTCCGGACCCGCTTCAAAGCAGGAAAACCCGTTTCTGGGACGGCAGTGCCTATTGCCAATATCATCAAGGAAATGGTCATGACACTGAAACATGCTTCAAACTGAAACATGTTATTCAAAATATGATCGACAATCATGAACTGATAACTTCATCCTTATGCCAACCAAGTGATGAAGACACCCCTAATGAATATCTCTTTCTGCAAGGAGATGAAAGCCTCATGGACTGTTGTCCTCATATCATTCCCAACAACGAGAGTGAAGTGCTCAAGTGGGTCAATGCTCAAGATCAGACATTGAAGCTGCTGGATGCTGTGAAGGAGACCTTCGAGGAGGAAAGTGATGAATTGGAGTCCGTATTTACTATTGATTCTGAGTCCGAGTCCGAGAATTAGTCTTTCTCATATCTATCCTAGCGTCTGTCCTTTTATTCCTAAATGACAACTGGGGGCTGTCCCCATGAGTCACATGTATTCATCGAGTCTGTGCTAAGCTCTTATTTATCTAAATAAAAGCACGATTTCCAACTATCATATATTCTCCTCTTTACCATTTCCCGTTGAAAACAAGAATTGATTTGAGAATTGATTTAAAACAAACAATATGTTCCAATTCAATGTGAGTACACTCGAGTGATGTCCCGTCCCAACTAAACAGAGGACTCGAAACTCCGTGTCCATTCTCTTTACTTATTCCATGTCTGGCAATAGAAACCTTTCATTAGCACCCGATCTAGAACGAGCTCTCAATCAAAGGGATCCTACGACGAACCCAGATAACAAACCATAACATCTCCTTGTTCATGATCAATGACGGAAGGCAAGCCAATTCCCTACAAAAACATCCCATCACCAAATATCAACCTCTCACCAATGGGTACATCCCCGTCTGCACCTCTACCTTCCTCGAACGAAGGACGGCAAAAAATCAATATATCCAAAGCAAAACCAAAGCGAAAGGCCAAAATCAAAGGCCCAAGCCAATAGCCATTCACTGAAAGCCAAAGCAAAAGGCCAAAACCAATGGCCCAACCCAATATCCATTCACCCAAAGCCAAACCGAAAGGCCAAAATCAAAGGCCCAAGCCAATAGCCATTCACCCGAAGCCAAAGCGAAATGCCAAAATCAAAGGCCCAAGCTAATAGCCATTTACCCAAAGTCAAAGCGAAAGGCCAAAATTAAAGGCCAAAGCCAATATCCATTCACCCAAAGCCAAAGCTCAAAGCCAAAACCCAAAGCCAAAAGCAATTCACTCAAAGCATAAGCAAAAGCCAAAGCCAAAGGCTACTCACCCAACGTCAAGGCCAAGACCCAAGCCAAAATCAAAACAAAACAAGATTGAAACTCTTTTCTCAAAAAGGATAAAATCCCAAAGAAAGCAATTAGCACACAAAATCCTGGACAAGTGAGTACAAAATACCAAGTCCAGGACCAACAAGTCCAAATCCCAGGACCAACGAGTCCAACACACCAAATCCCGGACCGACAAGTCCAAAACGCCAAACAAGTCAGTCCAAAACATCAAGTCCAGGACCTACAAGTCTAAAGCCCATGACCAACGTTTCTTCCCTCCAAACTCCGGGATCAACAAGTACAAAACACAAATACCAAAACCAAATGTCAAAGAGCTAAAATAAGAGCTCAAGACTCGTCAACTAACAACAAACCCAACACTTCTTCACCCTTAAGTCCTTCTAGAGACTGTTACAGGGAGACCTATCAAGGATCCTGGGGATTCCCCTCAAGATCATAATCAAAACTGCTTCACCCCTAAGTCTTTCTAGAGACTGCTACAGGGAGACATATCTAGGATTCTGATGATTCCCCTCAAGCTCGTAATATCACACCTTAACCTTTAAGGTACAGACATGGGAATCTGATCCCACATTAATTACCAGCCATTTCGTGATCATGCCACATCAAGCCTGAGACCCCATTCCGCACCATATTACAAGCCATAACCCATCGGCCTAAACACCACAAAATACAAACTCTATATTTTTATCTCTCGAACAAACCTTTTATTACCAAGCTTCACATTCCAAAATGACGAAGCCATTTCCACCCCGATCCAAATACGGAGTCTTCAAAAATACATCGCTCCTCGGAACGGGATATATCCATTTCATTCTTAGGGTCCACTTTTTAGTGTGCTCACACAACAAGAAACATTTTCACAAACTATGCCTCTTCGATTCATGATCAAGAGGAAATTCTCTCCAATCAACTTTCGAGTCTCAAACGGAATTTACCGTCGTGACCCTTAACTCCAGATTTTTATCTGTCAAACAAACCTTTTATTACCAAGCTCCACATTCCATAATGTCGAAGCCTTTTTCACCCTGACCCAGGTACGGAGTCCTCGAATGCTTTGCTACCGAGAATGGGACATATCCAATCTACCCTTAGGGTCCACTTTTTAGTGTGCTCACATGATAAGGAACATTTTCACAAATTACCTTTTTTTGATTCATGATCAAGGAGGAATTGTCTCAAATCAATTTCTCGAGTCACCAAACAGAGTTACCGTCGTGACCCTCACACTTTAAGGTCCTAACAACTCGCTTAGGCATACATTCGGACGAGTCACCAAACGGAATTTACCGTCGTGACCCTCACACTTTAAGGTCCTAACATCTCGCTTAGGCACACGTTCAGAACTACGATCTGGTTTGATTTCACTTCACGTGAATACGTAGGCAGTCCTTCAAGAACACAACCATACACCTCAAAATAACTTCAAGGTCCTAACAGTTAGCTTAGGCACACAAACACACTCAGAACTACGATCTGGTTTGATTTCGCAAACACGTGAATACGTAGGCAGTCCTATTACGAGGGTACAACCACACCTCATACACATTCAATTTTCAAACCTTCAATTTGCAACCCATTGCACACACACGCAGAACTACGATCTAGTTTGATTTCGCAAACACGCGAATAAGTAGGCAGTCCTATAACAAGGGCACAACCGCGCAATCTCCTTTCACAACATTTCCAATTTTCAATCCTCAATAACAAGCTCAGAACTACGATCTGGTTTGATTTAACAAATATGCGAATACGTAGGCAGTCCCCCAACAAGGACACAACCGCATACCCATTTCAATCTCAACCATCAACATCAATCCTCAAAAGCAGTCCACCCAGCTGCAAAAATTAATCTTTTACGTATTTACTGGGGGCTTCTTCCTTAAGACGTCGCCAATGTGGGATTTATCTGTATGCATCCCTTTAAATTTAAGGACAATAACGAATTTATCATGATGAAAGCATGTCATAAATTAAATTGCATAAACAAAAGGGGGTAAAGAGATGACGAAATAACCTTCGGTCCTAGCTTATATGGCCTATGAACAATATCGCAATGATATTCTCCTATCAGTTGCACCCAAGATGATATGAGATATACACTTGTTCTTTTGCTAGAATCGATCCCCAAATCAACAGATTAATTTTAGGTTTTTTTGTGTTTTTCCGATGAGAGGAGGCAAGAATTGGGAAAAAGAATATTAGGTCAGAAAAATTCTCCATTCTCCTCTTCTTATAACCGAAAAAGAGAAGTCCATAGGGAGATTTCTCATCTCCTAATTTCGGCCCATATACCGAGATAATAAGGAGTTTTAATTCCTTATTTTCGGTTTCCAAAAATGTATAAAATGTGTTAAATATAAATTGTCATCTATCTAGTGAGGATCGATCCCACAACCTCTTGGTTTGAGTACCCTCACTATTACCACTATGGCACATTCATCTTGTTGATTAAATATAACTGATTACATTTAAGTACGAATTAACATATTAATTCGTCCAAGATAACATTACATACATTTAATTAAATATAACTTATTATATTCAATTTACGAATTGACAGTTAATTCGTCTCAACTAATATTATTTAATCTTCATTAAATAATTCTCTCATCAACACATTGACTAACTGTTTAGTCATATAAGGCATCAATGTATTACATTTCCATAACCACATCTCTCAAACACATCCTATAGGTGTGACCTTTAGGTATCAGTTGATCACCGCCATCTGTATGATAATAACGTCAAACTTTCTAGCAAGCCAACCGTTATTAGGTAATCATTAATCAACTGATAAATTACGAAGTATACCCTTGTGAACCTGTAAGAGATTTACAAATATTATCACACTAATTTGTGGAGGACACAACCTCCAACAGCCAACTCCTCTTTTTTGTCAAATTCCCACCTTCTCACTCCGGGGGCTTCTCTTTCGAGACGCCACCCATCCTTTATCCTCAAACATCTTTTGAGTCTCAACTACAGTCCAAAATAAAACCGCCCATAGTCTAGTGATCGGTTCGAACGATGACAAGGTCTTGGTTCCGCTCTTCGAATCATCATACCTCGAGGAGGGATCTCAAACGAGCAAATGGTGGCGAGGATTTCAGGAGAAGATAATCAATTCGTTTTCCCCAGTCCAGCAGACCTTCTACCTCAGGGATTTGATACGCGTTGTCACCCTTTCTTGGCTAAGGAGTTGCACTTACATTAGCAAAGTCTGTCAAAGTAACCCCCGTGTCGTGTCGCTACTGACTTGTGTCACATCCACGACTGCCTATTTGTCAGTCTGTCAGTATGCGTCCGCGTGCGTCAATGTCGTAACGGTCATGTGTCTCCAATCTATCAAATCACGAATCTATGAGAAATAAATTCCAACTCTTAACAGCTTTTAAGCTTCACAACTTCCGAAACTCTTATCTCCCCTTACGCGAGATATTACGTGCTAATTACTTACATGTTTATGTGCTTACGTGATTATATGCTTGTGTGCTACGTGCTTGTCTATGCGACTGCGGATTTGTCTGGTCACTAACCATGCAAGTAATCATGAGAAGACAAACTCACTCCAACTGAGTATTGGGTTCGTCCCAACAAACACCGACCCATCAAAGGGCTTTAATCCCGTCAATTACATGGCATACGCTACCTCCCAACAAGCGGCAACTCATATCCCCGGCGAGTCCCGAGAAGTTTTTAACTCCCCAGCGAGTGCCGATTTTCAAATAGAAGTCACACAGATCATCTATCCCCACGGAGTTCATTTGGGACCCCATCAAGTTGGAGTTCGTTGCTCCCTAGCCGAACCTATCAACGTCAACACCTGGTTGGAAGTCATTAGCAGACAATATCTTGGAATAAGCCCGATGTTTCAGGCTATTTCCAGCCGTCCAATATTCGACCATCCATGGCTGGCGAGCCTTAAAACGCACCTTCAACATATCTGGGGAGCCTTAGCACGCACACAAGAAGCAACTCAAGGACATATCCCGAAGACGCCTGAGGTATGACTCCTTCCTATGGCTGGTGAGCCTTTGCGCGCAAAAGGTTCAAGGACATATCCCGAAGATGCCTTAGGTATGACTCCTTCTTATGGCTTGAGAACCTTTATATGTAGTCTAATGGACTTTAAACGACCCGAATAGGAAGTCGACAGACTCTAAAATGTTCCCGACGGCAGGTCCTTGACTCGAATCCCCGAGTCGCCTCGACGTCGCCCTCCCCGACGGCAGGTCCTTGTCTCAAACCCTTTTGAGTCGCCTCGACGTTGCAATGGTCTTCAGGTCGTAATCTTCGATTGACCTAGAGGCCATACTTTGACTTTCGCCCCGTCCAAGCCTTAGTCAAAGTGGGGGCTCTGTAGATACCCAGTATCTGCACCTTTCGAAAACCACCCGATGATGATCGGACTGTAACGTGTTTTTGATATGCGTGCGTGGATTGGCTATACATGAAATGGTTTAATGCACTACTAAAATGATTTCAAAAGTTTTCAAACTTCATTTGCATTAAAATAACACTATTTAGAGTTAAAACCGTCTTCGGACCCAAAACCGACTCAGAAACCCGCAACGCGAGTCAACCTGAGCCAACCCAAATCTCGAATGTCAAAATTAATGCCATAAATTTCTTTATTATGTCATTTCTATTAAAATGACCCTAATTAGAGTCAAAACCGCCTTCGTACCCAAAATCGACTCAGAAACCCGCAACTCGAGTCAAGCTGAGCCAACCCGAGTCAACCCAAATCTCAAATGTCAAAAATAATGCCATGAATATCTTTATCATGTCATTTCCATTAAAATTACCCTAATTAGAGTCAAAACCGACGCCGAGCCAAAAACCGACTCGAAATTCAAATCCCGGCTCACACGGGGCAAAACCGAGTCAAGCACACAAAACACCTACCTCAAGTAACTCCCAAAATCATCTTATTAGGTGCCCATATTGTTACACGACATCTCATTTCAATACCACAAATCAATACAACCAAATAATAGATAGAGCAAAGGCCACGTCCAAATTAAAAGGGAAAATACACCCCTTTCAATCACAACGTAGCTCGCGCCTCAATGGGGTGTCTACTTAGCCTCTAAGAAAACTCAACCGACCTACCATCCCATATTTCTCTATAAATACCCACCTTCACACACCACAATACTCACGCGAGAGTCCGCCCCCTCACATCTCCATTAAACTTCTATACTCGACTTCCTAAGTCACAAAATCGACACGTGTTTACGACCTACCGATCGTAAACACAAGCCTTACACATTTTGTTTGGTACCGTCGCCGTGCATTCGACCGACCCATTCGACCAACTCAACATTAATCAACATATTTTTCAACAACATATTTTCAACATATTTTCAAAACTAAATCCTTTTTTAAGGCACCTTTTTAAACTTCTTTGATCGCGATTAGTCACAACGAGAAAACCGTCTCTAAAGTCGTCTACGTCGTAAACATCAATACACGTAAGTTTGAGGGTGTAAAGA
Organism: Silene latifolia; assembly: GCF_048544455.1. Taxonomy (NCBI): domain Eukaryota; kingdom Viridiplantae; phylum Streptophyta; class Magnoliopsida; order Caryophyllales; family Caryophyllaceae; genus Silene; species Silene latifolia. The sequence continues at coordinate 371,869,578 of NC_133538.1, forward strand.
ACTCATTTATTTCATGTCTTTACTGCTTTTATGAGTTTATATGCATGAACAATAAATAACACGATTTAAATATAGGTTAGACGAGCCAAAACCGAGTTTTGGCCCGAGACAGAAGCCCTTTGCTATGCAAAGAGGCTCACGCCTCTTGTGGGTTCTCTGGTCAGACTCAAACGTGTTTGTTCTCGTCTTTCCTCTTTATTTAATTTCTTATTTGCAATCGGTTTTTACCATTTCAAATGTTTCAAATCGTTTTTATGACAAACTTTTTAACCATAAATTATAATCACCCTTGGTTCCATATACCATGACGGTTTAATCCGTGACTCGGTGACGTTAATTGGTTAATTATATTTTAAAGGAATTCCTTTTATTTTATTTACCTTTTTAGTTCATTTTATGATAAACATATTTTGACCATTACAAAAATCATCCTTAGTTCTTTATACCATGACGGTTTATTCCGTGACTCGATGATATTATTAGTTAATTACAAATTAAAGGGTATTTTAACCCCCTTTTATTTTATTTACCATTTTTCTCATTTGTAAATATATTTGTCATAATTCATAATCATCCTTGGTTCTCTATACCAAGCCTACGATGACAAACTTGACTAATTACAAAGAAATGAACTTAACATAATTAGTTCAAATCAAACGTTTTACATTTTTATTTGTAAACTATGCTTTTCAAACTTGCAAATCCGACAACGAATATTACTAACATAATAGTAATTATTCCGAGTCATGCAAAAAATACTTGCAAATCATTTAATCACAAATACGGTTTTAAACAAACTTTTTAACAACCAGGAGACGACCCTTGGGTCGTGATCTGACTCGCGCCCCAAGAGGTCGTCTGTTTTCATATTTAAAAACCTGGGCAGAGCCCTTCCCTCGCCAATAGGCTCGCGCCCCAATGGGGCTGCCTGGCACTTTTTTGTCTCGTTTTAGCACCTGTCTAGGACGATCCCGATTACGGTTAACCCGAATATGTGACAGATTAGATTAACAAATTTATGTTTTTACACTTTGTCATTAAACACACTTTTTCAAATAAATGGATCGTGTTAAGCATCATAACCCGAATTTGGTAAATGAATGTTTAATTTCCGTTTTCAAATGCAAATCAATCTAAATCCAACTCGACATAAATTACTTGATATTTGGATTAACAAACCGACTTAGGAAATTTTCACATGTTAGGTTAAAACTTTTGGATGTGCATTCATGCATTTACACTGTTTTATCAACTTTTGCACTTAAACAACCACGATCGATCAGTAGAGGCCGCTAACGCGGGCGGGATTGGGTGTCCGATTAAAGGGCTTCCAAATACGTACCCTCACCCCTTACTCAGAACCTTTGGATAGTGGATGGCCTTATCCAGGGCGGTACGAGAGTCATTTTAGGCATAGAATGCTAAAAGGAGGACGAGTCCTTATCTTTAGTACCTATGTCAAGCACCTCTTTTTGCCTTGATTGACCTAGGTATAAAGTAGATTCGAACAGGTTCCAGGCATCCCACAAATGCTTTGTGGCGACTCCGAATATCTCTAATCGTTTCGAGACCTTTGCCGAGACGAAACTGACCGATTTAAAACGATCCAGTCGAAAGCATTTCAACGCCACCGAGAGTGGCTTTCAGACTGCTGCATGTCCATAGATTGGCTTGGCGTGAAGGTGGCCCGTGACTATGGACCGATAGGCGGCATCGCGCTCGCAGACCGGTCTGTGGCCCACATCCACAATGTACCTCTGATTTTATCAATGGAAATTAAGCAATTCATTATCTTATATGGTATCAGTAACTTTCGATCCTCTCTTCTCCTTTCTCTGATTTTTCATCTTTTTTCTTTCCTCCTTTCCCTCACAATGACAGGCCCCAACGACGTAACCAAAAACGACCCTTCCACCCCGCGTTTTCCGTCTTATACATCAAAAACCACATCACTATTACCCTCAAAATGGAAAACGTGCATTATGCATCATGGGCTGAATCATTTCTCAATGCTTCCCAAGCCTATGATGTCGCTGATCATATCATCCCTCCCAAGGATGTCACCATCGCCAAAGACGCGTAATGGACCCGCCTTGATGAAATCGTAAAACAATGGATCTATAGCACTATATCCGTTGATCTTCTTCACACGATTCTCAAGCCTAGGGCCACTGCTCAAGAAGCATAGGATCGTCTCAAAGACATTTTCAATGACAATAAAACTCTTGAGCGGTATTTCTCAAACAACAATTTTCTTAAATTCACATGGATAATTATCTAAATGCGTCCGCCTATTGTCAGGCACTGAAGATGTTCGCATATCAATTTGCTAACGTCGGTGGTCCTGTCACCGAGGAACGCCTTGTCCTCCGTATTGTCGCCGGTCTCCCTAGTGGTTACAATAGCGTTGCAACTGTTATTCAACAACATGATCCACTGCCTCCCTTTTGTAAAGCACGCTCGATGTTAACCCTTGAAGAAACCCGCCAAAACAAGGCCACTCCAGCCGACTATGTCTTTTTGACCACCCACCATGACGGCCGTACTGATCAATCCACGCGACTCACGAACCGCAGCTCCAACCACAACAGCTCTCAACATCATAATAATCGTAACAAAGAGGGTCGTGGCAAGAATAGTGGTGGTGGGGGCTCGTCTTCCAATCGCTCCTCGAAGACAAGTTCTGGTTCACAACAAACACAAGGTAATGGGTCCACTTCTTGGACTTGGGTTCCTCTCTTACTGCCACCATGGCAGCAACAGTAGAAGTGGGCTGCTCCTCCATGTCCGTACCCCACCATCGGCTGGACCCCTCCTGCTTCGAATCGGGGTCAGGGTATTCTCGGCCCTCGACCTCCTCAAGATTTCTTCGCTCAGTCGCCTATCGTTGGGGCCTCTCAAGGGGCACTGGTAGCCACTGATCTTGCAGCCTCGATGAAAACTATGACGCTGCAGCAGCCGGCGACAATTGGTATCTGGATATAGGCGCATCCTCCCATATGACGTCAAACGAAGGTACCCTTTCTCCTTATTTTAATTTGAGCGGCAATCGCAAAATTATTATTGGTAATGGCACTGAAATTCTGATTCTTTGTTATGGTACTAAGAAATTCCCGTATCCACTTCCCGCAAATTTATTTCATGTCCGTTAGAAAACTGACCACTGATAACAATGTTTCTGTTGAGTTTGATCGTTTTGGTTTTACTGTAAAGGGTCTGCAGACGGGGAAGACAATTATGAGACGCACTAGTACGGGTGACCTCTACCCCTTACTCCCATCGCCCTCTACATATTCTTCCTCACCACAAGCCCTCACTGCCATTTCCGCCTCTACATGGCACGGTCGCTTAGGGCATCCTACATTGGCCATATTTAGTCTTCTTCGCAATAATAAATTTATTTCATGTAGTCCGTCTTCTAATATTTGTCATCCTTGTCAGCTAGGTAAACATGTTAAATTGCCATTTTCTTTATCTACTTCACAAACCATTTATCCGTTTGATATTGTACACAGTGAATTGTGGACCTCTCCGGTCGTTAGCTCAATGGGTCATCGCTTCTACAGATTGCTTCTTGATGATTTTACTAATTTCCTTTGGACTTTTCCGATTGAACAAAAATCCGAGGTTTTTAGTATTTTCACAAAATTCCATAATTTTATCTCTACTCAATTCAACCAACCTATTAAAAATTGGCAATGCGACAACGGCCGCGAATACAACAACTCCCAATTTCACGAGTTATTCAAACAAAAAAGAATGGTTTTTCGCTTCTCTTGTCTCACAACGATAAGGCTGAGTGTAAAATTCGGACAATCAACAACATTGTCCGCACCCTTCTTTTACATGCCCACTTACCTTCCTCCATGTGGCATCATGCCCTCTCCATGGCCACATATATACACAACATCTTACCTAGCAAAGCAAATAACTTCGTCTCAACGACCTCTAGTCTCTATCTTAGGTCACCCTCGTACACACATCTCCGTACCTTTGGATGCTTATGCTATCCACATCTCCCTCCCTCGACCATTCACAAACTTGATGCCCGGACTACACCATGCATATTTCTTTGTTACCCGTCGCACCATCGGGGCTACCTATGCCTCGATATGTCTTCACGAGAGATCATTACAGCTCGGCGCGTTATGTTTAATGAGCCTATTTTCCCTTTTACCTACAACTCCACCATGTCAGCCTCGTCTCACTCCTTTTTAGACAGCGACCCCTTCCCTATATGTCCCACCTTCTCCACTCTCCTACCGTGCCTACTGCCATGGCCCTTACAACCGGTGACCCTATTATACCACCGTCGTCCCCCCACACCATGGTCTCCCCTACCCAGTCCGACGTCTCTCCCTCGACTTCACCTGACACGCCACCTATACCCTCACCTCAAATGACGACTCTAGCCCAACATGGCATTTTCAAACCAAAAACCATTTTTGACCTCTCTGTCACCACCACACTTTCACCAGTACCCAAAAACCCAATCATCGCACTTCATGACCCAAATTGGAAACAGGCCATGACCGACGAATTTGATGCTCTCATTAAAAACAAGACTTGGGTCCTTGTTCCTCGTCCTTCCAATGTTAACATTACGCGGTGCATTTGGCTTTTTAAACATAAATTTAAATCTAACGATAATTTAGAGCGGTACAAGGCTCGACTTGTTGTCAATGGCAGGTCTCAACAGGTGGGAATTGACTGTGATGAGACATTCAGTCTGGTAGTTAAACCGGCTACTATTCTTACAGTCCTTAGCATTGCCGTGTCAAAGAAATGGCCCATCCATCAGCTTGATGTCGAAAATGCCTTTTCTTCATGGCAACCTTGTAGAGACCGTCTATATGTATCAACCACCCGGTTTCCGTGACCGCAAATTTCTTGATCATGTTTGCCTTCTTAAGAAATCACTATACGGTCTCAAATAGGCTCCCCAGGCATGGTACCAAAGGTTTGCTCACTTTGTCTCCACTATCGGGTTTTCTCATAGTATGTCCGATAACTCCCTCTTTATATATCAACAAGTTACCGACATTGCTTATATACTGTTATATGTTGACGATATTATTCTCAACACCTCATCGAATAACCCTCCGGGATGTTGTTATTGGTCACCTACGGTCTGAATTCTCTATGACCGATCTAGCCCCGTTAAACTATTTTCTAGGCATCTCAGCCACTCGACATGATCATGGTCTTTTCTTAATCAACAAAAATATGCAGAGGAAATACTTGCTCGAGCCAAAATGACAAATTGCAAACACGCTAATACTCCTGTAGACACCAAGTCTAAATTAGGTGTCGAATCTGGTACCAAAATTGAAGACCCGACTCTTTATCGTTCGTTGGCTGGGGCTCTATAATATTTGACATTTACTCGGCCAGATATTTCGTATGCGGTGCAATAAATTTGCCTCTATATGCATGATCCCCGCACTGCTCATCTTGCTTCACTTAAACGTGTATTACGGTATGTACAAGGCACAAAATCGTTGGGTCTTCATCTTAGTGCTTCGAATGTAACCAACTTGACGGCTTACAGTGATGTAGATTGGGGTGGCTGCCCCGACACACGTCGCTCCACATCTGGCTATTCTGTTTATTTGGGTGACAATTTAATTTCATGGTCCTCTAAATGTCAAGCAACTCCATCTCGTTCTAGCGCTGAGGCCGAATATCGGGGGTTGCAAATGTGGTAGCCGAATCATGTTGGCTTCGAAACCTTTTCCTTGAACTTCATTGCCCCATCACGAAAGCCACGATTGTTCATTACGATAATGTGAGCGCCATATATCTATCCGACAATCCCGTCAATCACCAACAGACAAAACACATTAAGATGGACATTCATTTTGTTCGCGAAAAGGTCGCTCTCGGTCAAGTTCACGTGCTTCACGTCCCTTCACGGTATCAATATGCTGACATTTTTAAGAAGGGTCTCCCTCGGCCTCTATTCGACGATTTTTGGTCCAGTCTGTAACACCCCTGATTTTTGGCTAAAATAAAGCTAACTTTTACATATAAAACTGGCCGAAATACATAGATATTATAATTAATATACAAATTTTTTCTTACAAAATGTCTCTTAAAACAAAATACACAAAATGAACTAAAACTTTTATAAACACTTTAAATAAAATTTTGTCTTGAAATAAAATCCTTTTTTAACAACAGCGGAAGACCTGAAAGCAAAACCAGAAGACAAAAAGGAACTACCCCCATGACGAGTAGCCCGGAAGGGAGAAAATACGTCAGCCGGAAAGCTGAGTAACAGATATTACCTCAATATAAGCAGAATAGTTTTTGGTCATGGCGTGGAAACAAACACCCGTAAAAATAAAAATAAATAAACAGAATAATAAAAACACTCCCCATTAACTAATAAGTACCTCAAAACAACTCCCTTCTAATTCCTTAATATACCACACTATCTCATCCTAATAATTAAACTAAGTTTCATCTCATTATTACTCCGTCTCACTCATTACTCCGTCTCATAATATAATATTCCAAAGTAACCAGATATCGTATTCTCATCGTCGAACCTAAGACAAGGACAAGGGGTGAGTGAACTGGAGGACTCAACCGCTAAACAATATTTCCATCTCAATATCGATTCCAAACTTCAATAAAATCTCATTAACCATGGTCACACTAGACCGTAAACATAGTAACCAATTTCCATCTCAATTTCAACATCGATATTGTCAAATATTCCATTAAAGGAACTGCCCAACACTTAAAGTTCAAGACTTTAAGCTACTCACCCGCTAGTCAAGATCAAAGGAAACGATAATAAAAACACGGTACTAAAACGATAATCCAAGATACAAATCATTCATTCTTGGCCAAAATTCCAAATATGACCATAATGGTATGCTTACTGCCATGTACGTGTAAACCATATTGCCATACCAAGTCATTAAACTAAAATAACTTCACCTACTTGACCTTTGAACCGAAGCACATGAGAAATCGAAACCATTATAATGCTTAACGAAACGATCATACTATTAACCTATTCTTAATCACGTAAATAGTGGGTACCTTCATAAAACCTTTATGACCCCAACATCTTCCCTAACTCAATGCACCTTGAATAATTAACACATACCTTAACCCATATCACAATTAATTAACTTAACAAACAATAAAAAGAATAACAACTAGTATTATAAATAATTTGAGTAACAATAATCATGGTTCACAATCAAGAATTAATTTAAGTAAGTATAGCACGAATAAATAACGCATAAGCAAACAACCCCGAACAATAGTAAGAATAATAGGATCCGTAGAATCGTGTTACTTTTGTCAAATAATCGATCCATGGTTTATATGTAACAAATCCTAACAAGCATAACCCATATAAAAATCCAGTGTACGTAAAAGAATGATGATGATGATGATTGGGAAGCAAAAGTTTAGATGATGGCATAAATAACAATTGATTAGGCGCAGCAATAAGATCAAGGAAGATTAAATAGCGGAGGCATAGAAATAGAAACTGATTAGAGTACAAAGAAGACGTAGGATAATGGGCTTGCTCTTTATTTATTAGGTGTAATTAGGAAAAAGTGGCTCATGAGGTCCAATAAGAAGCAAATACGGTTTCTTAAAGAATTCCTAAAAGACAAAATCTTTAATATTAAAATCAAAATATTTAGGTTGTTACAATATCACTCCCTTAAAAAAGAACTTCGTCTCCGAAGTTTGGATTTGAAGAAAACTAAAAAATCCTTTTGAAAATTTTAGGTATTATACAGTCTCAGCATTCGTCCTCCTCCCGCTTCGACTGCGGGGGTGTATTAGAATATGGACTGCGGGGTATATTAGAATATGTCAATATTTGTTGCTATATTTATGTTGATATGCATATATCGTTCCTGTATTATAGCCTTATCTTAGGCAACCACTAATTCTAGAAGATTGTATCACAACTGTATATATGTACCTCTGATTTTATCAATAGAAATTAAGCAATTCATTATCTTATATTTATAAGCACTCATTTTGTTTCAATAGATTGTTTATGCTTTTTAAAATGTCCTCGTGAATGTTGGAGGTGTAAAACAAACAATTGAAATAGAGGGAATACGACTTTCTCCATTTTAGAGAAATTAAATTTACCGTGTTTTGTAGCAAACAAATACTCCGTATGTAAAAGTACTGATTTTGTTAGTTCTCATAAATTTGTAATTCATTTGTTTTATGTTGGCAAAGGTAATACCCATACAGAAGACAGCTATGTGGGACAACATAGTACAAAAATGGTGGAAGAAGCAAGTCAATACATTAAAAGCTGTCTAAGACAAAAGAAGAGGATGCAATTTTATTTGGTGGTTCCGGAACCACAGGTGTGATAAAAAAGCTTCAAGAAGTCATGGGAATTGCATTAGCACCTACTCTTAAAGCCAGAGTGTCTAAACTATTAGTAAATATTTATGTATATCTTTTAGTTATTGTATATATCTTATAGGTATATTATTTACATAGTTAGAGAGATTATCTCCTCGTATTTAGGCAATAGACTGGCACCTTGTATCCTATATATTGCATAATGAAAGGAATCCCAATTCAGAGAATTACATAATTTACATGGTATCAGCTTGGTAACCTAATTGTGTTTCTTGCTCACGGCAACTACACAATCCTTGGCCTCCGTCGTCACGCCTAGCCTCACGCTATCATGGCCACTGACGGCAAATCTGAACCCCCCAAATCGTCCCTCCATCTGTTATACACGGTGACCAATATTCAAAACAAGGTCCGTGTTCTCGATGGTCTTAAGGTCTCCTACTCGTTGTGGGTCGATCTTTTTACACTACATGCTCGCGGATATAAGGTTCTGCATCATATCGACGGCATCGCCGCTCCGTCACAGACGGACCCGTTGTGTGAGGCGTGGTCCGAGGTCGATGCCATTGTTTTACAATGGATATATGGCACAATGTCAGACGACCTCCTTCCCCTTGTTCTCTCACGCGACTCCACCGCTCATGAAGCCTGGAATCGGGTTGCGAATATTTTTCTCAACAACAAAGGCGCGCGTGCCGTAAGTCTCGAGCATGAATTTATCAATCTCAAACTCGGTAAGTTTCCTAATTTTGATGCATACTGTCAACGTTTGAAGGAGTTATCAGTAGCATTGTCGGATGTCGGCGCGGCTGTCTCAGATCAGCGTTTGGTATTACAATTGGTCCGTGGCTTACCCAAAGAGTATGACACGGTTGCGGCTTATATTAACCAAACCCTTCCTAATTTTGAAACGGCCCGTAGTATGATCGAGCTTGAGAACCACCGTCACGATAGCCGTGAAGAACCTGCGGCCCTAGTGACCCCTATTACCCCCCCTGACTCTCGGACCTGGGATGATGCACCCAAGTCCAGCCAGCCTCGCAGCAACCGTCCTCACGGTGGAAAACGCGGGCAAAAGGGTGGGGGTAATCGTCAGTCAAAACAGCAACACCAACCCACTCCGACTGCTCCTCCGTCTATGTGGGGACCAATGCCGAGATGGCCCTCTCAGTGGACCCCTCCACCGTGTCCTTACCCTACCTACCCAGGGTGGACATCACCATGGCAGCCGTGGCCTGCCCCACAGACGCCTGCCCCCAGGTCTTCCTCTCGCACCAACAATAGTAACAATCGATCACCACAAGCAAGCTATGCACAAGCTCATGTAGCCGCAACTGAGGATGCTCAATTAACCGATCTCGGCCAAGCGTTTAATGCATTTAATTTACAGCCCTATGGTCATGGTCCGTTCTACATGGATACGGGAGCATCGTCTCACCTTAGCGCGGACGCAGGTATGTTTCATTCCCTTCTCAATTCTAGTACGGTTAAATCTATTTATGTCGGGAATGGTGCTAGCATTCCAGTACACGGTTCTGGCCACACACAATTCGCCACACCAAACCGAACCCTCCACCTTCACAATGTCTTATATACACCGAAAATTATTAAAAATCTCATCTCCGTAAGACAGTTTACCAAAGACAATAACGTTTCAGTTGAGTTTGACCCACGTGGTTTTTCTGTGAAGGATTTAGCGAATGGAAATCTGATTCTGAGGAGCAACAGTAATGGCGACCTCTACCCTGTGTTAGCCGTGTCAGCCGCGTCCAAATCCACCGAGTCCAGTCCCACTCTTCTAGCTTTCTCGTCTGATGTTTGGCACTCCCGTTTAGGACACCCGGGTGCTTCCATTTTTAATTTATTAAAGTCGAATTCTCGTATTGATTGTAATAGCAAGTCGAATTCTACTTTATGCCATTCATGTCAAATAAGCAAACACAAACGATTGCCTTTTTCCGATTCCTTATCTACTACTCTTGCACCTTTTGATATTATTCATAGCGATTTGTGGACCTCCCCGGTCAAGAGTACAGCTGGTTACAAATATTATTTAATATTGATTGACAACTTCACACAATTTGTTTGGGTCTACCCTTTAAAATTCAAGTCCGAAACATTTTCCAAATTCATCAAATTCCAAAAATACGTCACTACACAATTTAATCGACCTATCAAAAGTTTTCAATGTGACTTAGGCCGTGAATTCGATAACAATGAATTTAAAAATTTTGCTGACCATCACGGTCTTGTGTTTCGATTCTCGTGTCCTCAAACATCGTCCCAAAATGGTAAGGCCGAACGCATGATTCGACGCATAAACGAAATTTTACTCGCCTTACTACACCACGCGTCCGTCCCACTTCCCTATTGGGTCGACGCCTTGCACACCGCAGTCCACCTCCACACATTTTGCCCACCAAAATCCTCAACTTCGCACACCAACTTCTGCCCTCTTCAACAAAAATCCCTCCTACTCTCACCTTCGTGTTTTCGGCTGTGTCTGTTATCCTAATCTATCCGCCAAAGCACCTCACAAATTAGCTACTCGGTCCACCAAATGTGTTTTCCTAGGCTATCCCCAAGAATTCCGTGGTTACAAGTGTCTTGAGTTATCCACAGGTAAAATAATAATATCTCGTCACGTCACCTTTGATGAATCCGTGTTCCCATTCGCTCACCCTTTGCCCTCAGCCACACGGGATCACACCAATGCCCAACTCAGCCCTACCCTCATTGACGCCTTCCTCACACCCCCTCAACCCACCGTGGACCCAACCCCTGACCACCCTCACTCTCCCCGTACACAGACCCCCCTTGCCACAACTCCTATCTCCCCAAACACACCTACACACACCTCCACACGCCTCCCCTGCCTCTCCCATTTCCCCTGTCCAACCACTTAACACAACCCCTACCTCACCACCTACGCCTCCCAACAACCAGTCCCCACCATCCCCGCCTCCCTCACGCTCTGGTCCCAGCCCACATCACCATTCGCCTGACCCACCTCCATCCTCCTTTAGGGACCACTGTATGACTACTCGAGCCATGAACGGGATATTTAAACCTCGTGTCCTAGCTGCAACCCACGACACACCCATCTCCCCTCTTCCCAAAAACCCCCACGCTACCCTCCAGGACCCACACTGGAATGCCGCCATGACTGACGAGTATCGTGCTCTAATTGATAATCATACTTGGGAACTTGTACGTCGTCCCGCTAGTGCCCCTGTTATTCGCTGTATGTGGCTATATCGTCACAAATTTAAGTCCGATGGCACACTTCAACGCTACAAGGCACGCCTAGTAGTCAATGGCAAATGCCAACAAGTCGGGATTGATTGTAATGAAACGTTTAGCCCGGTGGTCAAACCAACTACGATTCGTACCGTACTTAGTCTTGCTGTAACTCGGTCTTGGCCCATTCACCAATTAGATGTGAAGAATGCTTTTTTACATGGGGATTTAAATGAGACGGTATTTATGCATCAGCCCCCTGGTTTTGTTAATCCCAAATTACCCACTCATGTTTGTCGGCTCTGTAAGTCTCTTTATGGTCTTAAGCAAGCCCCTCGGGCTTGGTATCAACGGTTCGCCAACTTCATTATATCAAAGGGTTTTTGTAGCAGTGTATGTGATCCGTCACTGTTCATTTATAAACACGGCTCTGACATGGCGTACATGCTCTTATATGTTGATGATATTGTTCTTACTGCCTCTAGCAATTCCTTAGTTCGACGCATTATTGATGACTTATCGAAGGAATTTGCAATGTCAGACCTTGGGAGATTGCACCACTTCCTCGGTATACAGGTAACACGCAGTCGCAATGGGTTGTTTCTCTCTCAAAATCAGTATGCCCGCGATATCTTAAGCCGTGCTTCCTTGTCTTCATGTAACCCCGTGTCGACACCAGTTGAAGCTGGGTCGAAATTGAGCTCAACAGCGGGTCCCTTGCTAGATGATTCCATGCTCTATCGGAGCCTAGCCGGGGCTTTACAATATCTTACGATAACTCGACCCGACATTACCTATGCGATCCAACAGGTTTGTTTATTTATGCACGCCCCTCGTGAGCCTCATTTTCAGTTTCTTAAACGCATACTACGTTATGTCAAAAGGACACTTGACTATGGTCTTACTCTTACAAAGTCAGCCACCCATAAACTCACTGCATATTCCGACGCTGATTGGGGTGGGTTTCCCGACTCACGAAAGTCTACTTCCGGCTACTGTGTATTTCTTGAAGATAACTTGGTCTCTTGGTCCGCCAAACGTCAAGCTACCGTGTCTAAATCCAGCGCCGAAGCCGAATATAGGGGTGTTGCTAATGCGGTTGCCGAAACTAGTTCGCTACGGAATTTGCTTTTAGAACTTCATGCTCCCATTTCCAAAGCCAGCCTAATTTACTGTGACAATGTCTCCGCTGTATACATGTCCGGCAACCCTGTTCAACATCAGCGAACCAAGCATATTGAAATTGACATCCACTTTGTTCGCGATCAGGTACGTCTTGGGAAAGTCCATGTTCTCCATGTTCCGGCCGAATATCAATATGCCGACATTTTTACCAAAGGTCTTCCCAAGCATCTCTTTACAAGGTTTCGCTCTAGCCTTAGCGTTCGTCCTTCTCCCGCTTAGACTACGGGGGAGTATTAGTAAATATTTATGTATATCTTTTAGTTATTGTATATATCTTATAGGTATATTATTTACATAGTTAGAGAGATTATCTCCTTGTATTTAGGCAATAGACTAGCACCTTGTATCCTATATATTGCATAATGAAAGGAATCCCAATTCAGGGAATTACATAATTTACATAAACTTCTGCGTGACGAAGAAAAATGGGTGGTTTTCGTTGGCCCTTACGGGCATCACTCAAACATCTTTTCTTGGAAACAGAGCCTAGTTGATGTTGTCGAGATTGGGTTAACCGATGATGGGGGCTCCATCGACATGGAGGCACTTTTAAAGAACAACTTAAACATTATGAAAGTAGCAACATGCCCATGTTAGGCTCCTTCTCAGCTTGTAGCAATGTTATGGGTATTGTAACGGGAGTTAAACCCATAACAAGGACCTAAACTATAAGAAAATATAGCATCAAGGACCTAAACTTCTAAAGGGAAGCATCAAGGACCCGTGATTAACTTTTCCGTAAAGAAAGTACCTAAACTATCTTAAAACATAGCGATGAGGACCCCAAATATTATACGCTAGCTTTAAGGACCCGAAGACAATATGCCGTTAAGTTGCCGTTAGTTCGTATACAATGCTGTGAGTCCACCAGTCCACCACAATTAAAAACACTTTGACAAAAAAAATTAATAAATCAAACATAAGGTATGGTAAACAAGTTAAAACAGGACCAAAGAACATGCTTAGAGTGATTATAAGATAAAACGAAATTCTATTTCAACAAGTTTCATGGAAAAAAAATTACTCATTTTCTTTCATTTTTCACTTTTCCTCCCATTTTTGATTATTTAGTCTCTCTTGTATTCGTCTTAACATTAAAACGGGTCAAATATCATACCACTTGAACATATAAGACAATTTTTATTTTTATTTTGTATTTTCTCATGCATTATGCTTTTGTCTTATTCTAACTACTTAACTCGTCTTAAGTTTAAGACGGATATACACACTTTAAATTGCGACATTTACTTCCCTTCTGAAAAATCAAAAAAATGAGTAAATATTATATGTTCTAGTATCGTTTTTAATTTCACACACAGATTATTGATCATAAAAATAACGTAACAGATAACAAGAAAAATGAATAAGGTCTTCAGTAAGCAAAAAGTAAGATGAAGAGAGAAGAGACAATATTAATAGTAGTAGTACTGTAGAAATGAGTGACCAATAATATACGATACGGTTTTATTATATGTATACTAGAGCTGATCATGGGCCGAGCCTATGCGGGTTTGGGCCGGGCCGGGATGAAAAAAAATGGCCCACATGTGCGGGTTGGGCCGGATCGGGCCAAATGAGAGAGCCTATTTAGCGAGCCCAAGCCCAGCCCTTATGGGCTAAATCGGGCTTTTGGGTCTAAATGGGCTTTTCAGGCCCTAAAATTTATGACTTACCGAACGAAATAAGTAGTATAATACCTTCAACTAGTATTTTAAAAGTGCACTTAGTATAAAAAATCGTACAAAGTATGATGAAGTATATATGAATTAATCTTCAAAAATGGAATAAAAGACAATCATCGACACATTATAATGCTTAATCATATCTAGTAGATATGATTTATGATCCGTAAACATCGCTTTTAAATCTCAATAAATATATACATGAGTTTATAAGGAATTATATATAAAATTTACGCTACTTACACAGATTTTATAACAAAAATATTCATTAATAATAAATATGGGCCGGGCCGGGCCAAAATTTGGGCTAAACGCTTAGCCCAAACCCGGCCCAAAAGTACATTGGGCTTTTTTGCCCCGGCTCATGGGCTTTTTTGGGCCAAAATAAAAGGCCCAAGCCCTTCAAAAAAGTGGACTGGGCCGGGTCGGGCTAATGGACTTGGGCCATTTGATCACTATGAATTTATGAGTATACGGTGAGAATTCCCGTATATCCGGTACGAATTTCATCAAGGCCGTATTGGCAATATTTAATGGATAAGGATGCGGAACCCAAGTGTAGCACCATGACAATGGTACAGATCGCATTTGGATCGCATACGGTACTAGACAACTAGTAGTATTTATGGAGCCCATTTTCTCTCCATTTCCTAAAAAGAAATGGAGAGGCAAGTTTCTATCAATGGTACGGATCGCATTTGGACAACATCTAACGGTTCTAAATTTACGTATAAAGATAAAGGAAAATGAGGATGAAAGGAGAAATTATTATTTAAAGAGATTATGATAGGAAATGGAGAGAAAAGAAATGGAGAGGATCCATTTCCGTATTAATATATTATCATTAAGGTGGTGAGTTTGACCGATAAAGAAAGACGATTTTACTAACAATAATATTCTCAAAATAAAATGTTTCAGTTTTATAAAAAATACACGAAGATGGAATATGTGACATTTTCCGAAATCAAATAAAGTAGTAAACTTAAAACCACTATTCAATAATATAAGCTCAAATAAACATTAAAGATCACTTAATAAGAAGATACAAAAGGAACACAAAGACAAAGAAACAAAGTGTTAGAAACCACGGTTACATTTGACGGAATAGAAATTTGAGGTCCTTAAAGCTTTGTCTTAGTAATTTAGGTCCTTATAGCTACTTTTACCCAAAGTTTGGGTCCTTATAGTTTAGTTTACTCCTTTTTTGTAACACTTGTGTTTTCTCGAGACGGAAATTTGAATGTATTTTCCGATAAAGCTGCATATTACATTGTTGTGAAGTAATGATGATGACTCCAACCGCGAAACTTGCAGGGCATTATTCTACCATCACGAGAATATAATTAGTGTGTAACATTATTATTTTTGTTGTTCTTTTGTTTCTGTCAAGAATAATAATAGGAATATCCTTTGTAATCTTATTGTTATATTGTGTGATATATATGATCTTATAGTTAAGGATAGAAAAGATTAGTTGCTATAATATAGGAGGTAAAATAGGAAGGTGATTGAATTAGAAGATATGTAGAGTTGTATATATGCTTGCCTTGTACGTACTTTGCCATTCAATGAAATATAATCATTCTCAAATTCTCATGGTAACAGAGCATAAAAAGATCCACAAATAATTTTTTTTCTCACAAATCAAACACAGTGAAGATAATCACCATGACCGGTGACAAATTGAAAGGAGGAGGGAGCGGTCCTAAGACAATTCCCATGTCGTCTCCATTATATCTACATCCATCCGATAGCCCTAGTTTGAACGTCACTCAAATTATTTTTGACGGCACAAACTACGATATGTGGGCTGATGCAGTGAAGAACGGATTGGATGCTAAAAATAAATTGGGTTTCATTAAAGGAACGGTACAGAAACCGTCGAGTAGTGAAGAGGATGATGACCTAGAATTTGTAGCATGGCGCCAATGCAATGCAATGCTGCGGGCATGGCTTCGGAATGTGATAGACCCGAAGTTACATCCGAGTATCACTTTTACTCAATCCATTGCAGAAATATGGGAAGAGTTACGGGGTCGATACTCAGCGGGAAACGCTCCTAGGGTTCATCAACTCAAAGGTGAATTGAATGAATGTAAGCAAGGCAAAGAGACAGTAGTCGAGTATTATACTAGACTAAAAATTATTTGGGATGAATTAGCCAAATATAGCAAGATTAAAAATTGTAATTGTGGAGCGGCGGCATCCATAGCAAAGGAGAAGGAAGAAGAGAAGGTGCATCAATTTTTGATGGGCCTCGATGCAAAGGTTTACGGTCAGATTCGATCAAATTTGCTCATGGAAGACCCAATTGCTTCACTAAATCGTGTCTATGCCATTGTCTTGCGAGAGGAGCGCCATTCTTCCCTCACCCAAGTTAAGGAGGAACGAATGGATGCGGCTATGGCAACGAAGATTAATGGTGGACGAGACAAAGGCAAGTATCCAAGAGATGATGAAGAGGACACGGAGAGACCACCACCACCGCGCTGCAGCTATTGTGGGAAATATTATCATACGGAAGAAAATTGTTATGATAAGCATGGATATGAAGAAGTGAAGGCCAGAGAGCGTGGCCGTGGTCGAAGAAGCCGTGGAGGAGGAAACCGTGGCAGAGGAAGAGGTCGCGGCCAACACCAAGCAAATGCTATGACAGGAACGAACAGACTAGAGGAGCAAGGGACTTCGAACATTCCTTTTACAGCAGAGGAGATCGACAGGTTGAAGATACTGGTGAAAAACAGTCCAGACGGAACCGAAAAACTCCAAGGTATGAAAATTACTGTAAATTGTGAATGGTTAATCGATAGTGGAGCCTCACATCATATGACGGGGAAGCGTGAGTATTTGAGGAACATATGGGAAGAAGAACATTCCACTGTTAGTCTTCCTGATGGAAGGCAAGTTGAGGCTACGGTACATGGCGAAGTTCGATTAAGTGATAACTTCATTTTGAAGGATGTGTTATTCGTTCCCTCGCTCACTTGCGACCTTATTTCTGTTCGCCAATTACTTCACGAGAACAATTGTTTAATAACTTTTTATCCGGATTATTGTGAAATGCAGGACCGGACTACGAAGACGATGATTGGACGCGGTGAGCATAGAGGAGGGGTATATTACTATCAGTTGAATAAAGATGAGATCGCTGGAAGGATGATGAGTGCTAGCGATAACAAGTTGTGGCATCGAAGGGTAGGACATCCTTCGAAGAATATTTTTTCTAGTTTTTCAAATTTGGTTGGACGTAATTTATTTTGGAATTTGGATGATTTGTGTGATTCTTGTTGGCGGGCAAAACAATCTCGAACCTCTTTCAAAATTAATAATAATCGGTGTGATGTTTTATTTGGCCTTATACATTGTGACCTATGGGGACCCTATAAAGTACCAAGCTTGACCCGTGCACACTATTTTCTTACCATAGTTGACGACCATAGTCGGGGAGTATGGGTTTATTTAATGAAAGACAAGGGTGAAGCTGGGGGGTACATGAAGATTTTTTGTCAAATGGTAAAGAATCAATTTGAGAAAAGTGTGAAAATAATACAAAGTGATAATGGGACGGAGTTATTAGCTGGACCGATGCAAAATTATTATGAAGAAAATGGTATATTATTTCGCACTAGCAATGTAGGGACGCCCCAACAAAATGGTAGGGTTGAAAGAAAACACCGACACATACTTGAAAAGGCTCGGGCATTGCGTTTTGAGGCTAATTTACCGTTACATTTTTGGGGAGAATGTATCACGACCGCTGCGTACTTAATAAATCGAACACCCGCCCCCTTACTAAATGGAAAAACACCATTTGAACTCATTTATCAGAAACGACCTAAACTAGACAATTTACGGGTTCTCGGTTGTTTATGTTACGTTCACAATAAAGACCGAACCCGAGACAAGTTTAGTGAACGGGGTACTCGATGTATGTTCATTGGATATCCGCATAGCAAGAAAGGGTGGAAAGTTTATGATTTACGGGAGAAGCGAGTCTTTGTTTCACGAGATGTAATATTTTATGAAAACATATACCCTTATCATGTTTCAAATTCTGACTCTCCTTCACAAAACAAAATTGACCCACATATACAAAATAACCCACCCTACGTTGATTACAACGATGATGCCTCATTGGATCATGTTGTAAGAGGGAGTGTAGAATCAGGGGAAAATGATGGTGGGACACATGAGCATGGAGGGAGTGAAACAGAACCAGAAACAGAGGATAGAGGAGGTGTAGTGACGGAGACGAATGCCGAGCAGCAGATGATGGGTCGAGGAGCACGAGAAAAATTTGACCCGGCATGGAAGAAGGATTATTACTGTAAGTCCACACGAGTAATTACCCCAAATCAGCCTGCTCATTGCGAACAGTCGCCGTCAGTCCGGTCAGGTACTCGATATCCTATCAATAATTATGTTGTTAATGATTGTTTTTCGACTACTCATAAGGCTTTTCTAGCTGCAATTGATAAAGAAACAGAGCCCATTACTTATCAAGCAGCCGTGAAGGAAGGAAAGTGGAGAGAAGCAATGAGTAAGGAAATAGAGGCGTTGGAAAAAAATAAGACATGGAGAATCGTGACACTGCCAAGAGGAAAGAAAGCCATCGGATGCAAATGGGTATACAAAATTAAATACAAGGCCGATGGAACTGTGGAGAGATACAAAGCTCGTTTGGTGGCACAAGGTTTCACACAAACAGAGGGAGTCGATTTTCATGAAACTTATGCGCCGGTAGCAAAGATGACGAGTGTAAGATGTATGTTGGCAGTGGCAGTGGCGAAAGGATGGCATATAGAGCAACTCGATGTGAACAATGCCTTTTTGCACGGAGACCTTGAAGAAGAAGTATACATGAGAATACGCCAAGGATTCGAAAAAGGAGCGGAAATGAAGGTATGCAAATTACTTAAATCAATTTACGGTCTAAAACAAGCTTCACGTAATTGGTTTGCGAAATTAACGGTATCCTTAAAGAATTATGGGTTTATACAGTCAATGGCGGATTATTCTCTATTTACTTTGAATCGAGGTGATATCTTTATTGGGGTGCTCGTATATGTTGATGATATGATAGTGGTGAGTAATAATAAAGATACATGTGACAAATTCAAAAATTTCTTGAACGAGAGATTTGGAATTAAAGACTTGGGAAAATTGAAGTATTTTCTAGGCATAGAGGTAGCTCATTGCAAAGAAGGATTGTTTCTAAATCAAAGAAAGTATGCATTGAGTATAATAGAGGAGACGGGAATGAAGGGAGCGAAGACCGTCTATACACCTATTAGGCAAATGACACAATTTGTCCATGGCAAAGGGATACGTTTTGAAAGACATTATGAAATATCGTCGTCTAGTAGGTCGGTTGGTGTATTTGACTATCACTAGGCCGGACCTAGTCTACACGGTTCACATATTGTCACAGTTCGTCAATGAACCGAGGAAAGAGCATTGGGAAGCGGCTTTAAGAGTGGTAAGGTACTTGAAACGAAATCCCAGCAAAGGGATCACGATGAAGAAAGAGTCGAACCTGCAAGTTAAAGGCTATTGTGATTCGGACTATGCAGCTTGTCCATTGACGAGGAGATCGATAAGTGGCTATTTTATTTCATTGGGACAATCACCCATATCGTGGAGGGCAAAGAAACAGGTAACCGTTGCCAAGTCAACGGCGGAAGACGAAATATAGGGCTATGGCGGGAGTTACCAAATAACTAATATGGGTTAAGTCATTCCTTGCTTCTTTAGGTGTGTTTCATACTAAAGAAATGGATTTATATTGCGATAATCAAGCGGCCATTCACATAGCAAAGAATCCAGTTTTTCATGATAGAACAAAACACATTGAGGTGGACTGTCATTTCATTCGACAACACATTGTGTCGAAGGAAATCAAAACGGCACACGTAAGAAGCAAAGAGCAAATAGCGGATTTGTTCACTAAGGCACTCGGAGGAGAAACATTCGATCATTTGCAATACAAGTTGGGTCTCGGTGTTCCTAGAGCTCCAACTTGAGAGGGAGTGTCAAGAATAATAATAGGAATATCCTTTGTAATCTTATTGTTATATTGTGTGATATATATGATCTTATAGTTAAGGATAGAAAAGATTAGTTGCTATAATATAGGAGGTAAAATAGGAAGGTGATTGAATTAGAAGATATGTAGAGTTGTATATATGCTTGCCTTGTACGTACTTTGCCATTCAATGAAATATAATCATTCTCAAATTCTCAGTTTCTTTACAGATTTAGTTTGTAATAAGACTTTAGATATATTTACAGATTTAGTTTGTAATAACACATATATTTAATACTCCTATAAAACATACACGATGTGAAAAAGATCAACTTAGAAAAAATGTTCAAAAACAAAAAATACCAACACTTTTAGGAAATGTTTAGGCTAAAACTCTAAGACCTAAGAAGACAATTTAAAACCACTACTATTTAAAGTTTAAATGAGGACTCGAGATAATTATTATGCGAGTGAGAAAAACTTTCAAAAAGCAATAATACTTTAATTCCACAAGTGACTTTGAACTATTCGATATTATGATGTATTAACTTAAGCTATAGTCGAAACAATGAGGTTTCCTTAGGATCTCTATTATGTGTCCTGAATTTCAATTCAAGCATGAGTTTTACTTTAACTACGATGAGAACTTTAGACTTCAAATAAAGAGAGGAGGAGGGAATTGTAATTTATAAATTATGTTTGTTAAAAAGAGTTCATGATTTATTCTCATGAACAGAGTTTGTATTTTTATTTATGGTTGACCATTTGTTCTTTCGACATTTACGCAGAACTACATGCCAAATAGGTTATTATGGAGATGAAGTATTGAAAACTTTACAAATGAAAAAGATAGCAGCATGCTAGCATGTATCAAGTTTTCAAATGTTGTGTACTATCGGGTGATACCGTAATACATACACACGTTTCTTCAAGAATTTTTTTTCGAGCGATTATAGACAGTTCAACTTTTATAAAACGCTATTAATTAAGAAATTAATTAAATAAGCAACAATAGTGAATTCTTATCTAAATGTGAATTCTTATCTTAAATGTACAAAGATACAAAATCCCATGCAAATTGTACTAATTCTCCTTATCCCTCATACATGCTTGGCTTTCAAAATGTTGACCAAGGATTTAGGGATATATAAATACAAACTAATATACACCTTACGTTTACACTATGCCAAATAAGTCCTTCAATAACGGTCAGATAATGCAATTACCATTATTAAATAGAAACACGGAATCGTTATTGCAACGACGGTTGCTAAATATATACCACGGTTGTACAAACACGCGACTGTTATATAACATCAAGAACGGATCTATAGTACCGTTATTACAACTCAAGAACCGTTATAAAACTATTGTTAAATATGTTTATGGCAACGGGTATACTTTTAAGAAACCGTTATTAAATTTTAATAACTATTTCAAATCTGTTGTCGTAGTTTACTATTGACAGGGGTTTAGTGGTTCCAAAACCGTTGTTAAATATTATATATGATAACGGTTTATTTCGTTATCTTATTTAATTGAATGTCTAAATTTAACAACGGCTTTATTGCGTGCAAAACCGTTGTTATATTTATCTATTGACAATGGTATGTAACCATTATCTATTTTTATTGATGAAACTTTGACAACGATTCTGCTTAAATAAACCGTTGTAAAAGTTTTGAATTCGACAAAGGTTACCGTTCATTATCTTATATTTTTCGCGGTTTGAATGAGAAGGAAAATATGTCAGCGGTTATTTATCTAAATAAAACCGTTGTCAAATAATTGTTTACAACGGGTTGTTTTTAACCGTTATCATTTTTAATTATTTTTTTTAAAAAAAATGTTTTAGCTTGTTCTAGCAGCTGCTGAAATGCTATTTTTTAAGCTGCTGAAAAATAGCATTCCAGCAGTTGTGCACTGCAAAAATTCAATCCTGCATCAAAATATTACACCCCATGATCAATTAAACCCAGTTTAAAAATAGTACAAACATGATGATCAAAAGCCAATACACAACTTCCTCAAAAAAACAAAGAAGCCAATACACAACGACTCTATATATACACACGTACATAAAGCATGAGCAAACTATTGAGATTCCGCTAATGAAACAACATAACTGGCCCACATATTTCTCAACTGGGTGATGTCCTCTGTCGAATATTTTGGGGCTTTGTTAAGTATTAGTGGAACTAAAATTCAAAATATACATAATCAAAATAGATAGAATACATGGAAGTATATATACAGAATTGAACTCAATTTACATCTGAAATAGTTTTTAAATCCCACTAACCCGTGTCGGAATGGTAGAATAATTTCTGTTGATAACCTCCCACATGGACTGACAAACGTAAAAGGCGCATTGTTTGTCGTCTGGTGCTTTAGGAGACTATTATATAAATCACACACAAAGTAGCTGAATTAGATAATCAACCTCTCGCATAAACATAAATTAAATGATACTAGTAATTGTTAAGAACTCACTTACTAATGGCGTGATAAAATTGGGATCAGTGTTGCTTTCATATTTTTCAAGTGGATATAATCTTCTTTTTAGTTCAAACACTAATTCATAAATATACACACATGCCATTATTATTTGCATATATATGGCTCGTGTCATACAATGACAAATGACATTATTGAAAGTTGAAAACTTACTCAGTTATCATCTTTACTATACTTGACACGTCTGTCGCGTACCTGTCAAAAATACCAACTGGCTCTAACTAATATAGCTAGGGAAGTCGGTTCGAATCCACAGAGAGGTAGGAAATTGTCAGCTTAATCTAAGTTCGTCAAGGTAACCAATTGGGGGGTTTTTAAATGTGATATTCTAAACTAAAAGAATAGGGAAGAGGAAATTAAAGGAAGGAATCAAGCAGATAAGGAGAAACAGCTAAGACAGACGGTTCACCATAATCATTTAGTCAAGTAATCTAGGTCTTAGGTCAATGCAAATATGGTCTAAGGGGTAGCAAACGTCACCTTTCGGTCCTTAATTCACCCTAAAGCGTAAACAGCTTAACTTTCGCCCTCACTGCAATACCCTATTGTTCGCTACTAGTCTCGTCTTTTCCAACCTTTCGGTCCAGGTCAAGGATCACTAAGAATTAAAGGTCTAATTGCGTCGACTCAATTAGACGGATACAGTTAATTGTAGCATTTAACCAACAAAGACTATACCAGCAGTTACCTAATAAATCGATTACTATTCCCTCATGATTATGGATCCCCTATAGTCTTAGCATAACGGAAATTAGCTAATCATAACCAATGAATTAACGATAATAACAAATTGATAATTAAGACTTAACATAATGATAAAACTAAAGGATTAAAATAGAGCGATTATGATAACAATAAAGGGAAGAAGGAATTCGAGAAATGATCAAGAATTAAGAGTAAAAGTAGAATAATAATACCAATCGCAAAATCCAAATCTGAGTAGCAAAGTGTAAAGGAAGAACAAAAACCAAAGAATAGTGGCAAGGTATACAGTAAACGAACGTAGGAAGAGAGAGGAGTCACGTAGTTCACTCCCCCAGTCTTATACGAAAAATCCATCCTATAACCTAATCTATGGACTGATTACAAAAGCCCATAAATTAATTAGGCAGACAAAGGCTGTAGAAGGGTAAACCACTCGATCGAGTGGAAATAACTCACTCGATCGAGCAGCTGTGCATCAATCTCCTCGATCGAGTAGAAATAAACTACTCGATCGAGTATTCCTTGCTTTGCTCCTCTTGTGTGTACTCGAAAGTGGTCGATCGAGTAACTTAGGCAAATAAAAGCATTCGATCGAGCAATAAATCACTCGATCGAGCTGTTTAAGCTCGATAGGCCTAGAACTACTTCCCGAACTCAGCTCACGCGTCTTCCAAGTGTTAGATTTCCAAGCTCCGACTCCTTATTCTCCATGAATGCATACAATTGGGACAAATTAGGCTCGATATAGCTCCTCTTCGGTTAATTCCTGCAAATTACATAAAACGAACCAAAGTAGAATATTCGGGGGTATTTGTAGCCAGATGCTACATAAAAAGTACAGAAATGCGTGTAAAAATGAGGTAGAAACCTTATATAAAAGACACGCATCAAATCTCCCCAAACCAAACCTTTGCTTGTCCCCAAGCAAATATGAATGCAACTAAGAAAAAACAATGGAACGGGACCAACGCATCAGCTACAAATCATCCACTAGAACCAATTTAATGCGACAAAATGACAAAGTGGCAAATGAGAAGTGCAAACGAGTTAAATGAATGTTTCAAACTTACTGAACCGTCGACCTTGCAAGACTCAAAAGTGTCGGACTCTCACGGGCCGCTCGTCACTCAAAATTAGGCACAAGGTAAGTATATATGTGAAAGATAGAAAGAAGTAGAGACACTCACCTAACTCGATCTATAAGAACATGCATGCAGTTAATCATGAATAAAGTCTCTACAACCGTACATATGCATTCCAACCATACTAGTGACCAAAACACATGCCGAGGACTTACATTTGGGTAAGTGAGGTAATGGGTAAGAAGGGGCTAAAATGAATTTGGATATGTGGGGTTAATAGCCAGGCTAGCAACAACGGATCCAAATATAGAGAGCATCCCAACTTCGTACTCAATATAGCAAGATGAAATGGTGCAAAAATTATGCACTAGACTCACAAACACCAAGAACTCGTCAACTCCCCATAAGATATAAATAAGACCTGGGAGTGAGAATCATTATCCAATTTTTCAACATGATTTTTCTTTTCTTTTCTTCTTTTCTTATTCTTTTCGCTTTTTTTTTTCATTCTCTTTTTTTTTTCGTTTTCGTTTCATTTTTTTTCAACAATTCAACATTCTTCTCTTTTTCTTTCCCTTCAATTCTTCCACCATCTTCTGAAATCAGATAAAATAACCATATTGCAATGAAACATTCCAAGAACTACTCGTCACTAGCTCAGCTAGGGTAGGAAGTATTATATAAAGTAGTTAATAGGGCAAAAAGGCAATTTGGCTATGTGGGGCTCATGGGTAGAATGAAATAAAGGGGACTGCCTCTTCTAACATGTGTCACCATCCACAGACCGAATGCATACATGTATTAAGAAGACTAGACTCATGCTTATGCAAATTGATGTTACATGCCTTAAAAAGAGTACTACTCACATCCTAAATGAAACCGGTCATGAATGTCACCAGTTTATAAAGCTCTAACCTCAGAATGTAATGTAGCTTGCTGACATAAAGAATCAAGTCTATTCGTTCAGATAAGGAAGAAACAAAAACTCGTAGATTATGCACATAATCATGCCAACTAAATGTCAAGAATATGCAAGGTTCACGTAAGGATTCAAAGTAGCGTCAATGTTCAAACGTTCCGACTCAATTTAAACGTGAAATTGTTTTTGAATTTTTATGATTTTTTTGAATTAATTAAAGCAACAATGTATGCGGAAATGAATAAACGTGCAAGCAAAAATGCAAAAAAAAACATGCAGAAACAGATATGGATGCATACCCCCCCAAACCAAACCGTACAATGCTCTCATTGTACCAAAAATAGGGAAAGAAATGCAAACTGAAGAGAAAATGAAGAGTGGAGTCGGAAAACTTACAAAACGTCATAAAGAGGGACCTCCCCAAACCGACCATGAACATGGGAGGTCAAAGAAAGTCAAACAGTAGCTCCATAGACGGAAAACATCAGCTGGGAGTCAAAACTACTCGATCGAGCACTTAGAACATCTCGATCGAGTGAACTGGTGCAGGGAAGGACTCGATCGAGTGAAAAACCACTCGATCGAGTGAACGTGATTTTGGAAATGGTCGATCGAGGACAATTATTACTCGATCGAGTGAAATCTTCCCCAAAAAGTACTCGATCGAGCTGGAAACCACTCGATCGAGTGCTTGGATCTGCAAAACACGCAATTAAAGCAAGGAAATACATAGGGAGTTCGTAAACAGCGTATAAGGTTCAATAGTAAGCTAAGGAAAAATAAAATGTTTAACAAAAGTACAATAAAACAGTCCGGGTTGCCTCCCGGAGAGCGCTGGTTTAAGAGGTCCCGCACGACCTTTCTGGCATCAATTAACTGGCGCGTCAAGCTCGTCGAAGTGCAAGACTTCAACGCGATTGTCTGCTTCATTTGCCTCGTGGTAATGTTTCACATATTGGCCATTCACCTTGAATCTATGACCCTCGGAATCTTCGAGCTCCACGGATCCAAATTTGGTAACAGTTGTCACCGTATAAGGACCACTCCACCTGAACTTCAGCTTGCCAGGGAATAATCTCAGTCGGGCATTAAATAGCAGCACCTTTTTCCCAACATGAAACTCACGAGGTAAGATTCTCTTGTCATGCCATCTCTTCGTCTTTTCCTTGTAGATGCGCGAGCTATCATAGGCATTAAGCCTAAATTCTTCCAGCTCATCTAGCTGCAAGAGACGATTCTGACCACACAACTTAGGATCATAATTAAGCTCACGAATTGCCCACCAGGCCTTACATTCCAATTCAACAGGTAAGTGACATGATTTCCCATAAACTAGCCTATGAGGTGATGCACCAATTGGTGTCTTAAAGGCAGTTCTGTAAGCCCATAATGTGTAATCTAGCTTAAGACTCCAGTCTTTCCGTGATTTAGAAACTACTTTAGACAAGATCTCTTTCAACTCGCGATTAGAGACATCTACCTGACCACTAGTTTGGGGATGATACCCCAAACCTCGCTGGTGTTGGACACCAACTTTAGACAGTATGGAAGTTAGTTTCTTTTCTTTAAAATGCATTCCCCCATCACTAATGACGACCCTAGGGACACCAAATCGGGGGAATGTGATCTTTTTAAACATCTTTATCACGGTCTTAGCATCACAATGAGGTGAGGCAATTGCCTCAACCCATTTTGACACATATTCTACAGCCACTAAGATATACCTGTTACCTTTACTGGATGGGAACGGCCCTTGGAAGTCAATGCCCCAGACATCAAAGACCTTAACCTCTAAGATGCCGTTTTGTGGCATCTCATGTCTCTTTGAAATGTTCCCTGATCGTTGGCACGCATCACAAGTTGAAACAAAAGACCTAGCGTCAGCAAACAAAGAAGGCCAGTAAAAAACAGACTGAAGTACCTTAGCCACGGTGCGCGATGGACCGTGGTGACCACCAAATGAAGAGGAGTGACAGCCTTCCAGGACTATTTTGGTCTCCCACTGCGGAATACACCGTCAGTAGAGGCCGTCTGCACATTCCTTAAACAAGTAAGGATCATCCCAGAAGTACTGCTTAGCGTTATACAGAAAACGCTTCCTCTGCTGATGAGAAAGGTCAGGCGGCAGCTTGCCACTGACAACGAAGTTAGCTATATCTGCATACCAAGGTTCTTGGTTAACAATAGATGATATAACAACAATTAAAGTATCATCAGGAAAGGAATCATCTATAGGTAGAGAATCTTCCCCTTCTTGTCGCATCAGTCGCGACAAGTGATCAGCTACAACGTTTTCAGCTCCTTTCTTATCCTTAATCTGCAAATCAAACTCCTGAAGAAGGAGTATCCATCTCAGTAGCCGTGGTTTAGCCTCCTTCTTAGCAAGGAGATGCCTCAAAGTTGCATGGTCAGTAAAAACAGTGACTTCCGACCCAACTAAATAAGTACGAAACTTCTCTAAGGCATAAACTACAGCTAGAAGCTCTTTCTCAGTGGTAGTGTACTTCACTTGAGCCTCATCCAGAGTTCGGCTCGCATAGTAGATAGCACTCAAAGCCTTGTCTTTCCTTTGGCCTAGCACCGCTCCTAGTGCGTAGTCACTCGCATCAGACATGATCTCAAACGGCAAGTCCCAGTCGGGAGGCTGTATGATCGGCGCAGAGACTAAGGCCTGCTTTAACCTGTTAAAAGCAGAAAGACAATCATCAGTAAATACAAAAGGGGCATCCTTAAGTAGCAATTGTGTAAGTGGTTTAGAAATCTTTGAGAAGTCCTTGATGAACCGGCGATAAAAGCCGGCGTGACCAAGGAAACTCCTCACCCCCTTAACATTAACGGGAGGGGGTAATTGCTGAATCACTTCCACTTTTGCTTTATCAACTTCTATTCCCCTATCAGAAACTAAGTGCCCTAAGACAACTCCCTCGTTGACCATGAAGTGACACTTCTCCCAGTTCAGTTTAAGATTAACCTCAATGCAGCGCTGCAACACTTTCTCAAGGTTAGACAGACAGTTGGAAAAATCACTCCCATATACACTGAAATCGTCCATAAAAACTTCCATGATAGACTCAATATACTCTGAAAATATCCCCATCATACACCTTTGAAAGGTGGCAGGGGCATTACACAAACCAAAAGGCATCCTGCGATAAGCAGAAACGCCTTGAGGACAAGTAAATGTAGTCTTAGCCGATCGTGCAGGTGGATAGGGATCCGAAAGAACCACAGTACCAGTCTAAATAGCAGAAAAATTTATGAGAAGCTAACCTTTCTACCATTTGATCAATAAAAGGAAGGGGAAAGTGATCTTTCTTGGTGGCGGCATTGAGCTGTCTTTAATCTATGCACGTCCGCCAACCAGTCACTACTCGAGTGGGTATTAATTCATTCTTCTCATTCTTGACAACAGTTGTCCCTCCTTTCTTCGGGACCACCTGTACTGGACTCACCCATCTAGAATTACCCACAGAATAAATAATACCCGCATCCAAAGCGACTTCATTACCTCGGCCATCACAACGTCCCCGCATCTTCGGTTCACCGTGCCGACCACATGTCTGTAAGGTTTGTGATCTTCCTCCAGCTCTATCATGTGCATACAAATATCGGGACTAATCCCCTTGATATCGTCCAGTGAATAACCCAGTGTTTTCCTGTTTTTCTTAAGTACAGCTAACAAAGAGGTCAGCTGATCATCGTTAAGCTTAGCACTAACAATGACTGGATATTGCTCTGTATTGTCTAAGAAGACATATTTAAGATGAGAAGGGAGAGGCTTACGTTCCGGTACCTTTACCTCAATGGAGCAAAGAGTGCTAATCATTTGTTCCACTTGCTCTCCCTCAGCTTTATCGAAATCATCAACTAGCAATTCCAACGCAGCGTCATCGTCGTCTGGGCTATCTGCACACTCATAAAAAAGTATAAGAGCTTCTAGTGGGTCCTTCTTAAAAGAACCCGACCAGAATTCATAAATAGACTCGTCAATAATATCAACCGAATAGCAAGTATCCTTTATCATTGGGCGAGCCAAAGTACTAGGCAAACTGAAAGTGATCGCGTCATTCCCTACTGCAAGAG
This sequence comes from Silene latifolia, assembly GCF_048544455.1. Taxonomy (NCBI): domain Eukaryota; kingdom Viridiplantae; phylum Streptophyta; class Magnoliopsida; order Caryophyllales; family Caryophyllaceae; genus Silene; species Silene latifolia. The sequence goes on from NC_133538.1 coordinate 371,899,383, forward strand.
TTAAACGCCCATTTCTGACATCAATAACGGCCCCAGCTGTACAAAGGAATGGTCTTCCTAAGATAATTTGGGTCCGGGTGTCCTCAGCTATATCTAAAACAATGAAGTCTCCTGGGATATAGAGCTTGCCTATTTTCACAGGCACATCCTCTAAGACACCTAAGGGCTTCCTAACAGATCTATCAGCCATCTGTAGGGTAATGTTAGTCACTTTAAAATGACTCATGTTCAGTTTCTTGCAGACGGGAAAGGGCATGACACTGACACTGGCACCTAAATCGCAAAGGGCCTTATCAATAACCATGTTGCCTATAACACAGGTAATAGAAAAGCTGCCCGGGTCTTTCATTTTGGGCGGACTCTTATTCAAAAGCAAATTACTAGACTCTTCCATAAATGAAATCGTCTCAAATTCACTCAAATTTCTCTTACGCGTCACAATATCTTTCATAAACTTAGCGTAAGTGGGTACCTGAGTAACAAGTTCGGAAAAAGGGACAGTTACCTGGAGGTTCTTCACAATGTCCACAAACTTACCGTACTGTTGCTCGATCTTTGCGTCCTTCAGACAGCCTGGAAAGGGTACCCTAGTGGCAACAAGTGGACCCGCAACTTTTCCTTTGCCTTTATCAATGTGTGACGTCTCCACAGCAGAGGAAGATGACACAGTAGCGGTATTAGATAGTAAAATAGGATCTCCGCCATTTAAAGTACTCGATCGAGTACTTATATCACTCGACCGAGCATTCTCTTCTTCTGTTTCACTCGATCGACCAGTCTTGTCACTCGATCGAGTGATTCCTGCAGCAAACTCATTCGATCGAGTGCTTTTATCGCTCGATCGACCAACAGCAGATGGTGCACCACTCGATCGACCAGTAATTTCACTCGATCGAGTGATAGGGTGAATTGATTCACTCGATCGAGTAGAGAAATCACTCGATCGAGTATCTTGATTACACGCTGCAAGTATTTCGATTAGGAACTCATCTAGATCGTCCTCCTGGGTATCTTCAGCTATCAAAACCTCATCTTCTTCATGAGTAAGGTCATTTTGAAAATTCATTGCACTGACTGGATCGCATATTGGAAGAAGCTGGGCTTGGTCTTTCGCGAGTGTTAACTGCGCGACTTGTTCTTTCAATTCTGATATGACCGTTTCAGATTGCCGTGATATACTCATCATAATGGACTTTAATTCGGCAATTTCTTCACTTGCAGAAGGATAGACCAGCTGTGGTACTGGCGTAGAAGGGGCAGAGACATTCTTTATTTCTTCATACAACTGAGAAAAAGGAACTCCTTGCTTATAATTCCGATAAGCAAGGGCACGCTCTACACTTGCCATGCATTCAATAGGACTATGCCCTTCCTCGCCACATCTACCACATGGCTCTATATGCTCAGTAATCGTAGGCATCCTGGCAAATAAACTTTCAAAGCAACAACTAACCTGCAAAACTAATCAAAACTTTGCAGAAATGAGATCAGCCTCAAGGAATAAATTCCTTGAGACAAAGGACAAACTTAACTAAAGCAACAAAATTACGCCACCTCCCCGGCAACGGCGCCAAAATTTGACACATATGTCGCGTACCTGTCAAAAGTACCAACTGGCTCTAACTAATATAGCTAGGGAAGTCGGGTCGAATCCACAGAGAGGTAGGAAATTGTCAACTTAATCTAAGTTCGTCAAGGTAACCAATTGGGGGGTTTTTAAATGTGATATTCTAAACTAAAAGAATAGGGAAGAGGAAATTAAAGGAAGGAATCAAGCAGATAAGGAGAAACAGCTAAGACAGACGGTTCACCATAATCATTTAGTCAAGTAATCTAGGTCTCAGGTCAATGCAAATATGGTCTAAGGGGAAGCGAACGTCACCTTTCGGTCCTTAATTCACCCTAAAGCGTAAACAGCTTAACTTTCGCCCTCACTGCAATACCCTATTGTTCGCTACTAGTCTCGCCTTTTCCAACCTTTCGGTCCAGGTCAAGGATCACTAAGAATTAAAGGTCTAATTGCGTCGACTCAATTAGACGGATACAGTTAATTGTAGCATTTAACCAACAAAGACTATACCAGCAGTTATCCAATAAATCGATTACTATTCCCTCATGATTATGGATCCCTTATAGTCTTAGCATAACGGAAATTAGCTACTCATAACCAAAGAATTAACGATAATTACAAATTGATAATTAAGACTTAACATAATGATAAAACTAAAGGATTAAAATAGAGCGATTATGATAACAATAAAGGGAAGAAGGAATTCGAGAAATGATCAAGAATTAAGAGTAAAAGTAGAATAATAATACCAATCGCAAAATCCAAATCTGAGTAGCAAAGTGTAAAGGAAGAACAAAAACCAAAGAATAGTGGTAAGGTATACAGTAAACGAACGTAGGAAGAGAGAGGAGTCACGTAGTTCACTCCCCCAGTCTTATACTAAAAATCCATCCTATAACCTAATCTATGGACTGATTACAAAAGCTTATAAATTAATTAGGCGGACAAAGGCTGTAGAAGGGTAAACCACTCGATCGAGTGGAAATAACTCACTCGATCGAGCAGCTGTGCATCAATCTCCTCGATCGAGTAGAAATAAACTACTCGATCGAGTATTCCTTGCTTTTCTCCTCTTGTGTGTACTCGAAAGTGGTCGATCGAGTAACTTAGGCAAATAAAAGCATTCGATCGAGCAATAAATCACTCGATCGAGCTGTTTAAGCTCGATAGTCCTTGAACTACTTCCCGAACTCAGCTCACGCGTCTTCCAAGTGTTAGATTTCCAAGCTCCGACTCCTTATTCTCCATGAATGCATACAATTGGGACAAATTAGGCTCGATTTAGCTCCTCTTCGGTTAATTCCTGCAAATTACATAAAACGAACCAAAGTAGAATATTCGGGAGTATTTGTAGCCAGATGCTACATAAAAAGTACAGAAATGCGTGTAAAAATGAGGTAGAAACCTTATATAAAAGACACGCATCAATACTGTCAGAGGGTTTGCCTTCGCGAGAGTCAATCTAGTACACTGTTTTTGTTTCCACTTGGATTGCCAGTATCACCCAATGCATCCTATTCAATTTGGGACATTGAACTGTTAGTTCATTTACACGCATGTAAGCATGTTAATAATAAATTTATAGAATCGTGATTCATTACAATAATCACGTACTATACATACATAATCTCATTGTAGGAGGCAAGCCATATTTTTTTGGTCGACATCAACCGACGAGCGATACTATTGATTTGTTCTTCGTATGAATTCTGTGCACAGAGAACGCCTTAGGACTCAAGAATCCGTAGGCGTGAATTGGGAACTTCCACTCAGCGATCTGATTATTCAGGTACCTATTACGCCACATGGAACGAAGAATGTTATTGTAATTGATAATTTAAACAAACATCAATATTCGTAAATGGAAATGACTAAATAGTTTTATTAATAAAACTTACTTCATCCAAATCAAAATGTGAACAACATCTAAATTGTCAAGGTCGACAAATTCCATTAGTTGCTTGGTCCAATACGGCTATATCTAGGGATGGCAATGGGTAGGGTCTGGGTAGGGTCCGCCTAGATCCGGACCCGACCCGAGATTTTCCCTTTGGACCCGTACCCGACCCAGACCCGTAAGGGTCTAAAATTTGAGGACCCATACCCGGACCCTATGGGTAAGGGTAGGGTCTGGATCTACCCGCGGATCCGAGTTTCAGCCACTTTAGCAACAAGATTAACAGCTATGGGGTCTATAATATTAAAAAAAAATTCATACTACTTTAACATTATGAGTTTATTAATCTGCCGTTAATGGTGGTTGTCGGTCGCCGGCTATTAGAGAGGTGGTTGCCAGTCGCGTATCAGTGCTGTGGTGGTGGTTTTGTTGTGTCAGTGGTGGAGTGGTGGTATTGTCAGAAGAGTTTGGTTGGGTTTTAGCACTTTATGGGATGAGGGAAGAGAAATAGGCTTTAGTTGGGTTTCTACAGTCTGTCAGTATGAATTCAGAAAAGTTGTAATTTTGATTTTTTTTTTCATTAATAAAGGGTCTAAGGGTCGGGTATGGGTCTCATAACTTAGACCCTACCGGACCAAAATATTTTCTTAAGACCCATACCCGACCCATACCCATTGGGTCTGAAAAAATGAGACCCATACCCGACCCATTAGGGTCCGACCCTCAGGGTCTGGGTCGGGTCCCCGACCCACTGCCATCCCTAGCTATATCAGCTGCGCCCATAATTTCCTCTAATATTTTAATCATGACTACATCTCCTCTAGGTGACTTCTTTACAGCCAGGTTGTGCAAAGCCTTCAGCGAAGTAGTTTTCATTTTTTTCTTATATGCACACGATTCATAATAAGAATCATAAGCAGGCTTGACTGCAACAAAAGTAGCTGGCTTATATTGTATGTCATGTGGTTTTGTTTTTGGGGGAAGACGTAGTCCTTTCGGTGACTTTGTCCGTTGACGTAGTAGTAATAGCTTTAGCTACCGCTATGACTTTGCTTAACTTCTGCAAATATAAAGATTAAAGTACTTACGATATGTTAATATTCGCACCCTAATATATTTAAGGAACAAGTAATAATTAACTTCTGCATATAGGTACCTCTGGGATGACATTATTGATGAGGTTGTCAGGGCATTGCACAAAAGAACTTAGGACTTCTCTCAAATAAGTGACCTGCTCATTAGGAAATGGTACTTTTACTTCCCCATACCCGCCTTTATATAATTGGGACACTTCCACTTTCGTGTATTTGTCACGAAGGGGTATGCCATGAACCTTAACTTGTTGAAGCTGGTCGTAATCGAACACGTATCCCCTGGCACCAACAACTTTCTGTTTTCCCTGTAAATATAACAGACAACAAGCCACCTTGCAATCCCCCTTCACGACAACTTTAATCAATTAGTACACATACATGCACTACCTTTAATAAATTTCATAAGTAAAAAACGTGTATGATATGAATAATTATAAACTAGCGGCTATTACCTTTTTCGGTGTTGAGAAGAACGTCTGATCATCAACTACCTCCACCTCATCCTGTGTCACGACCTTTCTTGCTTCCTCTTTCTCTTCAATTGGCTGATATCGATCCTCGGCTCCCACCTCAGTCTTCTTTGCCATTTCCTTCTCCCTTGCCATGTCCTCCTCGACTTCCTTCTGTACATTAACACTTATCCATATAACACGTACTGATTTTCTAAATGATATAACATATTGTATATAACACATAAATATTATTACCTCTCTTTCCTCCTCCTCCTCCTCCTCCTCCTCCTCCTCCTCCTCCTCCTCCTCCTCCTCCTCTTCCTCCTCCTCCTCCTCTTCCTCTGCTTCCTTGATGACTTCTTGAACCATGTCCAACTCTTCTTCTGATGGCTTTTCCCCAGTTTTCACCATTCTCAGCATCAACCTGGCCATTTTCTGTAACTGTGTAGTAGAAATTAATGTCAGCATATATAGTTATAAATTATGTTGAATCAAATACAGTATTTATATGATTACCTTCTTGGAATCATCACCACTCATCATCCTTCGAGGAGTTTTTCCAAAATACTTAGTGATACCAACATGCGTTGATACCCCTCTCACACGACCTGGATGCTCTGCTTTGCCGATTGCCCTAGCAAGAATGTCATCACGTCCTTGAGGCTTCCATTTTCCTTCCTCTACCACCTTCTCACAGATCCTCTACATACACAAAAAACCATTAAGCAACTGAATTTTATTTAAACTCACAATTATATAACTTTGAGCACCAGTGGTAGGAGTGACATATTAAGTCAAACTTACAATTTTCTCTTTGATGTCCTTATCATATTCAGTTTTTGTCTTTCCATTCTTAGGAGTGTGACCTTCCACCCAAGCATCATGACGACTGAATTTTCCAAGCTTTGCCTACAATTCATTCATCACATTGATATCCTTTCAAAATATGTATGATTATTATGAACATATATAACATGCGACTAAAACACCTAATAGTCTAATACTATAAAAATTATGTACTTATAAGTTTCGTCTTAATCAATCTATAACCACCTCAGGAGCCGTAAAAGACGGTCTTTTTCTTCGAAATGTTCGCCTTGTTCCTCTCACTCATAACCATCATCAAATAAATTGTATCGAGAAACGTAAGCATGACCAAACACTAAACTAAGTATACTTCTTTACTTATTAAGTTACCTTAAACTTGTCAGACTGCCTATAAACGATATAGCTATCCCAATGATCTTGAATGATATACGGATACTTCTTTGTTGGTGGTTTCTTGTTCATCTCCCAGGTTTCTTGTTTAACATGTGGTTCTCAGCAATGTTTAACTTTTAAGATCTGAGGGCTTCCCTTGTGTTTTTTTAAGGTACTTATCATTACTTTTCGGGGATATTGTAAGCTAACTGCATATATGATGAGCATAGTTGGGTTGTTTCGGCTAATACACATATCAAGTAGTAACTTAATTTCAGCTAAATCATTTATTATTGTAAATACATACTTTTATTATGTTTATTAGCATGGTGTTCCGTATTTTACTCAGTTCACTGATACGCGGCGTACCGAGAGGCACACATACTGTCTTACACAACAACCAATCCTACTCGCAAAGTACCCGACATTCTCATCATATGGCAGCCCCGTATCTTTATCCCATTGTAAAGGATTAGGTATCTTTTAATTTATTGCTTCTGGGAAAACCCTGTCGCGCATTCGACCCGCAGTGTATTGCAAATTATTCTCATCACCTAAGTCGTCGCGTGACGCATTTCCATCGTTTTTTTTCCGCTTTTCGGCCATATTTAAAGTAGAAATTAATAAACAAATAATAATAATGCATACTTATAATAACAAAAAAATCTCTAGAGAGGAAGGTTTATTACTTCTTTAAAGAGGAGAATCCAGGTTGAACTGGCGGCGGCAATGGCGATGACGACGATGACTACGACGACGATGGGGTAGGCTGGTGGTTGAGGGGAAGCCCAGTGTTTGAGGATATTATGTGGCGGAGGGGAAGCTCAGAGTATATATGTGTGAATAATACAACACTTGTAAGACCTTGTTTAATGGAAAGTAATAAACACGGTATAAGAAAAACCGTTGTATTTTGTTACCAAACAGACAACAGTTTTGTTTGAAACCATTATTGATTAGTATCATCTACAACGGGTTAGAAATAACCGTTGTTTTAAAGCTTTTTGTTGGGTTCCTTAAATTGATGATAACATGCCCATTTGATTTGTGTTATCTTAGTTTACCTTTTCAGGATTAATGATTAAATCAAGCATGGATTAAGAAGTGTTGAAGTTGTTAACCATCCCATTGTATTGAGTATTAGTGTCATCTAATGTACAAGTGAGAAAGTAGAGTATCTTAGAGTAATAGAAACAGTCAAGACGACTGTTACTTTCATTAGTAAACAACTGCTTAGATTGTTGCCACAATTCGTAACACTTGAAGCCTTTTTATCTTTCAAAAATCTTTCACGTGTCTCTTATTTTTCAAAGATAAACTTCAGATTTTTATTAGGATTTGGCCTTCAATAAAGAGTGGTTTGAATAATTATTAATTTAAAAATGTTTCCTCTTTATGCAAATTTGACCCTTTGGTCCTTTAGAAAACAAGAAATGCTTTTTGCCATATTTGTGTAAACTTGTCATCATGTGACTTGTCTTTTCTCTCTTTGTTTTCTGAATTTGCATGAGCTTTTAAGGATATCTTTCAAACACTCTTTCTCTATTCTTGCCTTTGCAAAAGAACCTTCTTTGGTGCAAGTTTTGGGTGGTTGCTAAGGCTCTTCACATGTGTGGTCTTTGACCCTTCAAAACCCTAGCAACCTCCTCACCCATTCTCTCTATAAAAGGCGAGCCATCTCCCTCATAAAATCCCAAGACTTCTTTCTGAAATTAATTTCAAGTTTGCAAAATTGTTTTTTCAAAGCTTTAAAACCGTGTGTCCTTTGCAAAACTTCTAAGAGTCTTCAAGTTGTTACAGTCGTGGCTACTGTTACTTTAACATACTAAACTCTCTTGCTTAAGAATTGTTGATCTTGTAAAAGTTGTCCATCTCTATTCTTTGCTAAGAATATGTTAGTGGAAACTTGATCCTATAACATTCTAAGTGTGTTAGTAGAGTTTAGGACGGAGTAGTCTTCAACTCTTGGCAACCGGAGTAGGTTGCGAGTTGGCTTGTCATAAGAACGGAGTAGTTCTTGGACTCGCTTTACAACCGGAGTAGGTTGGTGTCTTTTATTGTACGGGTCTTTTAGTTGTCGGAGTAGATCACTAAAAGAAATCAATAAAAAGTAGATTGGACGTAGGCACTTGAGTTTCTTGCCGAACCAATTCAAAAATCTCGTGTTCAATTGTCTTACTTTATTTCCGCTGCTCTTTTATTTTTGTTTGTCTTGCTTTGCTTACATTTCGAAGTAACAGTTCATCATACTGTCACATTTGGCCTGCAGTCTGTATTCCATAAACTGAGACAAATTGATACAGTCCGAACAGTTGTTACTTTCATACTTCAGCAGGCATTCATTTTAGTACTCGTGTAATCTCGCAATACTACTCGAAGTATTCTCTCTTCTATTTTGTTCTCTTAACTCACTTTAATTAATAAAGTTGTAGTTAAATTTTTAAATAGTACCTAATTCACCCCCTCCCCCTCTTAGGTACTTGAATCCATAAACTAAACAATTGGTATCAGAGCCTCGTGCTCTTGATCGAGACTAATCGCCTTAGAGTTTGATTCGTGGGTAATGGATTCCGAGAAACACTCCAAGATCCCGGTCTTTACCGGTTCGAATTTTGGATGGTGGAAACTCAAAATGGAACATTACATAAAAAGTATCGATTATCAATGTTGGAACATCATCCAAAATGGACCTCTTGCCATTGAGGAAACCGATATCTTAAACGGTTCACCAAGACAAAAGAGGAAAGAAATTACAATGAAAATGACTTCAAACTCGCCGAAAAGAATTCCAAAGCAATGTCGATTCTTCAACGTTTTGTTGGTGAGGGGGAAGTAAGTCGAATCTCCGGATGTCCTACGGCAAAATCTATTTGGGATTCCCTTGTACTTGCCTATGAAGGGACGTCCCAAGTAAGAAAACACCGTATTGACCTTCTCATGCAACAATATGAGATGTTTAGAATGTCAAAAGACAAGTCCTTAAATAGTTTCTCTTCACGTTTTTCTTGTATTATTAATGAGCTTAAAAGTCTAGGAAAGAATTTCGAGTCCGAGGACATCATTCGAAAAATCCTTCGTAGTCTAACCCCTAAATGGCAACCTAAAGTCACCGCCATAGAGGAAGCTAAAGACTTGTCAACCCTATCTCTTCATGAACTAATGGGATCACTAATGGCTCACGAGTTTAATCTCGATAAGCATTCTAGTGAGTCTTCAAAGGGAAAGAGTCTCGCCCTCACATGCTCTCCAAGTGATGGAGAAGATGAAGAGGAAGACGAGTTTGCTATGTTCACAAGGAATCTAGCTGGGTTGGTCAATGGACAAGGAAACAAAAGGTTCACTAATAATTACTCGAAAAAACGCTTTCCTAAGAAACGACCTAACTCCACCGTGGGATGCTTTAAATGTGGTGATAAAACTCACCAAATTAAAGAATGTCCCAAGTGGGATGAAATCAAATCAAAGGAAAGAAGAGAAAAGGTTAAAAAGGACTATAAACATAGAGTCATGAGTGCTATTTGGGGAATGTCCGACTCCGAGGAAGATGAGGAACTCATCGAGGAGGAACTAGAGGCTAAAACGTGTCTTACAAATCATGGTAAAGAAAAAGTCTCAAAAACCTCAAAACTTGAACACTTAAGATGCCTCATGGCTAATCCCGACGATTCCAACTCCGATTCCGACAACGAGGTAAATCATCTAAAGGCCAAGGCTAGAACTTACTCCAAAGAGAAAGTATGTAAGCTTCTTGACCAACTTCTTGACAAGTGTCGGTTTCAAAATGATAAGCTTGAGGTAATGCAAAATGAAATTGAGGAAATTGCTCAAGAGAAGTTTAATCTTAAAAATGAACTAAAAGCAACAGACATCGTCACTGTCACCTCTGAGGCCTATGATGAAGTTAAAAGAGTCAACAAGTTAAACAAACATTTGACTAAAGAACTAGAGCGTCTTAGGTTGACCCCCACGGACGTCTCTGACCTTGAAAATGTCAACACTACCTTGGTGATGCAAGTTTCCTCACTAACCAAGGAACGTGACGATCTTTTGAAGGACAAAGATGCTCTTGAGAATGAGATCTATGACTTTTTAGTTGAAGTTGTAGACTTAAGAGAAACAGTGTCTAAGACTATTGCTTCTGACAAAGATTTAGACAAGTCTAAAGAAAAGATTGAATGTTTGGAAAACGAAAACAAGGGTCTTAAGGGTGAGGTTGTTTGTCTAAAGAATGAAATAGAAGTTCTCCATGATAGGCTTACTTTCTTTCAAAAAGGTATGCCCGAATGTAGCACTTCTAGGTCTTCTCCTCATCATAGATCCGATGAAATCGTTGATCTAAACAAAAGACTTGACGAGATGACATCTAAATATGAAGAGTCCAAAGAAAGAATCATATATCTCGTGTCTAAACTCAACAACCACACCCATGACTTCATTATTGAGAAAAGATTGTCCATAGAAAGTGTTAACAATGATGAACTCAAGAGGGAAAAAGAAAAGAATTTACATCTCCTCTCTAGGGTTAAAGACTTGACCAATGAACTTGTTAATGCTAAAAACATCACTGAAAAATGGGAAGGAAGTCAAACCGTGTTAAACTTCCTCACGAATCAAACCGAGAGATGTAACAAAACTACTGGTTTGGGGTTCAAATGGAACAGTCAGACTGACTGTTGCATCCAGAAGCCTAAAACTGATTTTAGAAGGAGAAAATACGTGGGTCTTCCCGAATACATCATTTGCAACTATTGTGGTAACAATGGTCATGTTTTCAATGGGTGTACAAAACGATTTGATGACATTAACAAGAACATCAAAACAATAAAGCAAATATGGATTAGGAAAGATACCATAAGATATGTGGATCACAAAAGGGGACCCAAGTTTGTTTGGGTTCCTAAACTCAAAATCTAATCTTGTGTAGGGCTTGGTGAGAGGCGGCCGTAATTGGTACTTGGATAGTGGATGCTCTCGTCATATGACGGGTGATAGAAGCCAATTCCTCTCACTTAAAGCATACAATGGTGGCACGGTAAGGTTTGGTGACAACAAGAAAGGTGAAGTAATTGGCATTGGAAAAGTTGGTAAGTCACCATTACTTTGTGTCGACAATGTGCGGCTTGTCAAAGGTTTGAAACATAATATCCTTAGCATTTCTCAACTTTGTGATAAGGGTAATTTTGTAGAATGTAGTGCTAATATGTGTCGAATATTTGATGCCACTACTAATGAACTAATACTCAAAGGAAGACGTGTCAAAGATGTTTACTTAACTAATTTGAACTCTCTATCCGGTGACACCATGTCTTGCATGAGTGTAATGAACAATGATCCTTGGTTATGGCATAAAAGGTTTGGTCATATTAGTACAAAAACTCTTAATACCCTTAAAAGACTTGACTTAGTTGAAGGCATTCCTAATATGAAGTTTGATTTTGATAAAGTATGTGATGAATGTGCTAGAGGTAAACATGTTAGAAGTTCCTTTAAATCCAAAAGAATTGTGAGTACATCTCAACCTTTACAACTTTTACATATCGACTTGTGTGGACCAATGAGAACTAGAAGTAGAGGTGGTAGTCGTTATGTGTGTGTCATTGTTGATGATTACTCTAGGTTCGTTTGGGCACTCTTCCTAAGCTCTAAGGATGAGACATTTGATGAGTTTCTAATTTGGTTAAGAAAGATTCAAAATAAACTTGATTTAAAACTTATTTCAATGAGAACCGATCACAGAACCGAATTTGAAAACTCATCATTTGGTGCTTATTGTGATGACAATGGTGTATACCATAACTTCTCGGCTTCTAGAACACCACAACAAAATGGCGTGGTTGAAAGGATGAATAGAACCCTTGAAGGAATGGCTAGAACAATGTTATTAACAAGTAAGTTGCCTAAGAACTTTTGGGCCGAAGCGGTAAATACCACTTGCTACATTCATAATCGTGTCATGATAAGGAGTATATTGAATAAAACTCCCTATGAATTGCTACGTGGAAGAAAACCCAACATTTCATATTTTAGATGTTTTGGAAGCAAATGTTTTGTTCATAACAATGGTAAAAACAACTTGGGTAAGTTCGATCCACGTAGTGATGAAGGAGTATGTATTGGTTTCTCCGATCATAGTAAGGCCTATAAAGTTTACAATAAACGAACCTTGTTAATTGAAGAAAGCATCCATGTCATTTTTGATGAATCTAGTGTACTTGGACAGGTACAAAACGTGGATGATGATGATGATGATGATGATGAGTTTGAGATTGGTCTTGTTCGAAAGGACTTCGTGTTCGAGGATGAAGAAACTCCCAACGCTGCATTGCAACAGACACAGGGACTGTCACCTTCAAAGGAAATCAGCAACTTAGGGGGAACACGTAGTACATTTGCTACTGTTTCTTCTTTGGAAGCAACAGACCCAACGACTGTTGCCTCCACCTCCAGAACTGAAGCAACCCAAAACAGTAATGATGAAGATCACTCCAGGCCAGAAGAAACAGTCACTGTGACTGATGCTGCTGAGGGGGAACAAGAAACCATTGTTCCAAAGAAGTGGAAACATCAAAGCTCTCATCCACTTACTAATCTCACAAGTGATCTCAACTCGGGAATTCGAACAAGATCATCCCTCAACAATCTCGCTCATCTCAATGAGTATTGTGCCCACAATGCCTTCCTTTCTCAAATTGAACCTTCAAATGTAACAGTCGCCTTGACTGATGCAGATTGGTTGCTTGCCATGCAAGAAGAACTCAATCAATTCAAAAGAAACGAGGTATGGCACTTAGTCCCTAGACCGCCTAATCGTACCGTCATTGGTACTAGGTGGGTCTTTCGCAATAAGCTTGATGACTCGGGAGAAATTATAAGGAACAAGGCTAGGCTAGTGGTGCAAGGTTATAACCAACAAGAGGGTATTGATTACGATGAAACCTATGCACCGGTAGCTAGACTTGAGGCCATACGATTGCTTATAGCTTTTGCGGCTCACAAAGGCATTAAACTCTTCCAAATGGATGTTAAAACCGCTTTCTTAAATGGATATTTGGAAGAAGATGTCTTTGTAGAGCAACCACCGGGTTTTGAGAACAATGACTTGCCTAACCATGTTTTCAAATTAGACAAAACTCTTTATGGTTTAAAACAAGCACCAAGGTGTTGGTATGATAGATTGTCTAAGTTTCTTATTGAAAATGGTTTTAAAAGAGGCTCCGTTGACAAAACATTCTTCTTAAAGTCACAGTCAGACGAACTGTTGGTTGTACAAGTATATGTTGATGACATTATATTTGGTGCAACAAATGAACTCCTTTACTTATATTTTTTGGAACTAATGAAATCGGAGTTTGAAATGAGCATGATGGGTGAGCTAGGATTTTTCCTTGGGCTCCAAATTAAGCAATCAAAGGATGGAATCATGATCCATCAACAAAAGTATATTAAGGAAATGCTTAAGAAATTTGGGATGACTAATGGTAAGTCTCATGATACACCTATGGTAGCCGGGTCCAAATTGGACAAAGATGAATTCGGTAAGAATGTTAGTGATAAGGTGTATTGAGGTATGATAGGCTCACTTCTCTACTTGACCGCAAGTCGTCCCGACATTCTCTTTAGTGTTTGTTTATGTGCTAGGTTCCAAGCAAATCCGAAAGAATCACATTTTAAAGCCGTTAAACGAATTCTTCGGTATTTGATTGGAACACAAAATCTTTACTTATGGTACCCCTTACATTGTCCTTTTGATCTCATAGGCTTTTCGGATGCGGACTATGCGGGGTGCACGTTGGATAGAAAGAGTACCTCCGGAATTGCAACGTTCTTGGGTCCTTGCTTGACATCTTGGGGCTCAAAGAAACAAAACACGGTAGCTCTTTCTACGGCCGAAAGTGAGTATGTTAGTGCGGCACATTGTTGTTCTCAACTCCTTTGGGTAAAACAACAACTCTTGGATTTTGGTATTATTTTTGACTCCATTCCCTTAATGTGTGATAATACGAGTGCAATAAATATTTCCAAAAATCCTATTCAACACTCTAAAACCAAACATATTGATATTCGTCACCATTTTATTCGTGATCATGTGGAAAAAGGACATATTAAACTTATCTTTTGCAAAACCGAAAATCGAATTGCCGATATTTTCACTAAGCCACTTGCAAGAGAAAATTTTGAGAAATTTAGACTAGAAATTGGGTTAATTAATTGCTTGTGACTTTTAGTGTGAGTTTTACAAATTTCCTTAATTGATAAATTAAAATTGGATATATGTCATTAAGTATTCTAAGGGCATTAACATCATTTTTAGACCAAAAATTGACACCGTATTCGTGAGTCGGTAATCACTCAACCTCATATCTAAATTTATGTTTATAATATGTTACCTTGCGTCTTATCTCAAGTGATTAAAATTGATTAGTTGGGCCAACTACCTCACCTCCCTCATTTATTGGGCCATTTACTCCCTTCAACCCACCTTCTATCCCTATCCCTCGTCCAAACTTACTAACCCACAACACCCTTCATCTCCCAAATCCCTCAAAACTTACCTACCCTTAACCCACCATGGTAAAGACTTCCTTCAATACAACTATACCCGTCAAACCCACAAAAATGACCTCACCACCCGTCACATCTGACACACCAACCACAACAGCTCAAACCATGCCTTCACACAAAATCTCCCATGCCTTTCCTCCACAAACCTCAACCACGACTCCAACCCCTTCACCGAACCCGGATCTACCAAACCCTTATCCAACACCTCTCTCCACTGTCCCACCATCATCGGTCCCATCTGACGATATCCCCATCTCCACTATGGTCGGGCGTCGTACTCAAGGAGGTCGGAAGAAGAGTACTACTGTCCCAAGTTCCTCTTATGAAACGGTTACCGTGAATGTTGATGATTTTGAAGAAACTGAAATCGATTTGAATGAGAATCCAACTAAATCTGCCGAGTCAGATCCGATTCCGGCGAAGAAAAACAACAAAAGAAAAGATAAAGCCTCTTCATCCCAATTACCACCCATCTCTGAAAGTGTCGAGCAAAGCAACATTGAAAACCCCACTATTAATCCTCCTATTGAAACACCCAGTGAACCACCATTGAAAAAATCGAAACCTTCAAAGAAGAAATTAGTGTACCTTTCTCCCTCAGATTCGGTTTCCCTAACCTCTAAATGAGATTTGGCTCTTGTTTGGGATCACCTTGAAAGTCTAGATCTTCCTACCTCTATCTACAAAAACTATGAGAGGTTGATGAATCCAAAAGCCATCCATTCTCCTCGGATTTACAATCAATCTTGGTTCGAGCCTCCCGCCTTTCACACTGTCCGTGACATGATTTTGGTTCAAGGTTGGGAAAAATTGTTGGAAATGCGTGAACCGGTCTTTGTTAGTGAAGTGATTCAATTCTTTGCATCCGTCCGAGTTGACAAATCGGGTGAATTCCTCACGGCTAAGGTGAATGGTAAGCCTTTGAAACTTACTCAATCTGATTTTGCTACCGCCCTTGGTATCCCAACTGGAGGTTATGACAAACTCCCCTCCGAAACCTGGGTTGCTTTACCTTACGCCTCACCCCTCGGCGTTGCTCAAGTCGTGTGTCCTAAAGCAGTCTCTTGTGGTCCTGTTAGCAACACCCAAATACCCCCTCCTCTTCGAATTGTCTTTAACATGTTGTGTCGTTCCATTTACCCTTCGGGTGACCGGGGAAAACTCTCCATAGCCCAACAATACCTAATTTATCACATTGCAACTCACAAGAAGGTGAACTTAGTTGGGTTAATGTTTAAGCGATTTCATCTTATTTCGACCAAACTCCGCAAACCCTCTTCTAGCATGCTACACTTACCCTATGGAATGTGGTTGTCGGTTGTGCTCAAGGCACATGGGGTGTTAGTGAGTTCTAGCTTGGGGTCATTAGACATGTGTGACATTATGAGTAATGGTCAAATGGGGAAAATGCTTATCAAAGTGGAAAATGATGAATTGATTTACTGACAATTAAGACGGATCCTGAGGGTGGGTCATCTAGTCAAGTGAATACGGGTAGTATGCGGGAAGTTCTTCAAGCCGTGGCTGAGTTGAGTGCTTGGATTAAGCACGATGCTCATCAAAAGGATTTGGCCATCTCGGCTCTTGCCTCCACCGTGGACCTCATTCGTGGAGAAGTGGACATTATATCCACTCTTGTCTCAACAAAGGAACATGGTGATGATGCTCCATTGGATGATGATCCCTTGGGTAGTGGCTCGGATGGTGAACAAGCTTCCTCCCCTTAGCCTATCCCTTCTATTTTCGGCCCCCTTGACTTTGTCCTTGCCTTTTTCATTTTGTCCCACCGTGTTGTGCCCTTCTAAAACTATCTTTTTTTACTCGTTATTTTGATGCTTGGTGGTGTATCTTAAACTTTATTTAGCCATGGTGAACTATGGTTAACTTATGTTTAATCCATATGTTTATGTTGACTTTGTTACCTTGTCACGGTTATATGTGTCTTTTTGTGTTTTCTTGTGGTTATTTGCACTCTAATACCTTTGACATCCCTATCCGTTTGATGATGTCAAGAGGAGGAAAAGGTAAACTCATGCTTTTAATCTCTTTGCATTTTGATTAACTAATGTCTAGGCCTAACCTTCTTAGCTTTTACTCTTGTTTTGAGGCAATGTAAAATTGTCATGGTTAGCTTGATTCTAGTTCTTGCTTTATATAAGGTAATATATTCCCTTCTCTCATTTTATCTTGCTTTTTTAAAATCTTGAATTAAGGTGTTTACATTGCTTATACATTCGTTTGGGGCTTGTCATCATCAAAGGGGGAATTTGTTGGGTTCCTTAAATTGATGATAACATGCCCATTTGATTTGTGTTATCTTAGTTTACCTTTTCAGGATTAATGATTAAATCAAGCATGGATTAAGAAGCGTTGAAGTTGTTAACCATCCCATTGTATTGAGTATTAGTGTCATCTAATGTACAAGTGAGAAAGTAGAGTATCTTAGAGTAATAGAAACAAATCAAGACGATCACACTTTCATTAGTAAACAGCTGCTTGGATTGTTGCCACAATTCGTAACACTTGAAGCCTTTTTATCTTTCAAAAATCTTTCACGTGTCTCTTATTTTTCAAAGATAAACTTCAGATTTTTATTAGGATTTGGCCTTCAATAAAGAGTGGTTTGAATAATTATTAATTTAAAAATGTTTCCTCTTTATGCAAATTTGACCCTTTGGTCCTTTAGAAAACAAGAAATGCTTTTTGCCATATTTGTGTAAACATGTCATCATGTGACTTGTCTTTTCTCTCTTTGTTTTCTGAATTTGCATGAGCTTTTAAGGATATCTTTCAAACACTCTTTCTCTATTCTTGTCTTTGCAAAAGACCCTTCTTTGGTGCAAGTTTTGGGTGGTTGCTAAGGCTCTTCACATGTGTGGTATTTGACCCTTCAAAACTCTAGCAACCTCCTCACCCATTCTCTCTATAAAAGGCGAGCCATCTCCCTCATAAAATCCCAAGACTTCTTTCTGAAATTAATTTCAAGTTTGCAAAATTGTTTTTTCAAAGCTTTAAAACCGTGTGTCCTTTGCAAAACTTCTAAGAGTCTTCAAGTTGTTACGATCGTGGCTCACATTTTAACATACTAAACTCTCTTGCTTAAGAATTGTTGATCTTGTAAAAGTTGTCCATCTCTATTCTTTGCTAAGAATATGTTAGTGGAAACTTGATCCTATAACATTCTAAGTGTGTTAGTAGAGTTTAGGACGGAGTAGTCTTCAACTCTTGGCAACCGGAGTAGGTTGCGAGTTGGCTTGTCATAAGAACGGAGTAGTTCTTAGACTCGCTTTACAACCGGAGTAGGTTGGTGTCTTTTATTGTACGGGTCTTTGCTTACATTTCGACGTAACAGTTCATCATACTGTCACATTTGGCCTGTAGTCTGTATTCCATAAACTGAGACAAATAGATACAGTCCGAACAGTTGTTACTTTCATACTTCAGCAGGCATTCATTTTAGTACTCGTCTAATCTCGCAATATTACTCGAAGTATTCTCTCTTCTCTTTTGTTCTCTTAACTCACTTTAATTAATAAAGTTGTAGTTAAATTTTTAAATAGTACCTAATTCACCCCCTCCCCCTCTTAGGTACTTGAATCCATAAACTCAACACTTTTCATTTTGTTTGATTTTACCGTCAAGAAATAAAACATCATTTTTATATAGATAACAACAATCTGAACCGTTATAACTGTATACGTCCTGAACAATGGTTTAGGTATAACCGTTATATTTTATATTTCATTTTGTTTGATTTTACCGCCAAGAAAAAAAACATCATTTGGTACGATTTTTCCCTAACCCGCTGCAACAGCATAAAAAGTTTACAACAACAGTTTGATATATAACAACAAGAGAATAATTACACATAATGTAAAACATCTTGTTTGGATTGCTGATATTTTTACGGCTGCCGAGAACGGTTTTTTGGATTTGCTAGTCTCTTCATTAACCCAAATACCTTCATCATGATCATCTCGTGTATATATGTTTGGAATGTTAACATTTTCAACATCATTACCAAATTTCAATATAGAACTGTGATCAAGTCCTTCAAATTCGACGTCTTCATCATCTGGAATTCGGCGATGGCAAGATAGAACAACTGACCACTTCTTATCCATAGGATCGGTAACATAAAACACTTGTTTTGCTTGTGATGCTAATACAAAAGGATCTACCTTGTTTCCAACCTTGTCAAATTTTACTAATGTGAATCCTAAATCATCCTTTCCAACACCAATATTGTTGTCAACCCACTTGCATAGAAATAGAGGTATCTCAAAATCCATGTAGTCTAAAACCAATATCTCTTGAATAACTCCATAATATTGCATTGTACCCAAAATAGGATTTTTATCCTCTGAAGTAGCAAAGTATATTGTCTCAGAATCTACGTAAACTCCACTGTTTTGCATTGTGCTCGCCTTATCTTGAATGCGGGTGTAGAAAGTGTACCCATTGATCTCATACCCACTATAAAAAGTTGCACGAGCATTAGGACCAAAAGCGAGATGTCGTAGGCTAGGTGAGCAATCATCAATTGGGTTGTCATCATCGTAAATAGTATCCTTAAACCAGTCACTAAATTGCTTGTTATGCTCATTTGCATACCACCTTTCGTTCTTATGAGGGTGTTTTCCCCTAAGGTAACACTGATGTTCCATACTGTAAGGCTGGACATAATCATCGTTAAAAAGAACATATGTATGAGCTCTATGTTGCATGTCAGGTGACATATCCTTGGAAACATGAACCCTTAGACCTTTTCCATTCATCCAGTCACTATGACGATTCGTAGGAGTTCCAATTAACTCATCCAAGGAGAGGTACGCGTAACAATATGAAAGAACTTCATCGATAATGGTTCGCTCAGCAATACACCCCTCTGGACGATGCCTATTAGATGTGTAATCCTTGTAAACTTTCATCAATCGTTCGAATGGGTACTGATATCTCAAATACACTGGCCCGAGATACAAAACCTCCCGGACTAGGTGGACAATCAAATGAAGCATGATAGTGAAAAATGAGGGATGAAAATACATTTCAAACTGACAAAGACTGGTGACGAGGATGTCCTTGAAAGTTTCCGCTTCATCGGGATCAATGACTTTACTGTTGATTGATTTGAAGAAATAGCAAAATCTAATTATAGCATGTCGAACCATTGAAGGTATAATGGAACGAACGACCACAGCTAGTAGTTGTTGCATCAATGTATGACAGTCATGTGACTTTAAGCCAATAAGTTTTAGGTCCTGCAACGAAACAAGGCTTCTAATATAAGACGAATAGCCCTCTGGCACCTTAATACCATGCAAGCATTCGCAAAACTATTTTTTCTCCTTTTTTGAAAGAGTATGAGCTGCAGGCGTTAAAAATGTCCGATTTCCTTTTGTTTTAGCTGCCAGCTCGGGCCTAATACCCATCTCAACCATATCATCCCTAGCCGCCGTGTTGTCTTTTGTCCTACCCGGAACATTCAGTAGAGTATTGATTATATTATCACAAACGTTCTTTTCAATGAGCATAAAATCTAGGCAATGTCTAACCGGGAGGTCACACTAGTACGGAAGTTTGGTAAAAAATATTGATTTTTTTTATAACCACGAGTAGACAACTTAGGTCCCTTCTTCCCATACGTTATCTCAATATCTTTCACTTTCTCATACACTTCATGACCATTCAAAATCTGAGGACTTCCACGCTGCTCAGGACACCCATTAAATGCCTTATGAAGCTTACTATGATGATGATCAGGGCATAACCATCGACGATTTCCCTTGTACACATGCTTGCGAGAATGCTTCAAATATTCTAATTCAACATCCCCCCCCCCCCCCCCACACACACACAATGGGAAAGCCTCTTTCCCATGTACAGTATGTCCATAAAGATCGCCTTACGCCGGAAAGTCAGTTATTGTACACAATAACATAACTCACAGATTGAAACTTTCTTTCTTATAACCATCAAACACCGGTATCCCTCTTTCCCACAGAATCTTCAGATCATCTAGAAGTGGTTCCAAATATACATCTATGTCATTTGCAGGTTGTCGAGGGTCAGATATCAACAAAGACAACATCAGACACTTCCGTTTCATGCAAACCCATGGGGGTAAATTATAGATGGCCAACACCACTGGCCAAGTACTGTGTTGGGTACTCATGTTTCCATGAGGGTTCATTCCATTTGTGGAGAGCGCTAAACGCAAGTTACTTGCTTCTTTGGTGAAGTCAGGATATTTAGCGTCAAACTCTTTCCACTGTTGACCATCCGCTGGGTGTCTTAACTTTCCATCTGCAATCCTTCTACTACTATGCCAAGTCAACATTCTTACATCATCTTCATTAAAATAAATCCTTATGAATCTTGGTATTATTGGAAAATACCATAGCACCTTAGCTGGAATCCCTTCCTTACTCTTATAATGCCATACAGAGCAACGCGGACAATATGATAATTTCTCATAATCTTTAAGGTACAATATGCAGTCCTTGGGACAAGCATGTATTTTCTCATTTTCCATGCCCATTTCTCTAATCATTTTTTTAGCCTCATATGTCCGACTCGGAAGAACATTATTATCAGGAAGCATGTCACATAGCAAAGCTAGAAGTGTTGGATTAAGTGTCCTTCGACAATAATGCGATCACAACTGTCGATCATAATGATCACATATTTAAATCTCATATTTAAGAATACATGTGGGAAGTAATATTTTACAGTCAACTGGTCCACACATATCGGTAATGATTGGCTGACTAGAATTTGACATTACTGTCGTGCGACGGTGGTGATCAGTTGATCCCCTTAGGTCATACCTATAGGGAAATACTCTTAATTGATTATTTAATTAATCGTATGCCGATACGAGTTAATTAAATTGCTTAAAATTGACGGATGATTTTGTGAGTAAAATTAACGTGTCTCATTGTAATTCGATTAAATAAAATACGTACTAAGTAATTAAATTGTTTTATTACTTAGATAAAATTATTGTTTACGAAACAATTGAAATTGAATGAATAATTTATTATAAATACAAGACGTTGTAATTTATAATTTGATAAACCATTTTGGTACATGTATTCAAGAATTACTAGTGAAATTTTTTATGTGACATATTTTATTAATATGTTGATTTTTAATATGTTAAAAATACATTATAGTGTAACATGTCATGTAACATGTGACACATGACAAAATTGACAAATGACAATATAAAATGGACCTTCCATTTTACGTTGTGTGTGCCGAAATGGAGGGAGTATTAGAGTTAAATTGTGTTGACTATTTTAAATAAGGGAAACACAATGATTGTACTCTAGTTTTAGCCATGCAACCCTATTACTTTTGAGAAGAGCAATTTTTTCATGCATTGGCCACAATACTTCCCCCAACCGGTTTTTAGCACGAAAAATGGCAAAAGTTTTTCATATAATTATTCACTACTTCATCATCTATTTTTCCAGTGTTAGAAAAATTAATCAACTCACTACTTTTGTGAAAAACTTTAGAGAAATAAAACTCAAAAAATTCTTCTCTCTTGACCGAAAATACAAGAGAACAAAATACCATTTTTGTGTCCCAATTTTAAGTAAGATTAGTATTATTACTAGTTCATAATAATATTAGTTATTAAGGGTGTTCCTTGGGTATAAACTTTTGGGAGAGATTCTAATTTTAATCTTAGTTCTCCATTATTGGAAAGCTCAAGAACTAACAAGTAGGAGATCTTGTTGGTGCCCAAAATCCGAAACACCAATGTAAGAAGTGACGATTTCTTCTCTACTTTGTTTTATGTTTGCATGCATAAGATCTTGTATTTATTTTATGACCAAATAAATTAATTCATTTATGAATATGTATACTAATGAGATTAATGAATTCCAACAAGTGGTATCAAGAGCCTTAGGTTGTTTGCATGCAAATCGGTTTATTGTTTTTCTGAGTTAATCTTATTAACAAATAAAACTTGTAATTTTGTGTTTGTTATGACATATCACGAAATCACTTTTCATGTTAAAGTTTCTGGTCCTAAAATGTATTTGGGCTATTTTGGTTCATTTATGGATTTTATTGTTCAATTTATATATTATTGGCATTAAAATGTGATTTTTATGATAAAAATGTCATTTTTGGACGAAAAATAGATAAACTTCTAATTTTTCAGTGGTTTTTGGATATGTTTTCACATGTATTATCTACTGATGGCATGTTAAATCTCGTGATAAACTAAGTTATTTTGCATGAAATATGGATTTTATAAGCTTAAATCGAATTTAAAGGGTTTATTAGGTTAATATAAGTTATATTTCAAATCTGGTCATGAAAATTTAATATGTTGTCACATGCATTTTTACTCAGTGTGTGTACAAATCTTATAGGTATTGGACTCCTTTAGCATGATTTATGAATTTTTTGAATAAAAATTAAATAAATAGTGACTTTATTTAGTATATAATGCTAAAACATATTTCATGACTAAAGAAAAATGTCGCATATTGCATTTTATCATATATTGTAGATCTAAAAATGAAAAGTTGATGAAAATAAATTTTCTCATATTTTAATGGTCATATTCGTTAAAACCGATAAACCGCAACATTTTTTTTCTCGATATTTTTTCGAAATATTTAACCTAAGTTTTGAACATTATGTGTGTCATAGTATTTTTTCAGAATGTTCATGAGTTTAAATTTCAAATTTTGGAATTATTTGAAATTTTAATTATTTAATTTGAAGTTTATAGCATAATTTTGTATTTTTGGTTCATAATGAAAAATATTAAGAAATCAAGTTGATTTATTGTCAAAATATTAGTGAAGACTAAGTTTAGAGTCCTAATATGGTTAGGATAATTAACTTGTATATAAATATAAATTTATGTAATTATTGTGATTTTAATATGTTAAATCTCGCAAATCCATTAAAACCGATAAAATATATGATATTGGTTCTTAAAAGGCTCTTTAGCATAAAATTAAGCATGTTCATACAAATTATAATGCTGCATTTTATTTATGATTGTCATATTTTTTTAATAATTTTTGAATTATGTAATTTTACTTAGTATGGCCTTAGTTTTTAATTGGTATTACCCGAAATGTATGGGAATATCAATTCGGTTGTAATTATTGTGATCTCGTATCACCGTTTTGTAATTTAATAGATTTAATTTTTATTACAAATGTATAATAGGAAATTATGTATTTTTTATTTATTATTTGTAATTTTCCCGGAGTTTCCATGAAGACGGTGTTACCTCGAGATGCGTGCCTGACATCAAGATCAAGGGACCAAAGGAGTTGGTTTCCGAATTTGTAATAGTTTATTAGATTTACTATTTTAGGAAGGCCATACAAGGATTTTATTTTTATGCTTTGCATTTTATTTATATGTTGCATGCATCGCTAAATCGCCATAACTAAACATGCATTTTATATCGAGTTTATCGACCGTGTCAATTACAATTATCGTAGTTCACCACTTTAGTTCACTTAAAACATGATAGATAATAAATTGACATGACCTCTCGCTAAATAAACAATTGAGTCTTAGCCTTACCAAAAATTAGAAACCATGAAAACCTATTTCGTGAGGGAGTGCGCTCGGCCAAACCGGGGTACAAACCTTGTTACGTAGGGGAAGTGGGTGATTAATGTCTATCCACCGAATTCATGTTGATGAAGGTTGTATCGCCAAAGCGTGCCCAAGTTAATGTGAATTTGGATCATGGACACATTTATTCGAAATTTGGGTTGTACTCGACAAAAGTATTCTCGACCATAGCCGGATGTGTTTTGGGCTAAAGATAAAAATTAATGTAATTTTATCGACCAAGAGTTCTAAAAGTAGAATCGATTAAAGGGTTAATCCACCGAGTTATATTGATAAGAGATGTATCGCCAAAGCGTGCCCAAGTTGATATGAATTTGGGTCTTGGAATCATTTATCAAAGTTGGGTAGAGGTCACTAGATAAATGCAATAAAACTTGTTTATATTGAAATTTACGAGTATTATTATTATTTTAAAAATGACAAGTGCTTTATTCCTTCTATTTTTTGTTTTGTAGACCAATTTTATTTCTCATAACAAATGGCCGCACCAAACAACAACTCTCACGCTCTCACTAATGTTTCATGGCTTCGATCCTTCATGGATCGTTGTAAACTTGAAAAGAATGGGTCAATTTTCTCCGATTGGGATGCCCAACTCAAATTTGCCGCTCAAGGTGACGACAAGCTTCGTTCCTCATTGAGGCCTCTCCACCCGAATCTAATGCTAGGTCGAGTGCCGCCACTAAGGAAGCATATGAGGCTTACCACAAAGAGTCCGTCGTTATCAAAAATGTGTTGATTTTTGCTATGGAGGCGGCTCCAAAGGAGAGCCTTTAAAATGGGCACCGCTTATGAAATCTATTCCAAACTTGTGATAATGTTCTCACAAACACCAAGGATCGTCCAATATGAGGCGGCCTCGGCATTCTTTGATCTCGATTTCAAGGAGGGCCAAAAGGTTAGCCCTCACGTGCTCAAATTGTTGGAGCTAGTCGAGACATTGAAAATTCAAAAGGTTGAAATCCCCATGGAGCTCATTGTTGATAGGATTCTTCACTCCTTATCCAAAGTCAAAGCATATGTGAAATTCCGGGTGAATTTTAATATACAAGACAAGGACGTGTCTCTTGAGGAGTTGCACAAGTTATTTGTGCAAGCCGAAAGAGACATGGGGCTAAATATTAGCCCACCTAAGGATGTGCTAAATATAAGCACTAAGAGGAAGGGGAACACTACTACAAATACAGGCAACTACAACGGCCCTTTAACAACGCTTATTCACGAAAATCATCAAAACACGTTGTAGAATTGATGCCGCGAATTTTACCAAATTTAATTACAACGGTTCTGTGTTGGTAACCGTTGTTATTGGTCTTAACAACGGGTCATACTTTCAAAACTGTTGTTAATATAAAAACTAATAACAACGGTTAAATTTTAACCGTTGTTAATAATTTGGCGCAAAATTATTGAAAAGTAATTACAACGGTGTGTTTAGAACCCGTTGTTAATACCTTTTAACAACGGTTGTAGACTCAATACCCGTTGTTATTAATGTTATGAAAATCTTAAAAATAACAGATTGCTTTATTCTGCTATACGCTACAAAACACAAACACAAGCTAATATTGCTACTATATCATCCTCCATTCCTCCCTGATCGTCTCTCTGTCTTCATCTCCATCACTGTTGTCACCGTCTTCTCTCCCTCATCGTGTTTATCAATCAGGTATATATATGTTTCTTAGCAACGCTTATAGATATAGGATTTTTTGGGTTATTATCTAATTTGTTGATAATTTAGCTTAATTGCTTTCTTGAATTTCGTTTATTTGTTTGCTTATTATTGTATTTTCTGAATTAGTTGCCTATTATTACGAATGTAGAATAATGACTCGAACTTGATGCAAATATGAGTGACCGCACCTACAAGGATGGTTTAGCTGAATTTTATGAATTCGTTTCGAACAATTTGAAAGGTTCTTCTAGTATTGCATGTCCTTATGAAAGATGTGGTAATATTAGCTATATGGCTTTTCCGGACGTTAAAATACACCTAGAAAAGTGGAGATTTAGTCGATCCTATACACGTTGGATTTTTCATGGGGAATCATTAGAGGAAGAGAATAACTCTGAAGAAGATGATGTTGAGGTACACGAAAGGCTAACTGATGATCCTGAGTTTGCCGAGTTTTTTGAGTTGGAAGAGTTGGAAGTAGAGAAGTTGAATGTTGGGTCTATAGATAATGAAGAGAATGATGATGAGTCGATTGCTTTTGAAGATGTAGGTGATGACACTAGTAATTGGGATGCCCTTAACAACATGTATGAGAAGTTGTGTGAGTCTGAAGCACCTCTGTATCCTGGTTGTAAGTTCAAAAAAAATGTCGGCTGTGGTGAAGTTGTATAATATCAAGGGGGCAAATGGGGTGAGTGACACGTGTTTCACTAGTTTTTTAGCCTTGATAAAGGAGTTGCTTCCTGATGGTAATGTTCTACCTATTAAGACATATGAGGCGAAAAAACTAATAAGAGGAGTGGGTATGAAATATGAGAAAATACATGCATGTCCAAATGATTGCATATTGTATCGAAAATTATATCAAAACTTAACCAATTGCCCTAAATGTTTGGAGTGGAGTTATAAGGATAAGGAAGGGATCCCGGCTAAGGTGTTGTGGTATTTTCCATTGATACCAAGAGTCATAAGGATTTATGCGAATCCCGATGATTCAAAAATGTTAACTTGGCATGAAACAGGAAGAATAAATGATGGAAAGCTAAGACACCCGGCAGATGGTATGCAATGGAAATCGTTCGACGCTAAGTATCCCGAGTTCGGCAATGAACCTAGAAACTTACGTCTAGCGCTGTCCACTGATGGAATGAACCCACAAGGAAACATGAGTAGCCAACATAGTACTTGGCCAGTAGTGTTGGCTATTTATAACTTACCTCCATATGTGTGCATGAAAAGAAAGTATTTGATGTTGTCGTTGTTAATTTCCGGCCCTAAACAACCTGGAAATGATATAAATGTATATTTGGAACCTCTTCTAGTTGATTTGCGATTGTTGTGGGATAGTGGGATAGAAGTATTTGATGCATATAAGAACGAAACTTTCAATTTGAGAGCGATGTTATTGTGTACAATAACTGACTATCCGGCTTATGGCGACCTTTCTGGGCACACAGTTCATGGGAAAGAGGCTTGTCCATTGTGTGGGGAGGATATCGAGTCTGAATACTTGAAGTCTTCTCGTAAGTATGTGTATATGGGAAATAGGAGGTTCTTGTATCATGACCATTGTTATCGCAAGATGCAGAAAGCATTCAATGGAAGACAAGAACTTCGTCAACCTCCTAGAATTTTGAGTGGGCATGAAGTTTATCAGAAAGTAAAGCATATTGAGATAGATTATGGGAAGAAGAGCGGCTCTAAATTGTATACTCGTGGGTATAAGAAAAGATCCATATTTTTTGATAAACTTCCATATTGGCCTGACCTGGAGGTCAGGCATAGCCTCGATTTCATGCACATTGAGAAAAATGTCTGTGATAATATTATCAATACCCTTCTGAATGTTCCTGGTAAAACAAAGGATAACGCCGCAGCTAGGGAAGATATGAAAATGATGGGTATTAGGCTAGAGTTGGCAGCACAGAAGAGAGGTAATCGTACATTTTTACCGCCAAAGCACTTATACCCTTTCACGGAATGAGAAAAAAGAGTTCTGTGCTTGCTTGAATGGAATTAAAGTGCCACATGGTTATTCGTCGAACATCAAAAGCCTAGTGTCGATGCAAGACCTAAAACTCACCGGGTTAAAGTCACATGATTGTCACACTTTGATGCAACAATTACTACCTGTGGCTATTCGTTCCATTTTACCTGAAAAGGTAAGATATGCTATAACTAGATTATGTCTCTTCTTCCAGTCCATATGCGAGAAAGTCATCGAACTCGATGACGCGGATTCATTGCAGGACCTCGTTGTAACCTCTCTTTGTCAGTTGGAAATGTATTTTCCACCCTCTTTCTTCACTATCATGATTCATCTGACCATTCACTTGGTTAGGGAGATTTTGTACCTTGGGCCCGTGTACTTGAGATACTAGTATCCTTTCGAAAGATTGATGAAAGTCTACAAGGAATATACATCTAATCGGTATCGTCCGGAAGGTTGTATTGCTGAACGCGCTATTTTAGACGAAGCTCTTTCATATTGTTACGCTCATCTCTCCCCTGAGGAGTTGATTGGCGTTCCTAAGAATCGTCATAGTGACTGGATGACCGGAAAAGGTATTAGGGGCCGGGTTGAAAAAATTGTGACACGTGAAATGTTGCATTTAGCACACACGTATGTGCTAAACAACGAAGATGAGGTGCAACCTTATATTCAACAACACAAAGATAAGCTCAAATACGATCACCCAAACAAGACCGAGAAGTGGATTGCGAACGAGCATACGAAGACGTTTGCAGAGTGGTT
Organism: Silene latifolia; assembly: GCF_048544455.1. Taxonomy (NCBI): domain Eukaryota; kingdom Viridiplantae; phylum Streptophyta; class Magnoliopsida; order Caryophyllales; family Caryophyllaceae; genus Silene; species Silene latifolia. The sequence goes on from NC_133538.1 coordinate 371,928,221, forward strand.
TAGGAATATTGTCTTAGAGTGTACGGATCAAACTGATGATGACATCTCTCCTAGGTTACTACGTCTTGGTTTAGGTCCAAATGCCAGGGTCACCTTTTACAACAGTTTTGCCATTAATGGATATACTTTTTACACCCGTGAGCAAGATGAGTTGAGCACAATGCAAAATAGTGGTGTGAATTCTGAATTTGAGGCAATGCACTTTGCTACTTCAAAAGATAAAAAGCCTATTTGAGGAAAATGCCTTTATTATGGTGTTATTCAAGAAATATTGGTACTAGATTACATTGATTTCACAATGCCTTTGTTTCGATGTAACTGGGTTGATAACAACATCCATTGTGTCTGAAAGGATAAGATGGGATTTACGTTGGTCAATCTGGGTAAGGTTGGCAATAATAAGGATGATCCTTTCATAATGGCATCCCAAGCTAAACAAGTGTTCTATGTCACCGATCCTATGGATAAGAAGTGGTCTGTTGTACTGTCTATAAGGAGTAGAAGGAGTAGTCCATCCGATAATGGTGATGATGATCAGGATGTCGTTTTTGAAGGAATGGATCACTCTAACACTGTATCTTATTTCGACGATGTTGACACTGATCATGAGGACACTGAAAGCTATATATGCGTGATGACCATGGTGAAGGTATTTGGGTTAACGAAGAAACTATGACATCCAAGAAACGTCCTCGATCCTGAGATAGTTCATCAGGACACAGTGATATGGACGACCAACATTTTGAGTCATTTTCAGACCAATAATTTGATGGTTTAATTTATTTGTAAATCAATAATAGTCATTGTTAAATAAAAATTCCCAAATTTGTTGTAGCTTAGATATGCTAGTGTTGGTGTTGAAATTGCTGAATAATGTTGATCTTATTATTAGATGTGGATGCTGGTGTTGAAATTGCTGAATAATGTTGCAGTATATGGTGCTTCTGCTGTTACAGTATGTATTGTTACAGGTTTGGACTGTAATGGAATTACAGTAATTTTTTTTAAAAAAAAAGAGGTTCAACAATAACAACGGTTATAGTTACATTACCCGTTGTTATTACAATCAACAACAGTTATATTTAAATTACCCGTTGTTAATACTTTCAACAGCGGTTGTAGTACCCCTACCCGTTGTCATTGATTTTTTTGACATATTTCATTTTGGCGCAAATTTAGTGAAAATATATTACAACGGGTATATTTTAACCGTTGTAATAAAGATTTGACAACGGTTGACTTTTATTGACCCGTTGTTATTAACATATAACAACGGTTTTGCTTTGAGAACCCGTTGTCAATAGTTTGTCTTAATAAAAAACTAATTTACAAACACATACAGCATAAAGCATACCATACACAAACACACACAACACCAGTCAACCGTTGGTATCCTGAGTTTATTCTTCTCTCTTCCTCGCTTTTTACATTCTCGTCGCCGGCCGTCGCCCAGTTTCCGACGCCCAGATTCCATTGCCTTCCCTTATCATCCTGCTCGTTCTCTTTATCATCATCATCATCAGGTATGTTCACTTTAATTTTGTGTTTCGTCATTAGGGTTTTAAGACGATGATCATCTTTTTTTCTTTTTCATGCATCTGTTTGTTTTACGTCTTCTTTGTTATCTTTATCATCCCGCATCATCTACTTCACTCCTCTTATTAGGGTTTATGATTTTAGAAGCTTAATCTGTTGTTTTAAATTTTCATTTCTATTACGGTTTAGGGTTTTAGATCATACTCTGCATGTAAGTACGTTGTTAAGTTGTTCATTTCCTATATCATTCATATTTGGGTTTTAAGATTATCATGGGTGAAAAACGGAAAAGAAGTCAAAAGAACAATAATCCTGGGGATAATAAACCTGGTGAGAGGGGTGCTACAAAGTGCCAGAGATGCCTTACAGCTATAGCCGCTAAAGAACCGATGGAAATAACATGGAGTGAGAAGGGTTTCCCTACTGGTCCAAATGCGGGTTTTTTATCCAGTTGGATTGGATGTTGCACAAGACAGTTTGTGCCTATCCATTTAGATGATTTTAGAAATTTGAATCCAAAATTGGCGGAGTTATACTTGGCTCGTGTAAAGGAAGCCTTTATTATACCCGATGAAAGCCATGATAAGTATTTTATGCATAAGGCAGCGAATGTCCACAGGCAGTGGAGGTGTGACATTGCTAGGGACTGGTTGTATGTGGACAAGGCAACGGGGGAGATGCGTAAGAGCCCACCGGGAGACAATAAGTGTCCCACCATCAGTCAGGAACAATGAGATCTTTTCAAAGAGATGAGAACTACTGAGAAGTTCCTGGTTAAATATCCTCGCCTTTTAACGATTTACCTATCATTTTTTTAATTAATGAGTCCTTTATATAATCTTTTTATTATCTCATCTACTTGCGCTTTTATATAATTATTTGAAGGCCGTTAGCAGAAGAAATCGTGCTAACATTTCATGCAAGAAGGGGAAATGGTATGGTTCTCAAAGCGGTTACAGAAAGATAGAAGAGAACCTCGTAAGTAGCATGCATTATTCCCTACTGTGAGACTTTTTTTTTTTTTAATCACACTTGGACTTGCATTGATACACATTTACATGTATAAATGTTACCATGTTAATGTGTAGGTGGCAAAGGGAGTGACCAACTTGGATCGGCATGTAACTTATAAAGAAGGGCACACGCCTAAAGGATCCCGGTCGTCGCGTGACAAATATGATGAGGAAGTGTTGGCCAACATAGTAAGCATTATTTTATTAAGACGAGTTCATTACTAACTTTATTATTTTAGTCACAAATATAATTTGAAGTTTATTTAATATATTATAGGACAACGTATTGAAAGAGGTAGAAGAAGGGAAATTCACTCCCAGTGGTCGTAATGACGTTCTTGCTAGAGCGATCGGCCGACCCGAACATCCAGGTCGTTTGAGGGGCGTCCCGTTACAGGTTGGAGTAACGAAATATTATGGGACAACTGCCCCGATAAAGAAGAAAAGGAAGACTAAGTATGAGAAGGCTGACATGGTACCATTAATTCTATTATTTTCATTTAAGTTCAATTCACATGTTATTGTTGGGATAAAAATTGCTGAAACATTACATTCTTGGCACGCAGCTTCAGTTAATGGCATCCGTACTACTAAAGTTGAATGCTGGAGGCAAGCTTTCCGAAGAAGAAGTGAAGATGATGGAGGATGTCATTAACAAAGGGGGTAATAAGGTACAACAGATTGGTCAAGAGGCCGCTACTACCTTGGCAATACATGAGAAGGAAGTATCGGTCAACGAGATTGAAAGATCGGGTCCCTAATGCTTCAAGTCAGAACAACTAAAGCCGATCAGGTACCACCTAATACTTCCTTAATTTTCTTTTCTTTTTTTTTTTGGGTAAGATCAGGGGGTGTGTTCCCTGCCAGCTCTAATGTAACTTCTGACATCGTGCCATTGGTTAATTTTATTAGGTAAATAATGGGTCTGAAAAGGAGATGCAACTTGAGAAGACAGTGTGAAAACAAAGATAGATCCCCTTCAAGTCGGTTCCTGTTTTCAGTAAGGTATGCATACATGAAGTGTTTAATTAGTTAAATTTATATGAATTCTATTAAATTTTGGGATATAATAATGTATGTGTATATTCTTCAGGCCGTAAACAAGAGGGTAGTAGTTATTCTTGCTGACCCTAAATTCGAAAATCCAAATGTGCGTGTTGGCTGGGGTCTCGTTGAAATGCAAACCAAATCAGCAGCGGTAACTGTAGTAGTTCATGGCGAAAAACTTTTGCCGAATCATAGAAAAGTAGAGATAACCACAGTCTTTCCAGGCCATGAAAACTTTCAACTGCCTGTCCCAGTTCGTGACGACATTACCATTCTGGGAGATGCGGTTGGGAGTTTCATCCAATGGCCTGAAACTCACATCTACTTGGCTCGGTCGTCTCCGCCTCGGCAGCAAAGCAAAGTTGGGTTAGAAGAAATACCTTTATATATATGTTACATTTTTAATTGTTGAATATTTTTATATGTTAAATTTATATGTTATTTTTTTTTGTAGGGAACAAAAAATCCGGCTTTGGCGGATAAGCCTAATGTCCCGGGACTTGATGAGGTATTTAATTAACTTCTCCATTTTTATGAAAACCTCCCTTTAATTTTTTTTGTTTCTATATTTCTAAAAAGCATGGAAATTTTTTGTATGTAGGGAACAGAAAAGCCAGCTAAGGCGGATAAGCCTAAGTCCCCGGACATGCCAACTACCTCGTCCAGACAACTTGATGAGGTATTTAATTATTTCTCCATTTTTATGAAAACCTCCCTTTAATTTTTTTTGTTTCTGTAATTTCTAAAAAGCATGGAAATTTTTTGTATGTAGGGAACAAAAAAGTCGGCTAAGGCGGATAAGCCTAAGTCCCCGGACATGCCAACTACCTCGTCCAGACAACAACTTGATGAGGTATTTAATTAACTTCTCCATTTTTATGAAAACCTCCCTTTAATTTTTTTTGTTTCTGTATTTCTAAAAAGCATGGAAATTTTTTGTATGTAGGGAACAGAAAAGCCGGCTAAGGCGGATAAGCCTAAGTCCCCGGACATGCCAACTACCTCGTCCAGACAACAACTTGATGAGGTATTTAATTAACTTCTCCATTTTTTTAAAAACCTCCCTCCCTTATATTTTGTCTGTATTTCCAAAAAGCATGCATGGTAATTTTGTGTAGGGGACAAAAAAGACTGATACCCCTAAGTCCCCTGCTACTACTACCTCATCATTGAAAGAGCAGGTTGACGAGGTATTTAGTTAAGTACGCTTTTATTTTTATTACTCCAACTAGGATATGTTACCTTTGGATTTTTTATTATTTTAGTTATCTACATGTGTAGGCTGGTGGTAGTAGCACAAAATCAAAGAATCATTATTTCCCCGACCTGAAAGAAGTTAGGCATTTAAACGACACACAATATAGTGGGAAGGATTACATGCAAAAAGTAAGAACGACCACGATGAGGAAACTGCATGAGGAGGTTGGCCGTCGCATATAAACCAAGCAATTGATAATTATTCCGCTCGAGGAGGAAATTCTAGGGGTTGAGCGCGAAGCACTTATGTCATGGGATATGCTAGCCATTTGGGCTGGCCTAGACCTGATTGATGTCCAACACGTATTTGTTTGGATGAAGTAAGTTTCTTAATAAATAATTTCATATTCTAATATTCTGACTACTAGATAGTGTTTTAATTAAATACCGGAATAAATACCATAATAATGTAGGATATTGAAATTGAGAGTGATCCCCGAGAAGAACATTCCAGCTGATCAATACGGATTCCTGTGCCCATATGTTTTATCTTTATTTATTCCGCAATTCTCGTTCGAAGAACGGGTAGATTATATTGCTCAGCAATTGGCGACACCCAAGAAGCTGATTTTTGCCGTTTATAATGAAAAAGAGTAATAAACAAATTAATATTACGTTTCCCCCTACAGTTGCATTTTCATAACTAATATATGTACTTGTTAATAATGATGATGTCTCTTGATGTAGGACTCATTGGGTGCTAGCAGCCATCATGCCGACAAAGAAAAAAGTCTTTTGGTTGGACTCTATACATAATCCACCAAGCGAGACTTTTAAGCGCTTGATTAATAAGTAAGTTTATAATACTGATTTATTTATAATAACATTAAGTTTCAATTTTTATTTATAGCAAAAAGCTCATTTTTGCCCCTAAAAAAATGAGCGCCTGCCTCTTTTTTTTTTTTTTTTTTTTTTTTAAAAAAAAAAGGGACTTTGAGAAGAGAAGAGCTAACGAGCAGGATCAACCCATGAAAGATTCTGTTGATGGCCCTGATTTTATTACGATAACAGGGGTACGTGCTCAAATAAAATACATTAAGTGCAAAAATCTGTGTTTAATACTAATACAATAACTAAATTTCAAGATTCTGATGTGAGCCTTCTCTCGTCTGTTTGTTTTTATGTAATAATAGGCCCCTCGCTAGCCGGATAGCATACAATGTGGATACTACGTTTGCCGGTTCATGTTGGAGATTATTAGGCGAAGATATATCCTTATTCCAGAAAAGGTTAGTAATTTAATAATGTGTTTATTACTTTTTTTAAATTAGAGCTGATGTTGTATTGCTTGCTGCTATACCATGATGTTGCTATGAAGTATTTGATGTTGTTACAATAATGTCTTGTCTTTGTTTTTTCCGCAGTATGTAATCAACCCGTCACAAGAGATTCAGCAGTACTCAAGTGTAGATATAGACGAGGTAAGGGACATGTTGGGCAAATAAGTCTTAGAAAATAGAAATGCATGATACTCAGAGTTTAGATCAGCTTATTAATAAATTTTTTGTTGAAGTTAGGGAATGCTGATTAGTTCATGTAAATTTAACTCTTTGTAAGTATATATATATATATATATATATATATATATATATATATATATATATATATATATATATATATATATATATATATATATATATATAAAATATATCTTCTTCTTTGTTGTGGTTGAATTGAATCTATTGATTTCGATGAACTCAAATGTGATTTATCTTGGTCTTTGGTATATGGTGTCTGATATATGCGGGTTTTGAATGGCATCAAACAAATTTAATTTTTAAAAACATTAGGAGTTCGTAATAAAAACGGTTACTAAAAAAACCGTTGTGAAGACCTTTAACAACGGTTACTAAAATAAAACCCGTTGTGAATACCTTACACAAATACCGCGCATAATATTCAACAACAGGTTTTAAACGAAGAACCGTTGTTAAAAGTCTTCACAATTTTGGAGGGAAAGTTACAACAACGGGTTTTAAACTAAGAACCGTTGTTAATAAAAATTTAAACAACGGGTATGTAGCATATACCCGTTGTTACTACAAATTTCAATTTTGGAGGGAAAGTTACAACAACGATTATACATATGACAACCGTTGTTATATTATTCCCACCAAATTTTAGAAACACTTTCCACAACGGCTTACACGCAACAACAACAGATTTTAACCGTGGTTAATACTTTTGACAACGGTTTAGGTAAATAACCTAACCGTTGTAAATACCTTTTACAACGGCCGCTTTAACAACGTCCGCTTTTTGTTTTTACAACGGTTTTTACCCGTTGTTATAGCATGTATCTGTAGTAGTGGAAGTTCAAGAAGAATGGGAAAAAGAGTAAGTGGCAATCTCCCATGAACACTAAGGCTAGGACTTTTGAAGCTAGCACTTCCAAATCCAAGAAGGGTCCTCTTGATAAATGCCATTATTGTAATGGTGTTGGACATTGGAAGAGGAATTGTTCCAAGTATCTTGGTGACATCAAAGCTGGAAAGATCACTCCAGTAGGTAAATGACTATCCTTTCATTTATGTTTCTAATTTAACTATGATATTTTGATACAAGTTGTGATAATGTATCCCCTTTTTATTTTAAATAGGGCCTCCTCCAAGCAAAGACAAGGGAAAAGAGAAGCAAGCTTAAGAAATCATGAAGGAGCTAGGAGTAGCTACCAATGAAGCTTGGCTTTTATTATTGTCTTTATTTTAATGTTATGGATTTTATAACTATTTTGATTTCCGTGTTCGACATGGAAATGTGTGATCCTCTTAAAACAATGGTTGTATTTTGGATTTTGGTGGCTTGGCTTGCAACCCAAGTCACCCCTTTTATCGTATTTGTTTGTTCTAAAAATTCGTCTTTATATATGCTTCCACATAGAAACATATGAACATCTACTTAAAGTGAACCAATTGACAATTATAATGATAGGATTCATTATATGTCCACAAGCTTGAAACATGTGCATGATCAATTATAAAGTGATGTTGAGTTGATGAACTCTCCTAAAGGAATGTCAATTACCAAGAACACTCATCAAATCTAAAATCTATTAGTCAATCTATGAGATAGTCCTCCTTCTACTTCAAAATCATTGTTTATGTCTAATAAGCTATCTTTGAATATCTAGTATATTTATTCTAAAGATGCAGTGGGAGAAAAATGAAGACACAAAGAATACAAAGAATAATTTGTATGCTTGAGTAAATGAGATCTACGAAAGAAAGAATGATTTGTATACCAAAATAGAAAGTATACATGAATAGATGAGATCTACATGACAAAAGAGACCAAGTGAAGTAATCGAAAGAATATGTTCTTAAGATAAGTGAAGTAATCAAAAGAATATGTTCTTAAGATAACTACACGAGGAGACCAAAAGAGAGTTCTTGAAAGATAATGACTAAAGAAAAGTCTCAACAAGAGATTTTGCTAGTTTATGACCTAGATATAAATAGAGTTTCAATATTGATATTTACTTAAGAGCCTAAATGAAACAAAGTTGCATCCTTGAATATAAATGAGATTTATGATTAAAAATTGCAAAGAAAGATATACCGATATCTACAAGAGCTAAGTTAATTGTTAACCACGCTAGTGTCGTTACTTAACCTCATTATGAAAATGACATGGTTAAACCTCCTTCCGAAAAGGGTATTTTGAGAAGGACGTGTATTAAATGGGATTTCGCATTTAAGTAATGAAATTGCTACGTATCATTATAAAAATGAATGAGTTAGAGATTAAAATCTCTTTCCATAAGTTTAAGATTGAAACCTTTTTAAAATAGGTATTTTGAAAAGATATGTTGGAAACATGTATGGTTTTATCTTAATAACTTAGCAAAGCAAAATTGATTTCAAATCTTGAAATGTTTCGATTGAGTAGTCAAATACGAAACATGTGGAATTGAGTGGGAGTTTGAAATTATCATGTGAAGACATGAAATTTAGTGGGAGCAGTCATCTTGTAAAATTTATAACTCATTACTCATTGAGAATGACGAGCTGGTACTGTCTTTCACAAAGAAGTATTTGAGTTTTCAATTCTGGATGAAAATGGACTAAGATGAATCCAATCACAACATGGGATGTTGGATAGGTATTGAGATATGCACATCAAATCAACAAGAAATGTAGGTTGTTCATATCGATGAAAATGGAATTACCATAAGCAGTCACGGTCATTCATTGAACCTAAGAATGGTTGATTACATGATTAAAAATTACTAATGTTTCTGCCATTAGAATAATCATGCACATGTCCTATAATGAATCATACGCTTAAGAGCATGATGAATCATTGGTAAGCCATAAAAGAATCGTCATGAATTCTCGAGGAGAACTAATGAGCTATTCTAGTATTTGATAGAACACTCTGTTATGTGACAAGAATTTGCACATATTGAAGTTTCGAAAACGCGTAAGGATTTATGAAAATCCTAATTAAGCTAAAAGGAGAAATAAGAAGTTTGAAAAGATACTTGGTTATAGTAAGAAGTTACTCAAAACTAGTATTTTTAAATTTGCTAGGACTTATGAGAAGTGCTAGGCTAATCATCTTGACAATTGTTGCAAGATCCTACAAAACATATACCTGGTACATTATAAGTTGGAAGAACATTTGACTAGTGCAAGTTATGTCGTCCAACATAATTCGTTTGTTATGTGATAAACAACAAGGAAGTTCTCTCAAAATAAAGAACCTAAACCTAGTTTGGGAAACTAGATATGTACTTGGTGAGATTCATGCTATGTAAGACAAACATGAAAATAAAGATGCAATTCAAGAGTTTGAACACATGGACACATAGTGTGTTAAACTCATGTTGCAAATGACTAGGATTTACACATTTACAATATACATCACAAGGTAGTAATATGGCATTGACTACCCGAATGTGATGTCCACACTTGTCGTTTGAGTTATTATTAACTCACCTTATACTTTGTTACATCGAAACGGGTTGTAGAGACAATTGAACCCCGTTAAAGTGAACACGGATTAACATTGTATTCGTCCATAGTCACTTACATGAGGTGACGTCTCGAAGTGACTAGAGTATGATGCGATTGTGGCAAGTTCAAGTGCCATGGAGTCATGTGAGATGACTAGTCGATCACATAGGCGGACTGTTAGGAACACTTTGTCGGGCTAATGACCGCTTATAGAGTTTTGGCAAATTTATATAGCCTGGTCGTGGCGAGAGCTACTATAGTATTCTAATGAATCGATTCTTTTAACTAAATACTGTTCACCTATGGTGGCACAATTTTAGATTAACTTTGATTTATGTTACTGCGACCTTTGTAAATGGGGTCAAATGGGCATATTTTGGGTTATGATGGCTGTGGCTAGTCGAAGGGAATAGTACGATAGGAATTGTCCACGCCTTGTCAGGGTTAACACAATATCTCAGGGCCACTCGAGGAGTAATGAACTGGAAATGCGTGGCCACGCTCGGAAGGTATCTATGGTAGATAATACCGGTCAATCAGTTATTCTCCAGATCGAGGAAACCACTCTTGATATGATCACTTGCAAGTACGACCCAAAAGACACCTTACATTGAGTGAGAGATAGTAATAGGACAAGAGAATTGGTGACGCACACTTGTCGAGGACAAGTGGGAGATTGTTGGAATAAGTGTCCTCCGACAATAATGCGATCACAACTGTCGATCATAATGATCACATGTTTAAATCTCATATTTAAGAATACATGTGGGAAGTAATATTTTACAGTCAACTGGTCCACACATATCGGTAATGATTGGCTGACTAGAATTTGACATTACTGTCGTGCGACGGTGGTGATCAGTTGATCCCCTTAGGTCATACCTATAGGGAAATACTCTTAATTGATTATTTAATTAATCGTATGCGGATACGAGTTAATTAAATTGCTTAAAATTGACGGATGATTTTGTGAGTAAAATTAACGTGTCTCATTGTAATTCGATTAAATAAGATACGTACTAAGTAATTAAATTGTTTTATTACTTAGATAAAATTATTGTTTACGAAACAATTGAAATTAAATGAATAATTTATTATAAATACAAGACGTTGTAATTTATAATTTGATAAACCATTTTGATACAAGTAATCAAGAATTACTAGTTAAATTTTGTATGTGACATATTTTATTAATATGTTGATTTTTAATATGTTAAAAATACATTATAGTGTAACATGTAATGTAACATGTGACACATGACAAAATTGACAAATGACAATATAAAATGGACCTTCCATTTATGTTGTGTGTGCCGAAATGGAGAGAGTATTAGAGTTAAATTGTGTTGATTATTTTAAATAAGGGAAACACAATGATTGTACTCTAGTTGTAGCCATGCAACCCTATTACTTTTGAGAAGAGCAATTTTTCCATGCATTGGCCACAATACTTCCCCCAACCGGTTTTTAGCATGAAAAATGGCAAAAGTTTTTCATATAATTATTCACTACTTCATCATCTATTTTTCTAGTGTTAGAAAAATTAATCAACTCACTACTTTAGTGAAAAACTTTAGAGAAATAAAACTCACAAAATTCTTCTCTCTTGGCCGAAAATACAAGAGAACAAAATACCATTTTTGTGTCCAAATTTTAAGTAAGATTAGTATTATTACTAGTTCATAATAATATTAGTTATTAAGGGTGTTCCTTGGGTATAAACTTTTGGGAGAGATTCTAATTTGAATCTTAGTTCATCCATTGTCGGAAAGCTCAAGAACTAACAAGTAGAAGATTTGTTGGTGCCCAAAATCTGAAACACCAATGTAAGAAGTGACGATTTCTTCTCTACTTTGTTTTATGTTTGCATGTATAAGATCTTGTATTTATTTTATGACCAAATAAATTAATTCATATATAAATATGTATACTAATGAGATTAATGAATCCCAACAAGAAGATCGGTAAAACTCTTATCACTCCACCCATTTGACCCCTTCAAGTTATATAACTTTACCTCCGCGGACAATTTGGTGGAATGGCCTCTTTATCCCATGACATAGGCACGGTGGCAAGAATGTGATGCCTCCTATAATGTCTCAGGAGATGATGATCAAGATGGGTCGCAACCCATAGATAAGGGCCCTTTTGTCTAGTATCCGAATAGAAGTCTTGTTTTCCCGCAAATCTAGCCTCTAATTTTCTTGCCTGATGAAAACTATCATGGCAGCTGGCTTCGTCAAATGTGATAAAAGCGAAGCCTACAAAACCTTGCTTATTTCTAGAGGCAGGGTACAATTTTTTAACCGCAGTGAAACCGGAGTCATGAAGCATTTGCGTCAACCGCCCAAAATAAAGGTTTAAACCCTTTCCATTCACATCATAATGAACCGGGAGATTATGGAGAATGCAAGTAAAAGGCTGTGCATAAAGAGAATGTGATTGTAGCTCCGATATACCAGCCATATTTTATTTAGAGAGAAATTTAGAGAGGAGTAAATGTTTGATAATTTAGATTTTGACCTAAAACATTATGAAGACATATTTATAGAATTATTTTGGTCAAGCTGAATATTACTGGTCACATTGAATATTTATTAAAATTCTGATAAAGTTTTGCATACAGTGGTCAAACTGAGAAATCTAATCAAATAGTGACACCGGTTGAATTGAAAAACCGTTCTTTCATAATATAAAATGATAACGGTTACAAGAAACCCGTATCTATAACTTAACAACGGGTACCACAAACCGTTGCTGGTGTTAATTTAGTAACGGTTTTCAAAATGCAATTTTCTTAAACTGGTAACGGTTGTCTAACAACCGTTGATAAGAGTGATTTTATAACGATCTTTTGGAAACTTAAACGTTTTTGATAACGGTTTGTTAAGAAGCCGTTGTCACATTATAATAACAACGGGTTTCGAGGGAAACCGTTATTCTTATTAGCGCGCACTCGGTTTCTGCCAATATTTGGAAAACGATAATCTAAGTGTCGTTATTAAATGCATTAAACCGTTGTGATACGCTCGTTATTGATGGCCAGATTTGGCGTAGTGTTAAGTGTTTCTTTCTAAGAGGGATATTAGGTTTATCAAAATGTTCATACGTCTTAAGGTAAATGAGGATGAGTTAAAAAAGGACAAGTACATCTACGATCAATAGCGGAGTTAGATTCAAGAATAACGGGGTTCACAATTATGAAAATAAGAGTGAAAAAGGGCTTCGTAAAGGCTAAAACTCGGGTACTCGATCACTTTTAAAAGTGGACCAATTACAAGCATAATGTAATTAAGTTTAGTATAAACGGTGAGGCGAGAAGGAATTATATCTAAGTTGTTATAATTTAGTTCAGATCTTATAAGTTCAGTTATGAAAAGTTAAGCTCAGTTCATATCCACTTTTCTATAAGCTTAGCTCATATATGTCCAGTTCATTTTCTATAAGTTTAGTTTAGAAAAATTCAGCTCCTATAGGTTTAGTTCGGCTTTTATATATTTAGTTCAGAAAAGGTAAACCCCTATAAGTTCAGATCAGTTTAGTAAAATTAATCATAAGATATTACAAATTGGCCTAGGCATCGCCCGTGCACTAAATCTAGTAAATATATATTTGAAGCTTTTTTCAAGCGACGTGGTAGTCTCCAAATTTTTTAAAATACTCTGATTAATAAATAATGTTTTTAACATTTGTATTAGAATTAGAAAACTTTATTTTAACATAATTAATTTTCAATTTTCTACTAAAATTAGTAGAGTTTGGCTAAATAATTATTTGTTTTTACCATTTCTACTAGAATTAGTAAACTTATGTGATATTTCATTTAGGTTAGTTCCTTCAAATTACAGTCGTATTCTTTACTCTATTTGCTTATATTTTAGTAATTTTCTTTGATTACTAACTTTACTTCCTTCGTATATTATATTCAAAGCAAGTTAAGTGAGTTCACATGAAAGCTTGCAGAAATCATATACAGCTATAATTTTCATGGTATTTTGTTATATGGTATAAAATAATGAGGGTAACTGTTTTTTAAGAAAAATATAAAATAATTTCTCAATTAAACATTTCTTAGTATTGTCGATGTACATATCTCTATGCAGCCGCAATTTTGGCTTAGAATTGAAATTACTATCAATCTATTACACTACCTCCAGAGAAAGATAATTAGAATTATTATTTGAATAACTTGAATTAGACTCAAACTTTTATAATATAGAGAGTACAACATAATGTTAATGTTTTAACTGGTTTAAATTATATGATCATATTTATTTTCAATTATATTATCCTCCTAATTTGGTTAGAACTCCACCATTAAAACATAACATTAATATATATATCCAAATTTTGGCAATTTCTTTCTCCCAAATACACCTATAAGGCTACAAGGTCCCGACTTCTAATCTAAATAATCATCTAAGTATTGTGTTCAACTGGCTCTTTTTCAATAAATAAAATATAATCCCTTCTGTTTTTTTGTTTTTTGTTTTTTTTTTTGTTTTTCATTTCTTGGCTAGCAAATTATATACCAGGTAAAGCAATACGTGTCAATTTTTGAAATAGCAAATAATACAAAGAAAAAGTCTTTTCTTATCGGGTCAGGTACAATACCATTTGTGTATATATGACAAATATATTGTTTTTCCCTATGCATTGTTATATACACAATTGGTATGTACTTGACCCGTCTTAAGCTTAAGACCAAAACTGACGTCTTAAGGGGTTCTTACTGTTAGGCCAGAAAATTGGTTATAGGCAAGTCTGTGTCGGTGTTTTCTACTTCTTTTAGCCGGGACTCTGGGAGTATAATTATTAGAGTGATAGAAAGGGTTTTGAAAATATGGATGGTGCTCTTAGAATGATGGTTACACATGTCACAAGAAAGCGAAATAGACAAAACCCCAAGAAGAGAGGGTAACATTATGTGGAGTATACCCCCACCAATTCAAGTAAGCCACAATAAAAGAGAAATACGGTGTTGGATACTATTAGACTCTATAATTATTTAAGGTTGGGCGAAGACAAGAAGGTTAAGGTGATTTTGTTAGGTTTTGAAGGAGCACCGAGAGCTGATATCACAGTTAGAACGAAGTTTAAAGGAAAATGTGTAGCAAGAATATTTTGATAATGAAAAAAAGAGCATAAATAATAAAATCGTTGTCAGAAACGTTCCAAGTGCCATTGCCAATAACAAAGAACATCAAATGTATGATTCAGGTGGGGAGGGGAGGTGCAAAAAGAAGGGATCCAAGAGGCCTAAAGGTGTACGTCGTCTATGTTCGTCGTTTATCAGACTTTAGATACATAGATAAAAAGAGATGCACCAGTAATTAAAGAAGGCCAACCGCCAATTCAACCTGGATTACAAGTATTCCGCTCCATAGGTGTAAAAACGGTACACTTGAAAGTTAATCCTTCTAACCGCTGCCCTAAATGACACGGCCAACCCAAACAATACCTACTAAAAGATAAGTATCACAAAAGGCGGCGGCTACATACATTGATTTTGTGTCATGGTGAATCAAGAGGGGCCCAATAGATTTAGTTGACATGTGGTTGAGGGCGTTCTTCTAAGAATATTGGCATGAGACCAAGAAAAGTAATGACAACGCGTAGAGGAAAGCCATTACGGACCCAAACGTCTAACACTGAGTTGACCGAAGGCACATGGTTAAGGAGAAAAGATCATAGTAAATCAAGAGAGTTGGAGTGATTGAGGTTTTATAATCTAGGCTGGAGCTTAGCAAATTAAAGGAGTACGTAAAAGGTAAGTGAGAGGTAACAAGAACCCTATACATTGAAAAGCGAGGGACAATCCCACAGTATGTGAATGGTGCTCTTAAAATGATGTTGACACATGCCACAAGAAAGCGAAATAGGCAAACCCTGAGAGGAGAGGGTAACATTATGTGGGAGTATACCCAACCATGCAAGTGACGAGAAAAGAGAAATACAGTTCTGGGTACGAGCAGACTATAACCATTTAAAGTTGAGCCCAAAAAGAAGGGTGACGTGAGAGTAAGAGTATTGTTTAAAATAAGAGAGGCCTAAGGATAAACTTTAAAATGAGCAATAAGAGGTGATATAGCAGTAAGCGTTAAAAGGAAAATGAGAAATAGGAATATTTTGATGATGAAAAAAAGGGCACAAAATTAATTCATTGTCAGAAACGTTCCAAAAGTCATTAACAATAATTGAGTGCATCATATAAATGCGTGGTTGAAGTGAGGCGGAGGACATGTTGAAAAGAAGGGATCTAAGGCCTAAGGTTATATCGCATCTACATTGGTCATTTATCGTACTTTTGATACATAGATCAAGAGAGAGAAGGTGTGTACATATTGTATGTAATGCAATGTTATGTGAATTAAAATACAAATGAATTATCATTTTTATAAAAAAAAAAAAACTCTCAAAACTACCATCTAAAGGAAAAAAGTATGTCATCGAAGTGTCAATCAGTCTAGCTAATAAAATCAAAAATTGAAGCAATAATGATCGTTAATAAAATTATGTTAGCATAATTTTTTTTTTATAATCCTCTTTACACTATAAAGATTAAAACGTCCTTACACACTATACATTTATTCAATTATTTTAGAATCCGTGCAAAGCACGGGCAACACACTAGTATTAATTATTTATGGTGAAACTTGTATTTTCTCTTGAATTGGTATTGACGCAGAATTAGAAAGTCGGATTCTATTTATGTTTGCATATCAAATGTGTATTTAAGAATTAATTAGTCTTGTTATAGACGGGTATATCCGTCTATTGCTATAGAAAGGTCAAATACAATGAAAGTGGTGATATTTTTTTTTCTACCACCCCACTTGTTGTTTGTCCTATTAGGAAAGTGGTATTGTATTTGACCCGTCTTTTATTATAGACGGATAGTGTCCATTTATAATGAGAATTTATGTGTAAGAATTGACGACATGAAGTGAAACAAGTTTAGTTTAAGCAAATCTAAAATGACGAATTTATTATAGACATAGCTTATCTGCTTGTGTGACAATTTGTTGTTTGCTTTTCTAGTCATCAATTGATAATGTTTTTATTAAGAGGTTGACTATGTGTTTGTTAATTCCATCAGAGGGGTAAACTTCACTGCTTTGATAAATTCTCTTTACTTTGTTAGGGGTGTGTTTTTCGTTTATCAAAATTACGATACTTTTTGGTGTATCATGACTCATGACTATTTATATGTTACTCTGTAATTGTTTGAGGCCGACTTCGTAATTCAGTGCCTAACTTCTACTGCTACTTCGTTCCAATGTGTAAGTAAATTGAATACGATAGGTGTCTTACTTTTTATAAAGGTGTCTTCCATATTCTTTGGCCAAATTATGCACCATTTAAAAACTAAGTGTACCTATGTTGTTTTAAGTGCATTTAAAAGTGTTCAAAAGAGCGTTTTAAAATTACAAATTGTAAATAATTAAATTGTTTTATTAATATTTCTGTCAATATTTCTGTCTCCTTGTTATTATAAAGGCATTATTCATTTGACTATTACTATTATTTGTGATTATGACAAAATGGTTGATATTCCCTTTTTATTTTTCTATATGAGTGGGTACATAAAACTTATGGTGTCACTGGGTAATTTAATAGCTTATCAATTGTTAGCAACTGGATGAATGAATGTCTATTTAATAGTTTAGCTTAAATATAATGATATTTATTATGGCGTATATATATGAAATTTATCAGTTTTGTATTGGACCTAAGTACTATATATATGGTCAACAAGTTTTGAAAAGGACATATCATAAAATTTTGGGCCTGAAGTTCAATGTTTTAACGGTGTATAATAATTCTACACCGTATCATCAATACAATAGATTCATATTGTTTAAGTGTAAGTGGCCAGAAGTCCACCTGTAAATGCTAGTGTCAAAAGTTCAAAGCTTCAATTTTATGAACCGCATCTGAGTTTCAAATGGATAAAGAGGTCTTTATTTAGACAAATTTATTTTTGAATTGATTCTTATTCACTTGAAGTTGAACAATATAATGAAATCTGAAATTTGATTATTTATTTGGTGCGAATGAGACATTTCATAATGAATATGCCTGTAGCAGAGATCGAGAACATGACAAAATAATGTGAAGCCTAATAATGTGATCTTTGGTGAGCCAAGTAAAGAGGCCTTATTTGAGCCCAATGTATAGTGTGATCTTACTTGTGTCAAATTCATTTTTGAAAGAAAATATCTTATGTAAGTAGTTATCACACGAAAAGACATGTGAGACTCATATACGTTAAAAGTTCGACACTCAAGTTCATAGTATTAACAAATACTGAAATTATGACCAACAGTTCATAGTGTTTACAAATTATGAACCGATGACCCGAAGCTTATAACGTCTAAGGAAAAATATTGAAACTGTGACCAGAAGTTTATATTGTTTACATATACTAAATTATGACCTGAAGTTCATAATTTTTACTGATATTAAAATTGTGATCTGTATCAATAAAATTAATGAAAATGAAATTTATGGCTTGTAGTTCACAGTGTATATATTTTCACTTTTAGTGAATATTATTTTGAATATCAATATTAAAAATGAACTCGGGATTATACATTATTTGCAAAATATGAGATACTCTTACAAATTAAGAACCATATCAAATCCATTCAAAAACCATTTCCTGTAGCGAATGAGATACCATGTTTTGAGGATGCAATTATCTTTCATACGAATAATATAGTCCTATAGACACATTATCGTGTAAGTGCCTTAAAAAAGTATCCGTGAAATCTCGTTCCATATATGCTCAACAAAGTAATGAAATATTATAATAATGAGTCTCGTCCTATTGGTTAACAATCATTATTCCTTTTAGTAAATGTGACATGCATAACAATTTTGACAAATCAGCATTGTTCCTTGAAGTGAATATAAAAGCACATAATAGATTTGAAAATTACACCACCAGTAGTGGTTAAGTATGTGGATGTGGATATTTTCATTAGTTATGTCTTTATTTTAAAGCACTGATATTCCCACCAGAAGTGGACATTTACTTCACTCTTGAAATAAAATTGATAATGAGGTCAACTTATGATATATTATAAAGTAACTTGTTGGATAGTACAACTGCTTTGAAAGTTGTAATGTTGAATATTTTGTCACCCTGAAAGGATATCAATTAATATGTATTATCATGCTATACAACGTATTGAAACGATATGATACGAACGTGTATGTCATCATCTATATTTGATGATTATAATGGTTGATAGTATGCTAGAATTATATATCAAAAATACTTAAAGACTAATATAGTCATGTTACCCGAAGGAATCTTGATGAGTCTTGCCAACATATATGAGACACCTGTCGTGTCCTATGTCACATCATTTATCTGGCCGAATAGAAATTATTAATTTGATTTTATGTGATACGAATATCGCTAACTTGATGATTATCGTGAGAAATATAGCCAACTAAAATATGGCGTGTGATAAGTGAAGTTTTTTTTTTTTTGAAAAAGACGACCAATGCCTATGAAAGATTTTAATGGATTGTGGGAAAACTAAGAAAGATGACATGAAATGGTTAGATGTGACAATTGAAGCCATCCAGGTTTATATTATACCCGTTTTGATAAACCTGAAGTTTTCATATCGAAAAGATAAGTGCTAAATTCTCTTGCGTAGAAATTTTATTCAAGGCAAGACACTACACTCAGATTGAATATATGTGACATTGGAGATCTAAACACTACTCGGAGTTGAATAAAGAACTTAAATATTCATGTATGGATTGACACTATATTGAGTGGCTTATAGCTACATACTGAATTTCCTGAGTAGTTCCCGTGATTAAAAATCACATTTTGATTATTATATGAAATCGTCGATCTCCCGAGTTGGGCGTTGTGATTCACCACATTTAAAATCCAACTGCATTATATGTTACTCCTCGAAATATTTTTTTATTGTACATTATAGTTTTTACCACTTTAGGGGGAGAAAAGTGAGTTAAAAGCTGATAAAAACAAATATGGAATGATCCCATATTGAACCAGTAGTTCAAAGAATGTTATACATTAAATTCATGAATTTAATATAAAAAAAATGTTTTACCATATTAATACAAGTACACCCGAAGTGTAATATAATAAGAAAAGTTAAGATAGACGGTTCCAATGAATAAAATGAAATAACAAGATGAAGCAGTTGGTATGAATTTGCTATATTTGAAGTTCCCTGAAGAGACATGGATATATGAATGATTATAGATGGCCTAAATAAATATAATGGTACCACATACATATTCAGATTTCGATATCAGTGAACAGTATTGATATCATTAACATATGATAAAATTATATCGATATATTTATGGAACCAATATACATTTGCGCGCGATATTTTATTGACATTATTATGGGGATCTTATATGTAAGTCCATTTTGATTGTTGACACATAATCACTGATTATAAATGAGCTCATGGACCTGAAGTCTATCCATTGACATGAAGTCAATCCAAATAATGAATATTGGAAAAGAATAATGTGCAGTTGCATTTTTGAGTCATCATCTTCATGTGCATATATAAGTAGATTCATCATTTACATATTATTTTTGATTAATTATACTATTGCATTGTTTTGGAATATTTTATTAGAATTAATTATCGCATATTATATGCAAGCACATGATTAATTTGTTTTTTTAACGCCCCCTTCTGGCCCGGCCAAGGCAATGGGAGGATGTTACCATCTCGATTTCCCGAAGCGGTGAAATCAGAGTTGTAATTAAGAAACAATTTAAATAAATAACCATTTTAGTGATTACAAATGATAAACAAATGAATAATAAATGTGAAATAGACATTATACAACTTGTCTATCATCTAGCCTTCTATCTACGCTATTCGACTCCAATTCCGTTGGTCGTCCCGACTCCCGCGGGACCTCAAAAGAACCTGTACTTAATCTACTCCCGATATGATCGAAAATATCATATGGATTGACACAGGCCACCCCGAAAAGAGGTGACAATTACACAGACACACAACACGTCAGTCCCAATAATAATTATAAGATACAACATGATAATTAAATATGCAACATGCCAATGATATGAATGAGATACGATTAACAATCACAATTTCGGTACCGGGACACGCCCAAACATACTCATAACCACCAGTGCCAGGGACACGCCCACGACAGCGATCCTCACACAAAGGTACCGGGACATGCCCAGTCGTATCGGGTCCGGAAGCCAACCGAATCCCCTGCCAGACGTTGTGCCTCAACCACACGAGTCCCTTCGTACTCAAGTCATTAATGTGCACATCCCTTTTGGAGTGGAAGCTCCAAGAGGCGACTCAAACGTAAGACAGTCTCCCAACCCTCTTACGTCTCCTGAACAATAAGAATCACCACCGAAAATTACCAACCATCACATACATATATCACTAAATGCATCACAATATGCCAATATGCGCATTTCATAATGAATATGCGTAACTCTTACCAATTTTGCCTTTTTTCATATATCATGTGTAACACCCCCATACACCAAGCTGCCTTACCAAAACCACCTTAGCATATCAAGGTGCTACCATCTCAGTTGCCCGAGGTAAAGTATATCAAATAGACTATCAAAGAACATTTATTAAAATATATCATAACTGTTTAAATTAAGATACAACTCAAAGTTAAACAAAAACTGTTACAACTCCAAAATAACTAAAAGAACTAAGGTTTAACTGACAGCGGAAGCTAGCTAAATAAACAGTGATAACTCGACCCCATCCAAGACCCGCGATCTACATCCACAGCTATTACCTGCTAAACCAACTGCCCACCATCCCCGAATGGATCACCATAGTTTTAAAAACAGTAAACGGGGTCAGTCAACTGCATAACCAAGATAAGAAATCACAAACACAAACCAATAAACAAGCGAATCCAAACTGTAGTAACCATCCTCCAAACTCCAATAGTAACTAGTAACCAACTATACACCGAACTGTGTAGCCCTGCCAGGTTACCCATCGCAAGAGGTAACCCTTATTACCAGTGGGGGACCGCAGCCTTGCCCACCTAAGCCCCGCTCATCACAACGAGCGAACCCAGATCATTAATGTTCACATCTCCCTTGTGACGGGAGCCACAAGGGGCGAACTAGGGTTTGAAGACCATCTCCCGAAAATGGCTTCACCAAAAGTAACCAATAGCCAGAAATATCACAATCAACCACAATTACAATACCAATACCAATCAATCAATATAAATACCATCTTATAATCAATTATGCAATCAACTGAGTAGGGAAACCCTACCTTATCGACATCCGTTATACCGCAACCAATCATACAAATGCACAACGAGTAACACATCGTCACCAACGGAATTGACACGGAAACTGAGATACAAGGACTCACGATCGATCAACCCTTGCTTGGAAATGATGAAGATGATTATAGAATGTGTACGTCATTTAGGTTTAAAGTGAAAAAGTGATTTAGAAAACTGACGAAAGCCTTTTATACTCTCCAATCATTTTAATCAAAACCGCGGAAAAGTAACCAGACGGACCAGGTACTCGATCGAGTACCTAAAGTACTCGGCCGAGTACGACCTACTCGACCGAGTTCCTCAAAACTTGGCCGAGTGCACCCAAAATAGTAGCCTTCTTAAAAGCACTCGAGAACTTAGTCGACCGAGTAAGCTGAGACCAGAAAACAGTAGTATTACAGTCTTCCCTCCGTAAAACGAACTTTGTCCCCGAAGTTCACACCATACCCACATAGCATGCTCAAATACCACTCCACCAATCAACGCCACTCAACTCTAATTGTGAACCCTTGCAATAAAGCGTAAAATATAACTAATAAATTTAAGCGAAAATTATGAGATTTTGAAAACTTTTATTTAGGTTAAAGTTTAACACGCGGGATTCACTAAAACTCAACAGAAAGAACGTATGCGGAAACAAAGTTAAGGTTATACAAATGTGATAGTGTAGACACCTCAAAGTTGTCTACTAGCGTTACGGGTACCCAAATGAGGCTCAAATTTAATGACTAAATGAAAATTGACAATGTTATAATTAAAGGCTCTTTACGCTTATTTTCGAGAAACCTCTTAAAATTGCATAAAAATACCCCCAAACCTCCTATCCATTTGAGCCCATTTTAGCATATTACGGCACAACCGTTAAATAATGAATAAGAAACCACTTTCAGACTTATTTCTCACCTGGTACATTTCATTATCATATTTCATACCGTTTTAATATAATTCCATATCAGAACTTGTGACAATTTAATGTTAACCCAGTTAATAGTACTGGGCCATTAGCCCAAAGTGACACCAACGTATAAAATGGCCCAAAACCAATACAAAATGAAGACAGATTGGGTTCACTAATTATAATCACGTGGTTGAACCAACTAAATACTGATAAGTAAGAAAGCAAGGAGCTACGTAAAAAGTATCATCGTGTGGAAGTGGCCAGCTTGTGATATGCAAATAAAAGAATTAGTTATAGGAGATTAATGATCTAATTTGTGTGCACAATACTAATTTAAGTTGTGAAAGGAAACTTAGACATTGAAAGAGATCTGAAGAAATAACGCAAAAGCAACAAAGGAATTCGAGGACTATATGGATAGAAATTGAGGATGTCAGCTCGGTTACAAACTTATCTTTTCTGATCCCAAATCTGATTAAACTGAGACCCGGTGACACTATAAATAGCATATTCATCCCTACCAGATGGGGGGACGAATTACAAGAAATATACAACACCCCCAGATCCCATAAATTCTCTACTCTTATACACCGTCTCAAATATTCTATCCCAATTTCAAATCAAACCACTCACATTCAATAAATTGTCCCAGGTTAAAGTATAAGTGCATAAAGAAATGCTATTAATTAACGATGGTCGAAATTTATTAATAGTGAAACATCCAGGATAGGCCAAAGATGCAGAAGCGTCAAATAAATAAGTTTTTTTTCTTTACTCTTTCTTTTTCTTTTACTCTTTTATTGTCTTTTATTTATTTTCTCTACTTATTGTATAAACTAACCTATTAATTTGTCTTGTAAATAATTGTATAAAGTTTGCTACTAACTTTCTTTTCTCTGTCTAATTTCGTCAGTTTGATGGGCGATCCGGGTGCCTAACACCTTCCCTAATCGTACCTTTACCCCCGAATCCGCAATCTTTGGTTCAGGCCGGAGTGACGGATCAGTCCCCATTCCAGGGATCAAAAGGGGCCTTTTCCGTTAACTTTGTTTTTGTATGTTTTTTTTATAAAACCTACTGGCGACTACATATTATTTATACTATTTTCAAAAAAGAGATTTTTTCGGGGATCTCACAGTGGCGACTCCACTGGGGACTTAATAAGAGGGTAAGACTTGAAATTTGTTTGTAATATTATAAATTTTGACAAAAAATTAGTTTATACGTCTAATTTAACTCCATTGTAATTTGGTTTTGTTGATTAGCGTACGGCCTTGTGCATGAAACTAACCTGCTTGACCATGAATTGTGTGTTATTAGCTAGTAAATATGTTAATAGTGGAAGCGTGAATGTAATATTGTTGTTGTATTTCTCATTGATAATCGTCAAATATATAGTACATATCAGAGAGCATATCGCAAAGAATCAGGAACAAACTTTATTTGTTACCAAACCTATTG
This sequence comes from Silene latifolia, assembly GCF_048544455.1. Taxonomy (NCBI): domain Eukaryota; kingdom Viridiplantae; phylum Streptophyta; class Magnoliopsida; order Caryophyllales; family Caryophyllaceae; genus Silene; species Silene latifolia. Next base: position 371,952,727 of record NC_133538.1, read on the forward strand.
ACTAACAACTAGGAAAGTATAAAACTAATTGCTAGTAAATAAGAAAGAATCACTAATAATTAGGACGTATATTATGCTAGCATATATCACACAATATCCGTCTAATACCCCCCCTCAAACTGGAGCATGGAGGTCGAGAATGCCCAGTTTGCGAAGCAAGTAGTGGAATTGTCGAACACCCAATGGCATGGTAAAGATATCAGCGATTTGCTCGTTCGTGGAGACATGAGACGGGGTGACGAGGCCCTCCGTGATAGCATCCTGAATGAAATGACAATCAATCTCGATATGTTTTGTGCGCTCGTGAAACACAGGATTTTGAGCAAGGTGTATTGCGGATTGGTTATCGCAGAACAAACACATGGGAACTGTAAGTGGAACGTCCAAACTGGTGAGCAGCCCCTTGAGCCATTTCAACTCGCATACTAGAGCAGCCATGGAGCGATACTCAGCTTCAGATGACGATAAAGAGACCGTGTTTTGTTTCTTGGTTTTCCAAGACACGGGTGAGTTGCCAAGGAAGACAAACCAACCCGTGACGGAACGACGAGTTAAGAGACATGCACCATAATCGGAATCGCACCATCCAGAAACCGTAAGGGAGCTATTAGAATGAAGTAACACGCCTTGACCAGGACATCCTTTAAGGTAACGCATAACTCGCAACGCAGCCTCCATATGAGCTTCACGAGGATGTTGAAGGAATTGCGAAAGAATGTGAACAGAAAAAGATAAATCTGGCCGGTTCACTGCCAAGTAAACAAGTCGACCAATTAAACGTCGATAACGCTCGGGCTCGCTCAGGAAAGGGCTGGTTGAGACGCCAAGTTTGTGATCCGGGTTCATAGGAGTAGAAGCCGGTTTAGCACCCAGAAGACCCGATTCTGTAATAATGTCAAGAGTGTACTTGCGTTGATTAAGAAAAATACCTTCGGAATTTCGCGCGACCACCAGGCCGAGAAAGTACTTCAAGGGCCCCAAGTCTTTCATTTTAAAACAACGATGTAAATAGGCCTTAAACCGAGAGATGGCAGCGGAATTATTACCGGCAATAACAAGATCGTCCACGTAAATTAAAACATGTAATTGAACCAATTGATAAGAGTATGTAAACAATGAGTAATCGGAATAGAATTGATGAAATCCGTACTGTCGAAGAGCCCCAGCTAGCTTGGCGAACCAACAACGCGGAGCTTGACGGAGACCATATAGTGATTTTTTGAGCCGACATACCTTGCCATCATGACCACGACTGAAACCCGGTGGATGTTTCATATACACTTCCTCGGTTAAATCACCGTGTAAAAATGCGTTATGGACATCCATGTGGTGTAACTCCCAATTTTTAATAGCAGCCACGACGAGGAAGGTGCGGATAGTAACCATTATTACCACGGGTGCAAAGGTCTCACTGTAATCGAGTCCCTCGACCTGATGATTGCCAAAGACAACAAGTCGTGCTTTCAATCGTTCAATCGAACCGTCTGATTTATATTTGATCTTATAGACCCAGCGACAACCCAGGGCCTTCTTACCAGGAGGTAAGTCTGTTAAGTCCCAAGTACCGTTATCTTCGAGGGCATTAATTTCGTCTTGCATAGCTCGACACCACCCATCATCTTGGATCGCAATTTTAAATGAAGAAGGTTCGATACTGGTTGTTATGGCAGCTAAAAATGTCTATGACGAGATGAGAATTTATGACAATTGACATAATTAGCTAAAGTATATGGCGTATCTGAAGGAGATGAAGGAGATTCGGGTGAGTCGGGAGGAGATGGACTGTTAATGGAGTCAAGAATATAGCCTTGAAGCCGCGAATTGGGATATTTAAGACGATGTCCTCGACCAAGATCAGAGGCAGTAGACGAGGGAATGTCACTGGTATGAGCCCCTTTGACACTCGTGGGGCTGGGCTCCTCAACCGTCGAGGAGATGGGCTCGGCAGTGCTCGTGTTTATGGGCTCAGTGGTTGGTTCAATGGGCTCATCGACAGGGGGCTCGGTGGTCGGTTCAATAGGGTCGGGAGTGAGTGAACTTGGCTCCTCAGTAGGTGACATGGCTGGAGTTGCAATTCCCAAATCAGGAAAATGAAAGACATCCTCATAAAACACGACGTCACGTGAGACAATAATAGACTCGGATTCGATATCATACACTTTCCAGCCACGTTGATTGTACGGGTAGCCAAGAAAAAATGCACTTTCGGCTACGAGGCTCGAACTTGTCACCGTGAGGTTTTTGGTTATGGACAAAACAAATACAACCGAATACCCGTAAATGCTGATATGACGGAGGAAGGCCAAATAATATTTCATACGGAGTTTTATGATTAAGAATGGCGGTAGGTGTTCGATTAATTAAATAGGCAGCTGTAAGAACACATTCACCCCAAAACTTCTTCGGAAGATTTCCTTGAAATAATAAGGCCCGGGCAATATTGAGAATATGCCGATGTTTTTGTTCGACACGCCCATTTTGTTGAGGCGTGCCAACACAGGAGGTTTGAAATTGCACACCTTGTTGTGAAAAATAATCTGCCATATGGTTGAATTCCGTTCCATTATCGCTACGCACCACTTTAACCTGTTTCGAAAATTGTGTGCGTACCATAGATAAGAAATGCATGAACATACTAGTAACCTCCGTCTTAGCAAGCATTAAATAGACCCAAACAGAATGGGAACAATCATCGACAATAGTGAGAAAATACTTAGCACCACAAGTAGAGAGAGTACGATAAGGTCCCCAAAGATCACAATGTATTAAATGAAAAATGTCAGGTGCAATATTATCACTCAAAGGAAAACTAGCACGAGATTGTTTAGCGAGATGACATACGTCACACACCAAGTCTTTATTAACCAAAATAGGCTGAGCTAAAGGTAAATGTTTAACCACATGTGCCCCTGGATGACCGAGCCTACGATGCCATAAATCATACGACCCGAGTGTATTCACCGTGTTCACCGAAATCGAATCCAGAGACGACAGCAAAAACAGTCCATCCGAAGCTCACCTACTCCAATCATCTTCTTCAAGGAACGGTCCTGTATTAGACAATGATCTTTAGTGAATTGCAAAACATAATCATTGTCTTCCGTTAAATGAGAGACGGAAATTAAATTACAAGCTAAATGTGGAACGTAAAGAACTTGGTGCAAAGTAATATTGCTATCGAGGCAAACCGTTCCCATCTGGGATGCGTGGATTCGTTTCCCATTCGGCAACCCGACTACTCGGGGAGGAATCGCCATACTATCAGAGAATAAAGATAAATTTCCTGTAACATGGTTAGATGCACCAGTATCTATGATCCAAGAAACAGACATACCGGACAGACTGTCCGAGGAGATAGTATGGAGAGCATTAGCGTGAACCAAGCTGTCCCCATTGGACCCGGAACTCGAACCACGGCCTGCTCCTGTACTCGAACCCGCAGTAGTACCCGCACCCATTCCCATACTACGGCGTAATTCAGCTAAAGTCCGAGGACGACTCCCCCACCAATCCGGAAACTTATTAAGTTTAATGAAACAAGATTGTGAATCATGGCCATTTATTTGAGAGTGATTGCAAAATAATTTACGACGTTCAAACTTTTCTTTTTCACCGATAGCCTTCCAATCAGAAGGAGTATGTTGAACCCCAGGAACAGCATAGGCCACGACCCCGGTTACATCAGGAGGGGAGGAGTCAGTTTGAAGGAGTCGTTCTGCTTGAAGAACGGCGTGGTAACCACGATTAAGGGAAGGGAGCGGGTCTAATTGAAATTATTGGTTGCGAAGCGGTCCATACAAGCTACGGTCTAGTCCCATAAAAAACTGATGAAGGCGTTCATTGTCTAGTCTCTTAATAGCCTTAGCAGCGATATCACAGGTACATTTTCCGCATTCACAAGCAAACGGGGGTTCATGGACAGATAGGGCATCCCATAGAGATTTTAATTTTCCGTAATATTCAGTAACGAACATACCTTTCTTTTGACGACATTCACCAAGTTCGGTTTTTAAAGAGTGAATCGACGTACCATCGACGACGGCGAAGCGTTCTTCTAAATCAGCCCATATAGCTGCCGCATCTTCGACATAAGGTACACTCTCAAGGACAGATGGGTCGATGGTAGCCCACAGCCAAGAGACGATGGTGCAGTGAACCACCTCCCACTGGCCGAGCATAAATTCGTCCGTGGGTTTGTCAACAGACTTGTCACAAAAACCAAACTTTCGACGAGATTTCAGCGCCATCCGCATCGAACGGCTCCAGTCATCATAGTTATGATTGTTTAATAAGACGGTGGAAAGTTTAAGATTTGGGAGATCCCCGGAACCGAGATAAAACGGAGACAGAGGATCAATACGAGGGGTATTGGAATTCGTTTGAGAAGAGATTGCAACTTCGCCAACAGCCATGGCAAGAAGTTTAGGGTTAAGTTTGTATTATGATATTAAAAAAAATTGGCTCGATGATACCATGTTAATAGAGGAAGCGTGAGGCAGAGAAAGAGAGAACGTAATATTGTTGTTGTATTTCTCATTGATAATCGTCAAATATATAGTACATATCAGAGAGCATATCGCAAAGAATCAGGAACAAACTTTATTTGTTACCAAACCTATTGACTAACAACTAGGAAAGTATAAAACTAATTGATAGTAAATAGGAAAGAATCACTAATAATTAGGACGTATATTGTGCTAGCATATATCACACAATATCCGTCTAATAAAATATGTTTTGGCTTTTGCATCCATTATACAATATGCATAGAATTTCGTAAAGTCAATGATAAATAATTTTAGTATATGCTAATTCACGATATTGTTTATACCAGTGTTGCTTTTTCATTCATATTGTTATTTATATTGTATATAATAAAGTGATTTTTTATTTTTTTTATTTTCTATTCTTTATATTGTATATGACAAAAAAGGCATAGGCTCTCCGTAAGCCAATATTATGTCATTTAAGCTACCCTAATTCACCCTCGGTAAGTACGCTGTATACTTAGAAAGTTCATTCGACCGACTAGGCCTTACACGTATTTTCCACCTCATGACGTCGCGTTTTGACAACTCGTGTGGTCCATATGACCGGGGGAGCACAAAAGCGAGAGATACCCTCGGGTATTTTGATGTTGTGAGTACCCAATTACCAACCATAAACCTAAACATAGATCCCGTAGAACCTTTTTTAGGTCATATTTTCATGTATGTATTGTTTGTTAATGCCTTTGTCATGATCTTCCTACGTAATAGTTACTAATTAACCAAATGGAGAACATAGCACAATTGGGAGCTTACTTATAATAAGCTTAAGCATTAATAGCATGCATGTAACATCCGTAGGCACGGGTAAATTCTATCTTTGCACATGTAAGGTCTTAGGGCTTACGACTATTTAGCACTAGTTGCCACTTGTATTTCCCTTGTGAGTTTCCCCTGCATACATAGCCACGTATAACATACAATCGAGATTAACACGTTCTGGATATGTAAAAAGAAAATACGGAGCAATCGTTATGCCTCACAATCTCACATGGGTAATACATTAAGTAAGTATATACATGCATACCTTCATCCCGATTAGTCGTCATCAGTATAGCATTGATCATTCTACATATCACATATCATTTTTTTTTTCAAATTCTCTTTTTCTTCTTTCTCTTATTAAATGGGGTCTTATTTTAATTTTCGATTTTTTTTCTTTATTTAAGAAAAAAACAACTTTTCTCTTTCTTTCGATTCTTAAAAAAAAAAAAACAATAAAAATTAATTATTTCTTTGAGATTTTTCCATTTTCCAGCTTGATAACTCATTTGTGATCCAATGTAGAAATTCCTACGAGTCTTAGTACACATCGAGTCCTTCCATCAGTTTGTAAACAACTCTCCCAGATCTCTCCTTATAAAATCGTGTCAACCGGTTTGAAAGGAAACGTCCCAAATTACGAATATGGTGTAGCCTTGTCAAAAGAATATTATACGCCTATGAGCCGTGTACAAGTTTAACATCGTGACTCACATCAATTAAAAAATTGACTTAGAAAAAAAAAACAAGCCCTAGTAACTCACGCCTGACGAGAACAGAGAGTTGTTATAAGAGGAATGATTATTCTACCTCCTTTTTGTCCTAAGACGTAAAATGTTTCAAGTGCTACTAACTAATGCCAAAAATTAGACTATACTCACTCAATTGTCTCTACCCAACTTCAGTTGACACAAGATGCAAGTTAAGAATTTATAAGTTGGTCGTCAATTTCACTCTAATTATTGGCAGATATAAATAATACATTTGATAGTAATTAGGACCACTCTAGTCCTTTTTAAGTTAAATAAATAAATAAGAGAGCATATGTCATCTTTATTAGTAACGTGTTCTACTTTTTACCCTTAACTAGTAGAATAGACTTGAAATACTTTTGGGCGTATCTCTTTAGTGTAGATCAATCGACCTCTTAGAATCAGCCTGAACGAGGGCGTGCATTTGACCACCTTTCCATCTCCTGTGGTGTGATAATTCCTTGATCGTCGTGTCTCTAGGTGATCTCTAGGTTTGGAGACTACATCTTTCTACCCGATTCGTCAAATGACTACCAATCTAAATGAGCACAACTCTCTGTCTACCAGATTCGTCAATTTTCCCAAATGAGCACAAATTGCTTTCAACCAGATTCATAACTTTTCATATCTCAAATGACTACTAGAAGAGCACAAACTCATACGATTGACCATTTTAGAAAATATTATCATCCATTCCCATTGGTGCTAGAAAATTAGCTCAAAAATATTCAAACCGGATTTCTAGAACACCCGTGCCCAAACTTACCAAATAAGACACGGGAGCGCGCACTCCGTGCTGATTTATAGGTGACCACTAGTCCCTTCGAATGAATTAAAGATGTGAGTCCAAGTACCTATACAAGCTCAAAAATACTCACTACCATAGACTCTCATAAGTTAACAAAAATTCAAGTCAAAGTTGCAATCAACTCCAGCGACAAAATTCTCGAAAAGTCAAAGAAAAAAAATATGATCTCTAATAGATACAACTCCAGTGACCAAAGTCTCAAAAAGTCAAAGACAAAAAAAACTATGATCTCAAATGGATGCAACTCCAATGTCAAAAGTCTCAGAAATTCACAAGACAAAAAAATTCCAGTAAAAAAAAGGGCAAAGAATTCCAGTCATAAGTTACAATTCAAATTCTAAAATAGTCATTTTCCTTTTCTCAGACGAGTCGATCCACAGTTACATTGTCTCCATTCTTCTTGGAACAATCCTTTCATTCACTTAGGTGAGTGAGAGAGGCACACAGATCTCCAGTGTCTTCTAACGCCATAGAACCTTCTACTCCATTCCATTTATCACCCTCGTTCAGCATCTAAGACTTCGGGGGGATGTACACTAACTTTATACGGTCACAAAAATATTTTGTTTCTATGGTATTAGTTTTGCTTAATTAGTAGAGCTTATTACTTTAAAGAGGGCAGTACTCGTCAAAGTATAACTCAAATTAACAGGTCAAATAAAAATGATAAATATTCTCCACATCAGAGAATTTGTTTAGAGTTACTTCTAGAGTAATAGTGTCCAGTGTTTCTATTTGGATCGCATTTGGCTCTGACCCCATCTTTTTCAAAATCTTTTCAAAAAAGAATCTCAATTCAAATATTTTCAAAAAAAAATTCCAGTTTTTGCATTCATCATACCTGCATCATATCTAGGACATGCATTTGCATTTTATGTGTCATATATTTGTCACTAACTGCTCCAGTCGACTACTTTGTCATTCATCTTCCAAATTCATCCAAAGTGGGGGCTTCTCATAAAGTCTCATTTTTCTCATAATAAAATTTTGCCAGTTTCAAAATCAATCAATTCTCCAGCTCTTTTCGTGAAATAAAATTTTACGATCCTCAAATCAGTTTTTTTTTCAAAATAAAATTTTGAAATTCTTTGGTCGGCAGGCCCTGACATGCATTTTGAGTTTTTAAAATAAAATTTTCTTAACTTATCCTTTTTGCGAAATAAAATTTTGCCATTTTCAAATCCTTGGTCGGCAGGCCCTGACATGCATTTGAGTTCTTAAAATATAATTTTCTGAACTTGCCGTTTTTGCGAAATAAAATTTTGCAATTTCTAAATCAATCGGTCGGCGGGCCTTGACACGCATCTAAGTTTGTAAAATAAAATTTTACGATCTTATCTATCCTTTTTCAAAATAAAATTTTGCAAATTTCAAATCCTTTGGTCGGCAGGCCCTGACATGCATTTTAAGTTCTTAAAATAAAATTTTCTGAACTTGCCCTTTTTGCGAAATAAAATTTTGCAATTTTCAAACTTATCGGTCGGCGGGCCCTGACACGCATCTAAGTTTGTAAAATAAAATTTTACGATCTTATCTATCATTTTTTCAAAATAAAATTTTGAATTCCTTGGTCGGCAGGCCCTGACATGCATCTGAGTTCTTAAAATAAAATTTTCTGAACTTGCTTTTTTGCGAAATAAAATTTTGCAAATCCTAGTTTGTAAAATCAAATTTTACATTCTAATCCCTTTTCAAAATAAAATTTTTAAATCCTCGGTCGGCGGGCCATGACACGCAATCGAGCTTGTGAAATCAAATTTTGCAGGTTCACTCTTAAGAGAAACAAAGTTTTGCTTAACCAGATTCCAAACCAGCGAAATAAAGTTTTGCTTTTCCAGATCCGGACCAACTAAACAAAGTTTAGCTATACCAAATTCCAGACCACCAGCAAAACAAAGTTTGCTTTACCAGATTCCAGACCGGCAAAACAAAGTTTTGCCATGCGAGTTTTCAGAATGGTGAAACAAAGTTTTACCAGCTCCATTCCAGATTCACAAAACAAAGTTTTGTCATACGATTCGATCCAAATTAACAAAGTTTAGCTATATCGATTCTGCATCAATGAAACAAAGTTTCACTATGCCAGTTTCAGACCAACGAAACAAAGTTTCATTACACCAGTTCCAGCTTCATTCCGGATTAGTAAAATAAAGTTTTGCTAAGCCAACTCCAGTTTCCAGCTACTCCAGACAGGTAATATAAGAGGCCCAAGTACGTTTCTTATCCTTTATCTGTCCCGACCGGACTACTTTGACCTTCGTCTTACTCAGACTCGGTCAAAGTGGGGGCTTCTGTAGACACCTCAAAGTTGTCTACTAGCCTTACAGGTACCCGATGATGAGGCTCAAATTTAATGACTAAATGAAAATTGACAATGTTATAATTAAAGGCTCTTTACGCTTATTTTCGAGAAACCGCTTAAAATGTCATAAAAATACCCCTAAACCTCCTATCCATTTGAGCCCATTTTAGCATATTACGGCACAAAACCGTTAAATAATGAATAAGAAACCACTTTCAGTCTTATTCCTCACCTGGTACATTTCATTATCATATTTAATACCGTTTTAATATAGTTCCATATCAGAAAATTTAAAGTTAACCCAGTTAATAGTACTGGGCCATTAGCCCAAAGTGACACCAACGTATAAAATGGCCCAAAACCAATACAAAATGAAGACGGATTGGGTTCACTAATTATAATCATGTGGTTGAACCAACTAAATACTGATAAGCAAGAAAGCAAGGAGCTACGTAAAAAGTATCACCGTGTGGAAGTGGCCAGCTTGTGATAGGCAAATAAAAGAATTAGTTATAGGAGATTAATGATCTAATTTGTGTGCACAATACTAATTTAAGTTGTGATAGGAAACTTAGACATTGAAAGAGATCTGAAGAAATAACGCAAAAGCAACAAAGGAATTCGAGGACTATACGGATAGAAATTGAGGATGTCAGCTCGGTTACAAACTTATCTTTTCTGACCCCAAATCTGATTAAACTGAGACCCGGTGACACTATAAATAGCATATTCATCCATACCAGATGGGGGGACGAATTACAAGAAATATACAACACCCCCAGATCCCATAAATTCTCTACTCTTATACACCGTCTCAAATATTCTATCCCAATTTCAAATCAAACCACTCACATTCAATAAAATGTCCCAGTTCCGTATAAGTGCATAAGAGCCATTAATTAACGACAAAGTCGAAATTCATTAATAGTCAAACATCCAGATAGGCCTCGAGGATAAGATTTACATCAAATAAGTTTTTTCTTTACTCTTTCTTTTTCTTTAATTCATTTATTGTCTTTTATTTATTTTCTCTACTTATTGTATAAACTAACCTATTAATTTGTCTTGTAAATAATTGTATAAAGTTTGCTACTAACTCTCTTTTCTCTGTCTAATTTCGTCAAATATATAATATTACAAATAAATAGTAGAGGCCGTCAGTTTGATGGGCGATCCGGGTGCCTAACACCTTCCCTGATCGTACCTTTACCCCCGAATCCGCCATCTTTGGTTCAGGCCGGAGTGACGGATCAGTCCCCATTCCAGGGATCAAAAGGGGCCTTTTCCGTTAACTTTGTTTTTGTATGTTTTTTTATAAAACCTACTGGCGACTCCATATTATTTATACTATTTCAAAAAAAGAGATTTTTTTCAGGGATCTCACAGATAGTCAAAGGTGAGGGAAAGTATATCCCTCGAATGACAAAACGATAAAAGGTGAGTCTAAGCAATCCTAATAAACCGACTACTAGTCCAAGGTGCTCGCTAGCTCACACGTCTAAACCCCACAATTACATCTTCACAAACCTGTCATTCATGTAAACATGAAAGCCACAGTCAGTGGGGGAGTAACACAAGGTTCTCCCAGCCACAAAATGTCAAAAAGAACATAACAAAGAACTCAATTAAGTAGATTATGTAAGATATTCACAAAAGACATGAACATCAAGTTTATATTTGAACATGGCAATTATATGAGATGTAACGAGATAGATCAACATTAGCATAATAGAGACATAACTATTCATGTGAAATGATTGAATAATATGAAAGACAAGAATACGGTCATTTATACAAAGGCACGCATTTCAAGGAAATATGACATAGATATGAGATTTAGAATCCGAATCATATGAAGTAGATAAATAAAGGATCAATCAATATAAAAAATATAAAATATATGAATGGAAACCATAGCCATTACTTTGAAAAACTCTTAACAAACATTGCACAGGACGTGGTTACTAATGTCACATTCATATTTATGGCTTACATCTCATCATAAGAACGGATGGGAACAGCAATCCCGGCGATCGTATCATAACTAGAAGTCTTGCATCTCACCTCTAGTATCCGATAGGACCAAGACTCTCACAATCAACCATATAAGACGTAAACTCTCGTGTAGAAAGACATATGAAAATGACCTTAGCCAAGCAAGACATTTACTACTCTTATACTATAATTTTCCTCGGGTAGGACTACGATAATAATACGGTCCTAGTCTAAACCTGACCAGACTCTTGGAATGTACATATCCGATTCGACAAGCGGCAGAATCAGCCCGCATCCAAGACTCGATGACAAAATGAAAATCGAGTACCCCAATCGCCAGATCAGCACGAAAGTGGCGGAAAGACTAAGATAAAACTCACTTGCCAGATCAGCACAAGTGGCCAAACCCGTAATTGCCAAAATTAGCACAACTAGGGCATAAATATAAGTCAAGAAAGGAGGCATAGCATTATGGCATTTTCATAAGAATATGACTCATTTCAATTAATCATGTGAAATAAATCACTCGGATTTGAAATATGATAAATAAATGAGAATAAATGAATTAAAGCTCATATTATAGATAAATGAAGATATTTCATATAATTATGACATGAATAAACAATAAGTTCCACATTTATGATTCATGTGAGAAATATATAAATAAACGGCAAATAATGAATTTAAGATACATAAAACATGTGAGGGAAATTCAAATTAATTAAACCCGAACAAAATATATCACGGATAAAAATTAACCCAACCGGGGCCATAGCCTAGCCATGACCGGCACCTGCCCAGCCACAGCCTGGCCGCACACCCGACATGGCTTAGCAATGGCCTGCAAGGCCTGTCCGCTACACAGACCAGTGCACGGCAGCAACAGTGCTAACCAAACAGAAAAAATACGCAGCACGCACACATCCAGCAGTACAAACCCAGTAATTCCCCCTCTGTCCAGCCGCCTTAAGACGATTTTCTAGGCCAAACCAAGATGTATTTCACCCGTACAAAAGACCCAATCCAAACATGTACATATACTTGAGACATAAGCACGAAAATTGGTTCAATTTAGCATAAAGAAACCCGTCAAAACAGCTGTGGACATGGGCCACCCGTGCCGCGCGCACCAGCGCGTTGGTTTCGAGGCGGCGGCACTTCTGATGTGACTCATATTGGAGCATATTTAGTCCCCGAATTAACCTCGTTCCCATGATTTATAGCACATAATTGGGTCATTTACCATCTTTAGTTTCCCATTTTGCATATTCTTTGAGGTTTTATCTCCTTGGTAGGAAACGATTGCTAACCTTGCATTTACGAGGCGAAATGGAGCTAAATGGATTGCATCTAATGACCAAGCATCAAAGAGAAGACCAACACTAGAGGCCTAAGTAGATAATAAAGTGAAATGGGAAATGACGAAAGGATCCTTGCATCCCCAACACGATCCTTGCGGATTGTTGAGGAGCAAAAGAAGAGAAGCTCTCTGCCCAGGAAACCGAGCGGATCGTGCACGATCCGAGCGTCCTAGAACACCAGGGTCCGAGCGTCTTGTTCCCAGGACGAGAGGCTTGCAGCGCCAGAACCCGAGCGTCTTACCAGGATCCAAGCGGATCACAAGGCAGAATAGCCCGTGCCATACCAAAGGACGAGCGGACCGAGGCAGGACTAGCAAGGAGGATCCGCTCATTTCCCTCGGGAGTAGAATTTTCTCAACTTTTCTTAGGTCATAATAGTCATTTAAGCCCTTAGTAACCCTAATCCTTGTACCTAATCTTTTATTATAAATACCCCTTTGTACTACCTAGATTATCATCATCCCTTAATCAATTCTTATGCTCTCTTCATCAATTCTTAATCATCTGAATTTAGTTGTAATACAATTTCTCAACATTAATCATATCTTAATCTTTTCTTAATTTCTCTATTGTTCTTCCTTTATTTTGGGTAATTAGAAGATTATTTGGGTCTATTTGGAGGATTGACAACCTTCCATCAATCATCAAGTACTTCTATTATTCTTTGCTTTATTATTTGGAATCATCTTTATAGGTATAATTCCTCTTTACCCTTGTTTAATTATTTTTACACTTTTATTTATTCATCATGTTTTGCTTTGTTAGTATGATTGACAACCTTATTAGCATGTTAAACTTGATCATGAGTGAGTAGTTTCCTTAGCTAGGGTTAATGGGGAATTAGGGGAAACAAACATGGGGATTGATCTATGCTTAATATAATATGTTTTCATAATTAAATTGCTTGCTTGTTGTGATTTCAACTTATGCGCATGTTATGTTTGATGAAATGCAAGTCTATGAATCCTTGCATTGTTTGATTCATCACCTATCTCTTCAATGAGGCTTGTAAGCTTATACACCAACTCGAGCCTCATTAGACCATGCATATAGTTGGATAGGAAGGATTAAGTCGACTTGTAGGTGTTGTACAATCTAATCGATTCGGCTCCGGGACCTAAACTTTCTTAGGGATTGTAAGATATACACTAACTCGATCCCATCACAACAATAAGTGCTTGCTATATAATTGAGAACATGTTTGTATGATTAACTCCCATGAATCTCCTATAAACCCATGACACCCTAGTGTCTTTAATCAATTGTTTATATCCCCTTGATTGCTTTACTTTGTTTTTATTCATCTTGTTGATTAGTTTAGTTTATCTCCTATCTCAACCCAAATTGTGACACCCTTAGACATAGCTACTTGCAATTGAAAATCCTACATCAATACCCGTCCCTTGGGATCCGACCTTTACTTGCCTCTTTACTAAGAGTAGTTTGTGAAGTTATAAATATTGTTTTGGTTGGTAGCTTTTGACGACGAGTTTTAACCGGACCAAAAATGGCGCCGCTGCCGGGGACGGTGTTAACTTGATTTGATTTTCGTTAATTGTTTTTAGTTGTGTCTTTCTTTACCTTGAGAGAGAGCACTTCCTCAAGGTACTTCTCACCTTTTTCTCTTAGTGTACTTTACAAGATGGATATTATAGATTGTTGTGTAGAGGACCATATGAGTACTATTCCCATCATAGACCCTTTGCAAGCATTCGAAGCCAGAAGCAAGTGAGGCCAAAAACAAGCATTGGGAATTGGAAGTAGACCTCCTAGAAGCCACTCTAGCCAACAAAGAGCTCACCTATGAGCAATCCATGTTGATAAATAACATTATCGAGGAAGCATCACAATACACTAAAGAAGAACAAGTAACCAATGATCATATCATATAAGCCGATCAAAGAGCTAGACGAATATGTCATGGAATTTGAGTATGAGGAGCTTGAGGAACAAGTCGAATTTGCCATGAGAATGGAGTGTATAATGGAGATGGAGCATGTCCTTAATGAACCTTCAATGGTAGAAAGTGAGGTACAAACTCTAACTCTAAAACCCCTTCCCCCAAATTTGAAGTATGCTTATCTTGATGAATCTAAAACCAAACCCGTGATTGTTAATGAAAAACTTGATGAGAATCAATTGGAAAGTTTGCTTGATATGTTAAAAGAACATGAAAAGGCTATAGGTTATAGTCTAGATGACCTTAAGGGGATAAACCCCAATTTTTACATGCATAGAATTCATCTAGAAGAAAACCATATGCCTACCATCCAAGCCCAAATGAGACTAACCCCCCATATGCAAGAAGTTGTAAAAGCGGAGGTTATGAAACTACTTGATGCGGGAATCATATATCCTATATCAGATTCTTTGTGGGTTAGCCCCGTTTAAGTGGTACCCAAGAAAGGAGGTACCACGGTGGTGACAAATGATAAGAACAAGCTAATACCCACAAGGAAGGTCACCGGTTGGCGTATGTGTATTGACTATCGTAAATTGAATTCCGCCACAAGAAAGGATCATTTCCCCTACCATTCATTGACCAAATGCTTGAGAGGTTAGCCTCTAACAAATTCTTTTGCTACCTTGACGGGTACTCGGGATTCTTCCGAATCCCGATATACCCGGATGGCCAACACATGAGTACTTTCACATGTCCCTACGGTACCTTTGCGTATAGGAGAATGCCTTTCGGACTATGTAATGCCCCCCCATACTTTCCAAAGATGCATGATGAGTGTCTTCTCCGATTATCTTGAAACCATAATGGAAGTTTTTATGGATGATTTTAGCGTTTATGGAAGAGATTTTGACTCTTGCTTGCATAACCTTTCTCTTGTATTGCAAAAATGTGAAGATGTTAGCCTTGTCTTGAATTGGGAAAAGTGTCAATTTATGGTCAATGAATTTATTGTTTTGGGTCATTCAATCTCGGAAAAGGGCATCGAAGTTGATAAAGGCAAAGTTGAGGTGATAGAGAAACTCCCACCTCTCGTGAATGTTAGAGGAGTGAGGAGGTTTCTCGGTCACGCGGGTTTCTATCGCCGTTTCATAAAAGATTTCTCAAAAATCGCGAAACTCCTCACTTAACTTTTGCTTAAAGATGCCCAATTCCAATTCACTAATGAGTTTGTTGAAGCCTTTGATAGAATCAAGGAAGCATTAATCTCGGCACGGATCATCCAACCACCAAATTGGGAACTACCATTTGAGATCATGTGCGATGCAAGTAACTACGCCGTTGGAGCGGTTCTTGGCCAATGGGTAGGAAAAGCCTTTCATGCTATCTATTACATAAGCCAGACTCTTGATGCCACCCAAGTGAACTATGACACTACCGAGAAGGAACTCCTTGCCATTATCTATGCACTAGACAAGTTCCGTTCCTACTTCCTTGGATCAAAAGTGATTGTTTTCTCGGATCATCGTGCTCTTAGACATCTCTTGATAAATAAAGAAGCGAAACCAAGATTATTGAGATGGATTTTGCTACTCCAAGAATTTTATTTAGAGATAAGAGATAAGAAAGGAGCCGAGAATGTGGTAGCGGATCACTTGTCAAGAATTCGATTCCACAATGATGAGGGAGAGACACCGATCAATGACTCTTTCCCCGATGATATCTTGATGGCTATCCTTTCACAACGTGAGAGGTCCACCACACCGTGGTTTGAAGACTATGCTAATTACATCGTTGGAGGAGTTCTTCCTCCAAACTTGAACTATAATCAAATAAAGAGTTATTGTTTGAAGTGAAGAGATATTTTTGGGATGATCCAAATCTTTACAAGGAATGTAGTTATGGACTTTACCAAAGATGCCCCAATGGGAAGTTCAAGGTGTTATAGAAGGATGCAATTCATCACCTTATGGAGGACACCATGGAGCACGAAGAACAATTGTTAAATTACTTCAATCGGGTTTCTTTTGGCCTGCCATGTTTGAATATGCTAGAGAATTTATTCTCCATTGTGATCCTTGCCAAAGAACCGGGAACATTTCATGGAGAAATGAGATGCCACAACGAGGAATATTGGAGGGAGAAATTTTCGATGTATTAGAAATTGACTTCCAAGGACCATTTGTATCATCTCAAGGAAACAAGTACATTCTTGTAGCCGTCGATTATGTATCAAAGTGGGTAGAAGCAATTGCTACCCCAACCGATGATGCCAAAACGGTTACTAAGATTCTCAAGAAAGTAATCTTCCCAAGATTCGGAGTCCCTAGAGCAATCATTAGTGATGGAGGGACAGACTTCCATGAAAAGAAGCTCACCTCTCTTTTGACAAAATATGGTGTTTAACATAGAACCGGCTTGGGATACCATCCTCAAACAAGCGGTCAAGTTGAAATTTCCAATAGAGAGATCAAATAAATTCTTGAGAAGGTTGTTAACAAGACTCATAAGGATTGGAATATGAAGCTTGATGACACTCTTTGGGCTTATAGGACGGCCTATAAGACTCCCATATGAGCCTCCCCTTACAAGCTAGTCTATGGAAAGGCATGTCATTTGCCAATCGAATTGGAGTACAAAGCTTTTTGGGCAATTAAAGCTCTCAACCTTGACCTCAAGTTAAGTGTTCAAAAGAGGATAATGCAAATTCAAGAGTTGGAGGAATTCCGACTACAATCCTACGAAAATACGAAGATCTAGAAGGAGAGGACAAAGTTGCTTCATGATAAGAGAATCAAGCAAAAAGCCTTGCACAAGGGAGACAAAGTCATTCTATTTAACTCTCGATATCGACTCTTTCCCGGGAAGTTAAATTCAAGATGGATGGGGCCCTATGTAATCACCGAAGTAGGAAAATATGGCACCTTCAAAATAAAGTCGGAAGATGGAAACAAGTTTAAATTCAACGGCCAAAGGTTGAAGCCATATTATGAAGGAGCATTCATCGGAGAAGTAGAGGTCATCTGCCTCGAGCTTATCCCACCATGAAAGGACCATCAATGAGAGAGTTTGGTGGAGTCCTCTCCAAACCACCATTTGTAAATATACTAACTCTTCTCACTTGTATTTTGTTTTAACTTTATCGCTTTTACATATAATTTCAATAAAGCATGATTTTTGACATGAGAGTTGGTGAGGGAGTGTTACTAACTCATTTGATGAATGAAGGATTTAGCAATTCAAGCGTGGGGAAGCACACTTATCAAATAAGGAGTAAGAAGAACAAAAAGGAGGAAACCCCACGGGCAGACCTGAGGCCGTGGGAACTGCAGATGATCCGGGCGTCCCAGGGAGTAACCCGAGCGTCTTGGCCTCAGGATGCGGGTCTTGGGGGTGCTGGAATTGAAGAAAACATTCTGTTACAAAATTAGAGCATATCACATTAAGGACGCTCGTCCTAGACCCTGAACCGCCCGCCTTTAGCACGGTCCGCACGTCCTGGTTTGCCACAAAACTATGATCTCACGCTGTTTGTAAATCTGCACGTCTTCAAGCGAAGCCGAGCGTCCCCAGCAGTGATCCGCTCATCTTGAGCAAAATCCGCGTGTCCCAGCACGGGTTGGAAATTCCAGAGTGCACTGACTGAGGATCCGAGCGTCCTGAGCTCGATCCGCCTATCCCCAGCTGGTCTTATGATTTTTCTGCGAAGCACGGATCCGTCCGTCCCGCGCATGGCCCACGCGTCTTCCCCCCGTGTTGCTCCCCTATTCTCGACAAATGTAATCTTCTACCCACCACACATTTCATGACACCTCATCCTTCCTGTAATACCCCCTCATACCAAGGTACCTTACCAAGGATTATCCTAGCATGAAAGGCTGTTACCATCTCGGTTTCCAGAGGTTAGTATATCAAAGTTACCAATTCCAAACAACCCTTTATTAAAGTATAAAGAGTTAGTGATTACATGTTTCCAACACCAAACCAAAGTATAACTGTGAAAGGTCTAACAACTACAACGAATGCAAGCTAAGTCTCTTGTCGGCGGAAGCTAGACTCGAGTGATGACTCCCCATGACTGTCTTATAGCTAAACATCTGTATTACCTGTCACAATCTGCTCACCATCCCCGAATGGATCACCGCAGGTTTTATAAAACAACAACGACGGGGTCAGTACCGTTAAATCAAGATAAGACAAACAAGTAATGTAACCGGGTGATCATCCTCCACAGTAACCGACTATACACCGAAGTGTGTAGCCCTGCCAGATTACTTATCGTAACAGGTAATCCACTCCGCCAGTGGGTGACCGCAGCCTATCCCCACCAAGTCCAGCTCATCAACGAGCGACTAACAATCCCTGTCCCTTAATGTGCACATCCCCTCCCGTGACGGGTTCCACGGAGGGCGAACTAGGGTGTGAAGTCACTCCCGCAAGTGACTATACCACAATCACACACACCACAACATCACAGCTGTCACAACACCACAACCGTAACAAGACAACCACATCACCACCGTCACCACAACACCCATACTCCGATGATCAGCAGATAACAACAATTACAAAACAAACACAATCTTAAATCAGTTAACAGTAACTGAGTAGGGAAACCCTACCTTTTCGCAATCCGCTTACGCTGCAATGAACCATACTGATCGAGGCCATTTCGTGTTCACAATTAAGTATATTTGGTCGTTGGTCAATGGTCGATACAAAACACAATTTATACTTCACAAACAACTCTACAATTAGTAAAGAGGCAAGTAAAGGTCGGATCCCAAGGGACGGGTATTGAAATGAGAATTCTATTGTAACTAGTAGTGTCTAGGGGGTGTCACAAATTGGGTTGATGTAGAAGGTCACTAAGCTAAAATAGCAATGAAAATAAACTAGCAAGATAAAATAAGGGGTGTAAACAATTGATTAAAAGCACTAGGGTGTCATGGGTTCATAGGGAAATCATGGGATATGATCATACAAACATGTTCTCAAATTATAAGCAAGCAATTATTGTTGTGATGGATTGAGTTGGGTTATATCTTACAATCCTAGGAAAGTTTGGGTCCCGGAGCCGAATCGATTAGATTGTACAACACCTACAAGTCGACTTAATCTTTCCTACTCAACACATGCATGGTCTAACAAGACTCGAGTTGGGTTATGTCTTACAAGTCTCATTGAAAAGATAGAAGATGATAGTAAATGCAAGGATTCATAGGCTTAGCATTTCATCAAATATAACATGTGCATGTATTAAGATCAAAACAAGCAAGCAAATAAGATATGAAAGCATATTGATTTAAGCATGAATCATTCCCCATGTTGGTTTCCCTAATCACCCATTAAACCCTAGCTAAGAGACTACTCACTCATTATCATGTTGATCATGCTAGCAAGGTTGTCAATCATACCAACAATATGAAACATGATGAATAAATGAAAGTAATTAACAATAATTAAAAAGGGATTAAGAGATTATACCTACTAATGATTCCAATAATAAAGCAAGAATAATAGAAGTACTTGAATCCTAGATTGAGAGGTTGTCAATCTCCCAATAATAACCCAAATAATCTTCAATTACCCAAAATAAAGGAAGAACAAGAGAGAGATTAAAGAACTAAAACTTGGATTAAAACTTGATTAATACTTGATTACAATATTGAAGAGAGATTTGATTGATATTAACTACACTAATTATTGATAAGAAGAACATGCTCCTCTAATTAGCTTAATGGGGTATTTATAGTGAAAATTAGGGAGGATGCATTAGGGTTAACTAAGGGCTAAACTAGTAATTACACTTTTAAGTTGAGCAAGGAGGACCCGGTATTTTCCGAGAGAAGGGCTTCTCTTTTCGTAGCTTGAAGAATGAAATCCGTCTTTGTCATCAAATCCGTGCGGATTAGAGTCGGGACGGCCGGATTTGGGCTGGGCAATCCGAGCGGATTCAGAGAGGGACGCTCGGATTGTTGAGGGAAATCCGAGCGGATTCCAAGGAGGGACGCTCGGATTGTTGAGGCTGGACGGACGGATTGTCTGCAATCCGTTCGGATTGTTGGTCAGCGTCAATTCTTCTTCTTTTCTTCCCTTTTCTTCATAAATTCCTGTGGCATTTCCTTGGGGACGCAAGGATCCTTTCTCAACATTGCTCTTCTACTATAATATGTACAAAGGCCTTCTAGTCTTGTCTCTTCTTGATGCTTGGTCATTGAATACAATCAATTTAGCCTCGTTTTGCCATGAAAATGCAAGATTCTTACTCCTTTCCTACCAAGGGATCAAAATCTCAAAGAATATGCAAAACAAAGAACTAAAGATAAGAAATGACCCAAATAGGCACTAAAAAGCATGGAAACAATGGTAATTCGGGGGCTAAATATGCGCCAATTATGGTCACATCAAATATCCCCAAACCGAACCTTTGCTCGTCCCGAGTAAAGAGGTGACAAAGACTAGGACCAAAACTAACCTATCCTAATAATAATAGCCGATATGAGACAATTAGCGGGTCTCACTCCGCCCCTTCAACTCACAACAAGACAACCATGAGGTAGGATGCCTTCTTGCAAGGCAAGGTGGGTCTTGCCAAAATGGCGACACATCCAAACATTAAAGCACATAAAATCACATAATGGATGCATCTACAAAAAGAATAGCCACTTTCCTCATCTAAGTGGCGGATATTATCTACAGGGGAAGCAATTCAAGGGTACACAATCCTTCATAGATGCAATTTGTTCAAACTACTAAGCCTAGAAGGATACCAATAAATCACCTCCAAGTTGTGTCAAGCTAGGGTACCTTTGTCCTCAATCGTTAAATGCTTTTGTCAAGAGTAGACTCCCTATGGTGTTAGAAACACTGGAGGATCGCGGAATTCCCCCTCTTGCCTAGACAAGAAGAAGGGTCGTCCCCTCTCTACCATGCACAAAAATGGATACGATGGATAAAGGGATCAATAGATATTTGAGTTTCATTTTGGGAGTTTGCTTTTGTTTTTGTTTTTTTTCCCCCCAATTTCATTTGGCATTTGACATTTGAGAACACTTTCTTGCCATTTCTTTTTGATTTTTGGCTTTTCAATACTTGACAACTTTTTTGCATTTCTTTTTTTGAACATTTTCAAAGTCACCCCAATTAGTAACGAGGGTGCCTTGTATTTGAAGCTTAGGAGTTCTATTTTTGCTCCTCTTTTCATTTGATGCATTTTTGCAAACTTTCTTTCACTTTTCATTTCATTGAACTCAAATTGATTTCTTTTTGTGCCCATTCCCTTTGATGACAAAAATGTGGTAGAACATGGATGAATGATAGATGTATGCATGGTTTCAAGGGTCACCTTGGAATAAACGGTAGCCAAGGAGTTATCACACCACAAGGTACTCTTGACTAGGCCTTAAACCATGGGTCAAAGGATACTAGCATGACACATCCTAGGGTGTTTTAAAAGCATTCTAACAAGCAAAGTCTTAAGAATAAAAAGCATCTACTAGGGCCTATATATACTTGTCAAGCTTCCCAAATAGACGGTTTCGCAAAATTTTTCTAACATGCAACTACATGCCATGATGCAACTAACATATACACATCCTAATGCAAATGATTCTACCAACTAATATGCCATATAAACTAAATGCAATCCTAAATTCACATTGTTTTTACCGCATCAATCAAAATAAAGCCACATAGTCATTAACATAAAGAGGAAAAAGGAGATTGGAAAGATCATACCATGCGGTCTTCAATATCCTCATGTCTCGGATGTGGCGTAGTCAATTAAAGTGAACAAGGATAAACAAACACAATATATACAAGACAATATATACAAAGGAAATGAACTTGTTTTTGGTTTTTCAATTTTTTCAATTTTTATGATTTTTGAAATTTTTTAATTTTTATGGGTTTTTTGAATAAAAGTTAAGTGTTAGAATTCCCATCCCCACACTAATATGGGCATTGTCCTAAATGGCCAAAATGATGGAAATTATGCAAAGATGATGCATGATTTCTATACTAAATGCAATTCTACACTAAGCTATACTACATGATGCATGGTTTTTGGTATGACGGAGAGGATAATTTAGATTACCTCCCGTTGTGTATGCATTAACTTCCCCAAACCAAATAAGACACTATTGCTAATGTCAAGGATGGGTATAGTTCATGCACACACTATGCTATGCATGAAACTAGATTGTTATTTTGGATTTTACAAATGGGAACAATAAAGAACACCTCAATGGTACCGAGGTGTGAGTCCTTTGATGTTGCTAGGACTAAACCAACAATGATCAAAATGAAATAAAATACAAAGAGATATAGACAAACCATGGGAGTGTAGGAGTCTCCAAGGCTAGTCTTCCATCATGCTATCATCATCATCACTTCCCTCATGAGAAGTGGTCACATTGCCACTTTCCTTGGCACTTTCTTCATCACTTTCTTCATTATCTTGCTCATCATCATCTTCACCATCTCTTTCTCCATCTCAACTTGCTTCTTCCTCAATATTATCATCAATTTCTTCACCATTTCCAACAACCTCATTGTCTTCCACTACGTCCCTAGATGCACCCGGAAACAAGGATTCTTTATCCGCCCAACTAGGCAAAGGACAAGATGGATCAAGGAGTCCTTGCCTAGCTAAATGTAAGAGGGGAGGATATTGAGCCAAATAAGCATTCTTCCGATCTTCATAAGCTTGCTTGTGCATGGCTTGCATAAGAAGAGTGACATAGTCTTTCCCAATTTCAACTCCTTGCGGTTTGAACTCTTCATACACAAAGGGGTAAGGCGGTATAACAATGGAAGAGGAGGGAGTTTCATGATCACCCTTTTGTTGTTGAATGATGTACTCGGCTTCTTCGGATAGGGGAAGTAGAAAGTTGGTCCGGTGGACACTTAGACGACAAATCTTTGCGGGTAAAGTGAATGATCGAGCCTCACTAGTAAGCCATCCACACTTGGTGTCAAGGGGGTTTTGAGCAACCCACTTGAACTTGTTAATCATGATAGGCATATCAATAAGATGGCCACCTTCCTTTGCCTTGTACTTGCTATCCTTATTGAAATTAGGATCAAAGTGCTTGGCTAGGACCGTGACTAGGCCGCCATTAACAATAACGGTTGTACCCTTCTTCCCACTATCAACATGGAGCCATCTATCAACCAATAGCCTCAAAGAATTGAAAGGCTTGGTATGGATTCTTCCGATATTCAAAGCCGATTCAAGGAGAATAAAATCAAGTCTTGTGAAATGATTGGTGTCTTTCCTAGCAATTATGGTATTTCCCACAACTTTGTGCCATACTCTTATGCCTGGATGATGGACCAAAAGAGCACGACAAGCATGAAAATCATCAAATTTCTTCCCGGAGATTGCCTCCCAAAGAGGCTCGGGGTCATACTTTCCATAATGCTTAAAATATCTCGATTCATCGCTAAGACCCAAAATTTCACCCAATTCCTTAAAGGTAATGCGTCTACTAATGTTAGCTAGACGAAACTCAAGATTTTCCCTATTCTCAACTTTGGTGACTTTTAAAGAACTTAAGAATTCCAAGACAAGGGAAGGGTATGTCAATTCCTTTGTTTCAAACAATTTCTTCAAACCCATGGCATTGAAAAAGGCTTTTGTTTGTTCAAGAACACCCAATTTCTCCAAAGCATCTTTACATATGAATTTGGTGGATTGAATTGATTTCATAGCAAACTTGGCAAATGTCTTTCTATGGGTATCGGAAATAAAAGTTACCTCCGGATAATGCAAGAGTTGATCGATTACCGGAGTAGAAGGTGATGCTCCCATAGAAGTTTGTTGTTGTTGTTGTTGCACTTCCAAGTTTGGTGTTGCTACCACCATTGCCAAGGCTTTCTTTGTTTGGAGAGCTTTTTGCCTTTGAGAGAGAGCCTTTGCCTTTGGTGCCTTTGTTGCACCCTTTGTCCTTGCCATTTGATGAACTAACCAAGAAAAGAATCAAAAATCTTCAATTTGTAGAATGCCCAAATCGATTTGAAGGTGAAAGGCCTTGCCTTTATGAAATCAAAAATCGACTCATAAGTTGAAGATTTTGTTCTTGGTTTTGATTGTTATTGAAGATGGAGTGATTGATTTGTTGTTTGAAGGATGGTTTGATTTGATTTTGGTGGATTTTGTTGAGGGTTTTTGTTTTTGTGATGGAGAGGATGAGGGTTTTGATGTTTAGGGTAGTGTTTATGAATGAATGATTGAAGGAATGAAGGTGGGAGGGTATTTAAAAGAGTCGAAATTTTCGAAAACGCAGGGGCAATCCGTGCGGATTAGGCACAATCCGTGCGGATTCTGCAGCTTCAAAATTTTCAGAAGCTCGCCTAAAGACGGGCGGATTCTGGGGAATCCGCTCGGATTCTTCTGTGTAGGGACGGGCGGATTTGCTGCAGGACGGACGGATTTCAGTCCAGAGAAATTTCTTTGTTTTCTTCAGCTGCAAAGACGGGCGTCTTGTTCACAAGACGGACGGATTCTGTGAGACGGGCGTCTTCCCAGAAATCCGCTCGGATTCTTTAACAGTCAAGAAATTTTCAATTTCAGCTCAGCTCAGGACGGGCGTCTTTTGGTCAGGACGCTCGGATTGTTGAAGACGGGCGGATTTTCAGGAATCCGCTCGGATTCTGGTCCTTTGTACCCGGATTCACTTCATTCGTGCACAATGCATTTCCCTTTACCATTCTTCCATTCTTCTTCATTTCTTGTGTTCTTCATTGTGGGGGCACTACTAAGGCATGAATAGCCTAGGCAATTCCCATCCCCACACTACATCAATTGAAATCATTAGTCCCTCCCTCACTTCTCTCTTACATGACAATTATTTTGATCAAAGTAAATAAAAATCCAAAAATGACAAAAAAAAAAAAATGCAATACAAGAATTGAAATGTAAGTTAGGGAGTTAGAAATATTTACAAGTGGTGGTTTAGGGAGGACTCCACCAAACTCTCATTCTTGATGAGATGTCAAGGGGGCATGTTCAAGGTGTTGTTGATGTGGCTCAACACCTTGAAGAAGTAATCAAAAGCTTGTTCATTGTTATGGTAGAGGTCCTCAATAGACCGTGGCCCTTGTTGTTGATCATGATCGATGGCATGCCCAATGTAGGGATTAAAGATCCCTTCAAATTCGTCGTCCCAAAGACCACAAACTTCATTGAGTTGATCATTGAAAATCTCTTGCTTAGATGGAGACAACTCTCCCAATTTCTTTTCTTGGCCAATGAGGCCATCTTCTTCTTCCTTGGTTGATTTTGATGAGCTTTGCAAGCTCTCCTTGTTACAATTCACTTGCTCTTTGAATGGAGCATCTTCAATTTTCTTCCTCCATTGGAGTTCCGATTTCTTCCTTTCATCTTTTCGGCTATAATGATCAATCATGAAACATGGCTCATGCAAACGAGGAGCTCTCATGGTCTTGTCAAGATTAAAAGTTATGCTTTCATCTCCCACTTCTAGAGTGAGCTCTCCATGTTTCACATCAATCACCGCACCCGCGGTGTGTAGGAAAGGTCTTCCTAAGATGATTGGAATGTTGGAATCTTCCTCCATATCAACAATGACAAAGTCCACCGGGATGAAAAACTTCCCAATTCGCACGGGGACATCTTCCCATATTCCTAATGGTGTCTTCGTCGATCTATCGGCCATTTGAAGTGTGATATTTGATGCGTTATGTTGCGATTTATATTCTATGAGGAGTATTGAGTTTGGATTAGTGAAGTGTTTGCCTAATTCATTAAGGCATTTGAGCTTATTTCATTGAGTTAGAAGTGGATGTATGTATTCGATTTGATAGGATGCTAGCTTGGCTATTTCCCTCTCATTCCCATATCGTTTTGCCCTTTCTTACCCATAGCCTCACTTATCCAAATCTTTGCAAGTATTCGGCATGTGATAGACCCTGAATGGTTGGAATGTATGTGCACGGTAGCTAGAATTACTTATCATACTATATTGCATGCATGATCATGTTGGTTGAGTTTAGGTGAGCGACTTTTGTCTCTTTCTCTCTTACATATAAATTGCTTACCATTTGCTTTGTTGAGAGAAGAGTGACCCGGGAGAGTCCAATCTTGAAAGTCTTGCAAGGTCAAACGTTCAACATCTTTTTGGAATATGCATAAATTCGTTTGCGTGACATTGAGCTGTTAGTAGTTGATTCATATGCATTAAATTGGTTTAAGTAGACGATTTTCAGTTTGTCCATGTTTTGCTCCTTTCTATCTAGATTTAGTTTTGCATTTAGTTTGCTTGGGGACAAGCAAAGGTTTGGTTTGGGGAAGTTTGATGCGTGTCTATAATATGATGTTTTACATCTTTATTTCCACGCATTTTATGTCTTTTATATGTAGTTTATTCTACTATTTCCCCTATTTCTGTCTACTCTCGTGTTTTTATGTAATATTGCAGATTATTGCGGAAATGGGTAGAAAATAAACCAAATCTTGACCCCGGAAGCTAAGCTTAGGAAGGACATGAATATTTGACTCGGACTTGAAGTTTAGAGTGCATTTCAAGGCCTGAAGATAGCAAAAGCATGGGTGCGTACGAGTTTAACAAGCAAAGAAGCACCTCACGACATTTCAGGCTGCTTCAGATGCCTATATCTCGAGTTCTACAGCAGATAATCGAGTGATTCCAATTGGAGGTGAAAGCTTATTCTCTTAGCTTTCCAACGCCGCGTAGAACGCATGATTTGACCAAGTAACGAAGAAATGGCAGCTGTTTTAAGATCAGTGCGCTGCAGAATCGTCGAATGCAGTGCATGCGTTTGGTCGATCGACTGGTCCAAGTGGTCGATCGACCAGACCGCGGGTATCAGAAGCTACTGTTCAGCTATACTTGGTCGATCGACTGGGTCTAGTGGTCGATCGACCACTCCACGAGCTGATGCGTGAATTAAAAGACGAGATTTAGCTTAAGCCCATTGTATATTAGGTTTAGGAATAAGAGTTGCGTGATATTCCTATATAACGTAGCTTAGGTTTCAGATTTATGCATTCGATTTTTCATCGCTTTTAGAATATCAAATAGTTAGGTTTTCATTCTTGTTTCGTATTCAATACAAGTTACCTTTTGCATTCGTTTTCTGGATTCTACTCTTCGGCAATTCTTCCATTCGGTATCCTCTTTGTTCTTATTCAGTTTATTGCTCATATTTAGTTCATAGTATAGAATTGCTAGTTAGTGTCCCGAAGCCGATTATTGTTTATTGCCTTTTTGTTATTTCAAGCATGAATTCGGTAGATTGTTTCGTTAATATTATTGTTATTTTCGTCATAGACATGAGTAGCTAAAACCCCTGTGCTAGGATGTAGGGGATCTATAGCGTAGATGGCGTAGAATTAGGCGACCTGAATTAGGGCATTGGTCGATCGACTGGTTTCTCTGGTCGATCGATCGTAGCCGATTGGTCGATCGATCGCCTATAGTGGTCGATCGATCGACGCGTGTATGATTAGCATCGTTTTTAATTTATTAATAGCAATATTTGACAAATGAGACCGAGAGGCTATTTGTTAAATGCTTAGTATTGACCAACCCATTAAGATCGAGAGACAGGGGAGGGAAATAATTAATGAATTAGAACGACTAAATTGCTAAGATCGAAAGACAGGTAATTTAGGCTTTAAGAATCACTTTTCAGTGCGAGAGCTAGCATTAGTGAGACTTAGGGGCTAGTAGCATTGGCCGAAAGGAGCTACTGGTTAACTTGGACCGAGAGGACTTGTTATTTACCCATCTACACGACTTTATTTCAGACTTACCTAGGATTTTGTGCCATCGCAGCTATAGTGAACCGACCGTCTTAGCATTTCTTTTATATTTGATTTAATCCAGTCTCTTTAGTTTACTTTTAATTTCATTGCCATTAGTATTAGACCAATTCAACTCAAACACCCCCCTTATTTGTTACTTCTAGACTGAAATATAGAACAACTGAAATTCCCTTCCTCCCTGTGGTTCGACCCTTACTATCACTAGCTATAGTTTTAGTTTGGAATTATAAATTTAATTTTGGTACTAAACGACGGTATCAATATTGGTGCATTTAAGCTCTCCCATTCCCAACCTTTTACTTACCGAGTACGGCATGACACTCACACTAGCCCCTAGACCACATAAGGCTTTGTTGATCGTCGTGTCGCCAATGGTACACGGTATTGAGAAGCTTCCCGGATCCTTTAACTTTGGAGGTGAACTCCCTTGAAGTATTGCACTACTCACCTTAGTGAAGGCGATAGTCTCAAGTTTCCGGATCGACTTCTTCTTTGTGAGGATATCTTTCATGTACTTTGCATAGGCCGGTACGTGATTGATTAATTCCGTGAAAGGAATTGAGACTTCTAAGTTCTTCACAATCTCCATGAACTTTCCAAGTTGATCATCAAATTTGGGCTTGGCTTGACGACTTGGAAAAGGAAGTCTAATCACAATGGGCTCCTTTTCTTTGGCTTTGTCTTCATTTTTCTTTGAACTTTCTTCTTTTGATGATTCCCCTTCTTTGGGGCTTTGCACAATTTCTTCCTTTTCACTAGCTTTCACAACTTCATCCTCAACTTGCTCCTTCGGTGCTTCATATCTTGTACCACTTCTCAAGTGAATGGCACTAACTGTTTCATGTCTAGGGGGATTACTTTGAGGTGGTAATTGCCCCTTTTGTCTTTGTGAGATTGAAGATGCTAGTTGAGTCAATTGTGTTTCCAACATCTTGGTATGAGCTAGAATGTTGTTGATGGTGGTGTCTTTTGCTTGGCTATCTATTTGCATTTGAGTGAAAAATTCTTGTTGATTCTTTTGCATTTGGAGGACCGCTTTTTGGACATCAAAACCTTGGTCATTTTGGTGATTGTATGGATTTTGATTTTGGTAACCTTGGTTTTGATTGTAAAAGGGTCTTTGATTTTGGTTCCTCATGGGTGGTGGAGTGTATGTTGTTTGAGGATTTTGAACATTTTGGCTTTTGTATGAGAGATTTGGATGGAACTTGGTGTTTTCATTGTAAAAATTTGAATAAGGGGTACCACTTTTGTAAGCTTGGAAAGCATTAACTTGTTCGGTTGTTCCCCTACACTCACTTGGGTCATGTCCCAAAGTTCCACAATTCTCACATATCCCACTTGGAATTGATGAGGATGCCGTCATGGCATTGACATGATGCTTTGATGTTTTTAAGTTTTCCTCAAGTCTAGCCATAGCTTGTTCAAACTTCAAGTTGATTGTGTCAATGTGAGCACTAAGTTGAGCACCCAATTGAGTAACGGAGTCCACTTCGTGCTTTCCTCCTCTAGTAGCCTTGCGAGGTCTACTATATTGTGAATTATGGACCGCCATTTCCTCAATATTGTTCCATGTTTGATTGTCATCAACTTCGGTGAACATTCCATTTGATCCCATATTGAGAATGTTCCTAGAATCTTCATATAAACCATTCCAAAATTGTTGCACTAAAAACCATTCGCTAAGTCCATGGTGAGGACATGAGCGACAAATACCTTTGAACCGCTCCCAAGCTTCATACAAAGATTGTTCATCCCTTTGCTTAAAACCCGTAATTTGAGCTCTTAGCATGTTAGTCTTTTCCGGTGAGTAGAATTTTTTGTAGAAAGCTAGAGCTAACTTCTTCCAAGAATCTATTCCAAGGGTGGCCTTATCAAGGCCCTTCAACCATTGCTTTGCGGTGCCGATTAACGAAAAAGGAAATAAGACCCATCTTATTTGGTCTTGAGTCACGCCCGTTTGAGAGATAGCATCACAATAATCGCAAAAGGTTTCCATATGAGAATGAGGGTCCTCACTAGGCATTCCCCCGAATTGGCTCCTCTCAACTAGTTGGATGAAGGCGGACTTGGCAATAAAATTACCGGTGAGATGTTGCGGTGTAGGAGTACAATTTGGTAGATTCTCCTCGGTGGGTATAGAGTGTGACGAGAATTTAGGCATTGTAGGTGGATTTTGTGGGATATTGTGTAATGGGTTTTCTTCTCCTTCTATTGCGAAAGGATTGACAAACTCACTAGTGGGTTGAACAACTTCACCAACACCTCTCAAATTCCTCCTAACAAGTCTCCTATTATTCGTCAAGGTTCTTTCGATTTCACGGTCAAAAGGTAACAAATCACCTTGTGACCTTCTAGACATGCAAAATATCAAACAACTCGAAAACAATTAGAACAAGCCTTGAGGAGTTTTACTTCCCCAAGGTGAAAAAGACAACCCTAATAACAATAAAAGAAATCTTGAATCAATTAAACACCGTCCCTGGCAACGGCGCCATTTTTGATCGAGGCCATTTCGTGTTCACAATTAAGTATATGTGGTCGTTGGTCAATGGTCGATACAAAACACAATTTATACTTCACAAACAACTCTACAATTAGTAAAGAGGCAAGTAAAGGTCGGATCCCAAGGGACGGGTATTGAAATGAGAATTCTATTGTAACTAGTAGTGTCTAGGGGGTGTCACAAATTGGGTTGATGTAGAAGGTCACTAAGCTAAAATAGCAATGAAAATAAACTAGCAAGATAAAATAAGGGGTGTAAACAATTGATTAAAAGCACTAGGGTGTCATGGGTTCATAGGGAAATCATGGGATATGATCATACAAACATGTTCTCAAATTATAAGCAAGCAATTATTGTTGTGATGGATTGAGTTGGGTTATATCTTACAATCCTAGGAAAGTTTGGGTCCGGAGCCGAATCGATTAGATTGTACAACACCTACAAGTCGACTTAATCTTTCCTACTCAACACATGCATGGTCTAACAAGACTCGAGTTGGGTTATGTCTTACAAGTCTCATTGAAAAGATAGAAGATGATAGTAAATGCAAGGATTCATAGGCTTAGCATTTCATCAAATATAACATGTGCATGTATTAAGATCAAAACAAGCAAGCAAATAAGATATGAAAGCATATTGATTTAAGCATGAATCATTCCCCAAGTTGGTTTCCCCTAATCACCCATTAAACCCTAGCTAAGAGACTACTCACTCATTATCATGTTGATCATGCTAGCAAGGTTGTCAATCATACCAACAATATGAAACATGATGAATAAATGAAAGTAATTAACAATAATTAAAAAGGGATTAAGAGATTATACCTACTAATGATTCCAATAATAAAGCAAGAATAATAGAAGTACTTGAATCCTAGATTGAGAGGTTGTCAATCTCCCAATAATAACCCAAATAATCTTCAATTACCCAAAATAAAGGAAGAACAAGAGAGAGATTAAAGAACTAAAACTTGGATTAAAACTTGATTAATACTTGATTACAATATTGAAGAGAGATTTGATTGATATTAACTACACTAATTATTGATAAGAAGAACATGCTCCTCTAATTAGCTTAATGGGGTATTTATAGTGAAAATTAGGGAGGATGCATTAGGGTTAACTAAGGGCTAAACTAGTAATTACACTTTTTAAGTTGAGCAAGGAGGACCCGGTATTTTCTGAGAGAAGGGCTTCTCTTTTCGTAGCTTGAAGAATGAAATCCGTCTTTGTCATGAAATCCGTGCGGATTAGAGTCGGGACGGCCGGATTTGGGCTGGGCAATCCGAGCGGATTCGGGAGAGGGACGCTCGGATTGTTGAAGGGGAATCCGAGCGGATTCCAAGGAGGGACGCTCGGATTGTTGAGGACGGACGGACGGATTGTCTGCAATCCGTTCGGATTGTTGGTCAGCGTCAATTCTTCTTCTTTTCTTCCCTTTTCTTCATAAATTCCTTGGGGATTTCCTTGGGGACGCAAGGATCCTTTCTCAACATTGCTCTTCTACTATAATATGTACAAAGGCCTTCTAGTCTTGTCTCTTCTTGATGCTTGGTCATTGAATACAATCAATTTAGCCTCGTTTTGCCATGAAAATGCAAGATTCTTACTCCTTTCCTACCAAGGGATCAAAATCTCAAAGAATATGCAAAACAAAGAACTAAAGATAAGAAATGACCCAAATAGGCACTAAAAAGCATGGAAACAATGGTAATTCGGGGGCTAAATATGCGCCAATTATGGTCACATCAAATATCCCCAAACCGAACCTTTGCTTGTCCCGAGTAAAGAGGTGACAAAGACTAGGACCAAAACTAACCTATCCTAATAATAATAGCCGATATGAGACAATTAGCGGGTCTCACTCCGCCCCTTCAACTCACAACAAGACAACCATGAGGTAGGATGCCTTCTTGCAAGGCAAGGTGGGTCTTGCCAAAATGGCGACACATCCAAACATTAAAGCACATAAAATCACATAATGGATGCATCTACAAAAAGAATAGCCACTTTCCTCATCTAAGTGGCGGAAATTATCTACAGGGGAAGCAATTCAAGGGTACACAATCCTTCATAGATGCAATTTGTTCAAACTACTAAGCCTAGAAGGATACTAATAAATCACCTCCAAGTTGTGTCAAGCTAGGGTACCTTTGTCCTCAATCGTTAAATGCTTTTGTCAAGAGTAGACTCCCTATGGTGTTAGAAACACTGGAGGATCGCGGAATTCCCCTCTTGCCTAGACAAGAAGAAG
The DNA here is from genome assembly GCF_048544455.1 of Silene latifolia. Classification (NCBI taxonomy): domain Eukaryota; kingdom Viridiplantae; phylum Streptophyta; class Magnoliopsida; order Caryophyllales; family Caryophyllaceae; genus Silene; species Silene latifolia. The sequence goes on from NC_133538.1 coordinate 371,985,729, forward strand.
GGTCGTCCCCTCTCTACCATGCACAAAAATGGATACGATGGATAAAGGGATCAATAGATATTTGAGTTTCATTTTGGGAGTTTGCTTTTGTTTTTGTTTTTTTCCCCCCCAATTTCATTTGGCATTTGACATTTGAGAACACTTTCTTGCCATTTCTTTTTGATTTTTGGCTTTTCAATACTTGACAACTTTTTGCATTTCTTTTTTTGAACATTTTCAAAGTCACCCCAATTAGTAACGAGGGTGCCTTGTATTTGAAGCTTAGGAGTTCTATTTTTGCTCCTCTTTTCATTTGATGCATTTTTGCAAACTTTCTTTCACTTTTCATTTCATTGAACTCAAATTGATTTCTTTTTGTGCCCATTCCCTTTGATGACAAAAATGTGGTAGAACATGGATGAATGATAGATGTATGCATGGTTTCAAGGGTCACCTTGAATAAACGGTAGCCAAGGAGTTATCACACCACAAGGTACTCTTGACTAGGCCTTAAACCATGGGTCAAAGGATACTAGCATGACACATCCTATGGTGTTTTACAAGCATTCTAACAAGCAAAGTCTTAAGAATAAAAAGCATCTACTAGGGCCTATATATACTTGTCAAGCTTCCCAAATAGACGGTTTCGCAAAATTTTTCTAACATGCAACTACATGCCATGATGCAACTAACATATACACATCCTAATGCAAATGATTCTACCAACTAATATGCCATATAAACTAAATGCAATCCTAAATTCACATTGTTTTTACCGCATCAATCAAAATAAAGCCACATAGTCATTAACATAAAGAGGAAAAAGGAGATTGGAAAGATCATACCATGCGGTCTTCAATATCCTCATGTCTCGGATGTGGCGTAGTCAATCAAAGTGAACAAGGATAAACAAACACAATATATACAAGACAATATATACAAAGGAAATGAACTTGTTTTTGGTTTTTCAATTTTTTCAATTTTTATGATTTTTGAAATTTTTCAATTTTTATGGGTTTTTTGAATAAAAGTTAAGTGTTAGAATTCCCATCCCCACACTAATATGGGCATTGTCCTCAATGGCCAAAATGATGGAAATTATGCAAAGATGATGCATGATTTCTATACTAAATGCAATTCTACACTAAGCTATACTACATGATGCATGGTTTTTGTTATGACGGAGAGGATAATTTAGATTACCTCCCGTTGTGTATGCATTAACTTCCCCAAACCAAATAAGACACTATTGCTAATGTCAAGGATGGGTATAGTTCATGCACACACTATGCTATGCATGAAACTAGATTGTTATTTTGGATTTTACAAATGGGAACAATAAAGAACACCTCAATGGTACCGAGGTGTGAGTCCTTTGATGTTGCTAGGACTAAACCAACAATGATCAAAATGAAATAAAATACAAAGAGATATAGACAAACCATGGGAGTGTAGGAGTCTCCAAGGCTAGTCTTCCATCATGCTATCATCATCATCACTTCCCTCATGAGAAGTGGTCACATTGCCACTTTCCTTGGCACTTTCTTCATCACTTTCTTCATTATCTTGCTCATCATCATCTTCACCATCTCTTTCTCCATCTCAACTTGCTTCTTCCTCAATATTATCATCAATTTCTTCACCATTTCCAACAACCTCATTGTCTTCCACCACGTCCCTAGATGCACCCGGAAACAAGGCTTCTTTATCCGCCCAACTAGGCAAAGGACAAGATGGATCAAGGAGTCCTTGCCTAGCTAAATGTAAGAGGGGAGGATATTGAGCCAAATAAGCATTCTTCCGATCTTCATAAGCTTGCTTGTGCATGGCTTGCATAAGAAGAGTGACATAGTCTTTCCCAATTTCAACTCCTTGCGGTTTGAACTCTTCATACACAAAGGGGTAAGGCGGTATAACAATGGAAGAGGAGGGAGTTTCATGATCACCCTTTTGTTGTTGAATGATGTACTCGGCTTCTTCGGATAGGGGAAGTAGAAAGTTGGTCCGGTGGACACTTAGACGACAAATCTTTGCGGGTAAAGTGAATGATCGAGCCTCACTAGTAAGCCATCCATACTTGGTGTCAAAGGGGTTTTGAGCAACCCACTTGAACTTGTTAATCATGATAGGCATATCAATAAGATGGCCACCTTCCTTTGCCTTGTACTTGCTATCCTTATTGAAATTAGGATCAAAGTGCTTGGCTAGGACCGTGACTAGGCCGCCATTAACAATAACGGTTGTACCCTTCTTCCCACTATCAACATGGAGCCATCTATCAACCAATAGCCTCAAAGAACTGAAAGGCTTGGTATGGATTCTTCCGATATTCAAAGCCGATTCAAGGAGAATAAAATCAAGTCTTGTGAAATGATTGGTGTCTTTCCTAGCAATTATGGTATTTCCCACAACTTTGTGCCATACTCTTATGCCCGGATGATGGACCAAAAGAGCACGACAAGCATGAAAATCATCAAATTTCTTCCCGGAGATTGCCTCCCAAAGAGGCTCGGGGTCATACTTTCCATAATGCTTAAAATATCCCGATTCATCGCTAAGACCCAAAATTTCACCCAATTCCTTAAAGGTAATGCGTCTACTAATGTTAGCTAGACGAAACTCAAGATTTTCCCTATTCTCAACTTTGGTGACTTTTAAAGAACTTAAGAATTCCAAGACAAGGGAAGGGTATGTCAATTCCTTTGTTTCAAACAATTTCTTCAAACCCATGGCATTGAAAAAGGCTTTTGTTTGTTCAAGAACACCCAATTTCTCCAAAGCATCTTTACATATGAATTTGGTGGATTGAATTGATTTCATAGCAAACTTGGCAAATGTCTTTCTATGGGTATCGGAAATAAAAGTTACCTCCGGATAATGCAAGAGTTGATCGATTACCGGAGTAGAAGGTGATGCTCCCATAGAAGTTTGTTGTTGTTGTTGTTGCACTTCCAAGTTTGGTGTTGCTACCACCATTGCCAAGGCTTTCTTTGTTTGGAGAGCTTTTTGCCTTTGAGAGAGAGCCTTTGCCTTTGGTGCCTTTGTTGCACCCTTTGTCCTTGCCATTTGATGAACTAACCAAGAAAAGAATCAAAAATCTTCAATTTGTAGAATGCCCAAATCGATTTGAAGGTGAAAGGCCTTGCCTTTATGAAATCAAAAATCGACTCAAAAGTTGAAGATTTTGTTCTTGGTTTTGATTGTTATTGAAGATGGAGTGATTGATTTGTTGTTTGAAGGATGGTTTGATTTGATTTTGGTGGATTTTGTTGAGGGTTTTTGTTTTTGTGATGGAGAGGATGAGGGTTTTGATGTTTAGGGTAGTGTTTATGAATGAATGATTGAAGGAATGAAGGTGGGAGGGTATTTAAAAGAGTCGAAATTTTCGAAAACACAGGGGCAATCAGGCGGATTAGGCACAATCCGTGTGCATTCTCGAGCCTTCAAAATTTTCGTAAGCTCGCCTAAAGACGGCGGATTCTGGGAATCCGCTCGGATTCTTCCTGTGTAGGGACGGCGGATTTGCTTTGCGGGACGACGGATTTCATCCAGAGAAATTTCTTTGTTTTCTTCAACAAAAGACGGCGTCTTGTTCACAAGACGAACGGATTCTGTGAGACGGGCGTCTTCCCAGAAATCCGCTCGGATTCTTTAACAGTCAAGAAATTTTCAATTTCAGCTCAGCTCAGGACGGGCGTCTTTTGGTCAGGACGCTCGGATTGTTGAAGACGGGCGGATTTTCAGGAATCCGCTCGGATTCTGGTCCTTTGTACCCGGATTCACTTCATTCGTGCACAATGCATTTCCCTTTACCATTCTTCCATTCTTCTTCATTTCTTGTGTTCTTCATTGTGGGGGCACTACTAAGGCATGAATAGCCTAGGCAATTCCCATCCCCACACTACATCAATTGAAATCGTTAGTCCCTCCCTCACTTCTCTCTTACATGACAATTATTTTGATCAAAGTAAATAAAAATCCAAAAATGACAAAAAAAAAAAATGCAATACAAGAATTGAAATGTAAGTTAGGGAGTTAGAAATATTTACAAGTGGTGGTTTAGGGAGGACTCCACCAAACTCTCATTCTTGATGAGATGTCAAGGGGGCATGTTCAAGGTGTTGTTGATGTGGCTCAACACCTTGAAGAAGTAATCAAAAGCTTGTTCATTGTTATGGTAGAGGTCCTCAATAGACCGTGGCCCTTGTTGTTGATCATGATCGATGGCATGCCCAATGTAGGGATTAAAGATCCCTTCAAATTCGTCGTCCCAAAGACCACAAACTTCATTGAGTTGATCATTGAAAATCTCTTGCTTAGATGGAGACAACTCTCCCAATTTATTTTCTTGGCCAATGAGGCCATCTTCTTCTTCCTTGGTTGATTTTGATGAGCTTTGCAAGCTCTCCTTGTTACAATTCACTTGCTCTTTGAATGGAGCATCTTCAATTTTCTTCCTCCATTGGAGTTCCGATTTCTTCCTTTCATCTTTTCGGCTATAATGATCAATCATGAAACATGGCTCATGCAAACGAGGAGCTCTCATGGTCTTGTCAAGATTAAAAGTTATGCTTTCATCTCCCACTTCTAGAGTGAGCTCTCCATGTTTCACATCAATCACCGCACCCGCGTGTGTAGGAAAAGGTCTTCCTAAGATGATTGGAATGTTGGAATCTTCCTCCATATCAACAATGACAAAGTCCACCGGGATGAAAAACTTCCCAATTCGCACGGGGACATCTTCCCATATCCCTAATGGTGTCTTCGTCGATCTATCGGCCATTTGAAGTGTGATATTGGTGCATTTAAGCTCTCCCATTCCCAACCTTTTACTCACCGAGTACGGCATGACACTCACACTAGCCCCTAGATCACATAAGGCTTTGTTGATCGTCGTGTCGCCAATGGTACACGGTATTGAGAAGCTTCCCGGATCCTTTAACTTTGGAGGTGAACTCCCTTGAAGTATTGCACTACTCACCTTAGTGAAGGCGATAGTCTCAAGTTTCCGGATCGACTTCTTCTTTGTGAGGATATCTTTCATGTACTTTGCATAGGCCGGTACTTGATTGATTAATTCCGTGAAAGGAATTGAGACTTCTAAGTTCTTCACAATCTCCATGAACTTTCCAAGTTGATCATCAAATTTGGGCTTGGCTTGACGACTTGGAAAAGGAAGTCTAATCACAATGGGCTCCTTTTCTTTGGCTTTGTCTTCATTTTTCTTTGAACTTTCTTCTTTTGATGATTCCCCTTCTTTGGGGCTTTGCACAATTTCTTCCTTTTCACTAGCTTTCACAACTTCATCCTCAACTTGCTCCTTCGGTGCTTCATATCTTGTACCACTTCTCAAGTGAATGGCACTAACCGTTTCATGTCTAGGGGATTACTTTGAGGTGGTAATTGCCCTTTTGTCTTTGTGAGCTTGAAGATGCTAGTTGAGTCAATTGTGTTTCCAACATCTTGGTATGAGCTAGAATGTTGTTGATGGTGGTGTCTTTTGCTTGGCTATCTTTTTGCATTTGAGTGAAAAATTCTTGTTGATTCTTTTGCATTTGGAGGACCGCTTTTTGGACATCAAAACCTTGGTCATTTTGGTGATTGTATGGATTTTGATTTTGGTAACCTTGGTTTTGATTGTAAAAGGGTCTTTGATTTTGGTTCCTCATGGGTGGCGGAGTGTATGTTGTTTGAGGGTTTTGAACATTTTGGCTTTTGTATGAGAGATTTGGATGGAACTTGGTGTTTTCATTGTAAAAATTTGAATAAGGGGTACCACTTTTGTAAGCTTGGAAAGCATTAACTTGTTCGGTTGTTCCCCTACACTCACTTGGGTCATGTCCCAAAGTTCCACAATTCTCACATATCCCACTTGGGATTGATGAGGATGCCGTCATGGCATTGACATGATGCTTTGATGTTTTTGAGTTTTCCTCAAGTCTAGCCATAGCTTGTTCAAACTTCAAGTTGATTGTGTCAATGTGAGCACTAAGTTGAGCACCCAATTGAGTAACGGAGTCCACTTCGTGCTTTCCTCCTCTAGTAGCCTTGCGAGGTCTACTATATTGTGAATTATGGACCGCCATTTCCTCAATCTTGTTCCATGTTTGATTGTCATCAACTTCGGTGAACATTCCATTTGATCCCATATTGAGAATGTTCCTAGAATCTTCATATAAACCATTCCAAAATTGTTGCACTAAAAACCATTCGCTAAGTCCATGGTGAGGACATGAGCGACAAATACCTTTGAACCGCTCCCAAGCTTCATACAAAGATTGTTCATCCCTTTGCTTAAAACCCGTAATTTGAGCTCTTAGCATGTTAGTCTTTTCCGGTGGGTAGAATTTTTTGTAGAAAGCTAGAGCTAACTTCTTCCAAGAATCTATTCCAAGGGTGGCCTTATCAAGGCCCTTCAACCATTGCTTTGCGGTGTCGATTAACGAAAAAGGAAATAAGACCCATCTTATTTGGTCTTGAGTCACGCCCGTTTGAGAGATAGCATCACAATAATCGCAAAAGGTTTCCATATGAGAATGAGGGTCCTCACTAGGCATTCCCCCGAATTGGCTCCTCTCAACTAGTTGGATGAAGGCGGACTTGGCAATAAAATTAGCGGTGAGATGTTGCGGTGTAGGAGTACCATTTGGTAGATTCTCCTCGGTGGGTATAGAGTGTGACGAGAATTTAGGCATTGTAGGTGGATTTTGTGGGATATTGTGTAATGGGTTTTCTTCTCCTTCTATTGCGAAAGGATTGACAAACTCACTAGTGGGTTGAACAACTTCACCAACACCTCTCAAATTCCTCCTAACAAGTCTCCTATTATTCGTCAAGGTTCTTTCGATTTCACGGTCAAAAGGTAACATATCACCTTGTGACCTTCTAGACATGCAAAATATCAAACAACTCGAAAACAATTAAAACAAGCCTTGAGGAGTTTTACTTCCCCAAGGTGAAAAAGACACAACTAATAACAATAAAAGAAATCTTGAATCAATTAAACACCGTCCCCACAACGCGCGCCATTTTTGATCGAGGCCATTTCGTGTTCACAATTAAGTATATGTGGTCGTTGGTCAATGGTCGATACAAAACACAATTTATACTTCACAAACAACTCTACAATTAGTAAAGAGGCAAGTAAAGGTCGGATCCCAAGGGACGGGTATTGAAATGAGAATTCTATTGTAACTAGTAGTGTCTAGGGGGTGTCACAAATTGGGTTGATGTAGAAGGTCACTAAGCTAAAATAGCAATGAAAATAAACTAGCAAGATAAAATAAGGGGTGTAAACAATTGATTAAAAGCACTAGGGTGTCATGGGTTCATAGGGAAATCATGGGATATGATCATACAAACATGTTCTCAAATTATAAGCAAGCAATTATTGTTGTGATGGATTGAGTTGGGTTATATCTTACAATCCTAGGAAAGTTTGGGTCCGGAGCCGAATCGATTAGATTGTACAACACCTACAAGTCGACTTAATCTTTCCTACTCAACACATGCATGGTCTAACAAGACTCGAGTTGGGTTATGTCTTACAAGTCTCATTGAAAAGATAGAAGATGATAGTAAATGCAAGGATTCATAGGCTTAGCATTTCATCAAATATAACATGTGCATGTATTAAGATCAAAACAAGCAAGCAAATAAGATATGAAAGCATATTGATTTAAGCATGAATCATTCCCCATGTTGGTTTCCCCTAATCACCCATTAAACCCTAGCTAAGAGACTACTCACTCATTATCATGTTGATCATGCTAGCAAGGTTGTCAATAATACCAACAATATGAAACATGATGAATAAATGAAAGTAATTAACAATAATTAAAAAGGGATTAAGAGATTATACCTACTAATGATTCCAATAATAAAGCAAGAATAATAGAAGTACTTGAATCCTAGATTGAGAGGTTGTCAATCTCCCAATAATAACCCAAATAATCTTCAATTACCCAAAATAAAGGAAGAACAAGAGAGAGATTAAAGAACTAAAACTTGGATTAAAACTTGATTAATACTTGATTACAATATTGAAGAGAGATTTGATTGATATTAACTACACTAATTATTGATAAGAAGAACATGCTCCTCTAATTAGCTTAATGGGGTATTTATAGTGAAAATTAGGGAGGATGCATTAGGGTTAACTAAGGGCTAAACTAGTAATTACACTTTTAAGTTGAGCAAGGAGGACCCGGTATTTTTCGAGAGAAGGGCTTCTCTTTTCGTAGCTTGAAGAATGAAATCCGTCTTTGTCTTTGAAATCCGTGCGGATTAGAGTCGGGACGGCCGGATTTGGGCTGGGCAATCCGAGCGGATTCAGGAGAGGGACGCTCGGATTGTTGAAGGGGAATCCGAGCGGATTCCAAGGAGGGACGCTCGGATTGTTGAGGCTGACGACGGATTGTCCGCAATCCGTTCGCATTGTTGGTCGGCGTCAATTCTTCTTCTTTTCTTCCCTTTTCTTCATAAATTCCTTGGGGATATCCTTGGGGACGCAAGGATCCTTTCTCAACATTGCTCTTCTACTATAATATGTACAAAGGCCTTCTAGTCTTGTCTCTTCTTGATGCTTGGTCATTGAATACAATCAATTTAGCCTCGTTTTGCCATGAAAATGCAAGATTCTTACTCCTTTCCTACCAAGGGATCAAAATCTCAAAGAATATGCAAAACAAAGAACTAAAGATAAGAAATGACCCAAATAGGCACTAAAAAGCATGGAAACAATGGTAATTCGGGGGCTAAATATGCGCCAATTATGGTCACATCACATACAAATGCATAACAAATACCACATCGTCACCTACAACAACAATCACATAATTCCAATCACTAATAGCAAAACCCTATTTCCCCCAATTCATGATTAAAGGCAAACCCTTGAATTAATCATCAACAAACATGAGAATAAAGACTTACCGACGAAAGGATGAAGTATTGAATGTGATTGATAAGATTGTCCACACATGCAAAGAGGAGAGATTGGGAGTGATTAGAGCGTCATACGTTTGATTAGGTTTTGTAAAATGGTGTTTAGAAACTGATTATCGAAATTATATAACCTCTAATTACTCCCGAATCAAACCGCTGAAATATCACTTGCCGGCCGGATACTTGGTCGAGTATAGAGTATACTCGGCCGAGTATCCTCTACTCGGTCGAGTATTCA